>NC_069659.1:98112500-98850000 GCF_027244095.1 Hemicordylus capensis | reverse complement strand
TAGGTCCAGGCTACTTAAGAGGGTGCCTCCTTCGTCATGAACCCTGCTGCCTATTAAGATAATCTGGTGGGTTGCCACCAGCTTGTCTGATGGCGACGCAAGTCCAGGTCTTCTCTGTGGCTTCCCCAGGACTTTGGAATTCACTCCCCGTCAAAATAAGAGCCTCTCCATCTCTGATTGCTTTTTAAAAGACCCTTAAGACACCTGTTTTCTCAGGCTTTTAATTAAAACTAATTTTAAACTGTTTGTTTTATGTGAAATTATTTTAATTCTGTCAATGTTTTCCCCTGTGACAATGTTAATTGTGTTTATTTTATTTTTATATTGTAACTTGGATTATGTACACCTTCTAGGTATATATCAGGTTGTATATAAATATGATAAATAAATCTGGGGTCATTAATATTCCTATATCTTTTGAAGTTTCCTTAAGTCTTTCCCAAGCAGAGATTGTTCATACTGCATGTTCTCTCTGCTGTCCTCCTGGCCCATATTTACCCAATAATGCAGAAAAGGCAGGTGCCCCACCTCCTCCTTTCTTTTTAAGTGCACAGGTAGAAAAGGAGCAGGATGTGCACATGTCTGGTGGATACCCTGCATTCTTTTAAACCTTTACAATTTTTAAAAAATCAAAGGTTTTACTCATTTTTTAAAAAATAATAATTTGCTGGGTGTCTTGCACAAGGCTGCCACATGTCACTATAGCCAGCTACAGGGTTCTAGCTACAAGGTGGTTGTTGTGGGTTTTTTTAAACAGACAGTAGAAAATTTGGGGGGGGGTATCATAAGTTGGGAAGGGCTTTTTTTTAAATTTTATGGTGTTTTTAATGTATGTTTATCCATAATTTAAATCTTTTTGTGAATTTTAAATGTGATATTTCATGTTTTAACTTTGTAAACCACCTAGAGATTTTTATACTAGGCGGTATATAAATTCAATAAAAAATAAATAAATAAGGGCTTGCCATGGAGCTCTGAAACCAGGCACAGTTGTAGCACAGAACAGTGGACACTATATATTAAATTTGAAGGCAAACTGTCATATGATTGATTTTTAATACTCTTCTTAGACATGAAGGTGTTTCACCTTTTTGTCCTTGTCCCCCCATCAATCTTGTACAAGACTGCCATCTGGTGGCCAATATCAGCCTTATGTAAAATCAATAGGGAAATTTTTAAACGAAACACCCTCTCTGTTTACAGTTTTTTTTTCTAATTAAAAATTAATCAAGTGATGGATCTGCTTCAAATTTAACACACACAATCTTACTATTCTGTGCTACAACTATGCCTGGTTTCAGAGCTGCGTGGCAAACCCTTCCCAACTTATGATTCCCCCCCCCCCCATTTTCCATTGTTGTCTGTAGCTGGCTATAGTGACATGTGGCAGCCTTGTGGAAAACCCACGGCAAATTATTATTATATTCTAAATCAGTCAGGCATTTTAGGATGGGATAATTTAAAAAAACAAATAAATAGAAATGAATGGACAGAAGTTGACTCCGGGGCACAGGAAACAAGTCGGCCCAGAGTATTATCATGTTAGCAGACACTCGGCAAAGCCACATCTCCTTCTCATCTTGATCCACTTTACTTGTGGGTTATCTCCACACATGGGCAATACTCCACAGAATGACTTTTCCTGGATTATCTCAGGAAAACATTTTAGAAAATGCAACTATTTTTGACACACATTCTCTGCATTACACTCCAATTGTAAAGATAAAACCTGAGTAATTCCGCTTGCTTTATGAATGGTACCTTGCTGTCTCTGTACTGAATTTGGACTCAATTCCGTCCTCATATGAATGCACCCCAATCATCAGTGTGCAAAAGTGCTGTAAAAGTCACGTGCAGAAAAGCTCCAAGAGCACCTTCTGTATGAGTAAAGACTAAAGATGGCTAAGTGGAAATGTAACAGAGCTTTAAGCATAGTTTGAAGGAAGTCGGTGGAGAGATTTGTTTTCACCCTTAGGGTCACTCAATGAAACTGGCAATAAATTTAGGCTAGACAAAAGAAAGCTGGTCTTCATGTAATGCATAATTAATTAATTTAGGTCACTGCCTCAAGATGTGGCATAGACACTGACTAAGAGGCTTTAAAAGCTTAAACAAATACAAGGAGGATAGGTCTATCAGTAGCTGTTAGGTATGGCAGAGATTCCCAGCCTTTGGTCAGCAGATTAGGCTTTGTGCAATACTCTTAATCGGCATTGACTTTGCAGTTTCCCTTGGACTGCTGTCTGGATTTATGGGGAGATTGCCATAACAATCAGTCATGTGTCTTATGAGCATTGGGAATGGAGAGTCCTCTGATCACCTCTTAAGGGTTCAGACTACATGAGAGATGCAGGCTCTGCCACAGCTTGGATTCCAAACAAAGAGCCATAATTTGAATGTGTGACCCCAGAAATGAAAGGAAGGTTTACGTAACAAGGCACTATGAAAATGGGGGAAATCTGCATTTTTGTTGGTTAAATATTAAAACCCATACATGTTGCATAGGTCCTCAGAGTTAACAGAGACCAGTATCCAGTTGAAAATTGATCTAGTTCAAAGTTGCTGACAACAGAGCAAATTGTCAATTATTAACTAATGAATAAGATACTCTTGCCTATGGGTTGAAGATAAGAATAAACATGAGAATCAATGGCTCAAAATTATGTTGATATTATTGTTTAGTTTTTAACACCACAATGTAAATGTGTTGTATCCGGGCTATCTGAGCTTTAGTGACAGTTCATGCAATCCCATCATTGATGCATGCAGGAGTTGTACAACATTTTTACTAGAGAGGTGCAGAGAACCATTTCCCCCAATTCGGTTCAAATTAGAATAGAACTGGGTGGCTCAGGCTCAATTGAGCCAGGCCTGGTCCAGTCCAACCGTCAAGCCCTGCCGAGCTGGTTCGAAGGGTATATTTGTAAAGGGAAATCTGGCAAGGATTCCCCTTCACAAGTAAAGGGCTTTGCTGAGAGTATTGTGGGCGGGGGGAGAGAGTCTCCGTATCTTCAAAAACAAGCCAAGCCAGTCTCCACACCTTCACAAACATGCAGATGTCGGCTGTGGCAGCAGGGATGGTGGTGAGCGTGGCAGGGGATTGCAGCAGCGGCCATGTTGGTGGTGGGGGCCAGGATTCCTCCAACCCTGCCTCCCAAATCACAGGCCCAGTCATGCCTGTGGCCAGTTTGGGAGGTGGGTGGTGGGGTTGGAGGAGCCCTGGCCCCCACCAGCACTGCATCCAACACCTCCACCATAGCCACCGCCATTCCCCGCCATCTTGGCCGTGATCGTCGCCATCTCTACCAGGTCATCCCTGCCGCAGCCAGCAGAGGCTTGTTTTTAAATCTACAGTGATTGGCTTGACTTGTTTTTTAAGAGGAGTAAATCTACTTGGCTTGTTTTTGAAGGTACAGAGGTATGGAGACATTTTTCCTTCCGCCCCTCCCCACAATTACTCCTGGTAAGCCCTTTACTTTGTAAAGAGGAATCCTTGCCAGATTCCACAAGTATACCCCTCAAGCCAGCTAACAAATTGGGCTTTTGAGCTGGGGGTGGGGTGACTCAGCTCGAACCTGGACTAGCCTCATTTTTCAGAGGGGTGGTTCAGCTCCAAATCAAGCCTTCAAGCTGACCCAGTTCAACTTCGGGTTGGCTTGAATTTGAGCCAGCTCACAGAGCCCTAACTTTTACTCAGCTGAATATATCTAGAAAATTCTGTAAGTATTTGTGTTTTGCTTGGTGATTTGACTCGTATATGTATATCTCTAGTGGGGGGTTATGATTTTGCAGCGGAATCTCTACCTAATATCACTATTATGACAGTGAGATCAGTTAGTTTTAATACTGAACAATGATCAAAAAACTGGAATGCCTGTCCTTGAACTGTGGCTGTGGGTTAACAGTCTGCAGTAGAGATATGCAATTCAATTAGCGCTGTCTCGGGGGTGATTCATGAATTCAACCTCAACTTAAACCATCTCTAAAATGGAGGGCCTGATTCAAGGCCAAATTGAAAGCCCTGATTTGATGTGAATCGATTTGAGCAATATGTGTTGTAGGCGCCATTTTGTGTCTGCTTTCTCCCCTTGCTGATTGGCTTTATGGCACTGGCTTCTGATTGGCTTGAGATCTCCTTGCCTGGCTTGTTGTCATTCAGATCAAGGGTTGGCATGGGCAACTGTGCCCCCATTGGCTTGGGGGATAGAACAGGGAGAGGGAGGCCAAAGGGAGTTTTGAAATGTATTTAAGGGGCTGCTTGTGGGCAGAGAGACAGAGAGCTATTTGTGCCTCAAGAGAGAGGGATTAGAGAGAGTCTTCAGCAGCACAGAGAGGAGAGCAGAGACTGCTGGTGGTCTAGGCTTGCTTGCCTGCCTGGCCCAGTGAGTGGAGAAAGAGACTGAGAGTCAGAAAGGCTCTATTTTTATTTTTGGTAATCCTTTTAATTTGCTGTGCCAACTACCCCTTAATTTTTTTCCTAGTGTGTGTTTTTTAAAAACGTACCAGCAGCACCAGTGGCTTTAACGGAGTACTGCTTGGAATTTTATTTTCTTCTTGCTTGTAGCCAGCCCAACCCTGAGTGGCTTTAACAACTGAGGTGATGTTGTGCTGATTCCCCCCCCCCTTATTATTTTAAAATTGTACCAGCAGCCCCAGCGACTTAACTTGGTGCTGCTTGGAGTTTTTTTTTTCCTTGTGCGACTTCCCCCCCCACCCACACAAGTGTATTGCTTTTGGATTCTCCTCCCCACCACCACCACAAACTTGCAGCTAATCCCCAATGGCTTTAATAGCTGGGGTGCTGTGCTGGGTAGTTTTCTCTCTTGTAGCCCAAATCTGAATGCTGCTGCCTGGACTAAATTTTTATTTTGACTTTTTTACAGGCTGGTGTGCTGTTGTGACTTCTGTCTGATGCCCAGTCTGCCTAGGCTCTCTGTTCCCAACCACTTTGGGTCATCCCCCACTTTGTTTTTGATTGGGTGGGTGAGTGGATGCCTGACTGGTGAGAGAAAGAGGCCACCGTAATCCCATGTCCTTGGCCTTCCCTTCAACTTGACCCATTGTGGTTTGGTCCCTTCTAAAAGCAGCGCCCCACATAAAGCCACCTCCTTTATTTGGGTGGATTTAATTTTTCTAGCTTCTCTGTGTGGAACACAGTGCTATAGGTAGTGCTGTGTGGCACACAGAGCATAAATAGAGCACTACCAGGCCCACCACACCCCCTTAAAGATGCTTCTCCCCACACATCAGAGTTAGGGCTTAAAAATGTAAAAAACCTCATGATGTCTGGGAGGGTGTGAAGCAGACTCAGGAGAAGAGTGGTGGTGGGCAGAGGGAGGGGTTATGCTGGGCATGGTGGACAACAGTGAGAGGGGCCTACTCCCTGAGTCATCCCACTGATGTGCTTGTATGCAGGCTCTCCTGTCTGGGGGAGCCTCGCCCGCTGCCTGTAGCGGCTGAGATAGAAGGAGGTTCTCCCTCTCAGGAAAGAAGTTGTTGTTCCTGTGGCAGCAGAGGAGGTGGTATCACCGGCTGCTAGCCCAGCCAGATCACTCTCTCTATCCTTCCCAATCCCCATTGGCCGTGCAACCCTCCCGCATTTGATACTGTGGAGGAGCAGGCAGGAGTCACGCCGGTTGTTCCTGGACCTTCTCAGTCCTGGACAGAGTGCAGTGCTGGTGGTGGCCCCCCAGAACAAACCAACAGCCTGAGTGCTGACACCACCAAAACGGTCCCAGACCAAGAGCAGCATGGTGTGGGATCACTTTGAGCTCTGCCCTGGTGATGCACACCATGCTGTCTGCATCCAGTACAAGGTATAGGTCAGCAGGGGTAAGGACCCAAGCATCTTGGGACGATGGTGATGCTGCAGCACCTGCAACAGCCAGCATTCCCTCTAAGGTGTGTCCATGTGCTTGCGCTCACATGGTTTTTGATATCTGCTCAGTAAATTTTAGATTCTGCTCAATTTTAGGCCCTACTCTGAATGCATGTGTGCATATGCTGCCTTGATACTGCTGCCCAGAACAAAACTAATTCTGCACACAGATAAAAAATATTAAAGAGAACACTGGCGATGACATCAACCCAGGATTCCCTGCTCCTCCTGGCAGCATTAGGCCTGGTGTGTCCTCAGCTAGCAGAAAGGCACCTGTTCCTGTTCCCAAGGAGGGGAAGTGGCCTCATCACCTGGGCCATTGTGGAGATGATAGCTTTGGATGACCATCCATTCCAGGTGGTGGAGAACACTGGCTTTTACTAGCTGCTCCAACTGCTTGCCCCAGACTACAAGATCCCCAACCACACCACCTTCAGCAGGGGGATGGTGCCCTCCCTGTACTGGTCATGCAGGGAGGCTGTGTCAGGGCTGCTTCATGCAGCAGTGCCTGACACCAGTGTGCTCTTCACTGCGGTCCCAGTGGGAGGCACACTGCTATCCTGTACCTCATGGCACACTGGTGGGGACAGAAGAGCAAGGGGGGACATCTGCTGCTGGTGGCATGGCAAGCCCCTCCCATGCAGTGAAGCACAGGTGGGCTCTGCTGCATGTGGAGGTGCTGGACACAGACCACATGGCAGGTGTGTTGTCAGTGGCCATGGATTGCCAGGTGGAGGAATGACTGTCTAGGCAGCCAAACTATCACTGAGGGTTCATGGTTACTGACTATGCCACAAACATAACAAAGGCAGTTGAACAGGGTCAGTTAGTGACTGTCCATTGTGTGGCCTGGTACAGGATGTCTTTCCAGTTGTTGCTGGACTACTCCTGGGATGATGTTAAGGTGAAATATCCCCGCTGAAGATACTGGGCACCATCCTGCTGCTGCCAAGGCTGCTCTTGTGGGGAAGACTGGAAGATCAGCTCAGGACACCCTTGGATTAATCGGCAGAGGATGTTTTGTCCTGACTATGTGATCCAAAGGATAAAGAACAAAGAGGTCACCCCTGACCAGCTACTGAGGTGGAGGGACCTCCTGGTTGCAAAAGTTAGGCAAGTCCAGGAGAGGAGGCTGGGGTGCAGCCAGGAGGAGGGTGCTGCAGCACCTATAACTAGTGTGCGGTATCACCACCACTTTCTAGTCTAGCAGCATTGTGTCCCTGGCAGGGCTAAGTAAGCCAGAAGTTCTGTCTCCGTGTTCTAAGCTGTGCTTAGTGTGCTATTGCTTGCTGCTAACTGTTTTGCTGGATCTCAGATTGACAAAGGTGGGACTTGGGTGCCTTCCTTCCTTCCTTGAGTTGTGGCTTGGTCTTTTTGTGAGATAGTGTTTGGGTGAGAAATGGACAGTGGCATCTCTCTGTCTAATATTTCTTTGTGATTGCTGTGATGATGATTTAGTACATTTATACAATGCCCCATGCAGAAATGTCCCTGGGCGGTTTAAGGTCATTTATCTCCAGAAATGGACGTAGCTGGCAAATCAGCCAAAGCTGAAAGAAAGCCTTCCTGGCCACTACCTCAACCTGAGAAATCTGGGAGAGGTTTGGGTCCAGAAGTACTCCCAGACTCCCAAATATCTGCTCTTCCTAGGGGAATGCAAGCCCGTCCAGAACAAGCAGATCAAACCAATTCCTAAGTCTCAACCTCCCACAATGAGTACCTCCATCTTGCTTGGATTCAGCCTCAGTTTGTTGTCCTTCATCCAGCCCATTATCGCCTCCAGGCAGGTATATAGGAAAGTTAGGCCATTTCCTGATGAAGTTGACATGGAGAAACAGATTTAGGTGTCATCAGCATACTGATAAAACCCTGCACCAAATCCCCTGATGGTCTCTCCCAGCGGTTTCATGTAGCTGTTAAAAAGTGTTGGAGACAGTATGGAGCCTTGTTTGACTCCCCACCGGAGCTCTTGTTTTGCAAAGCTACAGCCACCAAACAACACCATCTGGAACCTAGCCGAGAAGTAGGAAAGGAAATACTGCAAACCTGTGCCTTCAACTCCCAAAAGGCCGACCAAGGCCACCTCAACCCCACAGCTTGCCTGAAAGCTAGTTTGAAATGGGTCCAGATAATCTGCTTCCTCCAAGACAGCCTGCAGCTGAGATGCCACCACCCTCTCAATCACCTTGCCCAACCATGGGAGGTTGGAGACAGGCCTATAATTACCCAATTCTGAGGGATCCAATGCAGGTCTCTTCAAGAGTGGTCTAATCATTGTCTTCTTGAGACAAGGAGGCATCCTGCCCTCCCTCAGGGAAGCATTAATGATCTTAACAAGGTCCTCTCCAATAACTTTGCTGCTAGATCATATAAGCCATGTTAAACATAGGAAGCTGCCATATACTGAATCAAACCATAGGTCCATCTAGCTCAGTATTGTCTTCACAGACTGGCAGTGGCTTCTTCAAGGTTGCAGGCAGGAATCTCTCTCAGCCCTATCTTGGAGAAGCCAGGGAAGGAACTTGGAACCTTCTGCTCTTCCCAGAGCGGCTCCATCCCCTGAGGGGAATACCTTACAGTGCTCACACTTCTAGTCTCCCATTCATATGCAATTAGGGTGGACCCTGCTTAGCTAAGGGGAGAAGTCATGCTTGCTACCACAAGACCAGCTCTCTTCAAGGTTCGAGAGAACAGGTGGTGAGGTTCAGTGTCCCAAGTATCTTGTCCACATCCTTGAAAGTCACAAACTGAAATTGATCAAATTTAACTACACGAGAGCAGCTGCTGGACAACTCCACAATAGACTCTGCATTAATGGTAGAATCTAGTTCATCTCGAATAGGAGATATTTTATCTGCACAAAACTCATTAAAAATTTCACAGTGGGTAACTGGTGGGTTCAAATACTCATTCAGGGGAGGAGGGGCAGGTACTAGCCCTCTCAAAACTCTGCTGGAGGTGAGCTTGCAGAAGCAATGAGGGCAGAAAAGAACTATTTCTTTGCTGCACACATTGCCATGAACTCCGTGTCTGCTGTTTGTGATTTGATCGCTTTTGTTTATTGAATGTTACTGACTTAACCACTATAATTGCACATTAATTATTGCCTGTGGAGACTTAAGATTACAGCAGAAAAATCCATGTTTTTCTTATATTTGTCTTTTTCAGGGAAAATCCTACCCATTCCATGGTGCCTTTCCTCAAGTATGGAATCCTTTTGTATATCTTGATTTTAACAATTTTTGGAGGACTATGGATGAACTGGGAAAAGAGGTACTGTATTTTAGGAACCCAGAAGGTGCATTGTAGCTAGGTGAACTGTTGAACAAGTATCTGCATTTATGGAGACTCACATGGAAAATTATTGGATCACAATGGAGGTATTAATCACTATAAGAATCTACCAAGGAACAGAAAGTATTCTTCATCGAATCACTACACAGAATATGGTATCTCTCATTGAGATATGGTGTAAATGAGTTTGTACCATCTGGCATGATAGCCAAGTTCCCCTGTGACATGTGGACTTCAGAAAAATAATTGCCTTGGAGGCACAAGTCTGCCCTTCCTTATATGCAATGGAATAGCTATGCTGATATGAAATACAAGCACTAGAAGCCTGTTTGTGCTCGGCATTGCTGACCCTCTTGAAGCTTTGGCACTGCTTACTCATGCATGCCCTTTTCTCTTCAGCTCAGACCTCCCCCCCACCGCCCTTCTTTCTATTTTGGGCTAGTTCTACTTTTGAATACCCCAAACTGCCACCATCCCATCTAGTTGCTTAGCCCTGATAATTACTGAAAGATCAATTGCTAATGGCAGAATTTTTGAAATACAATAAATAATGCTCTGCTGATGCAGAAATGTGTTAAATGTGAATGAAATATTGACTATAAAGCACATCACAGCTTAAACCTAGATTCAGTGGACTTCTAGAACTTGGAAAATATCTCTGAATAAATTTCCCCTCTTTGAATCACATTTCAGCTGTTCTGACTGATCTAAACAATATCCCTAGTTCACAAAACTATAATTTATCCATTTAATTTTATTTTGCATGACTTTTCTCCACATCTGTGAAGCAGCTCTATGGATATAATTCTGGAGTTATATTAACATGTTTTGATATTTGCATGAATATATTAGTAGGGACTGTGGAGTATATATAATTGCCTGTATGTCATCTTGGTCATAATAATACATGCACACAGTATTGGTCTTGATCTTAGCAAATTTAGCCCAGGAAATAAAGGAAGTGTATTAAGATTGCAGCACAAATTTTCTTTCTGTTTAGATCCCTGCTGAAGCACCCTGGGATGCCCCACATGCTGCAGAATGGGACAAAATTACAATGAAGCAGTTCATTGAAAAACATTGCTGGACAAAGTTGGTGATTTAACTTGTTTTTTATAAACTCATTGATGAACTCTCTATTAGAGTCAGATTTCCATCCTCCAAAATTAGGCCAGCAACCAATTCCAGCACTGCTGTATGCAGATGACTCCGCAATTCTCTCCTTTACAGAGATAGGCTTGCGCAGAGCTCTTCGAAAATTTGCTACATACTGCCGAGAGGAAGAACTAGAAATTAACTATCTGAAGACCCAAATTATGCTGTTTCAGAAGGAATTTGTGCAGCATAAGTGGCAAATTGATGGCCAAGATATAGAACAAGTCAAGCACTATGGGTATAGTTTTCTAGTTGAATGGTTATTGGAGAGCACATCTGTTCCACATTACACAAGAGGCACAAAAGAGTGCAATGGTGCTCATTAGATTATTTTTCAGGAAAGAAGGTGGTTATGCCCCTGCTGCAATTCAGATCTTCAAAGGAAATTTTTTAGCCCAACTACTATATGGCTCCCAGCTGAGTAATTACAAGGATTTCTGCCCCCTAGGGTTGGTACAAACCAAATTTATTAGAACAATCCTTGGGTGCCAAGAGCGACACCCAATGCAGCACTAAGGCTAGAACTGGGGTTAATACCAATTGAAGCACATGTCTGGGTTGCAAAGATCCCTTATTATTTGAAATTAAATCTTGGTCAAGCAGGCCTCACTCCTCTGGTCCTGAAGGACAACTTTTGCATCTGCATGGAAAGAGGGAGTTGAGAGGAAGTTAGAAAGTTATGGGCTCTGTATCCCAATGTTGGCCTCCTTAGGGATCTTAAAAGCCAAGGAGATAATTAGGCAGCAGATCTGGGACATAGTGACTTAGGAAGACAGGGCCCAAGTCAGATGTTTACCTTCCTTAGGTAATGCAACTCACCCTCATAGACCAGCTAAATATTTACATGAGCTTCTTGCCAAATCGAGAAGGGCATTTGCCTTGGCATGCTTGAATGTGCTGCCCTCAGTTCTCTTAGAGGTTCTTTATCTCGGTATTCCTTTTGCTCAACAGTTATACACATGTCAGTCAGAAGTGGATGAGACAATTGATCATATGTTGCTTTACTGTTTATTTTATAGAGATATTTGGCTAGCACTTTTGTCACCTAGTTTGTCTAGATTCCCAGGTAGGCCATTGGCCTTTTATGTGTCTATCCTTTTGTCCAACAGTGATATTAATTTTTCCACCAAGGTGGCAAAATTTTGCTACATTGTGTAAGGAAACAATTGGTAAAATCATGAGTGTCATATATTGTTGTAAATGATGTTTTGTAAGAAAATACTGGAAGAATAATGATTGCTGGATGTTATGACTTATCTATTGTGTTTTATCTGATCAATGACTAAAATAAAGATTCCATTCCAACTATCAGCCCTTGCTTCTGGAAAGTTCTGGACACTTAGTCCCAGTAAATTATTTTCATGTGTTCAGAGAGACCCAAATTGAAATCCTTGATTTCACAGTTGCTTCCCTGTTTCTAAATTGAGATAAAACTCTGTAGTGCAAAAATGTAGATGGGCTTCATGACTGGAGGATTTGGATTATAGTCTTAGGTAGAAAAAAGGCTCTTTTCAGATACAAACCAGTATTTTTTTAATCATAGCAAACCACTTAATATGCACAATTGCTCAGGAAATATATGAACTGGGGAACTTAACACTGAATTTAAAGCAATGATTTAAATCAGTATTTATTCTTAGCAAAGTAAATCAATAATTTAAATTGCATTTTTTTTAAAAAAAATAGCAGATGTATTGTGACATAAACTTTTGTGGACAAGAACACACTTTGTCAGATGTTCCAAAATGGACTCTAGTCCATGAAACAGTATGCCACTATAAATCTGCTTGCCTTTAAACTGCTCTTGTTGCTTCTACAAAGGACTAACAGGGCTATCCTTCTAGGATTGTCTTCCTCCCTAGTGAGAACTAATGGCACAATGAATGGAATAGCTTTTGTTACTGTACCTTTAAATTAATACTCTGACAGATTGGCCCAAGCCCAGACAAGCAGTGGGGGGAGGGGAATCAATGATAAATGTGACAAGTTTATGAAAATTTTGAGATAATCAGTGTGTAATTTCAACCAAGAGGATGACAGAGTAGGGCTGCACTCCAAAACATACTTGCGAGGGAGTAAGCCCCATTGAACATGGTGGTGCTTTCCTTTGAGTCAAAATGCATAGGATTGTCTACAAATTCTATGCTGTTTTGTTAGGATGTCAGCCAACAGCTATAAGGCTTCATCCTCTATAACAAAAGCCCTGTGTGTGATCCCGTGCCGCCCGTGTCTTTTTTGGCAGTTCTGGGCATGTGCGGAGCGCATGCTCAGAACCGCCGAAAAAGATACGGCCGCCCAGACACGGGCGGCCATGTTGGCCAAAGTAGCTGAAGTGCCCCAAACAACGGTTGATGTCCCCATCGTCGTAGCAACAAATTGCTCCCGCGGCCGCCGCCGCCAACCGCCCGCCCTCCCAGCTGCCCGAGTCCTCCTTTCTAAACCAAACCCCCCCCCCCGATTAAGGGCCAAATCGGCCCATGTAATTTCCCCCCGCGGCCGCCGCCCGCCCACCCGCCCTCCCAGCTGCCGAGACCTCCTTACCCACACAAGACCTCCACAGCCCCAGCCCACGTCCTTCGGCGGATAACAGTTCCTATTTAGAGAAGGAGAGAGGAGCTCGCAAGCAGAGCTCCTCTCTGTGCAAAGTCACTGCCCAAAATGGCGCTATGGACGCAAAGGACACAATAGGCGTCCTTTGCGCCCAAAGCGCCAGTTCGGGAAGAGGCTTTAAAGAGAGAGGAGCTCTGCTTGCGAGCTCCTCTCTCCTTCTCAAAATTTGGACTTTTATCGCCCGAATGACGTGGGCTGGGCTTGAGGAGGACTCGGCAGTTGGGAGGGCGGGCGGTCAGCGGCGCGGCCGCGGCAGGTAAGGGGGGGGAACCACTAGCGCCCGTTATTGTAACAGGCTAAAAAACACTAGTAATGGCAATAAAAGCTATAAAACACCCTTTACAACCCCTAAAAGCCTTATCAGATGGAAATATTATACAAGTGCTGATCCAATTGATCTTTTGGGCAGGAACATTCCACCATGAGGGTGCCACCATAAAAAAGCTCATACTGTCTCCAGAATTTCTAACTGGGGGAGTTTCCAATCAATTTCCAAACTTCCAGTCAGTTGCTGTACCTGTTGCAAGCATTGTAAGAAGCAGCAGCAACAAAGCAGATATCATAAATTTTAAACTGGCCGTAGTACTTAATCCATCAAATCACCAATCAAATCATGATTTGAGGTCCATGGCACAGAGTTTCATATATTCTGAATATCCCAAAATATAATATCCTGGTTGTAAAGGTGATGAGCTTTCACAAATCTTCCTGGATTTCTTATGCCCGGAAGTAGGTAATTAGGATAGGAGGTACTTACTGCTGTGCTAGCACAATGGATAAAGCACAGTACACTGACATTGTAGGCAAATATGTCAGCTCATAGATGAAAGGTCAGGTTGTATAATTCCTTGTATCCTAATATTAAATACCTTATAATTAAGATTTTCATTACCTCAAACTTCTGTTTGTACAGACTGTTCAGGAATAGGCATTCCCTTCCCAAAAACAAAAATGGCAAAAACAACAACAAAACGTATAAGTTCCTGATATGTGTTCTAAAGAATAATATAACTTTATTTATTTATTTATTTGATTTATATACCACCCTTCCAAAATGGCTCAATTTACGGGAAGAGGGGAAGGTGACATCAGTTCACATCAACATTTAATGGAGCTTTGATTGCTGGTAGTAAACATGTGACATTTAAGGGTTCACAGAGAATTGTAGTAGAAATCAAGATAAAGGTTGCTATCTGTCTGCCTTCCATGGGGTTAATATTACATGACTCAACCATTGCAAAGACCTGTGCTTTGACCATAACTCTGTGTGTGTGTGTGTGCGCGCGCGCGTGCGCGCGTGCACGCACACACACACACACGCCACTATGTAGGTGTATTTTCGCCTTCATTGGAAGGGTCAGCACACCCCAAAGGACTGAAGAATACATGCCAGAAGGAAGTTGATGTGAGGTATTATTTCCATTGACATCAGTGTGGTTTACACTCCAATGCGTTCTGCCTTTACTCAGAAGTAGTCTGATTTCATTGGCAATTATAGTACCTCCAAGTGTGGCATCTTTTGCACTTTATAGGAAGCAGTAAAAAAACAAAACACCACTTATTGCTTAGGGCTTGAAGTCTTAAATACATGTAGTTTATTGTTTAATGTTTTGAATCCCTGTGTCCTCAATAGGACATAAGCATGCTTAACTTTCTCTTGAGTGCAGATTGAGACCTAAATCTGAAAAGAATTGGTCAGTAATGCTCCCCATTCCTTCTGCATAATATGTGCCATCTGCCAGAATTGTGCCAAGATCATACAGACAATTATGCATCAGAATAAAGTCATTCTACCATCAGAAGCAAAGACAGAAAAAGTTGTAAAGATCCAACCATTAATGCAGTTGCAACACTGATGGTTTGCAAAACTGTTTAGCATTGACATTGTTAGATGCCATGTTTAAAACTTGAACAATAAGGGCAAGACTTTGAATTAGCTCTTTCCAAATTGATACATATATGGGAATAACTGTCTGTTCTTGAATTATTTGAAGAGCAAATGAAAAGGTTTTGGTATGATATCTGGTACCATTCCTCATAATCTGATAGATATCCCACAGATCCACCTGCTTCTCTATGTCTAAGCATTTTAGAAGCTGAGCGAAAGGAACAGATAGAACTTTGGCAAACCAGTGTGGGGAGGTGTGATCACTTTAACCTCACAGTGAGTTATGCTTATGAGATACCCTGTAAAACTTACACTACAGAAATAGACTTTTTTGAAATAAAGAGACAAACTTCACTACTAAATATATATTTTTTCTACAACACAGATATCAATCACCATTTGCACTCAATTAATAATTAAAGCCAGAATACAGGGCTGAATCGGGGGGCCCTTGCCAAACTGCACTCCATGGGCCCTCTCCTGCCTGGGTAGACCCTGAGAAAATCACACAAAAATTATGGGTGTGGAAGTGGTCTCAGAGATCAGCAGTGGCCACTGAGTCCTGCTCAGCCATTGATGGGTTCCTACCTGTTGTGCTGAATCTGATAATTCTGCATGCCCATTGCTTTTTAGACCAATAGCCAAGAAGAGGTGGCTGCCTCATTGTCTGTTTATCATTGGTTTATACCAGGCCTACTCAACAAAGCCCCCCACAGCTGTTTTTGGACTACAACTCCCATAATCCCCAGCCACAGTGGCCAATAGCCATGGATAAGGAGAGTTTTAGGCCAACATCTGCAGGAGGGCCATAGTTGAACAGCCCTGGTTTACTATGTTACATAGTACAATGTTACTATGCTGTCTGCTGTTTAAATGGTCATAGTCTTTGCATGATATAGAGTGTTTGGATGTTCTCTAATAAAACTGGTAGCATCTGGAATGTAATAATGAAGTAATTAATGGCTAAGAGGGGAAGGCCTATGGCACTCTTCATATCACTCATGCATACAACCTCTTCAAATCAAATGAAGAAAATTCTTCATACTCTTCTGATTTGTAAAGTAGTCCCCTTAATAACTTATTAAGAGAGAAAAGTACTCTAAAGCACAGAAAAATAAAATGGATGTGTCTCAGTTTATGTCATCTCTGCCTTTTGGATTGTACACAGAGCTGCCAGGGAGTTTGCTACACTCTTTGTAAACGTCAATGTCACTTCTGAAACACACGAGGTCTCTGCTCTCTGGTTCCTGTGGTATGTGAAGCTGTGTGGGGGAACAACTAGGATATTTTCTGTAACCAATGGAGGGCAGGTAGGTAAATTTATATTTGTGCCCTTCCTTTCAAGAGTTTTTAATATGGTATTGAACCATTTGTGATTGATAGAGAATTTAAAGAATAATTAAGAACATTGTGCAAAAAGTCAATGTGGTTTAACAATCCTGGAATAACCAAATAGAAGATAAAAGTCATTTTGTGGCTCCTCATTTAGGCTTCTGTTGAAATTAGATTAATTTAATTTCTTACCCTTCTCATTCACACCATCTTGCCTTCAGTACAGTGTTTGCTGTGTGTTGTACTAATGATCCTACTTAGTTTCCATGGTTACCAGTCAGTTACTAGGTATTTAAGAATTCCTCAAGCAAGTATACCACCAGCATATCTAGCTAAATATATATGCTACTGAAGTATTATTTACTGGATGACCTAATCACAAGGGTATTTGGGAAAGTCCATCAGTTAGAGCAAACCTATTTAAATTGTTGTTGTTTCTGAGAAATAATAGTCATGGAGAGAGACCTTTTCAGAGAATGTTGTAGAATTCAATTTAAAGGCAACAGAGCCCAGAAAAGACTTTGTCTATCCATACTGGACATGATGGAGTAGCAATTACAAAAACAAATTATCACAAATGAGGTCTCATGATACATGGAGGGGAGGGGATACAGAAAACATTGGAAGTTGATGATTTGGTAATTATATCATGTGGGTGATCTTTGAAAAAAATAGTGAATGAAGAATAAATGTGAATCTCGATTTGTCCTCAGTTTGTCTTTCGGGTACTATGCATCCTTCACCCGGCCTGCTTAATTTCCGAAGTAAAATATCTGGAGAAATCCTGCCTAGAAATCCTATTCCTTGATCTAGAAGTGCTGATTCCAGATGTGTGGGAGCAGCTGTGTAACTCAGTACTGAGGAAAGTGTATTTTATATATGCTCATGGAATTCAAAGTATTTTCTCAGGAAGAGCCCTGGTCGATTACTCAAATAAAGCCCAGATCTCTTCCTTGGCTTACATTTCGTGCTCACCAAGTATAAAATGGCTTTCTAGACAAACTTTGACTTATCTAGCTAGAACTGCACTGTTTATCAATATTCTGCAGTGTCTTCTCCTCACCAGTAAGAACAATCATGAACATTCCATGACTTCAGAGCAGCTTAGACAATAACTTTGGAGTGAAGAATTGCAAAGAGGTGGTTGTAAATAACCAACCTATTTCATATGGAAGATAGCAGGCATCACATTTGCCCATTTCATCTGCTTTACTGCTTTGTTACTATTTTAAATTAATCCTAAAATATGTTGGCTCGGGAACAACACCACCAGGTGCTTCTCTCGTGATAATTTCAACATCTCTGCTGCCTACAATGTTGCTAATAATAAGAGGAAGTCATAATATCTCTGGTTCCAGGAAGGTATTGTCCTCACAAACAAATAATTCTGACAGTGGCACTTGAATTTTTAATTTTTTAAATGTTGATTTGCTGGCTTTTCTTAAAAATAAAGAGAGCGTGACATTTTCTTTTGGCATACAAGAAAATGAACTGTTTCTGCAGTTTGTCCCCATTCTGGTATCAGTGTCAAACGTACTAGAAAGCTGCTTACTATAGTTCTAGTAAAAACACAACCAGTGATTAGCTATTTGACAGCCACTTCGTGTCCATATATGTAGGTACTCTTAATACACTTTCTTTCTTACCATTGCAGTGCTTTCTTTTCCAAGAAAAGAAAGCTATGTCATTTTCTCTCAAGAGAGCATTAAATTAAACCTCTGTTTTTCATTCTGCAGTCTTCAGTGATGCAGAAACTAGCTGATGTATTTGGTGTTCATGAGAGAGTACATATCTCATTAACATTTGAAACACTAAAATGTCACTGTTAATTAAGTGGTGACCTGCTAGTAATAGATATTTCTAATTGTTTGTTTGAGATGTTTCTAACTTTTCTGCCTTGACATGAGTGTCTAGTTATTAATTTTACAAAATAAATATTTATGACAATATAGTATTCCCAAACGTATTAAGACTGTAATGTCTAACATACAGAACTTCTAAATGTGCTCTTGGTTCTTATATTTGAAACCCATACTATCCCTCACCTTCTGGAAAATATAAAGGTTCAGAAAAATCAAAATGCCTGTCCACTCCATTCCCCCATATAAAATCAGCACCTCAAATCTTTAATCTTAAATTAACAGTTATTTCCAATGTAGGAACAGTGAATAAGTCATTCTCTCTCTCTCTCTCTCTGTGTGTGTGTGTGTGTGTGTCCTGTGCTCATGCATTCTGGTGGTGATTTTTTAATTTTTGATCTCCAGATAGGGCTGAGAGAGACTCCTGCCTGAAATCTTGGAGAATCCACTGCCAGTCTGTGTAGACAATACTGAGCTAGATGGACCAATGGTCTGAATATGGCCTCCTATGTACCTCCTATGTAATGGTCTCCTATGTACCTTTGTCATTCCTTGCTTCCCTTTTCACAAAGTTCATTGGGCCATCTGCTGGCCCTCTTACAAACTTGATCACTACAGTTCAAAACCACGTTGACAATTACAATGGGACACACACACCCTCCATCACACAAAATCAATGATTGTCAGCAACACAGGATCAACACTACACACTCCCTGTTCTGAAGTGGGGCGGGGAATGTTACCAAGATACACATTTCTTCCCATCATTTTTGACAGGTACTTCAGCTAGGTAAATGTAATTTTGTATATCATTAAATCAGCCCAAATGTGTTTATTGCCCTGCTAAACAAAGGACACAACAGGATGAGATAGTGGGTGATTCTGAGGGGTTATTTTGATGTTTGCTTCTAAATAACCACAGGAAAGGGTGATCAGGCTGATAGTACTGGATAAAAGAGCTACTCTTCCTCTCTCAGCACTGTTTTCTTAAGTAGAATTGTTCTCCAAAGGGGCTATCTGCCCTATGGAGCAAAACATTCAGGAACTTCTATAACTGTAGCAACTGCTGCAGTAGCTTTAAGGTGACTTCTTGATATCCGAGGCTGTGTGCTCATTGACATCAACACAGATGCTCTTGCCTAACAAAGGCAATCCACATGGATCATGGTCATACATGGATTGCCCTTTCAGATAAGATTCAGTGAGTGCTGCAGTGAGGAGGGGAAAGGAACCCTCTTCCAGAACTTGGGTAGGTGTGTGCATGATGCTCCTTCCACAATCGGGTCCCTGGTCTGTCCAAATAATGGTCTGTGCTGGTAATTGACCATGTTGATTACCTGTTGGGTGGGTGGTTTTCAGTGCTGTCCACCTTCCCATCAGGTAATCAGTGCCGATGTCACCATGCATCTTTTTGGCAGTAACATGGTAAACCTCTCCACATGATCATCTAAACCTGGATTAGAGGCAGATAACCCAGGGTTGCATGCCCATGTGAGCCAGGGCAAATCCTTCAAGCTCTCATAGTCCGAATCAGGGTAACCCTGCTTCCAACCCTTAAATCTTAACCCAGGTCAGTGAAGAGCCCCAGTACCTTGGGTTGTTAGGTCATATGACTGCTTTTCCTGGGTTTTCAAAGCTGGTTGCCGTGTTTCTCAGAACACTACAGAGGGGCTGTGAATGTGCCACTCTGCACAGCACGTTCTATGATCACTTGCTCAAAATGCACCACCTCCTTCCTCCTCATGGCCTGTCAGAGGGAATCTGATGATGTTAGGAGTTTTCCCTTCTCCCAGCAGTGTAGAGCACATTAGGGAGGCTTCCCCAGTGTTGGGAGGCTCCTTTCCCCACTCCACTCTAGCTCCCATCTGCAGCAATGGAGAATGCAGCTGATGTGCTCGTCTGGAAGAGGGGGCTTGCAGAGCCAACTGAGCTCTGCTCATCAGTTTTAATAGGACTGGTGAATTATTCCCAGCCCCAAACCACCCTCTTATGATTCTGTGTAAGACCCCAGTAGCTTCTCTGGTGCCTATTGCTCCGTCAGAGGATATTTTGTCTGAGATAATTTCTCCATGTTTTTCAATGTAGCTGCCTTTAAGGCAAGTGCATTTCAGAGATTATGAAATTCATATATACCACTTCTGTGTTTTAGCTGAGGAATAGTTGTTACACTGATTTATATGATATGTGGGTAGGAATAGCTTTATTCCCCTCATAATCCAAATCTTCAAGAGACCATTCTTCTTTGTGGACTGTTATAATTTATTACTATAAATTGAAACCTAACTCTGGATTTCTTTCTCTCAGACCACCTACATACAGGCTCTTGTATACCAGTCATTTACTACTGAGGATAACAGTATCTTAAAATTCTGTTGATGTGATGATTGTTCCCAGGAGAGAAAGTTTGTCGGGGGTTCTGGACAGATTACGGAGAAGATAATGGAGCAACTCAAAGGCAAAGTTAAGCTGGAGAGACCTGTAATCCGTGTTGATCAGTCAGGTGATAATGTCATTGTGGAGACACTGAACCATGAGATATATGAGGTAATCCAGTAAGAATAAAAAATAGTATGTATTTAATAGGAGGCATATCTGCTATAGCTTTTAGCCAAATGCAATCAGCCCCTTGTGCATCCTTCTCACACTACTCAGGAAGTCTTTGAAATCTATTTTATTGATGTATTTATGATGGCTTCCCCTCACAGGATACTGTAATCAGATTCTGGCATTTGTCTGCCGTCTTTTGTACCTTGCTTGCTCTTCTGATTGTATCACTGGACCACCGCAGTGCTCACAGCTTTAATCTTGGGCAAATGTACATGCTGAGTTGATTGATGTGATGTCCTGAGCAAATGTATCCAGAAGATGTGTAGTACTCCTATATAAGAGGCTCATGCCCAATATGCATTGGTCTTTATAATTAACTGCAACAAAAATGAGTTTTATTCTTATGAAATATGTGTCTGATGTTTACCTGTTATATTCTTACAGGGCAGGTATGTGATTAGTGCCATTCCCCCAGTCTTAACCACAAAGATCCATTTCAAGCCAGACTTGCCAACAAAAAGAAACCAGTTAATCCACCGCCTTCCCATGGGTTGTGTTATCAAATGCATGATGTACTACAAAGAAGCCTTCTGGAAGAAGATGGGTATGCGTAGATCAACTATATCACAATTAAGAATGGTCTCAAATTCTTAATCTCAGAGCCAATCTGAAGTAGACTTTACACAGAATTTCATGTAACTTTCTCCTGGCATTTTTTTTTAAGAAGAGAAACTGCTGGAGGCTGCAATCAGGAATAGAAAAAGAGTGGGTGGGACTTAACCTTTTCCCTACCTGGCTGTTTTTCTTTCCAATCTCCCTCAAACTGACTTCTGCCTACAGGAGAGCTTATAGGGGGATATGTTGTTGTTTGAAAAACCATAACACTTCTGAAGTCTACTATACAAAGGTGCCTCTTTGCCAAGTTAGCAAAGCACTGAATTAACAAATAATTGTTGAAGCTTTGGTACTGCATCAGGAATGTCATGTATCATTTTATTAAACTTCACAACATTTTTCTGAGGTAGAAAATAATTTCTTTTTTACCACTTTTACAGGCAAAGGAGTAAAATTGGGGTGTCATGCTTAGGGTCTGGGACAGGCAGGCACAACTTGTGATGTACCAAGCATGTATGGTACCTCTGAGGAGCTCAATAAATCTTTTGATTTCTGAATACTTGGGACTGGAAAAACCAGGAGTACGGGTAGAGTTATTCAGCACCTGGCAGGCCACAATAGATGGCCTGACAGGAAGGGTTCCATCTTTCTAGCCCGGCAATCTTATACTCCATTTATGCCATCCAGCACCATGCATACAACAGCCTAATGGTGGCCTAGTATAGTCAAGACCATATATCAGATCCTATATAAGATAGGAGGACCAGATAAGAGATTAGAGCTGGTCTTGTGGTAGCAAGCATGACTTGTCCCCCTAGCTAAGCAGGGTCAGCCCTGGTTGCATTTGAATGGGAGACCACATGTAAGCACTGTAAGATATTCCCCTCGGGGGATGGAGCCGCTCTGGAAAGAGCAGAAGGTTTCAAGTTCCATCTTTGGCTTTTCCAAGATAGGGCTAAGAGAGACTCCTGCCAGCAACCTTGGAGAAGCCGCTGCCAGTCTGTGTAGACAATACTGAGCTAGATAGACCAATAGTCTGACTCAGTATAAGGCAGCTTCCTATGTTGATGTTAAGCTGTCAGCAGTAAATGTTTTAAAAAAAACAACTATGTATGTGGCTGAGATGTGAGCTTGGAAATTAATTTCAGGTGGTCATCTTGTTTTTCCTTTTCTGTTTCAGGTTTCTGTGGCAGCATGTTTATTGAGGATGAAGAAGCTCCAATTTCAGTTACTTTAGATGATACTAAACCGGACGGTTCTGTACCTGCCATCATGGGGTAAAAAAGTATTGTATATTTATCTGGAAATATTTGCATAATGACTTACATAATACTGACTGGTGAGAAGTTATGGGATGTGACATACATAATATGCAAGACCTCCATGGAGGGACCATATTTATGCCATGCTGTTAGTTCCGTCTAGGGATGTGCATAAAGCACTGCAAAATTTAACTTGTCTTTACAGAAACTTGTCTTCCCTTGAACATTCTCAAATGTTTTTTCATGAAAGAAACAGTAACATTCACTTTGAATGCCACTTTTCCAAAAAGTTCATACCCAACCCTACTTTTGTCATGTGTGTCTTCAGCTCTGTCTTCTCTGTTTCACATAAATATGCAAACATTGCCCTTTATCATTCACTGTTGTGCTTACGGAGCACACCACAGTTACATACTGCTCAGTAGACCTGTGCAAATATTCAGCTCTGAATATTTGAGCCATAGAACTGTATGGGGACAGTGCTGGGAAGGACTTCTGCTTCCCAGCACTCCATATGGCCCTTCCTGCACACCTTACCAGATGTTGCTGGGGCTTTCTCTGGCTTTGGTTCTCTTTAAGTGACCTCCCTGGTGCTGGATGCAGCACTGCTCTTCATTGAGGTGAGAAGTGGAAATGGCCACCTCTATGCAGGGCCAAGGGCAATATGAACGTTATTTGGCTTCAAGTATTCAAAGGTAAAGAACTGCACAGGCCTACTGAGCAGTACCTATCAGGGAGTTGGTTTCTTGTTGATTTGTCTCTTAAAATACAATTTTGACATCACCGTTGGCTGTTGAAACAATATATTAGCATCATTATTGAGTGTTGCCCAGATAAAATTACTTAAATGCCCAAACTGATCCAACATAGAGACTCCTGGAATTTATTTCATGGTCTGTATGGATGGCAGGTGGAGGTGTAGATATTGCATCCAGACTTGTTTTGCTCCTCTTTTTCTGCCACACATGCTATTCATGCTATCGGCAGGCAAGAGCATCACTTGCCTTTTTTATGCCAGGCAGGTTCTGTAGCAACTTGCAGGTAGCTTTCTGTTGTGCTTGAAATTTCCCAAATGGATGACACTATGTGCGACATCTACCTTATCTACTTTAACAAAAAAAACCCTAAGCACAAATTTTTGCTTCTATATATTTCTTAAATCTGTACATTCACTTGTAAAATACTGATGTGTAATTTTTTTTTCATTTAGCTTTATTCTCACAAGAAAGGCCTTTAAAATAGCAGAGGTTAGCAAAGAGGAGAGGTAAGAATAAGCAACTTCTAAATGTATCTCTGACTTAAAAGTCTGTTTAAAGAACAAGCACATTATTTTCATATATTCATATAGTAATATACTGGGCTTGGATGGGTTTGCGGGGAGAGTGGGCTAAGCCCGCTCTCCTTGCAGACGAGCAGTCAGTCCCTTGCAGACGAGCAGTCGAGTGGCCGAACCAGCCGCCCACACGACTGCCAGCTCCGTTATTGATCTGGAGGAGGCTGGGAGGATCGGGGGACCATGCAAGCACACAGGGAGGGCATGCTGGAGAGACCCCAGAGCCAGGAGGCTGCTTTTAAGCCTCCTGGTTGGGGGTCTACTTCTGAGTTGCCGTGGTGCGGAGCCGCGCTGTGGCAACTCACGATCATAGAGCCCGGGTTAGTGGAGCACTTGCTCCGCTAACCTGGGCTTAGGGGAGGGTTATTTAAGCAGGTTAACCACTTGAAGGCCACCGGGCTCATCTGCGAGCCCGGTGGTTCTCACAGTCAGGCAAAATCGGGCTAGGCTCCCCTAGCCTGATTTCGCCTGATCGTGGGAATAGCCTCACTGTGTTTTATATTTCCAAAACTTTCTTGCAGAAACCAGACTTTTCAGTGCATATAGTCAAGACCTGATGGAAGACTGGGATTAGCTAACAATAATCATCCCTATCATATAATTTGTTGTTTGTTTATTTATGATATTATACTTGTAATTTGTCCTTCCTGCAAAGGACTCATGACAATGTGTTAGTCCTTGATGAATCAGCAGAGAAACATCGTTTTTGTTCTCAATGTCATCCATCTATACAGCTGAGATTCCAAACACAGATTCCAAAATGCATCGTGACCTCTTTGTTGAATGCATTTCTGATGGAAACATTGGATAATTGATTAGTGTTAAGATGTTTGAAGCAGCAGAGACCTGAAGTTCAGCAATCCATGAAACAAAAACCAAGCAGCAAAAACCAAAATATTTTATGCTTATTTTGCAAAGCAGACTGCGTCTCTATACATATTTTCAGTACTTTGTAGAGACATCTTCCTAGTTAGATCAACTCAGTTTTTAAAATATATTTCTATACACGTTAGAGAGGCGGAAAGAGACTGTTCCTTGTGTTCAGAACATGTCCAAGAGACAGAATGTTTGGAACTGGTTAGCAAAAGAGAGGAGGCACTCCATCTAATATGCATTGCTTTTGATCACCAGCTACCATGGAATTTGGAAGAAAAAACAATTATGTGGAAAGGAATAAAAACCTTTCCATTGGGTTGCTCTTTTCAACTGTGACAGGGTCAGAGTGCTGCAACTCAGATGCACTCAGAAAGAGGTGCCAGCTTTGTATTATGAACTTCAGGATAGTGCAAAAGAGTTGTTGCTGGTGAATACATATACATTTGAATATTTGGTCTGCAATGTGATTTGGATAGTTGTTTGACATGTTACAAGAACTAATTTTGATATCATTGGTTTAAAACCTAATGGTGGATTTGAGTCTTCCCACATGTTCTGACCATCTTTTCCTCCTTCATATTAGGAAAAGAAAAATCTGTGAACTATATGCAAAGGTATTGGGCACAGAAGATGCTTTACATGTAAGAAAGATGGTGGAGTAGTAATAATTGTGATATGTTAAACTGTGTAACTATTTGAGGTATATGCCCATTGTATACTTTGTCCAGTATCTTCACTAAAAATGTAGAAGTACTGTCTGTAAAGCACCTCTGCAGTATTTAGTTATCTGGAGTCCTGCTGTGTGAATGGGGAGACGATTTTTGCCAATCTCTCCTTCCCCTGAAAGTGTTCTTTAACACCCATAAATGTGTCTTTGAGGGTTGTGCTGCCTCCAGGAACATATTCAAGGGAAGAAGAGATTGGCAACCCTCATCCCCGCATCGGCACAGTAGGACTCTGGATTACTAAACAGTACAGAGGCACTTTGCACGCAGTACCTTCCTACAGTTAATGATGTTGGCCTTTTGGTTCCTCCTAGACTAAAATGTTCAGTTATGCCAACTAATTTATGTCTTAAAATTTGAAGGAAATCCTGAGATTTAATCCTCAAATGCTTTTTATACTTGTCAGAAAGCACAGCAGGGAGGTAGGAAAGAAGTTGTAATGATTGTTGAGAGAGCACAAAACCTTGCTGACCCTGTGTACAGAAGTTCCTTAGTGCTAAAGCTGCATAATTATTCAGTTTTTGTGGATGGAAAAATGCCTGAAGGATTGCAGTCTCATTCAGGAGCAGCCGTGCTGGAATCCAGCTCAGTCCAAACTGATTGCCTTGAGTTAGAGCTCTGTGGAAGTGCAACCATGCTAAGTTTAGACCAATAATAGATATGCCTCCATATAGCAATAATGGAAAGTGGGGAAGTATCCAGCATATCTTATTCCTACAATGAATCTGTGAGTTCCTTACTTTGCTTTGTTTCTCATGTGTGGTTTATACTTACAGCCGGTGCATTATGAAGAAAAGAACTGGAGTGCTGAACAGTATTCTGGTGGCTGCTACACAGCTTATTTTCCACCAGGAATTATATCCCAATATGGAAGGTAACACTAGATGATGATATATTCTGATTTTTCCCCAAATCCTTGGCATACGAAATCTATTAAATATACAGCTTAGAGCATTAAATACATTGGCCAGCATCCTGCACAGCATAACATGGGTAGTGTCAATCCACCTACGCTGTTGTGAACTCATTACACTGACAGTCTTGAGCTTTCGTGCAAGAGCACAAATACTTCAAGTTGTGCTCCTGCATTCTGGAAATGCTGGTTAGATTGGAAGCATATCACTGATGATCAAGCGGTGTGCTTTCCGATTGAACTAGCACTTCTAGAGCACGGGCACTTTACTTGAAGTATTTGCACTTTTTTGCAAGACCACTGGCTAGAACAGCAAGACCACAGCTACAACAGCAGCACAGTTGGAGCCGTACCACCTGCATTATGCTTTGATGGATGCCAGCCACTGTCAACATCACTGGTGAGAAAATGCCAGAATAGCAAAGCTGTTGCCAGAAGGTACAAAAATAATATTTTGTATACAGTACTTGCTTTAATACACTGTAAAAGTAAGTACATTTTACTTCAGTGCCACAGAACGGAAGTAATTCCATTACAGTGATGGGCTTAATTGCAGATTATACACATGTGTGGCTGGAAATATATGGAAGGGAAATCAACTTGGGGGTGGGATTTGCAGAGAAGTAACAGATGGGGTTAAGCACTCCCTCCCCACTACTTCTCTGCTCAAAACTGCCCCTTCCCAAAGCAGTTTTTCTGGGGAAAGAGGGGGCTATGAATGTTCAGTCACACATGTTGTGATCTGATCTGAATAAAGGACTTGATCAGATACTCATCTTTGCATGTAAGATGGAGTTAGGCCCATGGGGAGAATTCAAATGCAGCTAGTTATTGTCTTTGGCTGTAACCTTTGGGCAGCATTAGTGATAAATGTGAATCCAGTTTCCAGGATAACTGGCACTGAAAAACAATTATTCAGTGTTCCTTTCCTGAGCTTTTAGAAACAGAATATTGCATCCCTGGTCTGGGATGCAGGAGGAGACAAGGGAGAAATAAGAGGTAACTGATGCCTTGCTTCTGTCCCATGTGGACCTTTAATACTTTTAAGGACTTGTCCAAACTAGAAAGAAAGGGTTGGTTTGAGCTGGAGTTGCAGGGGATGTGTGAAATGATTCAGGTACAAAATGATCTGTACTTGAATCTGGCTGATTCGGGTGATTTGTAGACAAAACAAATCACCCCTGTCCTCAATTGTCCAGATTTGGGTACAAAACTCCAGGCGGTCTTGGAGGAAACTGATTATCTAGACCCATTTCAAACTGGTTTTCAGGCGGGCTATGGGGTGGAGACTGCCTTGGTCGGCCTGATGGATGATCTCCAATTGGCAATTGACAGAGGAAGTGTGACTCTGTTGGTCCTCTTGGACCATATCGACCATAGTATCCTTCTGGAACGTCTGAGGGGGTTGGGGGTGGGAGGCACTGTTTTACAGTGGTTCCGCTCCTACCTCTCGGACAGATTCCAGAAGGTGTTGATTGGAGATTGTTGCTCTTCAAAATCTGAGCTTAAGTATGGTGTCCCTCAAGGCTCCATACTCTCTCCAATGCTTTTAAACATCTACATCAGGGATTCTCAAACTTGGGTCCTCAGGTGTTATTGGACTTCAACTCCCATAATCCCCAGCCTCAGTGGCCTTTGCTTGAGGATTATGGGAGTTGAAGTCCAATAACACCTGAGGACCCAAGTTTGAGAATCATTGATCTACATGAAACTCCTGGGAGAGATCATCAGGGGATTTGGGGCTGGGTCTTACCAGTATGCTGATGGCAACCAGATCTATTTCTCTATGTCAACTTCTTCAGGAGTTGGCATATCCTCCCTAAATGTGTGCCTGGAAGCAGTAATGGGCTGGATGAGGGAGAATAAACTGAAGCTGAATCCTGATAAGACGGAGGTACTTATTGTGCGGGGTCAGAACTCTAGAGACGATGTTGATTTACCTGTCCTAGACAGGGTCACACTTCCCCAAAAGGAACAGGTTCGCAGTCTGGGAGTACTTCTGGATCAACGTCTCTCCTTGGTTTCTCAGGTGGAGGCGGTGGCCAGGGGTGCTTTCTATCACCTCTGGCTGATACACCAGCTTCGCCCATTTCTTGAGATCAATGACCTCAAAACAGTGGTACATTTGTTGGTAACTTCCAGACTTGACTTTTGTAATGCGCTCTACGTGGGGCTGCCTTTGTAAGTAGACTGGAAACTTCAGTTGGTTCAGAATGCGGCAGCCAGGTTGGTCTCTGGGTCATCTCGGAGAGACCACATTACTCCTCTGTTGATGGAGCTACACTGGCTGCCAATAGGTTTCCGGGCAAAATACAAAGTGCTAGTTATAACTTATAAAGTCCTAAACGGCTTAGGCCCTGGGTATCTAAGAGAGTGTCTTCTTCGTTATGAGCTCCACCCCCCATTGAGGTCATCTGAGGAGGTCCATCTCCAGTTGCTTGCAACTCGTTGGGTGGCTACACAGAGACGGGCCTTCTCAGCTGCTACCCCGAGATTGTGGAATGCGCTCCCTGCTGGGATACGAGCCTCCCCATCTCTGACAATCTTTTAAAAACACCTAAAAACACATCTCTTCAACCAGGCTTTCTCAGCTTTTTAAAACTTGTTTTTAAATTGTTCTGATTATTTAATTGCTGTTTTATGTTTTTAATTGTTAATCATTGTTTTATGCTTTATAATTTTTGTTTTAATTATTAACTGATTTTAATGTGTTTTAATGTAAACTGCCCTGAGCCTTTTGGAAGGGCTGTATAAAAGTTTTAATAATAATAATAATAATAATAATAATAATAATAATAATAATAATAATAAAACAAATCAGCCCCAGTTCAGATCTGAAAAATTTGGAAATTTAGACCTCCATTTTGTGGCCAAAGTGGGTTGGGTGGTAGTGCCCAATAGGTTGAAGCTACCACCCAAATTTCAAAGAAATTGGGCAAAGGGGTGATATTTAAAGATTTTTTTAAAAAAAGATTGTGAGCCCTTTGGGGACAGGAATCCATCTTATTTATATATTATTTCTCTGTGTAAACCGCCCTGAGCCATTTTTGGAATGGCAGTATAGAAATCATTAATAATTATAATAATCATCGTCATCCTCTTAATGTGTTGTGATGTTTAATATTTGTTTTAAAGGGTAATTCGGCAGCCAGCTGGCAGGATCTATTTTGCGGGCACTGAGACGGCTACCCAATGGAGTGGCTACATGGAAGGGGCAGTGCAGGCTGGAGAGAGAGCAGCCAGAGAGGTAAAGAGAGTCAGGTCTCCTTGGGCATCTTCATTAAAGGCCTCGATAGACTAGCTGTGCCAAGGTGTTTTGGCCTTGGGGTTCATATTTGAACTGTTGTCATTGTTCTAAAGAAATAATTTCAATCAAATTAAATGTAAATTATTTTCTAACAATGGGCTGATGATGAATCCCAGTTACTGCAGTCTAATGTGTCCTGGAAACTGCTCAGCCAAAGCATTTTTCTGTATAAGCATAATTTTTCAAACAAAAATGCTAATTAAGCCAAAATAATTTCAGTGACATGCAATTGCTATTTTAATTTCAACTCTAAATCAGAGTCCTTGCAATATTTAAGTCATCGTTCAGGACCAGCTCTTTCTTCAACCACATGAATACAATTTCAAGTGACATGTTTGACACTAAATTATCGTATGCTCCTCCCCTCACCAAGCTCTTTCTATTCCACACATTGTTACATTTTATGCATTAGCTATAGGTGACCCAGATAGAGGAGCCTGTTATGTATGACTCTGCTCCCTTCCGTTTGAGTCTCCCTGCTTTGTAGGCACTTTACTGCAGGACTGGACAGAAGGTTGATTGGGATTTACTGGTAGATCTATGGAGTGGTTTTTAGTTAATTTAACAAGGTTTCCTGAGTCTGGGCTGTTAGTGTCCCTGAGCCATTATTTTGTAGTTGGCTCTGCTTGGTGGACCTCTAGGTTCTAAACCAAAATAGGTCAGGCAAGATCTCCCCACTTCTATAATCCTGGCATGGGAGTTAACTAGGGGTGTGCAATTCGGATTTTCCGTGTTTCGGTTTGGACCTGAACTGAAACACCCCTGTTCTGTTCTGTGCCTGAATTTTGCCCACCCGAATCACCCCTGATTCGGTTCGGATTCGAATTAACCCGAATACGAATATGAATCGATTCGGGTTAAAAAAATGGGTCCTGGGGTGAAAAGAGTGGGGTGGGGTGGTAGTGCCCAATGGGTGGAGGCTACCACCCAAATTTCAGGGGGATTGGTCATAGGGCTGATTTTGGGTGAATTTTTGAAGTTTTAGTGTCTTGGGGGCATATCGGGGGCAGAAAGTGGGATCTGGGCCAAAAGGGTGGGTTGGGGTTCTAGTGCCTAATGGGTGGAGGCTACCACCCCAATTGCAGAGTGATTGGGCAGAGGGCTGATTTTTGGTGAATTTCTGAAGTTTACGCATTTTTAAGGTTTTCCCCCATTAGGTAGAATGGAGGGTGTATCGCTTCACATCGGGGGGAAAGGGGTGGCCTAGAGTGGTGTGGGGTTGGTGGTAGTGCCGGGTAGGGGCAAGGAAGCTACCTGAATTTTTTCAAAGGATTTGGGCAGCGGGCTGATTTTTGGTTAATTGTTGAAGTTCACATGTCTTTAAGGTTTAGATTCTATGATAGCAGATGAGAGTGGATTCATGGTGTGTCATTGAAAATCTCGTTTGCTATCACAGAATCCACACTCAGAACACCTCAGAAGCAACAAAACTCCAACAAATAAAATCACCAAAAATCAGCCCTCTGTCTAAATCCTTTGAAAAAATTCAGATAGCTTCCTTTCCCCTACCCCGCACCACCACCAAGCCCACCCCACTCTAGGCCACCCCTTTCCCCCCGACATGAAGCAATTATATCTAAAGGGGGGAAACCTTAAAAACGCTTAAACTTCAGAAATTCACCAAAAATCAGCCCTCTGCCCAATCCCCCTGGAATTCAGATGGTAGCCTCCACCCATTGGGCACTACCACCCCACCCCACTCTTCTGCCCCAGATCCTACTTTCTGCCCCAATCTGCCCCATAGACACTAAAACCCTCAAAAAATCACCAAAATCACCACCCATTGGGCGCTACCACCCCACACCACTCTTTTGGCCCCAGGACCTTTTCAATTAAAGTGACAGGAAAGCAATTTCTGCATTGAAATCAATGGAGGCAAAAAGGCGGGAAATTCAAAGAGACGTCAAACTGAAAATGGAGGGGGAAGAAGAAGACAAGGCTGGCACTTTTCTGGGGCACAAAAAGGAGACCCCAAACACCCGAAAAATTCAGACCTGAAACAGGGGTGATTCGTTTCGGGTCCAATATTTTTCGGGAATCGTCGGGGGTGATTCGGTTTGGCTCCGAATCACCCGAAATTGGTCATTTCGGGCACAGATCATTCTGTGCCCGAAACGTTTTGCACATCCCTAGAGTTAACCCTGTTGTCTGTCTGTCTTGCATGTCCTCCCCATTTCAGACATTAGCAGGTGTAACATAAGAACCGATGCTCAGTAGCCTTTTGAGCCGTTCCAATTCCAAGATTCCTATTATATAAAAAGAATTACTGCTAATGGGATACAATTGTCTATCTTCCAGATATTGTGCAACATGGGGAAAATTTCGAAGAATGAAATTTGGGTCACGGAACCAGAATCAAAGGCAAGTGTTATCTTTTATCTTCAAGTAATACTGGCTGGAACATTCATGTGACTTCATCCCTGTGATTCCTGAGCATACTAGGTTTAGGATTTCCCCAGTTAGACCAGTTAGACCAAAGAGGAACCTTTTAAAAGTGGTGATTATTGAGCAGGGGAAGAACTGGCCCTATCCAACCCAAGCACAGCATCCCTCCAGTGGCTGTTGCTGGTGTCTATCTTTTTAGATTGTGAGCCCTTAGGGGGACAGGGAACTTATCTCTCTTTTTCTCTTTTTCTCTTTTTCTTGAGATACTTGATAGGAAACTAGCCATGAGCTTAACAACAGAAATGTTGGCCAGATTATCTAGAGTGTGTGCGCAAGTCAGATGTACTTCATCAACAGGATGTATAGAGCCCCACACACTCTCGTCTGAAAGATGAATAAAAACCAGTCTTTCTTCCACTTGCCAGTAGCTATCTTACCTCTTCACTACCTTACATACATTGCAATGGGCATAATTTCTACATAGGGAATTCATAACATTTAGAGTGGATCAACTTATTTTATGCCTGCTGGATAGACATTATGACAGAAGGGTGGGGAGGTTATAAGGCTCTGTTCTGCTGGAGTTGGAGGATATGAACTACCACTGATTGTGGTGGGAATCATGTCCATGTGCACTTAAAATTAAGCAAAGGATGGTCAATTAAATCAACAAAATCAGAAAATTTCCAGTTGCACTGTCTTGCAAAACAAACTCAAATTTATCTCTTCTGGCTGTAGTTTTACAGCTGAAAATCCTGTGTTTGCATTTGAGTACTCAGTTTGTATTTAGATATAGAACAAAGTTCTCCCTCTACCCTCCCATTCTTCTGCTCTGCACTCTAAACTGCCCACCTGCATGTTGATCCCTTGGAACTTATCTGTACCTCAGTTTCCTAGTTCCTTCCCAGCACTCTTAACGAATTCTCCCACAATTGTCTCCCGTGGCATTTTGTTGTCCTTTGTTCCAATTGCAACTGTATTTCTGAAGATTCAGAAATTGAATTGAGAATACTGCACCTTGTAGCTGTGTTAGCTTATTTGCTGAGAGAGAATTCCAACTTCCTTCAACTGTTTCCTAGGATTCTGCTTTAATTGAATTGCAAGGTAGCTGAGGATGAAAAGTGTCTCTCTTGCTGTAATGTGCCATGTTCTAAAAATGAATGTTCTCTCACCTAGGATGTCCCTGCTCTGCCAATCATGACTACATTTTGGGAGAGAAATTTACCATCTGTTCCAGGACTGCTGAGATTTATTGGATGTTCTGCTCTCTTCACCTCAGCTGGACTCTTTGCCTATAAAAAGGGACTCATTTCAAAAGTGTTTATGTTCCCTTGATGCTGTAGTGTTCTTAAAGAAAAGTCTTTCAGACACAATTTGGGACAGCCAAGTCAGCACATCCAAACCACTTAAATCAGTGTCCCTGTATAGCCCAAAATCAAACTGTAGTGGAGTAAATGAAGGTTCTGTTTTCTTTCCTCATTGACCCTGCTTGATTCATAGAATAAAGTCATCTAATGACAGCAAACGAGAACGGACACTTTCCAAATTTCTCAAAGCCTTTGGAAACTTCCACTTGTCTTAATTTTTATTGTGAACAAATAAATGCTAAAAGCTTGCTCTAGTGGCTTATTAAATGAGATGTTTATGCTCTCAGGTGCCTACTGTACTTAATATTCTGTGCTGTTAAAATAGCAAAACCTGTAAATGTACTTTTGGCTATTATGTATGAAACTCAGCATTGAGATGAAGAAAAATAACTCATGTTAATCGCAAAATCAAACTAATAAAGAGAGGAAAAATGAATAACCTCTAGGGTCAAGTCAATAAACAAGGGGTGGGGGGATAGGGTGTGTCTTAGTAATTTTGCACTTTCGGCATTACGAAAGATGTTGAGTCCCTCATTCTCTTCTAACATATTTGATACCATTTTGCCATTAAAAAAGAATTAGAAAGCTACAAAGCACTTAGCTTGTACTAGAAATTAAGGAAGAAAAGAGTGATTGTCATGTACAAGTTAAACAATATTTGTCCTTTGAACACAACTGAAGGACAAGAAATCAGCTGAATGAGAATGAGTGCACTCTCTATAAATGCCCTTCACCTAAGTCCACAAACATGATAAATGGTACCTTCTCCCCCCCCCCGATAATCAGAAGTTTTCTAGAACCATTCAGTTTGCCGTATAAAACTATATACATTTCCTAAATGAGCCAGACTGAAACACATTGGATTTTCCACTGGGATAGTCAGGCTGGAGCAATCCATGTTTACCCAGAGAGAAAAATCTGTTCTGTTTGTCTTACCACCTTGCTCACTATAATTTGGTTATTTATGTATATTCACAGGGAACTACCCACTCCACCTGCATATTGCAAACATGGTGATATAATATGCACTGTGACAGAGCCAGAATGCTCTGTGTTGGGGCTGCAGTATAAACAGAAGGTAACCCTGACGTTAGAGAGAACCGACAGTGTTGTAAACAGTGTTGCTGTTTCTCCTGTTGCTACAAATGGAGGGGAAACAGTGGAAAAGCTGATTGACTGGTTCTCTCCAGCATCGGTGCTACTTTCCGCTTCCACTACAGCCCAACAGGGGAAGTGTAAAAGCACTTTCCAAAGAATTGCTCCTCACATACAACTGTCACAGAGGAGTCTGCTTTCTGACTTCTAGCTTTGCTAGTTTTGATAGCTTTGCCAACTGCCATGTCAAAAACAATGTCTGGCAACTTGTGCAGTGTTATATCTCCATGATCTGAGCTGTCAGTGACTGACCAGGAGAGGGATCTTGGGGTTGTGGTGGACAGCTCGTTGAAAGTGTCAACTCAATGTGCGGCAGCTGTAAAAAATGCCAATTCCATGCTAGGGATCATTAGGAAGGGGATTGAAAATAAAACGGCTAATATTATAATGCCCTTATACCAAACTATGGTGCAGCCACACCTGGAGTACTGTGTACAATTCTGGTCATCACATCTTAAAAAGGACACTGTAGAACTGGGAAAGGTACAGAAGGGGGCAACCAAGATGATCAGGAGCCTAGAGCACCTTTCTTATGAGGCAAGGCTACAACACCTGGGGCTATTTAGTTTAGAAAAAAGATGACTGCGGGGAGACACGGTAGAGGTCTGTAAAATCATGCATGGTGTGGAGAAAGTGGATGGAGAGAAATCCTTCTCCCTCTCCCATAACACTAGAACCAGGGGTCATCCCATGAAATTGATTGCCAGGGAATCTAGGACTAGCAAACAGAAGTACTTTTTCACACAATGCATAATCAACTTGTGGAATTCTCTGCCACGAGATGTGGTAACAGCCAACAACCTGGATGGCTTTAAGAGGGGTTTGGATAACTTCATGGAGGAGAGGTCTATTGACAGCTACTAGTCGGAGGGCTGTAGGCCACCTCCAGCCTCGGGGGTGGGGTGCCTCTGGGTACCAGTTGCGGGGGAGTAACAGCAGGAGAGAGGGCATGCCCTCAACTCCCGCCTGTGGCTTCCAACAGCATCTGGTGGGCCACTGTGTGAAACGAGATGCTGGACTTGATGGGCCTTGGGCCTGATCCAGCAGGGCTGTTCTTATGATGGTGTGCTGCTGCGCTTCTTTGTGCTTCAAAGGCAGCATTAGAGTTTTATGAATGGGGTGCTTCCACAGATTTCCCCAGTGTCCCAAATGGGGAAATGTTCAGAATCATGGCTTGCACAACTGTCCCATTTGTGCAACCTGGTGCTGCCTTTGAAGCACAAAGCATCCTGGAAGCACACTGTTACAGAGATATAACACTGCATTGGATGTTGGCCATTATTGATTACATTTTATTCCACCCTTCTCCTTTTATATTCCCAATAACCCTGTGAGGTAGATTAGGCTGAGAGAGAGAGTGACTAGTCCAAAATTACCTAGTAAGCTTTGTCGCTGAGTTTTGTGGTTCTCCCTAGCCTAACACTCTAGCCATTCTACCACACGTGATGTAACCGGATAATGTAATAAATGGTTTTCTGAAAAGGAAATATTTACTTTGTTTAAAGTAATAGGTTGACACTAAACAAATGCAACTTGGTGATAAGGGACTCAAGATCAGTTAATGTTCTTGTTAACTGCTTTTGTAAGTCTGTCCTCATTTAGCTCTGTAACTTAAATAAATGTGTTCTTGATTATCCCTTAAACTGCCATTAAAGGATCAATTCAAAGGATTCATCAGAACATTCAAACTGTTTCATTTTGATGACTTTAGAAAAGTTATTTATTTGCTACAAGTTACCCATTACACATGTGCGTGTATGTGTGAGCACATACAAGGTGGTGGGGAAATAGATCTTATGGCTGGTGCCAGAGAAAAGGGTAAGAATATGGGTCTTTCAAAAACTGACAGCATTTCAATGGTATCTAACCCCACAGAGATTAAGTCATATTTTCCTAACATGTCAAGATACTTGCTAGAGATGTGGATATACTGGAGCAAACCTCATTCATGTTTTCTGGAACTGCCCCAGAATAGAATCCTTTTGGAGACGGTTAATTAAAAATATTGAGAAGATGACTGGTTACCATTTGCCTTTGGAACTTCTATCTATTGTTGGAGATGGAGTTCCAGTGACATCGACCTTTTGCACTGATTATCCCAATAACCGCTAGGGGCATTGGAAGTAGAGGTAGTCAATAGGGTCTCCTTACCTGTCCCTGCTTGCCTATTCTATGAACCCTGCTGTGACCCTTCAGGTACTTCCTGTGCTGTAGTCAGTCCTATCCCTTTCCTCCTAGAGAGAAGATGGAAAGATCTCTATCTCCCTACCTAGTCATTATGTAGATAGGATTAGGTCTTTCCTATCCTAATGCATTTCACCAATAAACTAGTTAAGTAATTTAGATTCTTCAGTGATCTCCATGAATATTCCTTAGATAACGGCAGCAACTAAACTCCACACTCTGTAACTGAGTGCTTTCCTTGGCACTCTGGTAGAATACTTTGTACTTTCCCCAAAGGGAAGGATAAATAATCATTAAAACCCCAACTACTATCTGTTCTGTGAAATTAACACAGTGGTATTAATGGAAGTGAGAGTTAATAATCCATTTACTGACTGCTGCCAAAGTTGTAATCAATACCAACTGGAAAAATCCAGATTCACCAACTTAGTATGAATGGCTTGATAAGGTATGGGACATAGTGTGCCTACCCAAATTAATTATATCAGAACAAGGGACGTAACCAAAAAACAGATTTATTCATAATTGGTCCCTTTGTGTTAATTATTGGACTAATAAAGTACAGGATAATGTACAGCAATTTGTTTTGCTTGGAACAACGGAAGATGAATTAAAGATATGATGTGTCTGAGCCACCTAATGGCACAGCAGGGAAATGACTTGACTTAGCAAGCCAGAGGTTGCCGGTTTGAATCCCCACTGGTATGTTTCCCAGACTATGGGAAACACCTGTATTGGGCAGCAGTGATATAGGAAGGTGCTGCAAGGCATCATCTCATACTGCATGGGAGATGGCAATCCTGTATTCTGCCAAAGACAACCACAGGGCTCTGTGGTCACCAGGAGTCAACACCAACTCGACAGCACACTTTCCCTTTTACCTTTATTATATGTCTGGCATGCATGTTTATGTGCATATATCTGCATATAGTACATATGTATGTATCTTGAGTGTGTGTGCATGCATGTATATGTGTTTAAGTGTGTGAGAGAGTAATTTGGAGGGGGAAATGAATTGCTTATGCTCTTAAGTTGTATACTTTTTTCTCTGTGTCCGGGAGGTATTATTCTATGTGATTTTCTGTTGGTATTGCTTCTCTGTGAACATTTACATAATCTTGTTTTGATTTTGTAGTTCGGATATTTATTTTTAAAAAGATTTTAAAATGGACATCATGTAGCTACAATGCTTGGAGAGAAGCATCAGGAAAATGGGTAATAATTGTTTAAGTGGTTTCCCCAGTCAACTCCCGGACATTTTGTATCCAGGACAACACTACTTCTACATCCCAGACATGACTTCTAATTTCTTGATGGTTCTGGCCAATCCTGGGCATGTGGCAACACTAGTCCTGATTGAGTATGGACTGTATGAATCCTCAACCCTTCTTGTCGCACAATGACTCCAATCTATATAACTTTATGAAGTCCAGGTGTCTGGACCATTGTTCCCTGTAACATGGATTCCCAGATGTTGACTACATCTCCCAGAATCTCTAGCAGCAATGGCCTTTGGCTGAGGATTCTGGAAATTGTGGTCAACAACATCTGGGAATCCCTGTTACAGGGAACACTGGTCTGGACTCGCACTACTATGTACAAGTATCCTTCTTGCACCAAACAAATGGCCAGTCCATATGTGATCCATGGAGTCAATCCGTCCTCCCCCCCACCCCCACCGGCTGATCAGCGTTAGTAGAGGTAATAGTGCTAACCATCATTAAGCTGATGCTGGAGAAAGGAGTCCTAGGAGGTGGACTCAGCACATCCTGCTGCATAAGTGGCCCTAATCTGGAAGGGACATTTTCATGCAGTAGCTTGCTTCTATGGATTGATCAGCATTGCTGGTTTCAGGCATTTATGACAGGCCTTTTTTTAGCATATGAAGTGGTAGTATCACTCAGCAGCTGCTCTCAGTCACTTAATGTTGCTTTGTGCCGTGTTCCAAAACTTCACACAGAGAAAAGCACTTCTCATAACTGCAGGAGCTGTAAGTGGGATTTCAAACAAAAGAGTTCCATTAAAAATTGGCAGTGCCCTGCTACTTGGTGACACCATGCTGCTGCTGCTGCTGCTGCTGCTGCTGCAGTTGCTGCAGCAACAGCAAAAAACAAAAAAAACCCACCTCGCTCTGATGTAGTGGAAATTTTCAAATTCATCCTCATTCTACTTCTGTAAGCTTCTGACAACTAGATCAAATGTACTGTTTTCTCTTAGAAGTATAATATTCCAACTTGATGAAGTTGTACATGCTGAGGTTTTAGATACAAGGATAAAGTAGTATTCTTTTCAGCATAGCAGACTGAATCCAAATATTGTTACTGTAGAACTAAGGCATATAAACAGGTCACTTAAGAGTCTCAATGTTGGGTCCCCAGATGATGTTGGACTTCCGCTCCCATAGTCCCCAACCAAAGGCCACTGGGGTTGGGGGTTATGGGAGTTGAAGCCCAATAACATCTGGGGACCCAGGAGCTGCTTGAGCCAAGGAAGCCTTGCAACTTCATGCCTCAGCTGTTTTGAAAACCAAATGGAGTACTACAGAATGGAGCAGCTGGTTCTCATGAAAATTTTTATCTCCGTGAGGAGAGGTAGAAACAGACAAAAGCAGCCTTTGCACATAACACCAAACCAGAGGTGAACGAGCCAGAGGTTTGGTTTCATCACAAGAGTGGCCCAAGGTTTCCCTCCCAAAACTGTAATTTGAACCTTAGGTTTGTAGTGAGTTTCACTTCTTGAACCTCAGCTTTGAAGATGGCATTGTGTCATCCAAATCCTGCTGCCATTGTAACCCGGCTTCCGTGCTGTGCCTGCTCCTGAAACAAGAAAGGGCAGCTCAGATAAGCCCAGAAATGTATCAGCTCTAGGCTTGTCATGCTTCTCACTGGTACCTCTCAAATCAGTTGCCCCACTGTTGCCCAGCAACAGGGACACTGTGCTGTCACATCCCACACTTCAATGCATGTAAAGGGAGAGAACCCTGTTGCACTGCACCATACAGGTGAAACTCGAAAAATTAGAATACCGTGCAAAAGTTCATTAATTTCAGTAATGCAAATTAAAAGGTGAAACTGATATATGAGATAGACGCATTACATGCAAAGCGAGATAAGTCAAGCCTTAATTTGTTATAATTGTGATGATCATGGCGTACAGCTCATGAGAACCCCAAATCCATTATCCCAGAAAATTAGAATATTACATGAAACCAATAAAACAAGGATTGTAAATAGAACAATATCGGACCTCTGAAAAGTATAAGCATGCATATGTATTCAGTACTTGGTTTGGGCCCCTTTTGCAGCAATTACTGCCTCAATGCGGCGTGGCATGGATGCTATCAGCCTGTGGCACTGCTGAGGTGTTATGGAAGACCAGGATGCTTCAATAGCGGCCTTCAGCTCTTCTGCATTGTTTGGTCTCATGTCTCTCATCCTTCTCTTGGCAATGCCCCATAGATTCTCTATGGGGTTCAGGTCAGGCGAGTTTGCTGGCCAATCAAGCACAGTAATCCCATGGTCATTGAACCAGGTTTTGGTACTTTTGGCAGTGTGGGCAGGTGCCAAGTCCTGCTGGAAAATGAAGTCAGCATCCCCATACAGCTCGTCTGCGGAAGGAAGCATGAAGTGCTCCAAAATCTCCTGATAGATGGCTGCATTGACCCTGGACTTAATGAAGCACAGTGGACCAACACCAGCAGATGACATGGCTCCCCAAATCAACACAGACTGTGGAAACTTCACACTGGACTTCAAGCATCTTGCATTGTGTGCCTCTCCATTCTTCCTCCAGACTCTGGGTCCTTGGTTTCCAAATGAGATGCAAAAGTTGCTCTCATCAGAAAAGAGGACTTTGGACCACTGAGCAACAGACCAGTTCTTTTTTTCTTGAGCCCAGGTAAGACGCTTCTGACGTTGTTTGTTGTTCAGGAGCGGCTTGACAAGAGGAATACGACATTTGAAGCCCATGTCCAGGATCCGTCTGTGTGTGGTGGCTCTTGATGCACTAACTCCAGCCTCAGTCCACTCCTTGTGAAAGTCCCCAACACTTTTGAATGGCCTTTTCCTGACAATCCTCTCCAGGCTGCGGTCATCCCTGCTGCTTGTGCACCTTTTTCTTCCACACTTTTCCCTTCCACATAACTTTCTATTGATGTGCTTTGATACAGCACTTTGGGAACATCCAACTTCTTTTGCAATTACCTTTTGAGGCTTTCCCTCCTTATGGAGGGTGTCAATGATGGTTTTCTGCACAACTGTCAAGTCAGCAGTCTTCCCCATGATTGTGATTCCTAATGAACCAGACTGAGAGACCATTTAAAGGCTCAGGAACCCTTTGCAGATGTTATGGATTGATTAGCTGATTGGAGTGGGACACCTGGAACCTAGACTGTTGAACCTTTTCACAATATTCTAATTTTCTGGGATTGTGGATTTGGGGTTTTCATGAGCTGTACGCCATGATCATCACAATTATAACAAATTAAGGCTTGACTTATCTCGCTTTGCATGTAATGCGTCTATCTCATATATCAGTTTCACCTTTTAATTTGCATTACTGAAATTAATGAACTTTTGCACGATATTCTAATTTTTTGAGTTTCACCTGTATGTCCCACCCTTTCCCAATCCAAACAAAAAAGGGGATGGAATGACAAGACAGGCACAGCATGAGATCTCCACAAATCAAGGGCTGCAGAAGTATTTGCACAAACATACGGAGTCCCGGTGCCACCAGGAACCAGGTGGCTCAGTTGTCCCCCAACAAAGATCACACATGCCAGGGGAGTGATACCCAAGTTTGGGTGAAAAGGTAGCCCCTGGAATTCTTGGGTGGTGCTGCTCTATTATTTCTCCAAGTTTGTTGGGGAAGGTGGGGCCCAGCCCCTTCCCCTAGCATGCAGTCTCTGGCATCACTCATGAGACAAACCATCCACCTGGAGAATTATTCAGTCCAAGCACATAAGAGATTCTTCCTGTGTGCTGAGAATGGATAATGCTCCAGAGCGGAGGGGAGCATCTCAGAGGAATGGAAGGCCATGGAGACATGCATGGGGGCCAGAAGGCATGTTAGCACCCAGCCTGGTTGCTAGATCCCCACAAGCCTCAGGGAAAACCTTTCCCAGTCCCAGTGACTGGTGGACAGCAGGAGCCAAAGTGCTCCCTCTGGCAGTCTGGTTGACCCATAGCACATAGGGATGCTTTTATTTACACACCACAGCAATCTGGCTTGACAGGGATTGCTGAAAGCAGGAGCTCCCTTCACCTGGAATTCCCTTTGGTGGCTGATTTACTTATGCCACAACACCAGTCCAAGCCTGGGAATTTTGAATGTGTCTTAGGAGACATGCCCATTGCCACCCAGCTCTGCCCACTTGGGAGTGCCCAGACATACAGAGCAGCCCAGACTCCCTGGGAGTCTGTAAGGTTGAGTGGAGAGAGAAAGGTGCAGAGTGCAAGTTTTATTGTTAAACAGAAATACTGGAGGGAGGGGCACAGCAGTGCAATCCCCTATAGTTAGATAGGCTATCCCATGAGAGCACACGCTGGCAGAGACCCAAAGCTCATGGAGCCTCTGGTCCTGGTTCTCCCCAGTGGAGTGGTCTTCTCATGAGAGGACTAATCCCCATCCAGCAAGCCAACATGGGGGCAGGAGTGTATTGGAGGTTTCTGGCTTGCTTGGCCTGGGTCTCCGAGTCCAAGAGCAGCTTTTGTCACAGTGGACCAAACCCCGGGATCCTTTGCCTGCCCTCATATGCATATTTTCTCCTAGGAAGTCATCATGATTTCTTCTCAGAGTAACAGAAAATAAGTGCCCCTCGCTACCCCCCCCCCGAGTACTAGTAGTTCTGCTTCTGCAAGACTGCGTGGTTGCCGGTGCAAGTGGTTTGATGAAGGGGTTTAAATGCCCTCTTCCTCCTAAGGGCAGCCAACCAGTGCTGAAAAGGCATGATCATGTTCAGCATGCGCCGTGCCCCCACTCCCCGAAAATCATGGCCAATGGTTGCAGCCCTAATGATGTGCTGACACCTTCCCTGCAGTCTGGCAATGAGAGCAGCCCACAGCTTGCTGGGATTTGACCTTGGTGGACCAGAAAATGAAGGGGCTTCTTTGTCCAGAAACCAGAGATTGCTGGACCGTGATTGGGCGATCATCTGCGGGATTCCTGGGTTCATGATTTCAGTCATAGCATGAAACCACAGGTTGATGAACCCAAGGTTTCCTGCTATGTCTGTCCAAAAGTGGCCAAAGGCTTCTCTCTCTGAACCACTCTCCACTGGTTCTGCTTTCACTGAAATTAGGATAAGATATAATCTGTGTTACATTTACCAAGTTGATTTTGGTAATGGAGTGATTATTTGCCACAGATATTTTCAGTTGCTTGGCCTGGGTTTACAGGTCTGGGGTGTGTGATCTTTTTTGCTAAAACAAAATTTTTGATTATGTTACAGGGCTTTCCCCCTATGCAAGTAGCTTCCAAGAATCATATCCCACAGTAAACCCTTGATAGCAACCCAAAGGAAGTGGCTGAATAGGCTGCAAAGGTTTTGCCCTTAACCAATGTGATGCCTCTACCACTAAATAAGATACCTTCATCCCCAGTTTGTCAAATAATAAGGATTTTTTTACAACTATGAGAAAAAAGTCACACACAGTTTGCCATTTTTAATTGATTTGAGTTTGCTGGTCAGTGACTGAAATAAAAATTACCAAAAAAAAATTGATTTCAGGTAGTTAAGACGATACTGTGAGCACATGCAAATATAGCAAACATTTCATTTTTAAAAAAGAAGTCTATAAATTTTTAAAAGATATTGAGGATAGGTAAACAATTCAAAGATCCCAATTTTCAAATAGTGGCATAAGACAGAGAACAAATCTGGGATACATCAGTGGAGGAACATACTGAAAATGTTACTGAAACGCCTCCAGGAGCAGAAATCCACACAGAAGTAAAAGATTGTCAAAAGAATGTTTACTGTACAGACTACAATTGCTTCAGTTCTAGCTGAGAAATGCTAAATCACTTTGTAAATGATGGTTTGAGATATATTGCCATTTTCTTCTCCTATTGATTTCCTGCACTTGTACAGTTTAACAACATTTAATCTATCCCTCCTCCTAAAACTTCAATGCTCCAAATTGTCAATAGTCATCAATTTGACATAGCACGTGAAAGAAAAAAGGGCAATGTTCACATTCACTATTCAACCACATAGTCAATTATTACTAGAGATGTACAAATCAATTCATGTTCAAATCGATTTGGGCTTGAATCGGGCCATTTTGAGTGATTCAAACTCAAAATGAAATGCCCTTAAAATAAAGGGCCAGTTTCAATTTCTAATGACCCCGATTCAAGCTCAAATTGATTTGATTTGATTCAATTTCTAATGACCCCAATTCAATCTCGAATTGATTTCAGTGACTGGCACACCAGTTTGAGCCCTGTATTTTTCCCTTGCTGATTGGTTTTCTGGCACTTGCTTCTGATTGGCTTGATAACGTCTTGGTTGGCTTGTTATCATACATATCAAAAGTTGTCATGGGCAACTGTGCCACCATTGCCACTGGGGGGAGGGGGAAACAAAAAAGGACAAATGTCAAAATGTTACAAAGGGCATGGGGAGGGTAGGTAGAGAACCACCCTTAGTGTGTCCTTGAAGAGGATACATCAGGAGAAAAGGAAGGAAGGAATGATTTTGTGGTTTTCATTTTTCAGCATTATACTGTGCTATTGCTATATTAATAACTAGCTTTTTGTTTTGTTTTTTGTTTTTTTGCTAGATCTCAGATTGACAAAGCCAGAACTTGGGTGTGTGCCTGCCTGCCTGGAGTTGTGGCTTGATCTAATGGTGTTGTGGTGAGAAATGGACAGTGGCAGCTCAGGTGTAAGGGTGTGTGTGTGTGTGTGAGATTTCTTGGCGACTGCTGAATTGAGATCCATGTCTGGACATTGCAAATTGCAATGCACTTGTCATGCGAACTCTGAGTGCAGTTTGTTTTGGCCATAGGCAACAATGGGGAACCCTATTGTTCCCCATGGGTAGGTCCTAGGGAAAGAATCCTATGGGGGTTTTGTGGATAGGTTAAAAACATTGAAAAATCACTTGCTTTCCCCTTTCTTTTGTGGGTGAGAGGTAGGTAGCACCCATCATGCCCTACCGCTCAACCCACTTTGGTGTCTCTAGGAGCTACCCATGGGAATAATGAGGTGTTTAGTGTGTAATAGTTGCATTGCATGCAAGGAGCAATTCAAATAACCCCCTCACACACAATTATGAGACTGTGCTGCAGGACAGCACATGGTGTGTGGGAGGACCTGCACATCTACATCTCTCATCATGTGTGGGTGCGGCTAGTCAAATGTATAGTCCAAGCATATAGCTATTGTTTGGGGAAGATTTGTAACAGAAATGTAACAGGTGGCCAAAGAGAAGTGAACTCTCATAACCTTCCCATTTCAAGTTGTCCCCTCTTCTCACTGCTTTTCAATGAAGCAGCAAGCTGTTGGGCTTTTATTACACACATCTGTATGTAACATTTTGTTAGATCCTCAGGACTTTACAAAAGTCCTCATTTTGTCTTTTGACAGTGCCAGTATTAAAATTCACACTCAATATTTTGAGTATTTGTTTATTATATTTACAGATCAACTGGCCTGGCTGCTCATAGTTCATGGTCCCAGATTTAGACTCTGGGTAGGCTTGGTGTGAGAATTTTCCCTGTTATAACTCACCTCAGGGGTTTGGAAGGGCTGTAGAATCTACCATAGATGCATTACCTCTGCCCAAGCCAGTTCCAGGTAGTGTCCCCCTCTGCCACATTCAGTGTGCCAAGTATATGTGAGTGTGATTGCACACATGTTAGGAACTGGCTATCTATATAGTCCTGTTGGAAGTTTTCCGACTCTTAAGATGTATTTATTCACCCAAGCTTTTAAACTAGAATTGTGGTTTGAAACTGTTTTAATTTTAAATATCTGTTTTGTTTTATGTTTGATGCAAACCATGCAGAGATGTGATCTTGGGGCAGTGTACAAACATACAACCAAAACAAAAGGGGTGGGAGCATGAGAGCTGGCCACGCCCTTGGTTATCAGGGCATTCAGCAAATGTCGATGCTGAATGCATAATTTGGAACTCTGGTCAGCTAGGGGCACTCACTGATGTGGCTAGCCACTATACTATTTCCCCCTCATGTGTTTTATGAACACAGGCAAGGTAACTTCAGCATAGGGTCTACATCTATTGAGAAAAGTTTGATTACCAAAGCCAAACCACCACCATCAGAAAAAAAAGAAAAAGAGATGCATGTTAAAGAACACATCCATGTAATTACTACGAAGTAGACTAGCTGCCACAAAATCGTCTATCTGGCTTGAAATACGTATGCTTGATAGACTCGCATGCTCACATTTAACAAACCATCATTTGGTGACTCTCAGCTGAATGTGTGAACTGTGTTTACACAAATTCTGTTTGCATTGACACCAGATTATATGAGTTCCATTGATTGATCTAGGATGGTTGATGCAAGTAATTACATCAACAACTAATGGACCTTACTCTTTAGTGGTCCTACTTAACTATACTCTGAGTACAAGAAATTCTAGAAGGGTAGTTTATTACAGCAAACACACACAAAAAGAATCTTATAGCACTTTAAAGATTAGATTTATTGTAGCATAAACTTTTGTGGATGAAGCAGATTTTTGTCCACGAAAGCTTATGCCACACACAAAAAAGTGAGTTAATCTTGAAGGTGCCAAGAAACTTTTACTGTAAAGCAAAAAACAAGTTTCATCAGGTCTCTCTCCCTGTTTGTAGTATGTATAGTATGAATCCAGTACCCTGCTAACTTACAGTCCAATGAACTCAGCAGGAAATCTATGACTTTATTTATACTAGGATTTCTTTTTATATAGTTCAATTTTCCAAAATTGAAAAAACTGAACATTTCCCACAAGTGACCACAAAATATTTTTCATAACTATATTATGACCATCTATGGATGCGAAAGCTGGACTTTGAAGAAGCAAGATATAAAAAGCATTGACGCTTTTGAGCTTTGGTGCTGGAGAAGGCTTTTGAGGATACCATGGACAGCCAGGAAAACAAACAAATGGATCATGGAAAAAATCTATCCAGAATTTTCACTCAAGGCACAAAGTAACCACTGGTACGTCTGCTGGCGACTCAGAATCGGGCCTTTTCTGTAGCTGCTCCTGGCAGATATCTGCAGTTTAGGCTCACTGTCAGCCTTTAAAAGAGCCCTGAAAACTTGTTTGGCCTGGCCTTCCAAGGTTTGTAAATTGTTTTTTAAAGTATTCTAATTATTTTTAAATGGTTTTTGAATTGCTTATATATTGTTTTTAGCACAGTGTTTTAAATGGTGTGTGTTTTTATGTCTTTTTAAATTTGTTGTACACCACCCAGGGCCTTTGGATGGGGCAGTTTATAAAGGTAATAAATAAATAATAAATAATAAATAAATGACCAGGCTCAAACTATTATACTTCAGACACATTATGCGAAAACCCAGCCCCATTGAGAAATCCATAATGCTGGGAAAAGTGGAAAGAAAGCGAAGAAAAGGACGTCCAGCAGCAGGGTGGATGGACTTGATCACGACAGCAATGAATGCACCACTGAGAGACCTTAAAGGCCAAATTAAAGACAGATCATCCTGGAGATAATCTATCTATTGCTAAGAGTCAACGCCGACTTGATGGCACTTAATCAATCAATCAATCATCATGACCAAATGTATATATAAATGAAATTCACAGATTCCCAAAAGACAAAAAGAAAACTCAAAAGACATTTAGTATGGCAGTGTTTATTCCTTTGAGTGTGGATTTTAAAGCGGTTCACAGCTGCCAGATAAAAATATCTCGATAACATATTGGATAGAAAAAGAAGGTAAGAAGGAAACAACATAGACAGTCACCACAGAGGCACTTTAGAAAAACACCACAGTTATTTAAGGCACAAACAAACCATAACTTACAGAATCCATATCTCTGTACTGTAATGTCACTTTTGGTTTACAAAACAGAAAGACGCCACCACTTGACTTGTATGTGATCAAAGAAGGAAAATGAGCTGCAGTTTAGGAGTGTGTGTAGTTTATTTCATTTAAAAAATGTTTTTAAAATCACTCTACTTTGAACAATTTGCTTTTAGTCAAGAAGGTTTCAGAGAAGTGATGCTGGAAGGAGCATTATATTTAATCAAAGGGTAAATTTACTTAGGGAGAACAGTAAACTGCTTTTAATTGCACTGTTCAAATTTGCACAGGGAGCAAGCCAAACGTCATAACTCATGGAAATATGAATGGCCCAAGCTGTACTCCAAACTATGCATTAAAACATTTGTTTCCTTTTATTTGCTCTTTGACTGCTCTTGTACTAAGCCGTGGGATCTTACACCACTTCCTCCCATGCTTAAGCTTGCAGTCCATAAAGGCTCCTGGCAAGTCTCCTACTTTCCTGTGGATCAGCTCTTTCATTTTTAAGCACACACTTTTATAGTGTGAACTATTCTCTCTTTCTGAGAAGTAAATATTTCCCTTTAATCTCTGAAGAATGGATGTTATTTTAGAAGCCTGCCTCTTGATATAATTCTGATGTTTAAGTACTCTTCTGGACTAGTGCTTCTCCACTAACATAATGTGTATGTTATGGCCAGTGCCTGCGTGAAACACAGCCTGGCAGCCCCATGTGAGCTGAACTGAACTTCTTGGGAAATGGAATCAAGATGAAATAAAGTTCACTTGATGACAAACCAGTAACCGTATGACACAGAATGAACTCTAACTAAGGCAGACCTGTACAACTTCAGAGCCACTAAGCTAAATACAGCTCACCAGTCATGTATGGCTTCTCACCAGGTGTGTGACCTTTTTTAATCTCCTGTCTCCCTAGGGCTGCAAAAAAGGAAACAAAGAAGTGGTGATGGATGGTTGTAAAATAACCATCAAGTGATATGTAGCTTTATTGGTGACTGAACTAAGGACATGCTTGTGTGGCAATTTCTCCCCACTTTTGGCTGAGTACATTAGACAATCTCTGATGGGAAAAAGAAAGAGGATCTTACAGTATCTTGTGCTGTAAAGAGATTACTGCTCACACTGGCCCTCCTATGTACAGTCCCCTTCTGTCATGCGGACTGGCTGGTGGTCATTGGAAGGTCAGCTCAGGGTGACCTGAATGGATCATATTATACCACGAACAACAGAACTTATAATCAGGACCCAAAAATGGAAAGAGGAAGTTTAGGGGCAGGATCTCTCAACATGGAGTCAGTCACACTATATATTAGTTTAGATAGAACACAAATAAATATTGTTTCTAGTATATTCCAGCTTGTGGGGGCTCAGATTATTCGAGACCTCAGAAACAGACCTGTATGCACAAAACCTAATCCCACAGTTTATAGGGCTTGTTAAGCTATTAGTAGGAATATGTAATTGGGCTGACAATGTTGACACATTGGATCAAGGCATCTTATAGGAAAATATGAAAACATATCAAAAACATAACAGTGTGTTGCCTCAGAATATGTGTTTGACCCAACATAGTGAAAGTCTCCTTAATGAGGTATTAAGTCTCCCACTGCCAAGGGTCACAGCTGATTTTCTGACCACATGGACATCAAAAACAGTAATACAATGGCTACCAAGCTATATAGTTTATAAACAGATACAAATAACTTCAACATGGATAAAATCAGGGACAATTCATATACAACTGGCAGGACCCTTTTTGTGTTCCTTGTTGTCTTCTGGGCCCTCCACATATTTTGCAAATCTTCCTGAAACTTGGGACAGCATCCAGAATCACTTTCCATTCAAGGTGCATTAGTTATGCTCCACCACCTCTTCAACACTACTTTCAGTTTCAATGGTATTTAAGTGCCTAGTACCATTGTTTATTGTTCCCCAAGAGCAGCTGTCCATACCATAAAAATATCTCATTACTGACTGGAAGATGGGTAGCCACCCCCTCTTCCCAAAACAATTGAATTCATTGCCCACAGTACACATATGTATTCCTCACTGCCCAAAGTACCAAAATGATGAAAAGATTGCCTGGTTTCCCCCTAAAAGATGCTGGCATCAGTGTGAGGCTGTCACCTGCTGCCCATTGCAGAACTGGGTAGTGTGTGCGCACGCACTCACTCACCAACTGGAAATGTAGCCCCAAAAGGCCTACCACAGCCATGGCATCAAGGTCAAATTGAGATGCATAGTCTACTCAAACATATACAACACAGACGCACACAACCCCATTCATCCATTCATTTAAAAAAATCTACAGCAACTTACACTCCATTTTTACTGATTCAGTAAAGTGCAGGATTTTAAGAGAAACAGCAGATTGCTGAATACACGTGACAAGTTAAGAACACAGCACAAAATAACCACATTAAAACTGTTATCCAAATCCATGCCTCATGTTATTTGTCTTTACAATCTTCTTAGAATTAATTCCTACTGTGAAGAAGAATCTCCACCATACCCTACTTGTGACCTTCCCAGAGGCATCTGGCTAACCTTGAACAGGCCAAATACTGGACTGGATGGACCTTTGGCCTGATGATCCAGAAAGGCAAATGATATAAGAATTGCCTATCGTTTTTCTTTTTTTTTTTCACTGAATGAGGTACAAGAGAGTACAGGCCATTTTACAGTGCTTCTAAGAAATGACCAGACTGGCAGCATTATGAGGATGAACTATGAAGCATCTATGAGGAATATCTCTCTGCGCACTAGAAGGAAATGGACTACAGTTCAGGTGAAGAACATGTGTTTTCCCTGCAGAGGTTCCCAAGTTCAGCCGCTGCCATTTTCACTTAAAATGACGTTAGGTAGTAGGACTGGAAAAGACTTGGGCCTGAGATAATGGAGAGCCACACAGTAGACATTATTGGGCTAGATGATGGTCTGGTTCATACATTTTAAAAATGCCCATACATATTAGTATTTTGGTATTCAGGGATGATATTGTATTTGATATCCAATGACCACAATGTTCCTAGTACAGATCACATCATCTATAAATGACCAATTTCTTTAACAATAAAAATGTCATTAGTTTTACCACTGCTCTGATTAATAAATTCTAACTGGTCATAAGAATAACTACATTTTGATGGTTCAAGAGAAGCAATTTAATGATGACATTCCTTCTACTGGAGAAAGAAAGCCAAATCATAAGGCTCCAGAATTTCACAATAAAAGTTGCATGGTCTTTAAAAAATTGCGAGCACTAGACAAAATCCAAAAGGCTGGATAGACAATTAATAGAGACAATGTATGGACTGCTAGGTTTCTGAGAATCCCATCCAAAAATATCACTGTTTAGAAAGCAACTCCTGAAATTTGGGAGAATACTGAAGTGACTGCACACACAGTAGCAGCTGAAAAGAAAAGAAACAGAGGAGACAGCAGTGTGCATGTGAAAGTGATTTGTTGTGCCTCTTTGCACAGCCACAGCTCTATAGTCTTGAGGTTTTCTTTGTAACCATGGGAATGGGCCCAAACTCAGTTGTACAGCACCTGTTTTGCATGCAAAGAGTCCCAAGTTCACTTCCTGGTATCTCCAGATAGGGCTGGAAAAGATGGTCAGAAACCCTGGAGACCTGCTGCTGGTCAGCATAGACAGTACTGAGCTAGATGGACCAATGGTCTGACTCAGCACAGGACAACTTCCTATGTTTCTATGACAATGATTCATGATCCAAACATCTTAACTAGTCATCTGTTCAATGCTGCCATAAACTGGTCGACCATGACCGGTCATCCATCGACCGTAACTGTTCAAACATCGACCGTGACCAATAAACCATCGACCCTGACCAGTCAAACATCTAAACTGGTCAACTGTTCAATGCTGCCATAAAGTGGTCGACCTTGACCAGTCAACCATCGACCATGACTATTCACGATCTGTGAATAGTGAGCTGAAAATAGTGGGCGGGGAGAGGAAAATATCTTCTTCATGACAAGGGTTGACATTCTAGCCAAGCATGCACATTAGGAAGGTCTGTGGGGATGTGCCAGAAGCCCCCACGCAACTCCCCCCAGTAGCACTGGAGGCCAATGATGTGTCTCCCTCTTACAGAGTGTTTCTGCAGCATGAGCAGAATATTAGCTGCAGGAGTTGTGTGAGACTTGTGCGCCCTCACATACCTTCCTAGCATGTACACTTTGTAAATCAGCTTGTCAGCCAGTGTCTTTCAGGGTGCTCTGAACATAGGAACATAGGAAACTGCCATATACTGAGTCAGACCACTGGTCTACCTAGCTCAGTATTGTCTTCACAGACTGGCAGTGGCTTCTCCAAGGTTGCAGGCAGGAATCTCTCTCAGCCCTATCTTGGAGAAGCCAGGGAGGGAACTTGAAACCTTCTGCTCTTCCCAGAGCGGCTTCATCCCCTGAGGGGAATATCTTGCAGTGCTCACACATCAAGTCTCCCATTCATATGCAACCAGGGCAGATCCTGCTTAGCTATGGGGACAAGTCATGCTTGCTACCACAAGATGCCATGCCAGAGAGATGATTAGGAACAAAATCAAGAAGATGGCGACAAATATATTAACCTAAACACTAAACAATCTGAGCATCCTATTCGGGCCAAGGGTTGCATTCTGTAGTCAGTATGCATAGCTGACTACAGAAGTCACAAAGCTGCTAGGAAAAGGTAATCCTAAATTAGGAAAGAATGCAAAACTATACTCCAAGAGTTGGGAGTCTGTTAGTAAGCAGAGGACAACTTCTCCAAGAGAGAAGATAGTGTGTCCTTTCTGTAGCTTCTTCCTCTGCCTTTCAGACCTGTAAAGAGTGCTCTAAAGTTGAAAACGTGCTTTGAGATCACAGCTTCACATAGCATAGCTGGAACAGACAGAAATAGCTTAAGTCTTGCTGGAAGCAGACAAGTGATTTCAATAAAGACTGAAATCTGACATTCTGAAATACCAGTTATAGCACTCTAATGATCCACTTGGTTTCAGTGAGTCATTTGAATAGCAAAATAAATATTAGGGCCAAACTACATGTTATATTAAGCCTCATAATAGGATGGATAGGTTTGGTTGTTCTTCAGTAAACAGCAGCCATATATTACAGCAACAGACTGAGACCACAGCATGGAGGGGAGGGGGATTTAACAGTCTGCATCCACCATGGTTCCAATCACCACCAAACAAGATACAAGTATGGCATGGTTCTTGAAAGGACCTTCCTGATCTATGGCCTCCTCAGAGGTAGACATGTATCCTGTGTTGCAATTTAAGAGATTTTTCATTAGAGTATAATCATGCAAATGCAACATCTACTGATGTATCTACTGATCTACTGATGAAGGGGGGGACCCTGAACATCTTATCTTCTTTATAATGGCTGTCATTGTCACACATAAAAAAATGGAAGTATATGGACTACAGTCTTAGAAACCAAAAAAACCTAGTGAGTGGTTAGGGAACTCTGCTCCTGTTTCCTGGCACAGTTCCTTATCCTCCTGCCATGGATATATTTCCTGTCCTTGCTCCACTTCTCCAGAAGTCCTTGCAGTTCTCTCCCTCAAAATATGGCATTAATTTCCTTCTCATCAATAGCAGTTTAAAGTTGCTTACTGAGATGCTACTCACAGTGGCAGGAGCGTTTAAATTCTAAGGGCACACAAATCTTCATAATATCTTGTGACATGTATTTCACAAAGTTCACAAAGCGGATCAGCAAGTTCCAGATATCTGGCTGCTGCAATACTATAGGATCATTGCACAATTATTTAAGGGGAGCGAGTACAGATCAATGGTGAAGAGCATATCTAGTTAAAAGATCTTAGCAGAGCTGGATTAAGGCCTCTGCTTGAGAACTTGCAAAGTCCCTGTCAATCAAAATAGACAGTCCTGGGCTAGATGGTCTTATTCAGTACAAGGTAGATCCTTAGAGACTCTAATCTTTGGTCATTTCTTCCCCGATTCTGGACTTGCATTTTGAAGCCATAAGATAGTAACCCTTTTCTGGGATTTGAACTTGGTTCAGCTGGGATCAATGCAATCTCCATAATGTTAAGAGCAAAAGGTGAGGGCAAGGAAATGTAATCTTAGCACTCCTAACAGCATTACTGCTCTAGAGTCCTCACAACCTTTAATCTGGCCTTGGCTATTTTAAAAAATACTGGGTTTAAAATGTTTTTAAAAATCTTAATGTTTTAAACGATTTTAATTGTTAAGTGATTTGATGTTTTAAATTTTAATTGTAAACCGCCCAGAGACGCAAGTTTGGGGTGGTATAGAAATGTAATAAATAAATAAGTAAAATAATTAAATCCCAAGAGCACAGACTTTCTCTTAGCATTTTTGTATTGATGCTGCTAAGGAATGTAGATCAAAAATCTATGTGGAATTTTGTTACTAGGATTTATTCACTCTTCTCCACTTAAATGAACTTCTCCCCTTTACTTATCAGTTCCCCCTATAGATCTGGAGGCAAAATGATAAGTTTGCAAAACTAATTTCCACCCACTGTGCAGCAACTTATGTTGTGTTATTGTGGTGAGATTCATGGGGATTGTTTTTATGGAAACCAGTTGAGTAGTATCCTAGGAATACATATTGGATCCTTTCACAAAGCTAAATTTCATAGGTAATGTACTTAGGTAATTACAATAAATCATTCTTCTGCAAGAGTAAAATGATTGTGCGAATGCAAACAAATGGGGAGATCAAAATATACTGCTTCAGATGAGGAAATCGATTTTCAGTTTAGCACCAGTGGGTACTTTTTATATGCAAAGAACCCAGCTGCAGCCACTGATGTGAAGAAAGTGGAGAATCCTATCAACTTCAGTAGTCCCGGTACGGAAGGCAGGTTCCTTTCCCAAAAAGTAGTAGTGATTGGCAGGGCTGGGACATCCTGGATGGAAGAAATTCATTGTTAGTTTGCACTTCTACTCAGAGAGTGAAACTTCAGGAACATATGTTTTTAAGCGAAGGCCTCTGTTTTTAGTTATTTTCTTGTTTTACAGCTTCTCCCAAATATTAATGATGTAGGAGAACTCTTTACAAAGGTGGTGAATAGTGTATTTAATGAAAGGAATTAGAACTAATGAAGAATTGCACTTTAATTGGACACAAATGATTTTTGCTCACCTTATTTTTCTAAACATATCCCTACACAATCCTTGCCGTAAGCAAAAGAACACATAAATAAGTGTGTGCAGAATGGTGATATAGGATTTCCAGAATATGTTGAATTGGACTCCCCCCCACCCACCCTGAAATACCTGAAATGAAAAAGTTTACTGTGCAAATATTCCCAGCACCCTATATAGATTGTGATCTGATTTGGCATATTATTTGAGTGAGAACTAAGCCAGCCTCTGTCTGTATAATCCTGCCCTGGGCTCTGTCCCTATTCAGATTGTGGTGGAATATCTGGAACCAGCATGTTTATACAGAACATGAGAGAGAGATTGAGAGATTGAGATTGAGAGATTGAGAGATTGAGATTGAGATTGAGAGAGAGAGAGAGAGAGAGAGAGAGAGAGATATTTCTCACAAGGTCACCCAATACAATTGGATTAACAGTAGTTTTAGACAGGCAAAAGGAAGCAATTCTTCCTCAACACATGATTAACTTGTAGAATTTACTACCACAGGATGTGATTACGGCCACTATCTTTAGAGACAATAAACCTCTATGTATCAGAAGCCAGAGATAGAAGAAGAAGGGATGGCCATCACTTTCACAGCCTGCTTGTGAGCTTCTAGAGAGATATGGCTGCCACTAGAAATAAGATGCTGTGCTGGATTACCTGGGACTGATCCAGCAAGTCAAGCTTTATATTCCTCTTCATTAGAGATCATACACAACATATGTCACAAAGTGGTTGACATAGGTTTTATTTGATCAGATAAATGCAGCATTTTTCCCACCTCAACATTATTATCAAAAGAAACATTGCAGTTGAATAAGATCTTACAACTGATTCTGGTTCTGCCTTCCAAATTTCTCCTTCTGAAATTTTCCCCATGGAGCACAATATCTGAAAAAGGATAACACTTATTAAGTCTGAGTCATTCTTCAGAGGAGAAACATACATGACTTTCACATTCCACTTTAAACACTTGGCACTGCCAAGCTAAAAGGTTGGAAAATTATGCATTGAAAGTGTTACAGGAGATGGCTGGTTTTAGGCACCACAACGCCCCCCCCATGCAGTGTTGGCATAGAGGACACCTCGATTTAAACTCACATCAGAAAATCTAAACCCTATTTATTAACACCGAAGAGTCTACCTTTAGTTCACATATATGAACCCACTTTGATTTATTAGCAGTTAAGGTTCTTATTAGCAAAGAGTGTTAAACAGTAGAAAAATCAATGTTTTGGCATGCGAGTCAACATGCATAGACACTCATTTCATGCGAATGCCCACTTATCCCTTGTTTTCAATCTCCCTTAGTACACTTTCATTGTTGGACTTCTGCTGTGTCTGTAATTGTCTCAACCCTGCCTGCTCCCTTGATCTCAGAAGGGAAAACACCTTGTAACAGAAGACACAAGATTTCAGATCTTATTGAAATGAATTGGAGTTGTACAAACAAATGTAAATGTGAATTTATGAAAAGCAACTAACACCTCAGTGCTGAAATTATACAGGACCATTAATTGAAGCAGAACAATTCACACAAAACATACCCTTCATGTACTCAAACATGAAGATGAGATTAATCAAAGCAATGCTTGAGCTGCTACTTTAAGAGATTATTTCCCTAGAATAGTTCCAAATATGTCAGACCGATCCTTAAACCTAATGTTCAACAGGTTTCCTGTCCAGTTTAAACATACTGTGCACAATTTGTTGGGAATTCCTTTTAACACAGAATTGATGGGAAAGCTACAGAAATATGGCAGGCAACAGAAGAAAAGTCAGTGAGGTTCTAACCAAACTATGCCAGCAAATGTGGATAATGACACCATGGCCAACAGACTGGAAGAGGTCAGTCTACATACCCATACCAAAGAAAGGAGACTTAACAGATTGTGCAAACCATCACACAATATCCTTAATTTCACACGCTAGCAAAAGAATGCTCAGGATCATCCAACACAGATTAGAGCCCTACATGAAAGGGAAATGTTCAAGCTGGTTTCAGAAAAACCCTACACAGCTTGGGGCCGGGTACCTGTCAGAACGCATTCACCCATATGAATCTTCCAGGGCCCTCCGCTCATCATCTCAGGCCCTGTTCATGATCCCGCCACTAACAGAGATCCAGTTGGTGCGGACTAGAGACAGGGCCTTTTCAGTTGTGGCCCCTCGGCTTTAGAACACATTCCCTGAAGAGTTTCACCATGCTCCCTCCCTCCGTGTTTTTAAAAAACATCTTAAAATGCACCTTTTTAAGGAGGCTTTTTAATGCTCCATTATTATTATTGTTGTTGTTATATCTGGTAGGTTCTTTAGCTTTTTATAATTTTCAGTTTTAATTTGAACCTAATTATTGTGGTTTTTAATCTGACAACTTTTTTTCTTCATTTTTGTTTTCTTGTTTAATTTAGTTAATTTTATTACTTTCATTGTATCTTGTGGCCATCTTATTGTTGTGAGCTGCCCCGAGCTGTAGTGCACTGGAGGGGCGGGATATAAATATTTTAAATAAAATAAAATAAAATAAAATAAAATAAAATAAAATAAAATAAAATAAAATAAAATAAATGGCTGAGGAACAAGAGACATCATTGATGATGCATGCTGGATAATTGAGAAAGCCAAAGAACAACAAAAAGAAGTCAATATGTGCTTTATTGACTACAAAAAAGCCTTAGATTGCATCAACCATGTCAAGTTGAGGAATATCCTTAGGAAAATGGGCATCCCAGAACATCTCATTGTTCTCATGAGAAACCTATACACAGGACATGAAGCCACAGTCCAGACAGAACATGGTGAAACAGACTAGTTCCAGATTGGCAAAGGAGTAAAGAAGACTAAACTAATGACAACAGGTACAGCAACCAGCCTCAGAACTGAAACGAAGACATTGAAGTGGTGGATAGCTTCTGCCTTTTAGAATCAACCATCAACAGTAAAGGATCTAGCAGTCAAGAAATATGCCGCAGACTAGCACTTGGTAGGGTTGCAATGAAGCCCTTGGAAAGCATATTTAGATTAGGGATGTGTGAAACGTTTTGGGTACAGAACAATCTGTATCCGAATCTGCCTGTTTCGGGCAATTTGCGCACAAAACAAATCACCCATCTGCAAGTCCCGAAAGATTTGGCTCCAAAACAAATTGCTTGAATTTCGGAACCAAATGTTTTATTGTTTTGGACCTCCATTTTGTGGCAATCTCCATTTTGTGGCTATCTCCATATAGTCTCCATTTTGTGGTTGACGTATATTTGAACTTCCCACCTTTCCAAGCTTCAGATCAGTGAACAAAAGCATGGGCTGATCTGATGATGATTACCTCCTGGTTCCAGATTGGCTTTTTTGGCTCTTGCCACTCCTGACTGACTCCACATTGGCCAGGGGAAGGGTTGAAGAAGGGGCAAGGGTGAGGGTAGTTCAAGGAAGGATTTTCAATTAGATTTAAAGAGGCAGCAGCCACCATTCTGCCTTTCTGCCTCATGGGAGAAGAGCGAAAGCGAGAGCTTTGCTTTGCCATGCCATGCCATGCCATGCCATGCCTACTGCCTTGCCAGCCTAAGACCAGCCGGCCTGCCCCTGCTGCTGCATGCCAGCCTAGGAATGGAATATCTGCTGTATTGCTTGTTTTCTGTTCCTGAGAAGAAGATAATTCTTTTATCACCCACTTCCTGCTGCTGAGACAATCACTGCCTGCCTGTGCCTGCTGTTTCTGTGCCAGCCGCCAGCCCCAGATCCTGTGGCCACTGGCCAGCCACATTTTCCAGGCTTTGCCCCCAGCTCCTGTGGCCACTGGCCATCTGGCCCCCAGATTTTCCAGCCTTTTGCCCCAGCCCCTGCTCCCCTCCAAATCTGAAGACAGAAGGAGAAGAAGATTGAAGAAGAAAGAGTAGACTCAGAGACCAGACCACAGAAGTGGACAACTGGACACACAACGTGGGTGAAGCCCAAGTGTACCCCGTTCGCATCCACGCACACACATACACCCCTCTGGAATTCTGTATTCTTGGGGATTTTCCTGTTTGGAGGGAGGTTTTGGATTGCAATTGAATTTAAAAAGTTGTGTGTTGTTTAGTTTAGAAGAGGTTTAAACAGGGGTTCTATGTAGGAGGGATCCCCGTTAGCTAGTACTAGTAAGTGGTTAGAAGGGTAGCATTCTTGTGGTTTTAAAAAACAATTCTGTCTTTTTTCCCATTCCAAAGATTTTTTTTCCCATTTTTAAAAAACAGAAGCCTGTCCTCCAGCCGTCTGTGCCCATAATATATCCATATTAATATTCTCTGCCCAGCAACCTACAGGCTCTGAGTGGGCAGGAAGGCACAGACTCTAGCCTCCTCCCTGCACCCATTTACCCCACCCCCACCCCACCCCCCAACTGCAGCATTCTGAGGCCATGGCAAAAATTAACCCTAAACCCACTAAGCCTTCCGCAGAGTACACATGCACAGGTATACTATGCTTCCCTGCTACATAATCTCAAGTCTAGCTCTGTGTGTGTGTGTGTGTGTGTGTGTGTGTGTGTGTGTGTGTGTGCGCATATATATATCAATTCAAATGCATTGGATGGTTTGTTGTTGTGCCTGTATTTTGGGGACCTCATGGATGGGCACAGGACAGATTCTGTGTGTGTGTGTGTGTGTGTGTGTGTGTGTGTGTGTGTGTGTGTGTGTGTACTTCTTTGCAATGAAGATTGGGTCATATTGTGACTTCTAGTATTATCATCATTTTTTTTTAAACTAGATAGCTTGCTTCTACAATAGGTTGTGCTGGTGCCACAGGCGCCGATCTGTTGCAGAAATGTCAAAAAAAATGTGCCCAGAAATTGTGTGCCATTGTTGTCATCATAATTCTTTTACTTGTGTAGGTGGGGGGGGGGGCAAATCTCGCTGTTCCACTGGAAGAATGTTGTTTTACACTCTTCCTTACTTAACCCGCTTTTATGGCCAGGTGCCACAGATCTAGCTGTGTCTGTTGCTTGTGGATGAAAAATGCTTGTGGGAGGGAGGGCAGGGCACATTTGATGCTGTTGTTGGCCCTAGTCTGATGCATCTGTGATATCACACTTGCTGGCTGCTGCTGTTACCCTGCATTGGGAGGGGGCACATGGGGCAGTGCATTTCATTTTTGTTGTTTCACACCTTTGTGTGAAACAACAACCTGCTAACTTGACAGAGGCACCTTTTAACATGGTGATTCTCTTTATTTAGCAGGGGGAGAGTAACTGGCCCTATTTACCCCCAGCACTGTACTTCCAGTGACTGTTGCTGGTGTCTATCTTTGTTTCTTTTTAGATTGTGAGCCCTTTAGGGACAGGGATCTATCTTATTTATTTATTATTTCTCTGTGTAAACTGCCCTGAGCCATTTTTTTTTTTTTGGAAGGGCAGTATAGAAATCGAATGAATGAATGAATGAATGAATGAATGAATTGCATTTCAAGGGTGGGGGGAGACAATGGATGTGGAGAGTGTGTGACACAGTGGATGTGCGTGACCTTTGGAAACCTTGTTCTTTGCAAAGCTCTGCTGTTGTTGTTGATGTGTCTACATCCACCCTATGGGACAACGGGGATAGACAGTGCCTATTTCTGACTGTGGGAGCCTCCTAGGAGTGCCACAGTGGGTCGGGTGGTAGTGCCCCAATGGGTGCCTGCTACCATCCAGGTTTCAGAGTGATTGGGCAAAAGGATTATTTTTAAAGAATTTCTGAAGTTTGCACGTCTTTGGGGCAGAAAAGGGGCTTCTGGGATAGAAGAGTGGGTTGGGTGGTAGTGCCCCAATGGGTGCCTGCTACCATCCAGATTTCAAAGGAATTGGGCAAAGCAGTGATTTTTAAAGAATTTCTGAAGTTTGCATGTGTTTAAGCCTTTTCCCCATAGGGAATAATGGGGATTTCAGCAGCCCCATAACTCCACTTGGGGGGCACCAGGGTGGCCCAGAGCAAGTTTTGGTGTAGTGCACATAGGGTGCCAACCACCCCCATACCCACAAGTCCATGGGGCACTGGGTTTTGTTGTTTCTGAGGTGTTCTGGGAGTAGATTCTCTGGTAGCAAATAAGAGTGGATTCATTGTTTGTCTTTGAAAATAATTCCACTCATTTGCGACCAGAGAATCTACACTAAGAACACCTCAGAAACAGGGGCGTAGCAAGGTTAGAGTGGGGCCAGAGATGAGATTTTAAAATGGGCCCTCCCCCTCAAAGTCCAGGGCCTCCACACACCCCAGGCTCCCAAGGATTTAAGTCTGATATTTCAAAATAAGTATGCTGCCTGGAAATACATTTCACTGAACACACAGACATACACTTCACAATATATAGTGATATGCATTGAATACTATATATTTGTGCTACTTCTAATGCCTAGAACACACTAGAAACACTAATTATTAAAATGGGCCCCTTGCTACAGATTAGCAAAGGAGACTTCCAGCCCTGCAGTATGAGCCTATGTATGTTTTCTCAGAATTCTGAACAAATTCAGTAGAGTTTGATTCCAGGAAGTTTTTCACACGAGGCTTTTAAAGCCCTTTAACACACATCTCCTCTGGAATGGAGGTGCCGCATTCACATGTTGGCCAGATTTACCCTGAATTCCCTGCGAGTTATTGGGGAGCAGTTCACACACAAAAATAAAATAAAATAAAAGCACAACACATGTTTCACAGTTCTCACTCAGACCTTCTGGGGTGCAAAACAACTTGAACATACATGCATTTATAAATGAATGAATATAATATAATATAATATAATATAATATAATATAATATAATATAATATAATATAATATAATATAATATAATACTGTTTGTTCCAGAATTTTTTGTAATTTTCTACCATGAAACAAGCCACTTATAGGACTTTTTAGATAGCTTTTTTTTAAGCCAGCAAATTTTCCAATCTGTTTTAAATTAAATATTCAGAGACTTCTCAGTCTCCACCCCCCCATATCAAAGCCCAATGGAAAGCAGATCCCTATATATCTGGGGGGGAGGGGGTAACCACAAAAAGGAATTCACATTCTACCTGGCAAAGGCTGGGCGCGCTGGCCTGGGCAGAGGGTCTGCTGCAGAGAATGGTGGTGGCCACTCTGGCTGCCTCCTTCTTGGCTTGCTTGGGGCCTGCCAGCCTACTCAAGTTCAGGCTTTAGCAAGGCCTACACGGAGGCCTCTCTGGAAGTCCTGCCCACCCGCCAATCAGCTGAGAGGCAGGAAGAGAAGGAGCTCTAGCCACTAGGCCAGGAGAACAAGCAGAAGAGAAGAGGGTGAACAGGGCAAGTGGCTGAGGGGCCTTGGAGCTGGGCAGGGGGCAATGGGGAGTCATGTGAGGTGTCTCTGGGGGGCACCTCCAGGCAGTGGGGCTCCTAGAAACTGTCTCCCCTTGCCTAATCGTAATTCTGCCCATGCTCAGAAACAACAAAACCCAGTGCCCCGTGGGCTTGTGGGTATGGGGGTGGTTGGCACCCTATGTGCACTACACCACAACTCGCTCTGGGCCACCCCGGTGCCCCCCAAGTGGAGTTATGGGGCTACTAAAATCCCCATTATTCCCTATGGGGGGAAAGCTTAAAGACATGCAAACTTCAGAAATTCATTAAAAATCACCGCTTTGCCCAATTCCTTTGAAATCTGGATGGTAGCAGGCATCCATTGGGGCACTTTCTGCCCCTTTTCTGACCCAAAGACATGCCAACTTCAAAAATTCTTTTTAAAAATCAGCCCTTTGCCCAATTCCTTTGAAATCTGGGTGATAGCTTCCTTGCACCCATTGGGCACTACCACCCACCACACCCCACTCTGGGCCACCCTGGTGCCCCCCATGTGGAGCTATAAGGTTGCTGGAATCCCCATTATTCCCTATGGGGAAAAGCTTAAAGATGTGTAAACTTCAAAAACTCACTAAAAATCACACCTTTTTCCAATTTCTTTGAAATTTGGGTGGTAGCTTCCACCCATTGGGCACTACCACCACCCCTACTCTTTCGGCCCTGGGAGCCTTTTAAAAATCTGAATCAATTCAGATTCAGAAAATTCAGGTACAAATCGAATCTGGGGTGATTCCCAGGTCAGATTTGGACCCAAAACAAATTGGGGGTGTCTCAATTTGGGTAAAAATCAAAATGAAAAAATCAATTCGTGCACATCCTTAATTTAGATGCCTGATGTCTCTGTACCTACAAAGAATCGTTTGGACAATGGTTTTCCCCGTGACACTCTATGGATGTGAAAGCTGGGCTTTGAAGAAGCAAGATAGAAAAAATATTGACGCTTTTGAACTTTGGTGCTGGAGAAGACTTTTGAGCATACTGTGGACAGCCAGGAAAACAAACAAATGGATAATAGAACAAGTCAATCCAGAATTTTCAATTGAGGCACAAATGACCAGGCTCAAACTATCATACTTCAGACACATTATGTTAAAACCCAGCTCCATTGAGAAGTCCATAATGCTGGGAAAAATTGAAGGAAAGAGAAGAAGAGGATGACCAGCAGCAAGGTGAATGGACTCAATTACGACAGCAATGAATGCACCACTGAGAGACCTAAAAGGCCAAGTTGAAGACAGAGATCATCCTGGAGAGAATCTATCTATGTGGTCGCTAAGGGTTGACACCGACTTGACAGCACTTAATCAATTAATCAATCAAAAGAGGAACAAATGGAAATTGGAAAAGCCACTGCCAGTTTGTGTAGACAATACTGAGCTAGATGGACCAGTGGTCTGACTCTGTATAAGGAAGCTTCCTATATTCCTATGTTCCTAAGAGGAACTAATGGAGGTTTCTCAGGCAAGTATCAGCACCAGCACTTGCGTGGAGGAGGGGCAAGTGGGGGAAATCAAGTGTAACATTTGTCCATTATGAACAGAAATCAAGGAAGCTGGTGGGGGGGGGCCTAGGTGTGCTAACAAGCACCACTTGTGGGAGCAGAGGAAGGAGTTAATGCTAAGGGTGCACAGTATAGTTGCTTAATGCACACTTAGGGAAGTGGCTAAAAATGCCCAATGCAAGTAGATCAAACAATGTTAGAGCGTTCCTCCACATAGGTTTTTCCGGAGAGTTACAATGTCTAAGAGAATGATGTTACCTGACAAAAGATTTACATCCCAGATAAGATTCAAGATATTTGTCAAATCAATATAATGAGGACTAGAGATATTAATTATCCTCCCAAAATGCACATTTAAAGGGTTTTTCAAAATACCCAGAGCCAGAATAGGAACAGGCAAACCAGCAAATGTGTTAAGACATTTTTTAAATGTGTGTTAGGGAATGTGCTCTGTACCTCTCTGGCTGCTCTCTCTCCAGCCTGTACTGCCCCTTCCATGTAGCCACTCCACTCAGAAGCTGTCTCAGTGCCAGCAAAGAAGATCCTCCCAACCGGCTCACGGATGACCCTTTAAAAAAGGCATAGAATATGGAAACACAAGTTAAGTAAAACTGTTCTTAATACCATATGGTACATGAATGTTGTTCCCTATGACAGATCGTCCCTAGCCTCTGTTAAGTTTCTAAAACGACTTGGATGGTGTAATACTCTTGTCTCAATAACTCTAGCATTTCTGTTGCCATGCTGACTCCATTCACCATTTGGGGTGCATCTCAAGACACTCCTAGACCAGAAACATGACTGTTTCAGCCTACACTAAACTAAGACTTTCGCCCGCTGCATTCCTAAGACAACAGGTCATTTGGTTTAGGTGTTCCCTGGTGCCCCCAGGTCATTAGTGAGACTGTAATGGGACTTGCATCCAAGCACATGCAGAGTCAAGGCAGACCAGACCAGCACACAAATGAGACAGAAAACAAAAGGATGCAGGTTTCCTTCCCTCTTAACGAACCTTGGCAGATAAGACAAGCCCAAGAACACACTCCCTCTTTTCCTCTCTCTCTTCTTGAGTAGTTTCAGGAGAGTAATGTTGTCAAAAAGAGATCTCCCACTGCTCTCATTTTTATTCAAACTAATATTTGTAGCAAAGCACATGTTGAGAAACTCCTTTGTTTAAGGGGACATCTGAGTGATAGCACACAGGATGTATGATTGACACAGTACCACATCTTACATGGAACAAGTATTCAAAATACACTAGTCCCCACCACTCCTATCCTACAGCTATGTTTTGGACTATAAGATCCTCTCCAATGAGAGTCTTCCCCTGGACTCCTGGGCTACAGGGATACTTGCCCACTTTCCCCCACCACCTTGCTCATGCACCATCACAGAGAAGAATCTGATCAGAAGAAAGGAAGATATGATCTCTCTTTCTCTAAAGCCTTCTTCCCCAAACCTCTATCCATTCTCCCTTAGCACTATGACATGGGGGCAACCTAAGCCATTACCAGAGAGTCTGCTAACCTCTGCTAACTTGACAAAGAGGCACCTTTTAACGTGGTGATTCTCTTTATTTAGCAGGGGGAGAGTAACTGGCCCTATCCACCCCCAGCACAGTACCTCCAGTGACTGTTGCTGGCGTTTATCTTATGTTTCTTTTTAGACTGTGAGCCCTTTGGGGACAGGGATCCATCTTATTTATGTATTATTTCTCTGTGTAAACCGCCCTGAGCCATTTTTGGAAGGGTGGTATAGAAATCGAATAAATAATAAATAATAATAATAATCCCTTTTGGGAAGACCATTGTCAGCTGGTTTGCTAGACACTAAGTGGCGCAGCGGGGAAATGTCTGACTAACAGGCAGAAGGTTGCCAGTTTGAACCCCTGCTGGTGCTCTATTGGGCAGCAGTGGTATAGGAAGATGCTGAAAGGCATCATCTCATACTGCGCAGGAGGAGGCAATAGTAAACCCCCTCCTGTGTTCTACCAAAGAAAAACATAGGTCTCTGTAGGCACTAGGAGTCAAAATCGACTTGATGGCACACTTACCTTTTACCTTTAATCTCTATTTAATTAGCCCTCTCTCATTCTGTACCCTTATTACCCCTCAATAAAACAATTATTTGTTTTCAAGGTACGTGTCTGTATTCCCTTGTTTCAAGCTATTCTAAGTTCCAGTGTATCCATATCACGATCAGTTTTCCCTGATACTGTATTTAGCTGAATTCAAGACTAGATCTTTTGATACTAGAAACCAGGAGGTTGTTTTAAATTCAGAGTCCTGCTCTTCTTGAGTAAATGCAGGTATAACCTGTATTTAACCTTGTCTTAAATTCATAGTTGTCCAATTCAGGTAAATACAATATTTTAAGGTTACAAGAGAGCTGTATGCCGCTTGTTGCCCATTGGAGCTAATTTCCTCCACTTTGAGCAAAGCATAGTCATGAAGGGCATTTACTACCACACTTCTGAGCAAACCTGCAGACATTTGATATGTATCTAATAAGGGCTAACTTGTAGAGATTGAAGAAAAGACTATCATTAGTGACGGAATCACATATCATCCAATCAATATGCTAAAAACATTCAAAAACATTTTTGTGTGCAGACATGTCTGTGTACTGTTGCTCAGGATGTAAGGCTACCTGTTGCAATCAGCTTGGACTGCCAATCAATGTAGGCAGGTATGGATTCAATAATCTCCACACACACGTCTCTTGCTCTCAATAAATGATAGGTCCTGTCACAGATTACTATACCAACCATCTGCAACGATGAAAGAATCTTAGTATCCTGCATTTGCAATTTACCTTGCTGCCAGTTGACAATCCTAAGGTAGTTTACAGGTTGTAAATACATCCATCCATCCTGGGAGCTGGATGTGGGTTTTTATCATCTAGCATAGCAGCCTTCTGTATGCATGAGAGCCAACTCTGCGAGTGTAGCAATGCACAGAAGTCTGTCCCCATATGCAGGCTTGATTGTTGCATCAAGGCAAATAATTCTGATACTTCCAAGGCCAACAACATTAACATTGAATCAGTTTGATTATTCAGTTGATTTGTTAACCACATATTAGAAATATGGAATTTAAACTGGATTTCAACTAAGATGTGTCACATGTCATATAAGCAATCAACATACAAATCTTTATTTAAGAAACATGCTTAAGAATTTCCCAAAGAATTCTATCTGCATTGAGGTACTGTAATCCTTCTTTGATTAAGTAACTAATTAAGTTTTGGGTGGTATAAAATATGTTAGTTAAATAAATAAATAGTTATTAAAGGCATGGGTGTCAATCAATAGAACATGAATGCTTACAACTTTCATTAATTGCTAAAAAAAAATCAATCACTAATCACAAGTTAGAATGGCTGATATTATCCCATCATATTTCTGTCTGTCTGTCTTTCTAAAAGATGACCCTGGTTATTTTTATCATACCTTCCAAACTGAGTCATTATTCCTGGGGGGAAGTAAGCTGTGTAACACCCTCCAGAATACTGCTCCTCACACCAGTTCTTCTCTTCATAGTGCACTGGCTATAAAGGCAGAATTAACAAAACGTGAAGGGTAAAATCAAAAAAACTTTTTAAAAAACAACAGAGAGCTGCGAAGGTGCCTGAATTATTCCCTTTTGGGCAAACTGCTAGTTCGGGGCATTTTCAGAGAAAAATTGGCATGGGGGAGAAAAGTCAAACACCCCGTCCCACAGTACCACTGCTTCAGTCAACTGACAGTCCCCTGGACCTATATTTCATTACAATAGGGTCTTCTAATGAGGCAAGGTGAGGTGTTCGCCTCAGATGGCAGATTACTGGAGAGCCAGCAGGGTGGTGACATGCCCCCCCGCCCCCCGCCACCATTTGCAAGACTGATCTGACCCTTGCAAGCTTTTCAAGGAGTGCTTCACCCCACACTCTTCATAAAAAGCATGGTGAGAGAAGGATACAGCTGCAGGTAACTTTCGCTCTTTTCCATCCTCCATGGCACTCAGTGCTTTTAAAGGGGGCTGGCCCTCATCAGAGCCATTGGGCAAAGCAGCATTTGGCATCTCACCTCAAGTGCCGCAATACTTCGGGCCACCAATTCTTTGAGAGTATCAACAAGTGTGGATAAATGTGATCCAGTTGACATAGTATACCTGGACTCCCAAAAAGCTTTTGACAAAGTTCCTCATCAAAGACTCCTGAGGAAACTTAGCAGTCATGGGATAAGGGGACAAGTACATGTGTGGATTGCTAACTGGTTGAAGGACAGGAAACAGAGGGTAGGGATGAATGGAAAGTTTTCACAATGGACGGAAGTAAGAAGTGGGGTCCCCCAGGGATCTGTACTGGGACTGGTGCTTTTTAATTTATTCATAAATTATCTGGAAGCAGGGGTAAGCAGCGAGGTGGCCAAATTTGCAGGTGATAACAAACTCTTTTGGGTAGTGAAATCCAAAACAGATTGTGAGGAGCTCCGAAAGGATCTCTCCAAACCAGGGGAGTGGGCAACAAAATAGCAAATGTGCTTCAATGTTGGCAAGTGTAAAGTGACGCACATTGGGATGAAAACCCCCAACTTCAAGTATACGTTGATGGGATCTGAGCTGTCAGTGACTGACCAGGGGAGGGATCTTGGGGCCATGGTGTACAGCTCGTTGAAAGTGTCGACTCAACGTGCGGCAGCTGTGAAAAAGGCCAATTCCATGCTAGGGATCATTAGGAAGGGGACTGAAAATAAAACTGCTAATATTATAATACCCTTATACAAAACTATGGTGCAGCCACACCTGGAGTACTGCGTACAATTCTGGTCACCACAACTAAAAAGGGACATTGTAGAACTGGAAAAGGTTCAGAAGAGGGCAACCAAGATGATCAGGGGCCTAGAGCACCTTTCTTATGAGGCAAAGCTACAACACCTGGGGCTATTTAGCTTAGAAAAAAGATGACTGCGGGGAGATGTGATAGAGGTCTATAAAATAATGCATGGTGTGGAGAAAGTGGAGAGAGAGAAATTCTTCTCCCTCTCACATCATATTAGAACTAGGGGTCACCCCATGAAATTGATTGCCAGGAAATTTAGGACCAGCAAACAGAGGTACTTTTTCACACAATGCATAATCAACTTGTGGAATTCTCTGCCACAAGATGTGGTGACAGCCAACAACCTGGATGGCTTTAAGAGGGGTTTAGATAACTTTATGGAGGAGAGGTTTATCAACGGCTTCTAGTAGGAAGGCAATAGGCCACCTCCAGCCTCAAAGGCAGGATGCCTCTGAATATCAGTTGCAGGGGAGTAACGGCAGGAGAGGGGGCATGCCCTCAACTCCTGCCTGTAGGCTTCCAGCTGCATCTGGTGAGCCACTGTGTGAAACAGGATGCTGGACTCGATGGGCCTTGGGCCTGATCCAGCAGGGCTGTTCTTATGTTCTTAATGAAAAAATAAAACACTGGAGACCCATTATATCATGCCACTGTTAGTTTGGCCCTCCGTTAATGCTTCTTCTGTGCTAGAGGGACAGCCTCACCCAGAGTCAAGGTGTTCTGCTGCCCTAGGAAAATGCCCTTGTTGCCCTCCTCCACTTGTGTCTTCTCCTAGGCTGACCAGCATCACAACAGCACATTAAATGACCAGGAATTGATCAAGAAACAGCTTGGAACAAGGACCTAAAATTTCCTTCAACAAGCATTTCTTCACTTCCTTATAAAAATGCAGATGCAATCAACCACCTAATGGGCACTGAGTTTCATGAATAGTTTTTCATTATTATGTTTTGGAAATCAACCAATACTTGGGACAGTAAAAAAAAAAACATACAAAAAACATGAAGCTATTTTTTGTCACCACTTTATGCTGCAAGAAATGTATGAATACATTATAGAGAATATAAAGTTCTTACATGTAAGGCTTCCTGAGACCCCAACACTTTTGCATAGAGCTCACAGATTCTTGTTTTCCTATGAGAGAAATATTAAAACATGTACAAGTATACGCGTGTGTGTGTAGTTATAGCTCTGATCTGTATTTAGTTTAAAAATATTTATTTATTCATTCATTCATTCATTCATTCATTCAATTTTTATACCGCTCTTCCAAGCCGGCTCAGGGCGGTTTACAATTTAAAAAACAGAAATCATTAAAAACAATTAAAATAGAAATACAAATATAAACATCAAATTTAAAAACATCTTAAAAAACAATTAAACTATCAAAACAATTAAAACCCTGAAAACCAGGTTAAGATTAAAACAGTTAAAACTAAATTAAAAACCCTGAAAGGACAGGCCAAACAGATAGGTTTTAAGGGCTCTCTTGAAGGACAGCAAAGAATTAAGACTACGAATTTCTGCCGGGAGTGCATTCCACAGTCCAGGAGCAGCCACAGAGAAGGCCCGCCTCTGAGTCGCCACCAGACGAACTGGTGGTAACTGGAGACGGACCTCCCCAGATGACCTTAACCTGCGGTGGGGATCATGTAAAAGAAGGTGCTCTCTAAGATATCTCGGACCCAAGCCGTTCAGGGCTTTAAAGGTAATAACCAGCACTTTGTATTTTGCCCGGAAACATATCGGCAGCCAGTGTAGCTGTTTCAAAACAGGCATCATGTGGTCTCTCCGGGTTGCCCCAGAGACCCACCTGGCTGCCGCATTCTGAACTAACTGACGTTTCTGGACTACGTACAAAGGCAGCCCCATGTAGAGCGCATTGCAATAGTCAAGCCGGGAGGTTACCAGCTGATGCACCACTGTTCTTTTTATCTGTAAAAATACAAAGAATAGTCTGCTCTGATTTTGAATTTCAACATAACTCTATTTAGATTCGTTACTGGTCTGTTTTTGGGGGCTTCCAGAAGGGTTGCGCCATGTCAGTCTGTTGCAGTAAAAACAACAAACAGTATCAGGGCATATTAAAGACTCACAGGGACTGGTACTTTACTTCAGCAACAGGCATCTAAAGCCCCTCAAGTCAGCCTTTTTGCCTCAAGCTACTGGGGCTATTCACAAAAGCAGGCTTCCAGGGTCTGCACTAGTAGGATGAGGACCAGCCCAGGCAAATGAGTCCAACAGGCACATCAGCCAGCCAGACACACAGAGAATTCTTCCTAAAAAGCTAAAATCCTGTCAGATGGTTGTTCCGAGGAGTAACAGAAGGGGATGGATCTTGCCCCTTGCTTTTAAAAGGGGGCTTCAGCTCCACCCATGCCTAGTAAGCTGCATGAATGGAGCCCCTTTTTAAAAGCAAGGGTGCAATGTGTCATATCAGAGCTCTTCAGCCAGACATTGGTCAGCGTCACAAATGCCTTCCCAAAACTTCCCAATCTTAGTATGCCCCAAATGCAGCAAGCAGGATTTCTAGGTCTCAGTGGACCTTCTGGATATGATCCCCCATGCACAACACTGTGTGTCAGCACAGGTATTAGCAGTACTGGCTACTACTTGCTTAGGGACTGGCGGTGGGGGGGGGGGGGGGCGTTGAATCCAGACACATCTTCCTGCATGATCACTGTTGCTTTTATATTGTATTTCACATAGCAATGTAAACGCTTGAGCAAGTCATTAACTATATGCTAGATTAAAAGTATTTCGTTGGGTAAACAGACAAATGCCCCATGTCCTACTATTACATGCTATTTTTCCCCAAAACCATGAGGTATTTCAGAGTCAGACATATGTTCCACCTACTAATAAACAGTTTTTATGGCATTCCCCTTTCAATAACTCAGACATTCGTTCATTTCACAGCAACAGGAGCCCACTCAGTGGTTACCGATGTTCTCTTAGTGCACTTACACAAACTGAAATATAGTAACTGGAATGCTTCAAACACCAAGGAATTAGCATAGCTAAACCAATATTTTATTATTCTTCAAAAGTTACCCTTCCTATCAAATCAAGCCATAAGCCACCTGGCGTGCAATAATCAATCTCTTTACAGTGGAGCGATGACACCGGTTCTAATGACACTACCCCAAAGTACTAATTTGAATATCATAATCACTGTAGTTACTTTGCATTCCAAAGCATTCATGTAACTGAGGAATATACATTAATGTTTCTGTAGTTGAATAATGCCACCCTGGGTCTCATAATGTAAAATTAATCATGTGTTATAAAAGCTGCTAATGGTGCAGCGGGGAAATGACTTGACTAGCAAGCCAGAGGTTGCCAGTTCGAATCCCCACTAGTATGTTACCCAGACTATATCGGGCAGCAGCGATATAGGAAGATGATGAAAGGCATTATCTCATACTGTGCAGGAGATGGCTATGGTAAACCCCTCCTGTATTCTACCAAAAACAACCACAGCGCTCTGTGATCGCCAGGAGTTGACACTGACTCGATGGCACACTTTACCTTTACTTTATAAAAGCTCTAAGTGTGTTTCCACTAAACACTATGACACTAACAGCACTTTTGTTATTTCCCATTTGTATTTAAATCTATGCTGACTAGAGCAGATGGTCAAGTGAAAAATGACTGTCCTATGGCTTCTTTCTTGATGAAAAACCACTATTTTAACTCCCATTAAAATTAGTTGGAAGGGGGCACTGCACTGGCTGATTTGCCCCAGGTCCTGCACCCCACCAGAGCTCTCTAAGGACAGCCCTGGGTTCAGGACACGACTTCTAAAAACACTTATTTTTAAAATGGACTTCAGAAGAAGCCTTCACATAGCCAGCTCTATTTCTCATAGAGAGCCTTCACAGAGTGAGCTCTCTGATCACTGGGGCAAGATTCTTCTTGAATATTAGTTCCTCATCACCAACACACACAATGAATAATATCAGTATGTATGTATGTATCAAATTTGTATATCGCCCCAAACTTTCGTCTCTGGGCAATTTACAATAATTATTACTTATTCATTCATTCCAAGCTGCAAGTTCTACTCATCATCTCTGTCTAAAATAATATTATTAGTTATTTAATAAAATAATAATAAAATAACTTTATTTTGTTAGCTGCCCCATAACAAATTGTTCTCTGGGCAGCTTACAGCACACATTAAAAACAACAACAACAGCAAACATTTATATGCTGCTTTTCAACAAAAGCTTCCAAAGCGGTTTACGTAGAAATAATAAATAAATAAGATGGCTCCCTGTCCCTGAAGGGTTTACAATCTAAAAATAAACATAAAATAGACACCAGCAACAGTCACTGGAGGTACTGTGCTGGGAATGGATAGGGCCAGTTACTCTCCCCCTGCTAAATAAAGAGAATCACCATGTTAAAAAGGTGCCTCTTTGCCCAGGTAGCAGGGGACATTAAATAATAAGAGATAAAAGGGGGGGGGATAAAAAATCAATACAAAACAATATTTAAAGGAAATTTTTTAAAAAACAGTTAAAATCAGATCAACATTTAAAAGGCCTGAGTGAACAAAAATGTCAGTATCTAATTTCCCCATAATCAAGGAAAAAGAATTTATAGATGCCTGAAAATACTTTAGCGTACTACTTCTGATAAGTGTTTCCCTCTGTACTTACTTTACAGTGGTATCAGGGTAACAGATAAGCGTCAAATATTGGCTGTTATAGAGAGCCGCTACGAGGCCTCCTGACACTATCATGTTCCCAGATCAAATCAGGGTGAACTGTATTTAATTTTTATCTAAAACACATCACCATGAAGTGATGCCTTAAAAAAGGAGGTGAAACAAAACCAACTTGACTGTGCATATGGGGTACCCCAGTGGCTACTGTATACCATTGGAAATGGCTCAATATAGGATTTTTTTAATAAAACAATATTTTAAACATGGCTATGCTATTCTGAGTCAAGGTGTTATGGAGTTAAGAGCTTGGTTTTGGAGGTCTGATGCTTAAGTGTTACCATCTTTGCATATAGTGTATTATATTCATAAGCAGATACTTATTTTTGCCACCATATGGAAAGAAAGGCCCAACATTTTGGCTATTGAAAACTAAACCTCTGAGTATACTGCGCATACCTTTCTTCCTTAGTGAGGTGAGCCAATCTTCTACATTTCCGAGCAAGAATGAAACTAAAAATGAAAAAGGGAATAAGTGAAGAAAAATATAGAAGAGAATGAAAACATTTACTTTGATTATCACATATTTAATACATTTTAAAACAGAATCAACTATTGCTAGTTTGGTGGGGTTTTTTTTTAATCCTTTTATTTCTTAAAGCCCCTTTCCAAACCTTGAGATGGAAAGTAGCTTTCCATTTTATGTGGTGGCTCTTCCTTCCACACTTCTAGGGTAATGTGGAAAAGAGAAAAGTGTAGATTTCCTCTGTGAAGAAACACATAGGCATCTGATATAGGTACAGCTTACACAATCCACACATGGGAAAATGTGAAATGTCTTTTGCACATTACCAAAGTGCATTTTAAAGAAGATTCACATTTCCTGTTTCAGTGTTTTGGCTAATAAATGAAGCTGCCCTGATATTGTTACAAAAACGCAGGAATCATTTACATCAATACACAGGAGCAGAGATAAAACTGAATAGGCACAAAGTTAGTAACTAAGACAGTATAAATCCCATTCTGAATCCACTAGGATCCTTTTTCATGGGCAATTTTCTGTACCACATAGGAAATATGAAGCCACCATCATATTATGGCGAACTTTCCACAGCAAGTGCTCTGTGTGCATGCTGACCATACGACAGATACTTCAGTCAAGTCACAGATAGTATTCTTCTCAAACTTAGATTCTGCTTCTCAGCCTTCTACTCCCTTCCTACAAGGCACAATGGGGAACATTTTGCTATCTTACCCAATTATGGCTGGAAAGCTTCCATCAGGTTTGGTATCATCTAGTGTCAAACCAATTGGTGCTTCTTCATCTTCAATTATCATGGTACCACAGTAATCTAAAAAAGGAGTGAAAAGTAAATCAAGTTATCAGCAATTGAGTTGTAGTGACTAGGCTCCCCTCCCTCTAGGTGGGTGGGACTAGAGAGCTGTTGCTGGGATTTCTGGCAACAAGAAAGGAAGTCAGTGCGGAGAGTGCAGACTAGCATGAGGTCAGGTGCCTCATGGCAGAGCTGCAGGATAATTTCTCAGGGTGAGAGATTGGCAGGAGGCTTGATTCTCATCAGGAGCTTGGTAAGTTCAAGGGAGCAGGAAGCCACAGCTAGGAGCTTTGGAAGTTTAGGGCAGGAGAAAGTGTTTTCGTAAGAATTCGCATTAGAACTTCTGTTTCTTTTGTGTATGCTTTGCTTGTCCTATGGGGGTTTCGGGGAAAGAATAAAAATTTGTTTCAATTGCTTGCTTGCCCATTTCTTTTGTGGGTTGGGTGGTAGGTTGCACATCATGCCCTACCACACAAACCACTTTGGTGTGCCTAGGAACTACCTATGGGGAACAATGGGTATTTCGAGTTTTCCCATTGTTACCTATGGCCAGAAAACTTGGAACATTTTGAATTTGTTCCATTGAAACAGCGATCAGCCACGGCTGTTTTCATGGAACAAACTTGAAATATTTTTTAGTGTTTTGGCCATCTGCATTTCATTTTGAGCTCAAAACAGAACACAAAGTCCATTTTGTGCACATCCCTATTGGGCATTAAAGACCTACCTCCTGACCACAAAAGATACCTAAAAAGCAATCCCAAAACCACAAAGCCTTCAGAAGATTCTAATCTCAGTTCTCCATATTTCCAAGTATATAGGGTTATAAACATAGTTGACATTTCTAATCTAGCACTGAGAGGAATGTGGAACAAAATACATTTGCAAATGCAAATTAAACTTGACATCTGCACTTTTGGGTTTGTGAAAATATGCAAAAAGATCTCTCTCAAACTGAGGGAGTGGGTGACAACATGGCAAATGTGGTTCAATGTAAGCAAGTGTAAAGTGATGCATTTTGGAGCAAACCCACTCCCCCCCCACACACACACCACTTCACATATACACTGATGGAATTTGAGCTGTCAGTGACTGACCAGGAAAGAGATCTTGGGACATGGTGGACAGCTCATTGAAGGTGACAATTCAGTGTATGACAGCTGTCAAAATGCCAATTTCATGCTAGGGATCATTAGGAAGGGGATTGAAAATAAAAATGCAAGAATTATAATGCCCTTGTATGAATCTATGGTGCGGCTACATCTGGAGTACTGCGAACAGTTTTGGTCGCCATATATTAAGAAGGATATTGTAGAGCTGGAAAAGGTGCAGAAGGGCAATCAAGATGGCCTGGGGCACCTTCCTTATAAGACAGGGCTACAGCATCTGGGGCTCTTTACTTAGGAAAAGAGGCAACTAAGGGGAGACATAATCAAGGTGTATACAACTATGCATGGTGTGGAGAGAGTGGACAAACAGACATTTTCCCCTTTCTCTCAGAACACTAGAACCAGGGGTCATCCCATGAAACTGAAGGTCTGCCACACAGACAGACACATCTGACAAAGTTAAACATGTTTGTTTTTAGTAAACAAACCTCTGGAGACCACACCAATGAAAAGTGGGATGAGCGCCCTCCCCCCGCCCCTTACACACATATGGGCTTAAAGACTAGGGAGGAAATGGAAAAGCTTTGAAAGTTTTGATAGTGCTAAATTCTAGATTCATGGATTACTGTAAATTGAAGCCCATTATTCCCTTACTGGCCACTCTCCCTTTCCGTTCATAAAATACCTTTTTTCCTCCAGAAGGCTTCCTTATAGTATACCATACATTTGATGACTGATCCCATCGGAACCCGGTTGATCAACTGATTTCTCATCGAAGGCAAAGGTGGACTGAAGTGAATCTTTAGACTAAGTGCTGGGGGGATAGCACTAACAACATATTGGGCCTGTGGGGGGGGGGGGGAAACAAACCAAGATTAAATCTATCTTTCCAAGGAACACAAAAATGTTTTTAAAATAGTAGACTTCCAATTATCTAGAAAGCATATTCACACAATTATTTAAAGTGATTTTAAGTGTCATTTCCACTTAAAGAAATGACAATACAATTTTGCACTGAGTGGTAAGTGATGGGGAGCCACTAAATAAATGACAAAAATAGATGCCTACACTTTTCTAAGTGTTTGAGCGACAAGTTGTTGAAAAGATTGTTGTGTCAAAGAGAGAACAAGGCTAGTTTTAGATGGCTTTTGACATGAAAGCCAACTTATTTTCTTCAATTCAGTGTGTGCTATTATTCCTGAAGATGGCCTCGCACTCCGTGCCAAAGCACTCATAAGAAAATGATTCAATGGGAACTCTTAATGTCACTACAGCAGCCTCTTCAAGTAACAACCCATTCCTTTAAGTACATTGTTGGCCAATGCGTGATTATTTTTCTCTACCTAAATAGCAGCTGCAAGAGGCATTGGGACTGTTGCAACAGGAGAAGTTATTTGACCCCCATCATGGTATCAAACTGGATTCTCCCATGGCTGTGATTTGCCCCAGGAGAGAAAGCAGCTTCCTTCCTAGGACCAACAGCAACCACAGAGAACTTGAACCAGATCAGGGCCATGGAAGGTGCAAAGGGTTACATCTCCTGTTCCTCCCACCACAGCCCCAAACTGCATTGTGCCCCTCAACTGTTATTCAGAAAAAGCAAGCACAAAAAGCATCAGCAATGTGCTTCATTCATTCATTCATTCGATTTCTATACTGCCCTTCCAAAATGGCTCAGGGCAGTTTACATTAAAACTAAACAATTAAAATAAATTAGCAGTTAAAAACAGAGGTTGTAAAACACTATAAAACAATAGCAGTTAAAACATTCAAAACAGATTAAAAACCCTGAAAAACCAGCTTACAACATTAAAACCATTTACAACAATTAAAAAACCTTGGAAGGCCAGGCCAAACAGATAGCGATTGAGATTGAGGTCTCTCTTGAAGGCCAATAAAGAATTCAGATTACGGATTTCTGCAAGGAGTGCATTTCACAGCCCAGGAGCAGCTACAGAGAGAGCTTGCCTCTGAGTCACCACCAGACACACTGGTAGTAGCAGTTTAATGTGCAGTTTGGCCCTTAACTGAATAACTCAGTCTCAAAACTAGCAGTGAGCACTAAGGCTGATCACTATTGCACATATTATCACTGGCACCCTCCCAACTTGGGAGCAGATCATCTTCCCTTCATTCGTCTTTCCAAAGATCAGAGATCCAACTACGAAGGTCTCTGTCTTACATAAACATTCCACAGACTAAACTTGCTGATACTAAATGGCTCAGTTAAAGATGACCACCAGGGGAATTCACTTACTTGTCTGGCTCTAAAATGTCCACTATAGACTACATAATCATCTCATCCCACACCTCCACAGTGATCACTTTCTGGTCTCACTGCAACTTTGGTCATTTACCCAGACGTACAGCATTGAAGATCGTTTTCATCCCCTCATTTTACCGTTATGCAAAGGTAGCTGCCAAGCTAAATGGACTCTCCAACTAGACAAACAACTGGCAGAACTGCTTGCCTTATAACCTTTCCAGAGCTATCAACAGGACCTAACTACAATGGATTCACCTTGCGCCCCGCTGCTGATCTATGAAACCTTAGAAGACCTCCAAATTCACTTATCACGTAAAACAGCAGACACCCCAAGCAACCTGCACATGCTCCCAAACCCTGGTTTGATGAGGACTGTGTCAAGGCCAGGAAAGTGCTTCAAACCAGCTATCACACCTACAGGAGCAGCAAGGCCCAATTGCAGAGAGAGGGATCTCCTTGAGCAGAAGAAACTCTACAAACAGTTAGTGACACACAAGAAAAGAGACAACATGAAGGCCACATGAGAGTGACTCATCTAGGTGGCCAAGGCCAAGTTCTGGAGTATCACGTTCCACGTTCTGGAGTATCACGGCTGGCTTCCCCAAAACTGGAATGGCACAGATAGTCACATCTTACCAGAGGTCTGAGTAAATTACTTTCAGAGGCTCTACGAATACCTCCCTGATGACTGTGGTTTCCTCCTTCCAGATAGGGAATTAAGGAAGACTTGCCCAAGTGGCCAATGGCCACCTGTGTCTATATCTGAAAATAAGAGCCTTATTGTACATCTGAGACCCGGGAAGGCCCCTGGGACGGGGACCTTATCCCCTTGCAACATTAAAAATTATCCAGAGTAGTGGGATCCAGTCTTGGTCGCACTTTTCATCTGTATCAATTCACATGGAAGTATCCCTAGTGACTGGGGATTAGCTATTATAGTTCCCATATTCAAGAAAGGCAGAAGAGAGGACCCTGCAAACTACAGGCCCATCAGCTTGCTCAACAACATCGACAAGCTTTATGCAAGACACTTACAATGGGAACTTAGGGACTGGATAGCTCATGTAAACCTCTTCGCAAAGAAGCAAGCACGCTTTAGGGAGGGCTGATCTATGGTCAATCAGTATTTAGTTCTACAACATCTCATTCAAAAAATATTCCAACAAGAGTATAACCTCTCTATATGCAGCCTTTATTGACCTCAAGGCTGCCTTTGACTCCATCTCAAGAGTCAAGATATGGGAGAAGCTGGAAACCTCCTCGATTGAGCAATGCCTGCTTTACCTGATCCATATCCTACACACACACAGACACGTCCCTTAAGGTCAGCTGCAGTTCTCAAGGCCACCTCTCAAAGCCACCTCTCAAAGCCAGTTCCTATGCACAAGGGAGTTAAACAGGGATGCATACTTGCCCCACTTCTCTTAAACTTTTATATCAATGATATGGTGAGCCATTTAAACAGGCCAGACTTTGATGATGATGCAATCCTTTCAAGGACCCCTACTGGGCTAAGGAGAGCCTTGGTAGTTCTAGCTCAGTTCTGCAAGGAAGAACAGCTCAAAATTAACTATCAAAAAACTAAAATCATGGCTAAGAGACCCAAGACTCGTTCCAGAAGTAAAAACGCCCACAAGATTGAGCATCTATTTTAGGTAACTGGGGGTGGTTCTACATGCCTCTGACTCCAGAAGGGCCCACAGTGAACATGTCGCCCTCGCCACGCAAAGGAGCTCCTTTGCTTTCCTGAAATTTCTCTGGGCCAAAGGAGGCCACTGTGGCACTCAAATTATTTGAAGCCAAGTCGCTGGCACAGCTACTCTATGGCACACAATTGGGTCCCCCTATTAGCTTTGCCCCCTTGTAACTGGTACAATCCACATTTTTAAATAGCTGCCCTCCAAATCCAATATTGCATTCCAAATGCCACTCGGCAACTAGAGACAGGAATGATGAAAGTGGAGGCTAGATGAAAGTGGATGGCTGGTCACCATCACCTACGGGGTTAAGCTAGTCCTCCATCCTCATGGATTCCCCCCCCCCCACAGACTCCTTTCTATCTTCTTGGAAAAGAGCTGTCCAGACCAAACTGTCAAGCTTGGGATTCTCTCTCCCCCTTTTACTAGCTATGGGATATGACCAGGCCAAATCTGTGCTTAAAAAAAGGATGTTGGACATAGAATGCCAAACAGACCTAGGCAGGATCCCAGACTTCCCCACACTGGAAAGTCTGAGATACCTCCCCTCTCCTGCTGTGTAACTGTCACTGCTGGAAATCCCAGACCATATGAGGGACTTCACTTTGGCACATTGCCATGCCCTCCCGTCAGCTGTTCTAGAAGGCAGAGAGACCATATCCTTGTGACACAAGGCATGTTGAAACTATAGCACATGTTCTCTTCTTCTGCCCCTTTTACAGTCGCACCAACCTCATCCTGCCAGTACTCCTCAAGTACCCTGGTTGCTCAGGTAAATTCTATACCTTGTTGCTCCTCTTGGATGAAGACCCCACCATCACACACACACAATACTGCCAAGTTCTGTGCCTACTGTGCTGTGTAGAATCCACAGGGCCATGACAATTCCCGCCTAGAGGGAACGTGGGCTGAGCCTACAAAATCCAGCCTTAGCCTCCGCTCTCACACAAGTTATTGTAACCTCCTTTTATTTGCATACTTTAATTTTTCTTATTTATTTTGAAACACTCTTGTTTTTAAGTACCCTTACACGTAGAGCCCTTCTGACCAACTGTTTACTAGGATGCAGACTTTTCTCTCGTAGACAGTCTCAGTTCTATTTTTAAAATTTTTTTAAAAAAATTCCACCTTATTACTACCCTACACTTTTATAGCTTCATAACTGTAGTTTTATATTTTATACTGAACCCCTGCCTGTACCTCACATATTCTTATGCTGGCCTAAGACCGAAATAAAGGTGATTGATTGACTGACAATTTAATGTGCAGTTTGGCCCTTAACTCAGTCTCAAAACTAGCAGTGAGCACTAAGGCTGCTCACTATTGCACATATCCAAGTGCCATTCTAGTCAGTGGGACTTAACCATGTACAAAGGAGCCATGGTGATGTGGTGTGGCAATAGCAAATGGTTGCTGCCACTGAGTAGTAACCAAGGGGCAGGGACCCCCTGCCCTTACTGGTAGATGTTATGCAGTTGTGTTGTTGGGAAAAGGAGACTGCAAGACCAGCACTATAAAGCCATTGGCTGCTGACATCATTTCCCAATCTCATGCAAGGTGTTGCTGGCCAGCCAGCAGCCACATGTACACAGCAATGAATTTGCCACTCCCTTCCTCTAAAACCACTTGAAATGTCCACCAATAGCCATTTGCTATAGCCACATAATTTCACCAGCCGCTGCAAGACAATATGAGGAATTAAAATGATGAATACAAACATTGCCTGATTTTTGTACATATGAACCCCATTATCCACGGGGGTTACATTCTGCCCTAAAATCATGGATAATGGAACCACAGATAACAAGGCATTAAAGTCAATGGGAATAGGTTCCTGGAGGCTAGAAAATGGGCAAAAAAGGATTAAAATGTTTAAAATAGCTAAATAAAGTGCCCTAACATGCTCTGTGGGTCTCTAGCTGTCCAGGAATACCACCCCAAAGTCCCAATTGCCCAATTTTTTCCATGGAAAATTGTAGGGGGGAAATGCTTTTCTCTTTAAAATGAGCCACAAAATAAAACCTTTTCTCAAAATGGTGGCCGGAAATTACCAATACCACGGATACACAAAATTAAACTTTTAAAAACCAGATTTTTTCCCCCATGTATGCCGAGATCTGGTGTCAATTACCTGACCGCAAATAATCTGATGGATGTCAGATCTGTAGATAGCAAGGCTTCCCTGTACATGCACCTGAAGGGCAAGTTCAGATTGCAACATCCTACACTCCCCATTTGGTCCTGAGTTCCACAACTAAGAGTGCTTCAAATATTTACAGAAAAACTTGGGAGAACTATGCAGACTGAAACACCCTGTGCACATCAACTACAGGGTTTCAAAGTGAATGTGAAAAAAGTTGTTAAGAATCCTTGCACATTTTGAAGGTGAAAAAGTGAGATTCAAAATCACATTTAATTTTACTTATTAGCAAATGTCTATAATAGGGATGTGCAAAAAATTTCGGGCACAGAACGATCTGTGCCCGAAACGAACAATTTCGGGTGATTCGGGGCCAAACCGAATCACCCCCGATGTCCCCCGATATTTTTTGGGCACCAGCTGAATCACCCGAATTTCGGGCATGAAAAATTCGGGTGATTCGGTTCACGGTTGATTTTTGGTGATTTTTTAAAGTTTTAGTGACTTTGGGGCAGTTTGGGGGCATAGCATGGGATATGGGCAAAAGGAGTGGGGTGGGGTGGTAGTGCCTAATGGGTGCAGGCTACCACCCCAATTTCAGGGGGATTGGGCAAAGGGCTGATTTTTGGTAAATTTCTGAAAATTTCATGTCTTTGGGGCAGATTGGGGCATATTGGGGTAGAAAGTGGGGCCTGGGGCAGAATAGTGGGGTGGGGTGGTAGTGCCTGATGGGAGGAGGCTACCACCCCAATTTCAGGGGGTTTGGACAAAGGGGTGATTTTTTGAGAATTTTTGAAGTTTTAGTGACTTTGGGGCAGTTTGGGGGCAGAAAGTGGATCTGCCCCAAAATAGTGGGGTGGGGTGGTAGTGCCTAATGGGTGGAGGCTACCACCCCAATTTCAGGGGGATTGGGCAGAGGGCTGATTTTTTGAGAATTTTTGAAGTTTGGGTGTCTTTGGGGCAGATTGGGGGCAGAAAGTGGATCTGCCCCAAAGGAGTGGGGTGGGCTGGTAGATAGTGCCTAATGGGTGGAGGCTACCACCCATCCCCAATTTAAGAGTGATTGGGCAGAGGGGTGAATTATGGTGAATTTATTTGTATGAGGTTTGTCTTCATAAGGTGAAGTGTGCTAAATTGATTACTTCCTCATATTATTCATAGTAAAGGAAAGTGTGAAAAAGTGAAAGTGGGGTCATGAGAGTTGTTTAATTGAAAAAAATCTCATTTGCTATGATAGAATGAGAATTCACACCTCAGAAAAAACTTCTGAGGTGTGAATTAGCAATAGCAATAGCAATAGCAATAGCACTTACATTTATATACCGCTCTATAGCCGGAGCTCTCTAAGCGGTTTACAATGATTTCAGCATATTGCCCCCAACATTCTGGGTACTCATTTTACCGACCTCGGAAGGATGGAAGGCTGAGTCAACCTTGAGCCCCTGGTCAGGATTGAACTTGCAACCTTCTGGTTACAGGGCAGCAGTTTTACCACTGCGCCACCAGGGGCTCATTCTATCATAGCAAATGAGATTTTTTTCAATTAAACAACTCTCATGACCCCACTTTCACTTTTTCACACTTTCCTTTACTATGAATAATATGAGGAAGTAATCAATTTAGCACACTTCACCTTATGAAGACAAACCTCATACAAATAAATTCACCATAATTCACCCCTCTGCCCAATCACTCTTAAATTGGGGATGGGTGGTAGCCTCCACCCATTAGGCACTATCTACCAGCCCACCCCACTCCTTTGGGGCAGATCCACTTTCTGCCCCCAATCTGCCCCAAAGACACCCAAACTTCAAAAATTCTCAAAAAATCAGCCCTCTGCCCAATCCCCCTGAAATTGGGGTGGTAGCCTCCACCCATTAGGCACTACCACCCCACCCCACCTCACTATTTTGGGGCAGATCCACTTTCTGCCCCCAAACTGCCCCAAAGTCACTAAAACTTCAAAAATTCTCAAAAAATCACCCCTTTGTCCAAACCCCCTGAAATTGGGGTGGTAGCCTCCACCCATCAGGCACTACCACCCCACCCCACTATTCTGCCCCAGGCCCCACTTTCTGCCCCAATATGCCCCAATATGCCCCAAAGACATGAAATTTTCAGAATTTTACCAAAAATCAGCCCTTTGCCCAATCCCCCTGAAATTGGGGTGGTAGCCTGCACCCATTAGGCACTACCACTCCACCCCACTCCTTTTGCCCATATCCCATGCTATGCCCCCAAACTGCCCCAAAGTCACTAAAACTTTAAAAAATCACCAAAAATCAGGATTTTGCCCAATCCCCCTGAAATTGGGGTGGTAGACTCTACCCATTGGGCACTACCACCCCACCCCAAAATTTTGCCCCTGGGCCCCTTTTTACCCCCCAAATCGATTCGGATTCGGATTCAGATTAAATCCGAATCCGAACCGAATCAAGGGTGATTCGGGTGACCCAGATTCGGGCACAAAACAGAACAGGGGTGATTCGGTTCGGGTCCGAGCCGAATCACCCGAAATCCCGAATTGCACACCCCTAGTCTATAACTCATTCAGTAAAGGAGTTTAAAAATATCCCAATGTTTTACCAAAAATAAAATAATTTTTTTACAATCTGAATACATACTAGTTAATATTAAATGAGTTTAAAATATAAGATGTAATCACAACAGAATTGCATGTGGACAGATCCTATTACCTTTAATGGACCCATCTGTGAGCAACTAAGTGTAGCCACAAAAATCAACAGAAATAGAATAGTTAGAAAATAAAATAGCATGTAATCATGACTGATTCATTATATTTTAAGGATTTTGTTTGCTTTCTTTTGAAAAATAACATGTCCTGCTCATTATATTTTCTCCTCACTGTATTTGACCAAAGAGAACCTTTGTAGATATTATAATGCCGTCTTAAATTACCTCATATCTTTCATGATCCAGTGTCTCCACTATGACATTTTTTCCTGTCTGATCAATAAATGTTACAGGCTTCTCGAGTTTAACCTGTTCTCCTAGGTATTCCATAAGCTTCTCACTAACTTGACCAGAACCTCCAATAAACTTCCGCTCCTGGAAGACAAAGAAAAATAATATTGTACAACAGGAAAAATTGTTGAAATCCACACAAAACAGGATACCTGGAACTGCAATAGAATCCATTACAATGGTGAACAGAGTATTTAATTTATTTATTTATTTATGCCCACCCTTCCAGCACACTACTGCTCAGGGCAGCTCACAACATTAATAAAAAGATACAATATAAAATAAGATTAGAATAAACCAACTTTAACTTAAACAAGTTAAAAGACCAAGCTAAAACCACAACTAAAATTACATTTTTTAAAAAATATATTCAAATTAAAAGTTGTTTTAAAAGCTAAAAACTGAGAACCATAAAATCATTTTTAAGAAGTGTAAAGGTGGCCCTTCCATGAAACAGAGTGAAGTGGTTGTCTCAGGTACAACTGTGAGGAGGGATGTGGAGGGTGCAAGCACCCCAAAAGCTTCCCTACTACTCTTATTCACTCCACTGGACAGTATATCATTCATTTCTCCTTCCTCACGCCACTGGAAAATGTGTCTTCTTTCCCCTCTTTCCCCCTTGATATGAGCTAGGAATAACCCTTCCACCACTGGCTGGCCTTTCGGCATAATCCGAGAAGGCTCTCATGCCACACACTGCACCCACCTGCAGAGTGAGAAATATAGTGTCCTTCACCCCAGGCAGCAAAATGTTTTGGACCCTTCCTGGAAAGGGTCCATAACAGTGGCAGATCATATGGGTTACATGCACAAACTCCCAGATTCAATCCACTTAAAGGTGACAGTAAAAGTTGGGTAAGACCTCTGCCGGAAACCCTGGATTGCTGATGCCAGTCAGAACAGACAAAACTGAGCTAGGTCCAATGCTGATCCAGCTCTGTATAAAGTAAAATGAAGTGTGCCATTGAGTCAGTGTTGACTTCTGGCAACCACCGAGCCCTGTGGTTGTCTTTGGTAGAATACAAGGCAGCTTGATATGCTTTTAGGTGTGCTGCCCAAAGGCTGCAGATCCCACCACAATATACTATAAACACACAGGTATGCTGAGTAATTGACTCCCTGGACACCAGAATAACTTGAGGTTATATGTATGAGCATCATGCTTCATTTTTCTATTTTTCTTCCCCCATGTCTGACCCACATGTGTGCTACTTGTGGTTGTTGCTGGCACAATAACAGCTTCTACCATTACATAAAGTGCCTTTCAAATTCAGTTATTCTCTTGATACACGGATCAAGAATCAAAACTCATTATATGCCATCTAGGGGACTGATCTATGCTGAAAATCTACACTGTGTTTCCTCAGAACTGAGAAGTGACTGCAGCATTGTTGCCATGATGATCCAATACATAGAACTGGCAAGAAATTGTTATACCTGGCCTCCATTGGTGGTTGAAAATATCCTGGCTGTCCCTCCACACTGTTTGACATACCACAGGAACCAGAGAGCAGAAACCTCATGGGGCTCAGAGGTAACATCAACATTCACAAACAGAGTAGCAAACCGTCTGGCAGAACTGCATGTGAAACCAAAGTAGAAAAATCTGGTTAAGCTAGATAACATCTTCCTGATGTGCTCTCGAACAGAAAGGAAAGGAAAATGTGTTGGAACTCTCTTCTCTTGTTGAAGTCAACAGTAGCTGTTTGCCTTTCAATTCATAATTTGCGTCCACCATCATGGGAAGATACCAAAGTACCTTGAAAATACATTCCTTTAAGCGTATCTTAATTCATTTTGTGCAAGGGTCTATTCATTTCTTCTGAAACTAAATAACTCAGATTTCACCTGCCTTTTGCACCTATCATCTCTCTTCTAAAGACCTATCATTGCAGAATGCAGGAAGAAACTAGCAAAGTTCAGTCAGCAGCAAAAGCACCTCAGAGGAAAAGTCTTGAAGGGATGCGTGGGAACTCACTCTAAAACCTGTGTTGTTCCTCTGGTTGCCTTCTCTCCATTGTGAAGTGGGGTGGGGGCGGATTTAGTATAGATACAGAGAGACCCAATAGCAGGGCAGTTTTCACACAAGGCTTTTAGCTCATATCTCCTCTAGACTGGCCAGATTATTTATTTATTTAATTTAAAACATTTTATTTATTTAAAATAAATATAAATAAATAATATTTATTTACAATATTATAAATAAGTAAAACATTACTGCGTGGGATGGCTCACAACATTTATAAAACACTTACAATATAAAATCAGACTAATAAAATTAACCAAATTAAACAAGTTAAAAATCCAAGCTAAAACCACAATCAGAATTAGCTTTTAAAATTTCAAATTAAATTCTTTAAAAAGCTAAAAACTAGGAATTATAAAAACTAAAGACTTAAGAACCTACCGGGTAAAAGCAACAGGTGAAACATTAAAAAGCCTCTTTTAAAAGATGGGTTTTAAAAAATACTGAGGGAGGGAGCATGGTGAAGCTCTTCAGGGAGGGTGTTCCAAAGCTGAGGGGCCACACCCGAAAAAGCCCTTGTCTCTAGTTTTACCAACCCAGAGCACTTCCATCTTATCTGGATTAAGTTTCAGTTTGCCCCCATCCAGTCCAGAACAGCCTCCAAGCCATGGTTCAGAGCATCCACTGCCTCCCTGGTGTCTGCTGACTTAAAAGATAGGTAGAGCTGATGGCACCGCAGCCCACACCTATGAATGATCTCTTCCAGAGGTTTCATGTAGGTGTTAAACAGCATGGGGGACAGAATCTGGAGAGCCAGCGTGGTGTAGTGGTTAGAGTGCTGGACTAGGACCGGGGAGACCCAAGTTCAAATCTCCCTTCAGCCATGATACTTGCTGGGTGACTCTGGGCCAGTCACTTCTCTCTTAGCCTAACCTACTTCACAGGGTTGTTGTGAAAGAGAAACTCAAGTATGTAGTACACCACTCTGGGCTCCTTGGAGGAAGAGCAGGAAGGATATAAATGTATGTATGTACAGTATGTATGTATGTATGTATGTATGTATAAATAAAAGATCCCTGTGGTACCACATAGGCTAAAGGCCAAGGGGTAGAACAGGCATCCCCCAGCACCAACTTCTGAGTACAACCATCAAGGTAGGAGCAGGGCCACTGTATAACCATGCCCCCCAATCCAGATTTACCCCGAAGTCCCTGCAAACTATCGGTGAGCACTTCACACATAATTTGTGTGTTTCATTGTGCATCAGAGTGTAACCCAATTTATATCAGAGTATGACCCCTGCTAACCTGGCAAAGAGGCACCTTTTAACATGGTGATTCTATTTAGCAGGGGGAGAGTAACTGGCCCTGTCCATACCCAGCACAGTACCTCCAGTGACTGTTGCTGGTGTCTACCTTATATTTCTTTTTAGATTGTGAGATCTCTGGGTACAGGGATCTATCTTATTTATTTATTATTTCTCTGTGTAAACCGCCCTGAGCCATTTTTGCAAGGGTGGTGTAGAAATTGAATAAAATAATAAAATAATAAAATAATAATAATAATAATATTTTCGGTTAAGCGACGTTTCTTCCAGTAACTTTGCTGTCTTCAGCCCTGGTTGCTCAACTGAAGACCCTGAGTCCTGTTGCCCACTTGCCACCAAATGTCCAGGGACTCCAGCACCTGGTGCGGTCCTTGTTGACCCGGGCGACGACTGATCCGGTATAGATTTATTAAAGTTACGTCTCACCATCTTGTTGATGGGAGAGGCACTCTTTGTCTGGCTCCTCTGGTGAGACCTGTCCAGTATGGTTGGACCTCTGGCATAGCTCTCACCTTCCTCAGCGCACGCAAGCCCCTAATCAGCTGTTGTAAAAAGATCACACAGACTGACTACAAACAAAGGCATGACGAGGTAGCAGGGATGATACACTGGAACATCTGCAAAAAATACAAGCTACCTGTAGCCAAGAATTGGTGGGACCATAAAATTGAAAAAGTCGAAGAAAATGAAGATGTAAAAATATTATGGGACTTCCGACTACAAACAGACAAACATCTGCCACACAATACACCAGATATAACTGTAGTCGAGAAGAAAGAAAAACAAGTCAAAATAATCGACATAGCGATACCAGTGGATAGCAGAATAGAAGAAAAAGAAATAGAAAAAAATCACCAAATACAAAGATCTACAAATTGAAATTGAAAGGCTGTGGCAGAAAAAGGCCAAAATAATCCCAGTGGTAATTGGCACCCTGGGTGCAGTCCCAAAAGACCTTGAAGAGCACCTCAACACCATAGGGGCCACAGAAATCACCATCAGCCAATTACAAAAAGCAGCTTTACTGGGAACAGCCTATATTCTGCGACGATATCTATAACTGCTGACAATAAAATTCTGGCATCCCAGGTCCTTGGGAAGGACTCGATGTCTGGATAAAACAAACCAGTCAATAACACCTGTCTGACTGTGTAAAATAATAATAATAATATCCAGGGTTTAAAAATCCACCTTTTGTGTCTGTTTGGGGGGGCAACTTCGAACTCTCAGCAAAGGCTAGCAGTAAACTTGCAGTAAAGTCTTCTGTATGAAAAACGCCCAGGTAAATAAGGAGGAACATTCTAGCTCATCATCTCCAAACCTTGGAATGATGCAGAACTCACTTGGCCTAAACTATTCTTGTCAGCTTATTCAATATCCTCCTATACATCTGTAGGGAAGAAAGAGCACAAACTCCCAAACTGACAATTATAGATCCACTGCCCTTCTTGCTTCCAGCTGGTATTTAAGCACTGCATTTTATGTATTTGAACCTTTGCTCATTACTTAGCCTTTAAATCAGAGAGCAGGAACACTTGAAAGAAACTGTGTCCCATATGGTAAAAATCAGCTCTGTGAGATTCAGTTAAAGCTGTTCATGTTTGGCTTGCACCAAGAGGACACGTAGAATGTAACTGGTGAACTAACTCCTTCAGTGATACAGCTTCAGGGGACTTGTCGTAGCAAATTTTCAGCCAGGGAAATTGCAGAAATGGCTTTTGAGTTACTGTAGCTGTATCCTAGGATGGGCTTCATATGCTGTGTGCATGCCATCCCCAAAACAATCGGGATGTTTGCTAGGAGCTGATTTGTACCATGTATATTCAGCCTCATCAGTATATCAACTTCAAGCATTTATGTTAAGCTCCTGCATACCCATTTTTTTCTGTAGAATGTAACATAATCAGTTTTTTGCCTTACCTCACATGATGGGTAATCTATGCATGCATGCATGCATGCGCGCATGCACACACCTCTCTTTTGGAAAACCTATGAGCCACCTGGGAAGGAGAGGGGGATGGAGACCTGATGGTGCTTGTGAGAGGAAGGATTCTGTTCTTGCTGGTGCATCCTGCTCCCTCCCACAAAGACCCCACTTTCAGCGTTCCAAGGTAGTGCTTAATTGAGAGATGCCAACTTAGATACCCATGCTCCCATGAGGGCTGTCTTTTGCAATAGATGGTGGTTTAGAAAAGGCACTCTTTATATGCTCACAGCCATTCTCATTACTATTATTTCAAGAGCTGCACCTCACCCCACCCCCAGTATTGTAAGACCTTCTCAAGTTGTATCTGGAAAATCTCATTTCAAATTATGTCCTGATTCCAGGAAAAGCTATGGGTCTTACTAGACTATATGTTGGAGACCCATAATTTGATCTTCAGTGTCTTAATTTTTTTATAAAAGCAACTATGGGAGGATTGGGACCATGGGGCTGGGAGAAGAAAGATTAATCTTGGTTTGTAAACAGTCAATAAAACATCAAATACATGAAATGAAAAAGAGCAATATTCTTCTGACAATCTTGTTTTTCTGGTTTTCATCGTTTACAATGCAGAAGGCAACATTTCACATTTGTTTCTTCTAGCTGAAAGAGCAGACTGTGCTTAAACGTGGAATTGCCCTCTGGGGAGACCTGACATTTGATCTTTTTTTCATGCACATGCATGACAACAAGGTAATAGTTCCAAATGGTCAACCACTGAAAGAGCAACACTGCAGTTTTATGCAGTATTGATTATATGTTTTGACAATCACGACTGAGGGTCAAACTAGATGAGACATTATTGCTTAGTAGTTGCACATCTTGTCTTTTCTAAATAGGAGTGTGTGTGTGTGTGTGTGTGTGTGTGAGAGAGAGAGAGAGAGAGAGAGAGAGAGAGAGGGAGAGGGAGAGGGAGAGGGAGAGGGAGATTTAGGAACTGCAATGGGGGGCAAGGTGGGGGAGGAGTCTTAAAGCCTCCCTCTGCTCCCCACCATGAACTCAATCCAGGATCTCCTAGGCTGCTCTTTAGGAGAAAACAAGATGCACAACTGCCACACAACATCTCATCCAGTTTGCTGTTCATCCCCTCTTTTAGTTGCCCCACACATGTCGTTAAATAAGTAATAAAAGTGGTCCAGAATCACAAAGCTATTTCCCCCAGCTAATAATGGAAAACTTAAAGAACTTAATAGACATTTGTCGGGAATAAAGGTCCACATTTTGCTAAAAGGTAACCATGGCTACAAGAGGTAGACTGAAGAAGAAAAGTTTGCCTTCCTTGTACATTGATAACATTAATTTTTTTAGCTTACGTTTTAAAGGGAAAGTAAGCTTATGAGGTAGGGGTGTGTGTCCCCTATCAACTTCATAATGGCTGAACCAATATGAACCAAATTGGGTACAGTTGGAGGGAGACCTCAAAGGCAGAGTTTGTGATTATGTCATCTACCCCAATTCAAGATGGCAGATGTGTGAACATTTGAGGTGCAAGTGGGCTAACTTGTGAACTGCCTAACTGATTTGGACCAAATGTAGTCCAGTTGTAGGAATAGTAAAAGGAAAGTAGGCAGATTAGTTTTTACCAGAACAATTTGTTCTTTGAGAAACAAGGAATGCTTCAAAACTATTACCAAGGGGCAAGCAAGACTCAATATAAGGCTTGCTGGATAAGCATGTTGAGGCAGCATGTGACATGATCAATGCATACACATTTTTATTTATTTTTTAATGTAAACCACTTTGAGAAGCAATATATAAATATTTGTAGCAGTTTTGTGCAGATCTTTGCCTTAAAGTCACCTTGTGGTGGAAAAAAGCTGTATTTTAGTATACATTTCTCTGCATAAATTATTTCATCATATCTCCCAATTCTGAACTAATCAGAAGTCCCATGCACTGTAATGGAAATAAGTTCTCTGCAAGAGCCTCAGGATCAAGGAGTACTCAGGTATTCTTGATATCTATCTTATAAATTATGTATAAATTTATAAATTTATTTATAAATTATGTATAAAACCACTGCTCACTTTGTCCAGCACACTTTGTTTATTAACTCTTGCATAGTCATTTTGTCCCATTCCTCTGCATGTGGTGCCTTCCATGGAGCTTCATTGGGAATCTATGAGAGAAGAGAGTCAACAAAACAAAAACACAAAACACATCTTTCCAGAACTGGAAAATACTTCTGATTTGTTAATGTTTAGAAATCCAACTACTCTGTTCTTTGGGCTTTCTCCTCAGGAGTGCCAAATCTATGCAAGATCTTACAGGCAAAAAGTTAATGGAGTTCTCTAGGTAGAACTGTTGTTTTCTATAAGTTTATTCATAATGCCAAAGAGCTTTTGTCTTCTGAAAGGTCCTCTACTCTCCAGTTTGTCACAATATAATAAGCCCTTTGTACTTTCAGAGTGTATTATGCCTATCAAACATAATGGATTTCCATTCAGAATTGAAGATATGAAAGATATGATATAGCAGGTTTAAATTAGCCAAGTTCTGTACAGTTTTTCTTAGGTTTCCCTTGCAACATTGTTGTTATGCAGATCAAGAACTGCACAATTTTATGCAAATCAAGAACTATGATGTAGAAAGTATGTGACTTGCCTAAGACAGCAAGCCACATAATGGTTCAGACATCACATTGTATCATGGTTCATGAAATTTAACTACAGTTTGGCATGACATTGGAGCTGAGAAAGCATGTTTTGGGATCAGACAACAAACCCCAATCAGAAATCATTTTTTGAAGTGATTTTAGAAGCCCTGATATGTATAATAATGTCTCAAAACAACCCTTAGTTTTGCTTCTGAGTTGTAGAAAGCAAAAAATGGGAGGTGGATTTTGGAATTGTTATGCTGTGATTCTTACCAGACTCCTCTGGGTAAAATATACATACAAGGCCACCATTTTTTCACATAAAGCCACAGAAACAACACTACATCATGATGCAGTGTTGTTCCTGAGGAATTCTGGGGGGAAATGGCAGCCATCAGCAGCAGCTGCCAGGAGGACTGGTGATACATTTTACCCTACCACTCCACAAAATGTGGAAGTAGTTACATGGTCTCTCCCCACTCCAGCTTTTACCTCTTCCTCAGTATCCCAAGCTTTTGGCTCACTTCTAAGACTTAACCAGAAGTTAGTATATATAATAGAACTGCAGCCTTAATCATCAAGTCAGATTCAATACAATGGAAGATCACCACCACCCAACCAAATAGCTGTTTCTCTGTTAGAGACAGGAGAACTTTCATTCTTGCTCCTGGACACATCAAAAAAGAGCCAGTTTATCAGTGCAGGAGAACCTTAGCAGGTAGAAAGGGGGGGGGGAGAACATTAGCAGGTAGAAAGGGGAGAGGCAAGACGATGAGAGAGGAAAGATGTATATCCTGAAGCAAATAGAGGGTAGTAAGGCTCAAATAAAAAGGGTTGCAGTTCAGACACTCTAGCCCTAGTCACATGTTACATTCAATGCACAAACTGCATGGATGTACAGTTATTCACACATTTTGTTGAAGACATGTATTATGTTCAACATAGTGTATTGAACACAATACTCTTCCTGTCTGTACCATGCATCTGAAGGACCTGTAGCCAGGCTCCCTTTTTAAACAAACACAGTACAGTCATTCACATAAAAATATGTACATGAGTTCAGACCCCTGAATGCATGTACAATGCAATGCATTATTCTATCAGTTTATTAATCTGAGCAATTGTGCTCCTTAGCTAAACTGGAGCAGCTACAGGCCATACCTCCTTCCCCATTTCATCCATGGTCCTCCACAGATTGTTGTAATCCAAGTAGGCAATGGGATTCCACATAGAAGGGAAAGGACCTTTGAAAGGATAAGATTTGCCCTGAAAGGTAGAAAACACACACAAATATTTATATACCACTTTGCAATAAACCGTTTCAATCAAAACAAAAGAGACACTCAAGTCAGATATTTACTTTGCATAGCCAAGTTGATTGAGCAAATCTTGGTGCGATGCAAATCAATATTGAGGACCCTTTCCACAACAGAACCCCCAGATGCCCATTCAGTTCCTTGGGACAAGTAATAAAGGATAATACTATCATCAGGACTGTTGACACAATCAGTCACTTTTGTATAAAATTGCATGAGCTCACTTCAGCCAACTAAAGCTGTAAGCCTGATGTTGACATATGCTGAAATAAAGGCAGCAACCCCTGACAAGGTCAAAAATCTTCTGCTGACCTCTCTTTCAGCCTATGACCATGAGCGGTTACTGGATTTCAAAGTTCCAGAGAAACACCTTGAACTTTGAATGACTCAAGCTAATCAAGCAAGCAAGTATTATTGAAACTGAAGTATTATTGAAACTCTAAATGCTTTATTGTGTAAATCAAGGTTCTTTCAACATAGCAATCCTGGGATAAAACCTTTGATCTTTTGAATGTGTACAAATTCCTGATAAATGACATTGTAACATTTATTCACTGCTAATATTTCCCATGCAAATATTTCCCAGGTATTGGTTCTGCATGTCATCCATTTCTTGCAAATGCACATTTCCCAACATTTAATCACTGCTAATATTTCCCATGCATTGTGTATTGGTTTTGCACATCTGTTTCTTGCAAATGCACATTTCCAAGAGCAGCAGGATGGTGTAATCATAAACACTTTCAGTAAGTTTATGCTAGGATCTTGTATTTGAATTTGTAATTGGAAGCATGTGACCATTAGGCATGATAGCATAATAAAATAAGGAAGAGACTGCTAGCGTATGCAATAACCAACTAATCCTTATTAGATGGTCACTGACTACAGTCCGGTGACCTCCCCACCACCACCACTTGACTACATCTCTGAAGAACTGGTTGGATCTCAACTGGTCTTAGGGGGAACAATTCTGCTTTACCAAATGCTACCTTGTTCTATGGGGTTTGTGGGATCAAAGACATGGACAGTAGAATACAAGTGTTGTTGGTTCATGGCCTTTTCCAATATTCCCAGCTTACAGGGACCCAAGAGTAAACTTGATTGAAATCACTGGGGCATTTCCCCAATGAAATATACCCTGGTACATATGTCACCAATGGCCATGGTGTAGTGGTAGAGGAAAAGGTGAGTGCCCCTCTCCTTCATCATGCACTATGTGAATGTGTGAGCCAGGGCCTCCATGCCAGCGCTCCATCAGGCAGATGCCTCATCACATCATTTATCTTCCCCTTTTTCAAGCAAGACATCCCATAAAGGCTACTGGTGCTGCCCACACATTCCTCCTCCGTGAGAGGACTGCCTAACATTACCAACATATGAACTGCATCTATATTTTGGATCAAAGTGTCAGATGTTCAGCTTTGGTAAAAGCCTTAGACCATAGAAAGAGCATGGATGAGGTGATCAGAGGAGGAGAGGCAGCGTTGTGATCAGACGAGGAGAGGCACCTCAACTCCTGCTTGTGGCTTCCTGGAGGCATCTGGTAGGCCAGTGTGTGAAACAGGATGCTGGATTAGATGGGCCTTGGGCCTGATCCAGCAGGGCTGTTCTTACGTTTGTACAGTACACATAAGCCACCTGGTCTCCCATTACTTCCCACCAGCCAGCCAGTACTGGGCTTGGCTTTGCATTCTCTGAACTGTGTGGATCGATGAAGGCTGAGCACAGAGTCACATGGCCTACCTGGCCCTTTGCCTAGCCCATGATCACTACAAAACATTGCAAGTCTAGCATGAGCCAGACTTTGTGTTTTTGCCTTGGGAGAGGGCGGAATCACCCAGCCCCACACAATGTGGAGATGCAGCAGCATTGACAGTCCTTCCCCACCAAGGAAGGAAAAAGCTGGGTTTAACATGGCAGGGAAAACAGAAGTAGGGCTGTCACATGGCCTGAACAGTCCAGGAATCAGACATACTGTCCAGCTGTAGAAAAGGTGTTGTGCAGGATTCAGGAATTTGAGCCATAAGGTTACTTAAATGACTTTTACCCATTTTCCTAATGCTTTTCTCCAGGTATTCTAGCCACATCATGTCAATGTTTTAAAAGCCACATTTTTATCCTTTCTCCAGCACCAGCACTACTGAGTGGCTAGGCCGGCTTATATGACTCAGGAAACCCCTTGTCCTCCTTTCCAGATCATTTCTAGAGTTACTGGGGCTCTGGGTTTAGCTGTGATGTCTATGGACAGCTGCAGTCTTCTCTAGTGGCATCCCTGAAGTCCCACCTCTCTCTAGAAGACTTAATGCGGTTTTATTTCATTTCTCATCTGCACTTGGGTCACTGTCATATTTATTGTGTATATTTGATTGTGTTTATTGAGGTGAAATGCTCCTAATGCTTTCCTGTGCAAAAAACACTATGGGGGAAATAAGTTCCGTTGTCAAGACTCTTTACAACCCTGGTTTTTAAAAAGTTTAGTTGTTGTTTTTTTTAATTTGCTCCATTACCACCTTTGAAACTGTTGGAAGTGAAGGACTATGCACTATCTCTTGTCTCAAAGACAGTGGAGGACAGACTAGCAAGTCAGAGGGCTAGAGGGTCAAGACATTGGTCATCCCTTCTCTACTGCTCTGACACTATCCCTTTGGAATGTAGATTGCTACTCTTAGGGACTAACTTCCTTCCTTCCTGCTTTGCACTTCCTCTTCCCCTTCTCTTCCCTTCCTTCTACCTTGCAACATGCAAGCTTCTCTCCCCTGCACCATGTGTGCAGAGATGCAGAATCCATCTGCATCCAGCTAGCTAGCTAGATTAGAGATCCCATCTCCTCACTTTCCTATCTAGAATGGAGTTCTCTAATAAATACCATTTATATTGATTTGAAACTATGAACTGGCTCCAAGTTACTTTACTCTCAGCATACATGCATGCCTAACTAAATTTTGCTGTGTTGTGCCTCTGTACACTCTGCTATAATGAAAAAGCATTTCTCCTACCACAAAGAATTCCCAACAGAAACCACCTTAAGTGACGCAGCAGGGAAATGCTTGACTAACAAGCAGAAAGTTGCTGGTTGGAATCCCTGCTGGTATGTTTCCCAGACTATGAGAAACATCTATATCAGGCAGCAGCAATATAGGAAGATGCTGAAAGGCATCATCTCATACTACATGGGAGGAGGCAATGGTGAACCCCTCCTGTATTCTACAAAAGACAACCACAGGGCTCTGTAGTCACCAGGAGTTGACACTGACTCTGTGGCACACTTTACCTTTATAGTCCATGAAAAGAGATGTTTAAAACTACAAGCAATCGAATTCAAAAGAAAATGATATAGACTCAGGGATCCTCAACGCTGGGCCCCCAGATGTTAGTGGACTTCAACTCCCATAATCCCAAGCCCCAGTGGCCTTTGGTTGGGGATTATGGGAGTTGAAGTCCAATAACATCTGGGGGCCCAATGTTGAGGATCCCTGGACTAGATGGACTCAGTATATGCAAGCTTCCTATGTTCCTGTCTGTATCCTTGCATGCAGAAGGTCCCAGATTCAGTCCCTGGTATCCCCAGGTAGGGCTGGGAAAGGCTCCCACCTGAAACCTTGGAGTGCTGCTGCCAGTCAGTGTAGACCAGGGCTGCACAACTCTGGCCCTTCTACCGATATTGGACTACAACTCCCATTACTCCCGATTATTGGCTACTGTGGCCACTTGTACTATGGGCGTCCACCCAATTGTTTTTATCGCCATCTATTTCTCTCAGAATATTAATGACTGGCAATGCTAATATGATCCAGTATACTTTGGACAGGTTTCTTTTTAAAATGATTCTTTCCCACAGCTTGCATGTTTGCCCAGAAAACAATGAAACTGCATTAAAAATAATATAAAGCTGTCATTCGCTGAGGTGTTTTTTGCATGGAGGTGTGGCTATGGGGCAGAGCTGCACGGGTGGGTGTGGTGTGTGGGCTGGCATGGTGACTGCCTGGACTTCTGAATTTGAGACTACACCACTGATAAATAAAATGCTGATAGGAAGAAAGTGTGTCTATCATTTCCTCCCTTTAGCTAGAAAGGAAGGGAACGCACAGTCCCATTTTGCTTGTAGAATCTCACAGAGCTTGCTCCCACCTTGGCTGTTTCTCAGAGTGAACCAAGTGTGCATATCAGAAAAATAAACCATTTCTGCAGAGAGAACTACAGAAATGCTGTGATGAAAACTGACTGGCCAGGACAGAAGCAGCTTGGCTTTCTCTCTGTACGCGTGAGGGGAAGATGGCAGCACCATTCCAGTTTCCACCTCCCACAGCCCTTTTTTTTTTTGGATGGACTCATTAGTTCAGAATATTTAGAAAATCCTCATGTGTTTTGAGCGCATAGCACCAGAAGTGGTCACAGTAATCCCCATAAGCCAACGTAAAAGGATTTCAGCTTGGTTATCCTTCTTGTTTCCATCAATACAGCTAAATTGCCTTCCATTTTTGGCTTAATTGGATTGTGCTGCCTGAATGTAATATTCAGTTTTAATAAGTATTTGATTAAGTGTATGGTTAAATTGACAAATTAATTCAAATGAACTGATTCATAAGCATGGTAATCTGATTTAAAATGTTAATAAATTGATTGTAACATGAAATCACTTGGTAGGAGATTTTGTGGATCAGCATTATGTCTCATTTTATCTATCATCTTTAACAAAAGGTAGGCAACATAAAGCTGCAACTGTTCTCACACACACACACACCCCTCTGATGAGGACAGCAAAATACAAAAGGCCCCTGGAGACTAGAAATATCAGTTGGATGCTATGGGAAACACCTATATCAGGCAGCAGCAATATAGGAAGGTGCTGAAAGGCATCATCTCAGACTGCGCAGGAGGTGGCAATGGTAAACCCCTCCTGTATTCTACCAAAGACAATCACGGGGCTCTGTGGGCGCCAGGAGTTGACACTGACTCGATGGCACACCTTACTTTTATAGTCCATGAAAAGAGATGTTTAAAACTACAAGCAATCAAATTCAAAAGAAAATGATATACTTAGTAAGCAATAATAGCAAAACAAAATCATAAGGTCAGCAGACTGAGATTGTTTGCAATATGACAGTTGCAGCACTGGATAGGAAAGTGCAGTTGGACAAGATGAGATACTGTTTTCAATGCCAGTGATAACATGATGAGATACAGTTTCCCACTCTAATGAAAAAGAAATGTCTTGAAACCAGTTCCATGCTATCAGGCTGCCAGCAGACACATTTGTGACACAGAAACTGCCTTAGGAAGCTTATTGAATCAACAATGCTGGGAGATAGAGATCCCTGTTTATTCTCTTAGACCTCTTGCAACCACCTATTAGGATGTCATTCTAAACTGTTTGGTGGGTTGAGAGCTAGAAGCACCACACTGCAGTGGTTCTGCTCCCAAACAACATGGTTTGTTGCTATTGTAACTTCTATCTTTCTATTTCTCTAAGGCATACCCGTCACTAATCCCATGCATGGCAGCTCTCGCAAGAGTTCGTGTTTGAGCTGCCGGCAGGAGAAAAAAAGTAGTGGTGCTGGCAGAAAAGGTGGGAAACAAAGCAGTGGCAGCTGGGGATGCGGGGAGAAAATGGCGGTGGCTGGGTAGGCAAAACTAGAGGCACAGATGCTCTATGCCCGGCCCAGCGAGTTACTATATAATGCTTAAAAAACAAATGTGAGCACAAAGCTTATGACAGAAACAGTGTTCCCTCCAAGTCATGCACGTGTGTGTGCGCTCACACTTTTAAAATGTCTGCTCAAGTAATTTTAGATCTCCTCAGGTTTAGTCAGGAAGGTCCCACTCTGAATGCATGTGCACACACACTGTCTAGATACTGCCGTACAGAACAAAACTCATTCCGCACACAGACAAAAAAAATTTAGAGAATACTGGACTGAAACACTGAAGATTATTTAAGTGTGTACAGATGTGCCCATGGGAGAAATGAAAGTAATGAAAATTCTTCCCCACCTCCCACTTCCCAACTTAGGTTGGCCTTTAGGAAAGTTTACAGGGACAAGGCTTTAACTGTATGGCAGCCTCCATGAATGCTTCTTTATATGCCCTTTCTGTTCATATCTGGAGCACAAGTTTTTTGTTAATAGCTAATCTTAAGCAGGGACATAGCAAGGTTGGAGTGGACCATGGGGGGCGGGGAGCTGGGCCTCTCCCCCTTCCCCTCTTCCCACCTTCTTCTGAGAGGCAGGATGGGGAGAACAAAGAGCAAACTGTCACTCAGAAAGCAGGCCCCCTCTCCCTCAGAGACATTTGTCCCCACCCCTTGTTCAATTATAATTATGCCACTGGCCTAAGGGCCATGGAGGAATATAAAAGAGTAGAAGGCCTTGATGTAACCATTAATAATGCTTAGCACGGCATCACGTTGAAGGACTGCAACCTTTAACGAGGGGTAGAGTTAGCATAACAAGATAGAAACATAGGAAACTGCCATATACTGAGTCAGACCCTTGGTCCATCTAGCTCAGTACTGTCCACACAGACTGGCAGCTGCTTCTCCAAGGTTGCAGGCAGGAGTCTCTCTCAGCCCTCTCTTGGAGATACCAGGGAGGGAACTTGGACCATTCTGCATAGAAGCATGCATATGCTCTTCCGAGCATGGCCCCATTCGCTAAGGGGAATATATTATAGCGCTTACATGTAGTCTCTCATTCAAATGAAAACCAGGGCAGACCCTGTTTAGCAAAAGGAATAATTTATGCTTGCTACCACAAGACCAGCTATCCTGTCATTCTAAGTGGAGCAACATAACCAGGAGAACACCAAAGTTACAGGCTTCTGTGACCAGGAGAGATCTATCCAAGGCAATGATTCTCAGCTCCATTAGCCAGAATCTTAAGAAACTACTTTAAATCACTGTCAAACCATTTTAGCTGTGATTGTTTATTCCAAGGAGTTTTTGTAGAGCTGCCAAGACTGTTAGAAGGCTTATCCACATGTTTACTCCACTTTCGGAGTAATTTTCCACTGGAGATGTCCAGAGATGACGTTAAAGGATGTGACACAAATTCACAGTGGCATCTGTTGGCCATCTACCAACAGTTCATGAAATACTCATTTGTTTTGAAGGCCAATTTAAATGTATTCTTGAAAACAGATGAGTTTTCCACAGATTGTTAGCAGACGGTGCTGTAAACTTGCACAGTGCCTTTAACATCATCTGTACACATCATTGTATTTCCTGTGGAAATTTGCACTGAAGCTGGAATAATTAACGGCGTGGATAAGCCCTAACTGCTAGCTATCACACAGAATGGCAGGTTGCTTACCTGTAACTTTGGTTTTTCCAGTGGTCATCTGTCCTTTTACACAAATGGGCTTCATGCATAGAGACCATGTCAGAATTTTCAAAGTTTCAGCAGTCCTGTTTTTGGCAGGAACCCTGCCCCAACTGCTATATGTGGCTGCGCCACTCCTCATCCCCTCATTCAAGGAGTCTGCCTTCAGGAGGCCTGAATGGTGAGAATGGGAGGAAGTATAAAAGGGCAGATGACCACTAGAAGAACTAAAGTTACAGGTAAGCAACCTGTCGATCTTCAGTGGGGTCTCTGTCTTTTACACAAATGGGTGTATAACCCACATGCTGGTGGGAAGGGACATGCATAAAACTAATTTTTCCAGTTCAGCTCAAATCCAGACCAGACCCAGTTCAAGCCAACCCAGCCTGGTTTGGTTTTGTGCCCAGTCAAACTGGATCTGGTTCAAGTTTGAACTGAGTCAGTTCATCCAACTCGGAGTTCTACTAGTAAAGAGGAATCCAGTAAGAATTCCCTTTTACCAGTAAAGGGGCAAGAAGGCTTGCCTAAGGGTAGAGCAGGAGAAAGGGGAATAAGTAAGTACTTACAAGTGCTGGCAGCGACAGCCCGACCCCTGACAGCCTGCCCCAGAGTAGTCACAGCCAGTGGCCCGGTTCAGGCCTCTGCACATGTGCAGAGGTCATTAAAATGGCTTGCACACATGCACAGAGGCCCAAATTGGGCTGAAGAAGCCCAGAAACAGGCCACTGAAGGCCCCCCCACCCCCACTTGTGAGTACTTACTTACTCTCCTCCTGCCTACTCTACCCTTATGCAAGCCCTGCTGCCCCTTTACTGGTAAAGGGGAATCTTCACTGGATTCCCCTTTATTAGTAGAGCTCTGAACAGGCTCGGTTAGAACTGGGTCTGGTTCAGTTCGAACCAAAACTTGTTGAGCTGAGTCAGCTCAACCGAACCCAGTTTAAAATGAGCCAACTCACACATCCCTAGTGGCTAGTCTAATGAAACATAGATAGGAAGACAGTTCTGCCAAAAGCCATATGTCTGTGCGCCCAAAGATCAATGGCATAGTGCTGGATAAAGAAATGTGGTGAAGTCCAGGTGGTTGCCTGCCAGATAGTTTCCAGCAATACTGCTCTTTCGAAAGTTGCAGAAGATGCCATGGTCCCAGTGGAGTGTGCCTTGATGGTAGGTGGCAATGGTTTATGTGCTAACTTGTAAGAGTTCTATTGTGGAGACTATCCACTGGGATAATGTTTGTGCAAAATCTGACATCCATGTTGCTGTCCCTCATAAAATACAAACAAGGGACTTAGACTACCTCCATGCTGCCATCACTGGAGGTAGAGGCTACGGTCCACCTTATGTCAAGGATGTGTAATCTGAGTTCCACTAGTGTAGATGGGTTTTGAAAGAAAACAGGTAAGCTGATTGGCTGGGAACAGTGGAAGATAGAGACCACCGTGGGCAGCAACTGCACATCTAGCTGTAGGGTCACATTGTACGCATGGAAAATCAGGTACAGTGCATGGAGTTCACTTACCCAGTGCGCCGAAATGATTGCTATTATGAATGCAACTTTACTAGTAAGCAAGCGGGGCTTCACAGTGGCTGGAGCCTCAAAATGGGGGACTCAACAAACAGGCCATAACCATGGACAGATCCCGTACAGGGGCCATGGCAGGGTCGTCAGGGAGGACATGAGGGCAATCTTTAAGGAACTGTTTGATTATGGAATGGTGGAACCAGGAGTGCTCAGTCTTAGGAGAATAGGTGACAATCAGTGCCAGGTGAACTTTCAACAAAGTTAACTTTAACCCTGAGTGTTTCACATGCAATAAGTATGAACAAACTTGCTGAACTTGTAAGGAATGAACATTGAAGCCATGCTGATTCACAAACGTAAGGAACCTTCTCCACTTATGAGAGCATAATTTTGTTGTTGCACGTGTCTGAGATGCTTGGAGAACTTCCTAAAGATCTGGGGAAAGAGAGTCAAGATCCTCCATGCCTTCAGATAGAGCGACTTCATGTCCAAATGCAGTATGTGACCTGAGGGCTGAAAGAAGAGATGAGCATGACATAGAAGCAGCATATACGCCAAGGCCATCTGCCGCAGCTGTGGGAACCATGGCCTCCGGGACCACCAAAATGCACTTCACCTGCTCTTCCCTGATTTTTAGGAGTATGCTCGGAATTAATGTAATTGGAGGGTGAAAGTATAGTGTTCCACCAAAGGAATGGCAAATGCGTCCCCCAATGAGTTTATCCCTTTCCTGGCTCTCAAACAGTACATCACACATGGAGGGTTGTCTTCCATGGCAAATGTGTCTAGCGTGGGGATGACCCAACAACTGAAGACACTGAGGAGAGTGGCACAATAAAGTACCAGTCATGAGGGATCATAGAGGAGCTGCTGAGGTTATCCACCTGCCGGTTCTGCACACCTTGTATGCGTACAACTCATGGTGTCAACCTTGTCAGTGATGCACCACTGCCACAGATGTATGGTTAAGACCAACAGTGACCTTGAGGCTGTTCTGCCTTGCCTGTTCACAAAAGCGTTGGCTGTTGTATTGTCTGTCTGGATGGTAACCGACAGGTTTCAAACCAGAGGGAGAAACCCTTTGAGTACAATTGAGCTAGCAATTCCAAGTAGCCGATATGTCTGTGGTGCTTTGTGAAGTCCAGTGCGTGCTCAGATGGAACTGTCCCACGTGGGCAACTCAACCACTCTCGGAAGTGTCCGTGGTGATCACCCTGCCTGGTGAGGGGGGATGGAAAGAGCTTGCATATGACAGACGACCAAGGAGGGCCCACCAGGCACTTGCTGCTTGGACATACCCAGGAGGTCCGAGGATGACATTCGGACAGTACCTGTGAGGGTTGAAGGCATTGAGGAATCACTTCTGAAGCAGCACATACTGTACAGAGGTAAGTGTGGAGCAGTACATAAGTGGTAGTGGCCATGTATCCTAGCAGGTGCTGAATAGTCTTCACCCAGTGAGTCTTTCCAGACATTATGCAGATAGCCAAAGTAGTCAAAGTATGTATTCCAGCATCTGGAAAGAAGAAGCCATCTAGGTGAGTGCTGAAAATCAGATCTATGAATTGAATACACCTGGTAGGAGCCTATTGGGATTTCTTGAAATTGACCTGGAGCCCTAGGGACTCTAAAATCTGAATGGGCTTATGGACTGTGGCTGCCATTTCTTGAGGTAAGCCTGCAGCGATCAGTCAATTGTCCATAAATGGAAATATTTGGATTCCTTCCTGCTGCAGGAACAGCACTACAGGGGCAATGCATTCTGTAAAGATTCTGGGGGCCGGTGCCAGGCCAAATGGAAGAACCTTGAATTGATATGTCTGCCTGCCCACTTTGAAGTGCAGAAACTTGTGGTGCTGTGGCCATATGGAGATGTGATAATATGCATCCCTCAGGTCCAGGGATGCTAACCACATTTGGTGTTCGAGCAGAGACGTGATAGTTGGGACTGAAAATATCTGTACATTTGTATTTGTTCAACTCTCTGAAATCTAATATGGGTCGGAGACTTCTGTCATGTTTCGGAATGGTAAAATAAAGGAAATAAAAATCTTGTGCCAGATTTGTAGGTACCCTCTCTATTGCATCCTTTAGATCAGGGGTGTCAAACTGTGGCCCTCCAGCTGTTGTTGGTCTACAACTCCCATCATCCCCAGTCACCATGGCCAGTAGCCAGGGATGATGGGAGTTGTAGGCCAACAACATCTGGAGGACCTCAGTTTGACACCCCTGCTTTAGATGGAGGTCAAGGCCCTTTAGAAGGAGTAGGTGATGCAGCGAACCAACTCCAAAGCACAACCAAGGTGAATGATGGTAAGGACCCATTGGTCTGAAGTGATAGCATCCTAAGCGGAGCAAAACGGTACTAAGCAGGTGCCAACTGCCCAGGCTAAAAAAGTAATTGTTTCTTAGGGAAGGCAGAAGGCTTTTGTTTCCAAGAGGCCGGCTTGCTGGATTGAAAGGACAGCTTGGGCCTTGGCAGAAACTGGACAGGTGAAAGGAACAGTCTGAAGTGGACTGTAGGAGGAATAATCTGAATGACTGGTAGTTTGGCCACTTGGTTTGTCTAGGCACTTTGGACATCTTGGATTACAAGGACATAGACCTGACTGTGCTTTTCATCTTTTGCATTTTGAGGGTTTCATCAGTCTTTTCACCCAAGAGAGCCTGAGCCTCAAAGGGCAAGTCCTCAATTCTTGAAAGCGCTTCATATGTCAAACCCGATGACCTGAGCCAAGAATGCCTCCACATTGCCAAAGTAGCCAGGACCTTTGCTGCACACTCTACAGAATCTTGTGCAGAATATAGCTCCCACTTCACCAACTGTGCCGCCTCCTTGATGAATACTTTCACCAGGTCTTTATCAGTGGGCAGCTGGTCAATAAACTTTGTTACTTTCTCCAAAAAGAAATGATTATAAACAGACATTGATTGATTAAGTGCTGTCAGGTCGGTGGCAACTCTTAATGACCACATAGGTAGATTCTCTGTCTATCCATGTTGTTTCCTTGGTAAAATACAGGAGTGGTTTACCATTGCCTTCTCCCACACAGTAAGAATTGCCTTTGTCGTTGTCACTGAAGTGATTGTCTGCCTCCAGCACCTTCTTATATAACTGCTGCTCAATATAGGTGCCTGCTTGCTTTAGCTGGGCAGCTGGGATGACCTGCATGCTTTGGGTGACCCTACTGGAAATATACCTCCCGGCGTACTTCGCTCATCCCTCCTAGGAACATCCCCCCACGATGATGAGGCAGCATAGCAGGACTTAGGGGGATAAACAGGCATTATATGCCTGATAATTTTCAATTTTAAAGTGGCAGTAGACCTTATTCTGGTTTTTGGCAATGTGGCTTCTACAACAATAGAATTGGTGGTAGGGTGTTTTTGCAAAAAGGCAGAAGAATCCTCCTCCATCTGAACCATAGGCTGGGGCAATGAGCTTCTGTCTTCACAGTGTCCAGCAGAGCCATGTTCAAAAGATAGATATGCATCAGCTTCAAAGGGTCTAGCTCACCCTTTTGCTGTTGGTCCATATTAATGAGTGCCATAGCCATCCTAGAGATATAGTCGGAGTAAAGTTTTAGGCCCTCTGATGGTGAAATGGGCTTGGAGTCAGCAAGGAGATTCTGTGGAGAAGACCCCAATGGAGTCAGTTCTGAACACAGGGAATGCACTTCTTCATCCTCTAATACCTCCTCTTAACTCAAACCTGGACAATTGGTTCTGACAGGTTCAATTCATTCCAGTACTATAGCATGCGAGGCTCCCCCGGTACCATAGAAGCTTTCAGGATGAGAGTAGTAGTTGAGTCCACAACCTCAGAGTGTGACGGTTTCTAAGAAGGGTGATGGGTTTTGTCATCACATCCTCATGCAGGCGAGGTGAAGCTCATTGCTCTTAATGTATCTTGAGAGCTAGTCTACTGTCACCCAAGCGGGATTGGGATAGAGACCTTGACCAGCTCCGATGAAAGTCGCCATAGAAGTCCATACCCAATCATATAAGTAGTCTCGGTACCAAGGATCCTCCAGATAATGGCTAGAGCCATAAGTCGACCAACATCTATCATAGTCCTGCCTATAGTAACTAATCTTGGTCACTATAGTCCCAGTTTTTATAAAGTTTTCCTCTGCAGCCTTTGTAGAGGGAATCTCTTGGTGAGTTGCTGCTCCAGTTGCTGATCCACATAATGGGGGGTGTAACGATCTCAATCTTGGATGAGATGTCAATCTGAGGAAGGGTCTCAGTACCGATGATGCATCTCACATTTGCAGGCTAGAAAAGCCTCAGATGGTGAGGGGTGCCTTAGGTATCAATGGCAGAGGTGTTTGGTCTCAATAATCAGGGATGTAGTTGCTTGCATCAAAGAGAAGGTACTCTGGTTCATTGTCAGTCTCTAGATCTAGAGAGTGAGGCCAGGTCAGCCTATACTCTGGGGAAGCGTCAACTCCAGTCGAGGTTGGCATTGGCACAGGCACTTCTCTTCCCTCAGAATTAGGGACAAAGATGTACTCAGTATGGATGAACCCAAACAGGCTTGGGCAGGGCAGGGAGCAGTTCCCTGACTTGCTCTGCCACACTCCTTTCTGGGAACGGCTCTTGCTCTACAAAAGGCTGTGCATAGCTGTGGTGCTGCTCTCTGCAGCCTGTACTTGGCATGTCAGCGCCATGCCAGGGAAAGCAGTGGGGCAGTGCAGGAGCACATAAGGACCTGATTTTTAAGGGAACTGCTCCCTGCCCACCGAGCCAGTTCGGTGCTTCCCCAATAAGGCACCGAACCAGTCCATGCACATACCTAGTGTGCAGGGCCAAGGTTTGAGGTAGAGGCTGACTATCATCCCCTTGGTGGTTCTTCTTCTTCAGCTTCTTCAGGCCCAACTTGGCATCTGCCAGATGCTTGCATTGCAGGATGTGGGGCAGATGTTGTCCCACTGGTAAAGGTGGCTGTAGGTGTAAGGTCTTCTTTTCCTTGGCTACTATTCCTGATGAGAAGCCTGTTGAAGCTGCAGGAGCCAAAGGCTTCAGTGCCAAGAGTTTCAGTATTGATCCCATGCCAATAGTGTCAGTGGCAGCGAGGAAGGCAATGGAATAGCCAGCATCAGCAGCTTTAGTACTGGAACTGTCAGTACTGACTGAGACTTGGATGAGTGCCAAGGGCGGAACAATCATTGGGCAAAAGGGTTCAAAGAACCCAGGCAGCCAATGGGGAAAGGCCACTGAGAGAGCCCCGACCCGTGGCTCGGGCTCCATAGGAGCCCAGAGCAAACTTCCCCCTCCCACCCCCGGGCCGCAGAGAGCCCTGGCGAACACTTCGCCAATTATTTCAGGCAGCTCCGACTGCCCCATAGAATGTTTTTCCCTTCCTCTCTCTCTCTGGAGGAAGAGAAAGGGGGAAACATCCTATTAGGCAGCCAACTCTGCCTGAAATGACGAGCCAAGAGCTCGTTTGGACTCTCGGCAGCCCAGGCCACGCCCCCTTATGTGCCTTTGTCATGTGCAAAGGGGTGTGGCCTGGGCTGCTCAGAGCCCGAACGAACTCTCGGCTCATCATTTCAGGCAGGGTCGGCTGCCTAATAGGACGTTTTCCCCTTTCTCTCCCTCCAGAGAGGGAGAGGAAGGGAAAAACATTCTATGGGGCAGTGGGAGCTGCCTGAAATAATTGGCAGAGAGTTTGCCTCTCTGGCAGCCCAGGCGTGGGAGGGGGGAGTTCGCTCTGGGCTCCTATGGAGCCCAAGCCATGCCACGTGAACGTGACATCGCACACACAGGCATATTGGAAGGGGCCACCAAACAGGGCTGGATGCAGGCTGCCACTCAGCTGGCTCTGCGCCTGATGAGTGCTGAATCACCAATTAAGTGTCCAAGCTTGTCGAGAGTGGGACGGTGTCACCAGACATTTTAGTGGCTCCTTTTCAGGCTATATCCTGAGAGGAATGAAGTGCCTATTCCCACAGAGCCGAACACAGATGAGAGGCCCTATTTTTCCTCACCTGTTCAGTGAATTTTTGGCAGTGGGCAGGGGTCTCAATCAGTGTTCCCTCTAACAGGGATTCCCAGACGTTGTTGACCATAACTCCCAGCATCCTCATCTGCAATAACCTTTGCTTGAAGATTATGGGAGTTCTAGTCAACAACATCTGGGAATCTCTGTTAGAGGGAACACTGGTCTCAGTGACATGTGACTCCCCAAACAAGATAGGCATTTGCTGTGGGTATCTGAAGAAGGCAATTTAGCTTCACAGAGAACATACTTTTAAAGGGTGGTCTTGTTTGCCATACAACACTAGCAAGGCCTAAGAATCCCATCCGCGAGCGGCAGGGAGGGAGGAAACCTAGTGAGGTTAAAAAGAAAACTACATGAAAAACAACTAGAGAATAAATGAGAGTGAGGTGAGGGCAACAGCAGAGGGAAAGCAAATAAAAAAACAACAATTGCTTGTTGCAGCTCGAAGCTTGAAAGATTCAACAATGTCTACTGAAGCATGGACAATGAAAGACTGGGGAGATGCAGAGTGGTGCAGCTGCATACAGCAGCTAGGGGCAGGGTTCACACTAAACAGGAGAGCTGAACCCAGGAAAATTCCAGTGTAGTCTCCATGCATGCACAAAGCCCATTTGAGTAAAAATGACAGATAACCCTGTCCAAGAACAACAGATCACGATATTTCTTGGTGGGAAGCTATGCCAGTAGGGTTGCCTGCCCCTCCAGGAATAAGTAACAATCTCCAAAGGATTACTGAAAGCAATCCTACAAATTTAATGACTTTATGTTATGAAAAATATTGGAAACTACATGGGGGGGGGGTGTGTGGATTCTAGGAACAGCTTCAGCCATAGCTTACAATCCTATACGCCAATGAGTACGCTGTGGAACATTTAAAACGTGCAGAATAGACATGCCTGTAGGGCTGCTTATTATTATTTCATCACATGACGACAGCTTGGTACAACTTATGTATTGTTACTGTTCTGTGTTGAGATCCAGTTGTGTCTGTACTTGCTTGTCAGAGAGAGACTGATATGCACAGTTCCCTGCGATTGTATAAATTGAATTTATGAGATTCAGTTGGCTTTATTTTTCAGCTATTAGTTGAGGACACTCAGCTTTCAAACATGTAGAATGCTTTATTTATTTAAGGAACAGTTTTTCTTGCTAGATATGTGGTCAGATTTTCAGATAGAACTCAGCCAATATTCCAAAAACAGAGGGGAAGCCCAGAAGAATGAAGACATTAAAAGCCATCTTTCTCAAAATGAAGCGCCTCATATTTTTACTTTAATTAGAATGGGTTTGTGAAGAAAAGGCTGGAAAAGAAAAATGGAAGCAATTTAATCTAGTCATTTAAAATCCATTTAAGCTGTTCTGCTCCAAGCTATGCCAATGGAAACTGCCATATATTTGTGGAGCAGGTCAGGGACTTGAATAAATCACTTGCATTACTGTCACAAGAGAAATATCACAAAACTATATGCCTACCAATATAGAAATGACTTACATTCACATTTAATTAGCAGAGAAGTAACAGCAGTCTCACCTATTTCACTCATTACGGATGTGCATGAACCTCTGTTTGTGCTCTAGTTCAAAGCCAAACAGGTTTGGCCGGTCGGGTCGAGCATGGGGGGCGGTGCCAAGCTGTACCTTTAAAAGTGAGGACAACAGGTCCTTACCTGTTCCAACACATGTGTGTGTGCTACTGCTGCACACAGGCTGATGGGAGCGCCACCGTGTGTGGGCTGATGAGGGGTGCACCATCACAGCAGGAAGCTGTGTGGAGTAGCAGTGGAGTGGTAAGGAGTTACTGTCCTCACTTTTAAAGATGCTGCTCACCGCTGCCTCTCCCACCCCACTGAACCTGTTCAGCGGACACACCAAACCGATTCAGCTTCTAACCAGTGCATGAACCAAGGTATACATCCCTATCACTCATGAATAAGAAGCTAGCAAAGAAGCTAGCATGGGTCTCAACTAGCCTCATAACCTTTAAGGTTAACTCCTGCCACCAAGTAGACTTTTCGGCTTTCTCTGGGTGAATCTACTACAACAGCTTTCCAAACCTCTGATGTATTTTTTTAAAAAATGACTTTAGTGGAGTGGTTAAGGCTTTAGGTGTCGGGTGGAGAAAAACAGACAGAAGATACAGATGCAAGTAACAAATTTTACTTTGAAAAAAGCTCAGTTTAAACCAATAGTTTCTTTGAAATGGTTAGCACCAAAACAGCAACCAGATGAGCACAAGGAAGAAATAAAAAGGTTGAACAAAATGCATCCAAACTGATCTAACACTGGGCCCTAACTCAGAGTCCTCTGCAGTCATCTCAGCTTTTCCAGCAATCCCGACTTGTCACTTGTTCAGCCTCAGGTCCTGTTCTCCTTCACAGTTCTAGGGATTCAGCCCCAAACTGTTTCTTCTTGCTGAAGAGTGATTTAGCTCTCTAGGCAGTTTCCCCACTCTGCCAGTGATTTCCCAGCTCTTTCTAGCCCCAGCTCAGATTCTCTCTCAGACTGTACCAGCACTTCTTTCACTTGGATTCTTCAGTTCTTCCCTTCTTCCAACTTAAACTGCACTCTCTTGGACTCTTATTTTCCAGCAGCAAACTTGTACTAAAACTCTGCTGAAAGCAGCCTCCTTATATATTCAAACTTCCCTCCCATTTTTCCAAACCATCCAATCAATATAACTTGTTCCCTTCATTTTTCAAAACATAACCATTAAAATCAAACCTCCCCTTTCCTCCAAACTTTTAACTGTCAAACTGTTTTCCCTCAAAAATGAACTATAGAGCAGGAGCCACAAACATTTGACCCTCGCATGGCTTTCTTAATATAGTGAATAGCAAGGCAATTTACAGTTACAACGTAAGAGCTTATTTCCAGAAGGAAGAGGTAAAGGCCTCATTCCTTCACACAAGATTGGATTGCAATGTGTGCATTCAAGGAGGGCAGCTCCTTATCAGTGCCATCCCGAGGCCCACTTTCCTTGCAGGGCCCTTAGATTACACATGGCAAGAGAATCAGAGTATGTCATGCAATTCAAAACAAAATAACCCCCCTAAACAAATATTTATAAAGAAACTCACTTTATGAACAAGATCAGGGCAAAGATACATGTTATGGTAGGCAAGCAGATGCTGCCAAACACAATACTCGCATGTGGTCTTCTGCTCTCTCTCTCTTCATAATTATATTGCTTACTAGCTGGCCCAGGCACAGAGCATTAGCGCCTCTAGTTCTCCATTCCCCCTCCCCCTCCCCATTCTCAGCCCTCTCCAGTCTTCCCTTCCCTCCCCCTCAGCTCCCCCTCCCTTCTCAGCCCATTTCAAGGCTCTCTGTACAGGTGCAGAGAGGCCTGAAATGGTCCGAGTATGGCCCAACAAGTCATTTGGGTGGCAGGTGGGCCCAAAGGAGGAGGTTTTGCAGTGTTCTCCCATGCCTGCTTGGCCATTCTCCTCATGAGTAGCCCTGTTAGAGGCGACGTGTGCTCTCCCACCAGCTCTCAGTGGAGACAGTGTGCACTTCCGCTGGACCTCCCTCCCCCACTCCCCCCGGCCACCACTTACTCTCCCCCCTGCCCGCCCGCCCACACACTGTTTTCTCTCTCCAGCTGGCTGCCTGGCCAGCAGCTGTCACTGTGTGCTACTTCCTCTCCCCCACATGCCCATACACCTTTCTCTCCCCCCACTCTTTTTCTTTCCCTCACTCTGCCCGTCTGTCCATACACCTGCCCATTCACCTTTTCTCCCCAACCCCACCACTGTTGCTTCCCTCTCCCCCTCTCGGCAGCTCGCTCGCAAACTCTCACAAGAGCACACACACACAATGGAATATCATCAGAATGTGTGTTTTCCCCCATTCCCACTCCACATCAGTGGTTGCTGCTGGCTGCAGAGAGGGCATGGAAACACAAAGTGTGGTTGTCATATCATAAAGGTAAAGTGTGCCGTCAAGTCGATTTTGACTCCTGGCATCCACAGAGCCCTGTGGTTTTCTTTTTGTAGAATACAGGAGGGATTTACCATTGCCAGTATGAGATGCAGTATGAGATGATGCCTTTCAGCATCTTCCTATACAGGTGAAACTCGGAAAATTAGAATATCGTGCAAAAGTCCATTAATTTCAGTAATGCAAATTAAAAGGTGAAACTGATATATGAGACAGATGCATTACATGCAAAGCAAGATAAATCAAGCCTTAATTTGTTATAATTGTGATGATCATGGCGTACAGCTCATGAAAACCCCAAATCCACAATCTCAGAAAATTAGAATATTACATGGAATTAATAAAACAAGGATTGAAGAATAGAACAATATTGGACCTCTGAAAAGTATAAGCATGCATATGTATTCAGTACTTGGTTTGGGCCCCTTTTGCAGCAATTACTGCCTCAATGCGGCGTGGCATGGATGCTATCAGCCTGTGGCACTGATGAGGTATTATGGAAGACCAGGATGCTTCATTAGCGGCCTTCAGCAATTCTGCATTGTTTGGTCTCATGTCTCTCATCCTTCTCTTGGCAATGCCCCATAGATTCTCTATGGGGTCAGGTCAGGAGAGTTTGCTGGCCAATCAAGCACAGTACACTGTATACTTTTCAGAGGTCCGATATTGTTCTATTCTTCAATCCTTGTCTTATTGGTTCCATGTAATATTCTAATTTTCTGAGATTGTGGATTTGGGGTTTTCATGAGCTGTACGCCATGATCATCACAATTATAACAAATTAAGGCTTGACTTATCTCGCTTTGCATGTAATGCGTCTGTCTCATATATCAGTTTCACCTTTTAATTTGCATTACTGAAATTAATGGACTTTTGCACGATATTCTAATTTTCCGAGTTTCACCTGTATTGCTGCGGCCGGATAAAGTCATTTCATACCAGTGGGGATTTGAACTGGCAACCTTCTGTTTGTCAAGCATTTCCCCGCAGTGCTACTTAAGTGGGGCAAGTTAAACTATTTTATGAGGAAAGAGAAGATGAAAACATCAAGATGTTATTTTTAGTGGCATGCCCATGTCTACCATAACAGTTACATTGACTCTCACATATGAAGACAAAATTTGAAATCTGCTTTTCAACTTGAAATTCAAAGTGGTTTACATAGAGAATTCTTTTTAAATGGTTTCTTGTCCTAAAACAAGCTCACAATCCATTCTTTAAAAGAAAGAGATGCAAGGGAAATATCAGCATGAGCTGCTGGGGGGGAAAACACTGTCCTGGGATGAAGAGGGACAGTTGCTCTCCCCCTGCTGTATGTATGAGAACCACCACTTGAAAGGTACCTCTTTGTCCAGGTAGGAGCGGATCATTGATCTTGAAATAATTGGCTGACACATTCCACATAACAGAGGCCACTACGGAGCTCCAAATCACCCAGTAATGTTGCTGCACAAGATGGCAATATCACCACTGTGGACTTGTGCATGATAACACATTGCATACTTCTTCCATTGGGAATTAAAAGGGCACAGGAGCACCCCTTTAGGTAAGGTGTGTACTGTAATTCCATATAGACAACTTTCCCCACAATGGCTGGGGATGATGGGAATTGCAGTCCAACAACGTCTGGCAACCCAAGTTTGAAAACCCATGCAGTAAAACTCAGATTATTCATATGGCAGTACATGATCAGGATGTGGGTATCTTTGCTGATGCCAGGCACTCCATCCTCCCCATCTTGATTTGGTCCTCAAAGACCAAGGAAGAGTGTGGGTGCATGGAGGGCAAGTTGGAAGCAAGCACAATTTGTGACATTGCACAACATTACTGATCACGGGGCATGTCTTAAAGCAGCAGCCTTAGGCTCCAATTTCCTGGCTTTGTAGAGCTTGAGCCAAAATGAGTTCACTTTAATTCTGGTCTTAAACTGGCAGGGATTTTTTACTATCTAATAATAGAAACAGTGTGCAATGTGCAACAAGAGCAGCACCATTGCACAGGTGATTTATTGCCCCACAGCAGCATGAGTGGGTCTGTACCACCCGTGTTATGCTGCAGAATGTCAGCCAATGTGTCATAAACATGCACAGGTGAATTAGCTGTTAAAGTAACTGCACCATAGAACTCAATCAATCAATCAATGTTTATTACGGTCATAGATCAGTATAAGGGATGATTGCATATTACATATTAAATATAAAAGTAAATATTAAAAGCTTAGGGGTGCAGTACAAGCATATAATGAAATACTATGATAAAAGACTATAAGAATCAGAAGTAAAATTTTAAAATAAAACTATGGCTGTCTGTACCAAAGCAGGACTGAAGACTAAATGACACTTAGTGGACAAGATCTGAAAATTGCAGTTAAAAAGGGGCCTCAATTTCTAAAAGGCATCCTTTAAAACATCATTTAAAAAGGCCTAAAAGAAAGAAGCAAGAATGCATTGAAAAGTTATATGAAAAAATGTGGAGGCATAAGAGGAAATATACAATCATACAAGGGCAACTATAGACATAGTAAGAGTCTGATCAACTTAGGGCAAGGTAAAAAGCCAAGAATCTGTGGGACTGTAGTACTGTAGGTATGCTGGGCTAAGTGCTCTGAGGCAGCAGGAAAAGGTGTGGTCGAGTTAGTCCATAGATAGTTAGCCAGAGGTCATCATCCACGGGATTTTAATTGCTGCTGCACAGAACCCGACAACACTGCAGTGGAGTTGCTATCAGAAATCAGTAAAGAGGTGTAAAATTAGTCCGTATGATCAAGATATTTATGTAATAATGGTAGAATGAAGGGGGCACGAATGTCCCTGTAGTACAAACACTGAAAGCATACGTGCCCCGTTTCTACTTGCTCTGCGTTGCAGGGGCATTGACATTTCAGGAGTGGGATCTTCCTATATCATCCTTTGAGCACAGCTGAGGGAAGAACATGGCAATGTGCCAGCGTGAAGGCCCTCCTGTGCTTTGGGACATCCAGTTGTGTCAGCTATGCCACAGGAGAGGCAGTATATTTGAGTTCTTCACTGATGAGGAAGTTCAGGGCCTTACCTATATCAGATTGGCGCTCTATGTCTGTAATACACTGTTTGATAAGAGCCTTGATCGGATTACAGTCCATGTTAGCTAAGAAGGGTGGGGATAGGCCCAGGGACAATATCTTAGTCCTAAATGACTGTTTCCAGATGGATTAGTAGTCATCGTTCAAGGTTAGGGGGGCAAGGCCTAGGGGACAGAAAGATAGTTTAAGCCAATAGGTAAGTATGGTAATCCAGACCCTTGCCTCCACTTTCATCAAGCCCATCTCCAGTCGCAAGGTAGCGTTGTTCACACATCTTGGAACTTGAAGAGCTGCTCTTAGAAACTTTGATTGTACATGCTCCAATGGGGTGAAGTTGGGGAAGAGGCCTAGCTGGGCACCGTATAGAAGCTGTGCTAGTGGCTTGGCTTCATACAATTTAAGTGCTGTGGGTAAATAATGGCCACCTCTTGTCCGGAGAAACTTAAGGATAGCAGAGATACTCCTCTGTGCATTTAATGCAACATGGTCACCATGTCCTAGTGCCAGTGGTATGAAGGACTACCCCCAGGTATTTAAAACAAGTAACCTGTTTTAATCAAAGAGTCTGGTTAATCTTGTGCTCTTCTATAGACCAAGTGCAGATCTTGGGCATTTAGCAAAGGCCATAATCTTGGTGTTATGATAATTAAATTCCAGCAGATCGTCCTTGCAATACTGTATGAAGGGCCTCAATGCACATTTAAAGCCAATGGGATTTCTTGAGTGTATTGCTGCATCATCTGCATATAGTAGGGTGGAGATGTGGGCTCCTGCAAGTTTAGAGGGGCAGAAATCTAGGTTGTTGAGTTGGCCCACCCTGGCGTTAATGTTAAAGTTAAATAATAGTGGGGCCGGTATGCAGCCTCGCTTTACATCCTTCCATGTTTTGATAGCACTTGTGAGATATCCCTGGGGGTTGCACCTTACCTTGAGTGAGGTGTCGGTATGTAGCATACATATTAAGTCGCTGGTCAATTACAGTCGTTGATCAATCGAGAAGGCTTCCAGCTTCTCCCATAATTTGACTTGTGAATCAAAAGCCACTTTAAAAGGTCAATGAAGGCTACATAAAGGGAGGTTGTATTGCAGGAAGAGTATTTTTCAATAAGGTGCTAGAGTACTAAGCACTGGTCGATTGTGGATCGTCCTTCTCTGAAGCCAGCAGATTTTCCTGCTCCAGCCAGTCCCAAAATTTCCAATGCAGATGCCTCATATACAGCTTGCTAATTGTGTTAAGCAGGCTAATGGGTCTGTAGTTAGCAAGGTCAGCTAGTTTATTTACGGTCACTGACCAAGAATAAAGCCAGAAATTACAAAGGTTGCAAAAACAAAAAACAAATATCAGATGAATAAACAATATCACAGTAGCAATTAGAGTGATACCAAATCATAATCACAGCAGTCTCATGAACAGTCCAAGCTCCCCTTTGAATCAGTCAAGGAGCTCTGCACCCTAACAGCTATATAACAAAATTTTGCCACGTTATAAGAAATAAGGGAATCATTATCCGCAACTAAAAATTTAACTAAAAAATCATCAGAATGTCCAGGAAACCTAGTCAATAAGGGTAGAATTAGACAGTGCCTAAAATCCAAATAGAAACTACAATACAATAAAATATGAGCAACAGTTTCAATTTCACCGGAGCTGCAAGGACAAAGCCAAGCCTCCCTGGGTAGGTTGGCAGGGTCATTCTTTCTGCCCTTTTTGAAAATGGGAACAATAATTGCTGTCCTTCAGTCCATGGGGATAAGGCCATGTGTATCAATGAAGGTAAATAGTGAGGCCAAAATGGGGGCCCACCAATCCAGATTGTTTTTAATGGCCTCAGGTAGAATCAGGTCCTCCCCCGGGGCCTTCCTGGGCCTCAACTGGGTAACAAGGCTCTTGATCTGAGATGTTGTCACTGGTGTCCACATGGTTGTGTTCTCTATAGCTTGCCCAGGGTATCTGCCTTCTGCGGAAGAATTCTAATAGAGTTCATAGAAGTGTTTTCCCCAAATTCCTGGGGGGATGTGACAATCTAGATGGACCAGGCCATTGCTATGGTTGCACGTGGTGATGCACCAGAACAAGGCTGAGTCATTGGTTCAGACTGCCTGGATGAGCCATGCCCAATTTTCTTTCATGGCTTCTTTTTTCTTAATCACCACCAGCTGTTTGTATCTTCTCTTCTGCAGCCATTGGTCCACTGCTGGCTTTATAGACCTGGTGAGAGCTTTGCTGGCATTAACACAGTACTTATCAAATCAAGGTTTGGAGTGCCGTTGAAGCTGTCACAGGGATGCACTGTTTTTGTGTTTTAGATGCCATTGAAGCTCACAGACTAGAGTGCTGTAAATTTCTAGAGGTGTGACAGCGGGTTCAGTTATTATCAGGGCTAGTTGGAGATGGTTGAAAGTGCTCCAAGGCAAGCAACCCAGTTTCCACTTGAACAAGTTGGGGGGCAGGATGTCCATTAGGCACAGCAAAGGGCTTTCCCTGCCGGGGATACTAGGGGCTGATAGTGGCCCTCAGTGTGGATTGAATGGGTGAAGGACTTTAACTGAAGGAAGATCGGAAGGTGATCGCTGTCAAATTTAGGAGAGATAGAGCCTATCTCTAGGCTCTCAACAAAAGGCAGCAGATCCCTGGGGATGATTATATAATAGACAGTGCTCATTCCTGAGCCTGAGAGAGAGTTAGATTCTTCTGGCAGATCACCATTGACTGAGCCATTCAGGATGAAAGGGTTGAGTCTGGTAGCTGTTTGTACCAAGCAGAGTCCCGCAAAGTTTGACCTCCGGTCCTTTGAAATTCAGTTGAGAAGGAGTCCATCAGTCTTGAGGTTGGGAGGGGGGCACTGATGTTTTGTGTACAGGGTGTGATCATCAGGACCCAGCCTAGCACTGAAGTCACCACCTAGGAGCACCAGTGCGTCAGGGTAAGAAATGCTGAAATTGGCAATGTAGGTTTCCAATTCAGCCCAGATGGTTCTGAGCTGGGGGTTCTGCTGCATTCTGAGGAAGATAGGTATTAATTATCAGCAAAGAGTGATGACTGAATTGGATTAACACTGCCATAGCATAATGCTTGAGTGGTGGAAGAGATCTTGATGTTGCACGAAGAGCAGTGGAAACTAGCACTCTCAAACTGCCTTTGGATCTTTCACGACCCATCCCTGGTTCAGCCCCATCAAGTAATGCTTCTTCCGTCCATGATTCCTGTATCAGGATGATATCATGGCAGGCCAGAAAAATCAGTGAATCTGGCATCCTTTGCAGATGCAGCCCACCCAGCCACATTCCAGGAGAGGAGGGCCACCTTATGCTTGTCTTCTGAATGTCATGGGTTTGGACTGCAAACTGGTGTCAGAGCAGAGGAACTCCATGGGGTGTGTGTGTGGGGGGGGGTAACTTCCAGGATTTGCCCATCTGGCCCTGGAGACACTGGTGTGACACTCAGTTGATCCAGCACTTCCATCCCATCTGGATCCAGTCCAGATAGGTCAGTAGGAAAGTCCTGAATACTTTCAGTCTCTGGTAGACTACCTTGAGTGCTTGGCTCATCGCTTTCAGGGAGAGTTCCTGGACCCATATCTTGTGTGTCATTGTCCTCTGGGGCTACAGAAAGGGCCTGGATCTCTATACCAGGGAGATCAGCAGGAGGGACCTGGCTGCCTTGGTTATTCAACTCACCTGTATTCTTGAGATGAGCATTACTGATCGAGTGCACCTCTGTACCCATCTCTTCCAGAGCGGTAAGTGCATTTGCGGAATTAGCAGGTTGGTAATAAAGGGATGCAGTGGGGGGAGGGGCTGCTGGGAGGTTCTGTCCTTCACTCTCATTCTTTGCCAAGAGGTTTGTGCGAGTCGGGATTTCCATCATAGTGGGCGTCTCTATAGATGCGAGAAAAGGCACTGCGGGGATGGCCTGGAGAGTCTGTGACTCAGGCAGTCTGTCTGGAGTGAGGATAGCAGTAACACTATCAAAGTGTGGGTCTGAGGCAAGAAGGACTCCCAGGTGCATGTCTGCTGTGTCTGGGGCCTTTGTACTCACTGTCCTAAGGCATCCAGTAGAGGCAGGAGAAAGCAGAGGCACAGTCACTTTCACATTTACTTTTTAAATCCGATTCCATTTTGGATTCAATTTCAAAGTCCAAAGGGTGAACATTAAGGAGACGTTTGGGAGGGGAAGACATTTTCAGCAGGGTGGTCCAGCTGTAACTATTTGAGCCAAGGCCTTATGATGGAATTATGGGGGGTGGAGTGTCTTACTATAGTGTGGATTATATAGTACTTCCATATCATGCCCCACCTTGCTTTCAGAATCTGAGTCTAGACATACATCCTCTTGTATCTTCAGCTGTGGGCTTAGTCTTTTTAGATTGTGAGCCCTTTGGGGACAGGGATCCATCTTATTTATGTGTAAACCACCCTGAGCCATTTTTGAAGGGCGGTATAGAAATCGAATAAATAAATAAAATAATAAATAAGCACAATAAGCTTATTTTTAAAGTGTAGTAAATCATCCTTGCTGTAGGGCTGGAAATTAGCCATCTCTGCAAAAAGAGTTGGTTGGGGCTTATCTTGGTTCTTATGACTAGGGCTAGATGAAGGCCTTAATTGGGCCTTCAGTGGCTCAGCTTATGAAGAGTTGATATGGTCGGGAAGGGGTATTTGATTGGTAATGAAGTTGACAGGTTTATTGTTGTTGGTAGTTAGCAAGCCTGTAATCTAGTGCCAAAGTCCCTAAAGGGGCGATAAGAACTTAAATTAAATTGCCTTAAACACTGGACTGAGCATAAGAGTTGTGAAGGAACATGGGCTATTTTAAAAGTTAAGAATAGTCTTTTATGATCTGATTGAGTTGGCAGGAAATGGAAGTTCTCCAGCTCTATGGGTTTGCTTTAAAATTTCTGAGAGGGAAGCAAGAATAATTTTTTCCTTGCCCATAAATGGGAATCCTTCTGAGGGAATTGAATAAGAATTTGGTGGGTCTGCAAAATTCTTCAGGACACGTTCTTCATAGTGATTCAGGTGCAGAGGCAGAGGGAGGAGCTGGCCGGGAACTGTTAATGTCGGCTGAGCTTTTAACTCCTTGTTAAACTCCTTTTTAACTCCAATCAGCAGTGAAATGGGCAAAAGCATATGTTAAATTATCTACTTCCCCTCCAATTTTGTTTAGTTTTCCAGGTATAATTATTAGAGATCCAGCAGAAATTAGACAGGCATCACTGAGCTACTAGGTAACAAGGTCAGGTGAGGAATAAGGTGTGCAGTTGGAAGCTATACAACCCCCGGCTCCCTGTTTCAAGGGGTTTCCCTGCTTGGCCCTTTGATGAGACAGTTTCAAAGTAGGTTGTTTTGTATCTGCCTTCTAAGGTGCTGGGCTTGTGTGAAGCACCCCGCTTGGGTGTGTGGGAGGAAGCATCCGTGACCAGGACTGTGAATCTATTCTTGGTACTCAAGTAAATGAATCTCCCATCGTTGCCTCGGGGGGGGGGGGAGAAGTTTTCAATCAGCAGTTGTTTTTTCTTCCCTGCTCTCCCTCCCCCGTTCTCAGGAGGGCTCTTGCTGGTAGGAATTTTCCAAGAATGTTTTCTCCCCCGGAGGGATGGTAGTCAATCCCTCTGAAGGCATGCTCAGGAAGGGGGGAAAGTCTAGATAGAACAGGAGCTTGAGAGTTGAGCTGTTAGCTGGCCGCCATCTTGCTGTTCCCCCCACCCCCCCACCCCATAGAGAAGACTCCTGTTTAGCTTAGTTTCTGAAGCATACTACTTGATATAGTGATTGCTTTCTAATATACATCTCCTTCGGCTCAGGGAGTATTTTGTTAATTTGGTATTATAAAGAAAGGCTCAGATTGCTTGAATTAAAGCAGCACTTCAATTAGTGAATTTAATTAACTCTGAAGCACTCATCTGTAAAACAGCAAGAGGTTTTACATGCTCTGTAGAAAGGCTTTAATAAATACTAGGAAGAGAATCCTTTACATGTCACTGTGTTCTCACAAAACCATCTAACACATCTCAGTCAGTACATGTAAGAATATAACCCTGCATAACTCATAACAATTGTGTAAAATCAATTATTTTACAAAAATGAAAAGCAGAAATAGGGCTTTGATATTGTGAAAGACACTTTCATGTCTGAACCAAAATCTGAGCCAAGATCTCCCAGGTGCAAATCCACAAGGTAACATTGGTAATGCTACACATGAATTAGATGGCATTGTAATGCAACAGTGCCTGTGATAAGCACCTTTAAATGTGACCTTAGCCTGTTGCCAGATTTGGCTTATTTTAAGCCAAATTTTGGGTTACGGCCCATTTGACCCACGAGTATATCCCTTAGGTTCTGGCAACACTCAGATTAACACTTTGGCTATAGCTACAATATTGTATGTTTCAGTTGTTATTGTTCTGAAAACCACAGGGTTAAGTGCAACACCATAGTCCAGGCTTTCTTTGCTTCTACCACCATCCATTGAACGTTGGTTGACAGACATCTATAGTGTTCACTGCCCATTATTGTAGGGGAAGAATGGCAGTTCAGTAAACCAGTTTGGTGGAAAAAGCAGCAAAGCAAGAGGTTTTGAGACAGTTCTTTAGTACTGAAGAACTACAAGATCACAAACAAATGTGAAGAAGTCTGAAGCTTAATTTCAGCTGTAGCTCATGGCTGAAGAGAGAGACCCAAACAAACATGCATCTCTGGAGAGACAAAATGGAGACTAACTCTGGAAGAACAAAGAGGGCAGGAGTCCAGCACTTTTACGCATGGCCCTAACCTCCCCCACCCCACCAGTGGTCATCATGACATTGCATCTGAGAGCTGATGCTGCCAGGGTCCTAGCTCCAACAATTATGAAGGAAACTTAGCTTTGTGGTGCAACCTTAAGTAAGAGTTATCATAAACGTTACTGAATTTCTCATGACAGTGGAGCCTCCAACATGAAAAACGCCAACTGCTCAAACAACAAAGCTGTCAGAATATTTGCAGAACAGCTTCTCTATGAAAGAATGGAAAGTTATCTATCTGGAACTAAGGTCTTAGCTATAGCTCTTAGGGAAAGTAGCAGCAGTTCTCAACTTGACCCAGGGTCAAGTTGAGAACTGGGAAAAGGACAATAGATAAGGAAGAAAAGGAGCATGAAGCCTAGACACAATATGACTGAAGGAAGGTGGCAGATTAGACCAAAAACAGGTGAAAGAAGAAGCTGTATAAGGAACAGAGTGGGTCTGAAAAAACCTCACAGTGCTTATGGTCAGAATGGGCTGCATATTGTTGGCTAGGAAGTCTAATAGGGTGGTTTAAGGTAGTGGGGATTTTACGAATTGTGAGCAGAATAACACAAACTAGTGAAGACATGGCACTGAACATAGGAAGAGACCAGGAGGAAGTAGGCAGAGCCAACCTTCACATAGGGTCTAGGGACAGGAGGAATTGGGTATTATTGAGAAAGAGGATGTGAAAAGGCAAGGAGGGTTGAAAAGACAGAAACTGTGGGCCCAGCAGCCAAGAGGAATTCAGCTGCTAGATACAGAGAGCCTTAGAGGGCCAGTATACCTTTAAGAGATGCATATGAAGGAAGGGGATGCAGCCAATTGGCTTCTACTGTCATTGTGGCCTGGTAAATCTAAAGGAATAACAAGGGCCAAGAAGCAGAGAATTTTACAATCAGCATGTTTTTGCAGGCTTCCAATTCTTGTTTAATGAAAAAAGGAACCCCAATCTAGATTTACTATTCCATACCCAGAGTTTGTGTTCAGCCACAGGCTCACAGACAATGCAAAATTAAGTGAACGAGTGACCAGTTCAAATGCAAGTCTGTCTAATCTACATCTGGGAGCACTGGCAATATCCAAAAAGCCAGAGGGGTTATAAACCATTTGCACTTAGTGATTATAACTATCTGCCATTATTGCTACAATAAAAATTAGTGAGATGAGGGCAAAGACAATGTAATGTAATAACATAATGATTAATACTTCCACAATTGTCATACACAGTTAAAATAGCCTAGGCCCTAGGCAACTGTCATTAACTATCCTCACTCAAGAAAACCAATATGAATTTGTGCAATCCAGCAATCAATCTCTGGCCCATATTAAATAATTTAGTGCTATATCCTGGGATTGCCTTGAAGCCATAATTAGTAAGCCTATCAAGGAATTAAAAGTGTCCCAGTTTGACAAGGTCTGGCAGTGGATATTCATCTAAGAACCCACACTAGTTTACCTTCCAAGTTATATTCATACACAACTGAACCACTAACTTTTAAGCACCACCAAGGCAAATGTAACCCTTAAACTATAATGTGAAAAGCTTACATTAAATTCATTTACTACAGGAATCTCACCATTTACTACAAGAATCTCAGCTAACAGATGCCAACATGGGCAAACCTCCTCAAAAGCTGCCTCTATTTAAGCGTTTGATTAATCTTTTTAGAGAAGTCATTAAAAGTTTCAAACTCCACAAAACACAAAGCCTCTTCATTGTTTAACTAAGTCTCTTGGATTAATACAAGATCAAACTTCAGTGCAGAATTACTGAAATGAATCTTGTACACTAATCTGTGTTGGCTGATAAAGTTATTTTTTTATCTACAGTTCAATAAGAACCGATACAGTCAAATGCCCTCCTTTAGGCACAGGTCAATGGGGGAATAAACACGACTACAAAACTTCCTGATTGGCTTAAAACATTGAACTTCAAACTAATGGCACTTCCTGAAATGTAGCCACTTTGCCCAATGTGCTTAAGAATTTAATCAGTGAGCCCTTTCCCATGAGCAGTGAGAAAGGGCAAAAGGGCTAGCAGAGAGGAAGCCTGAAAAAGCTTACCTCCCCGCAGATGATCTAGTTCTTCCCTTTGGGTGGGTAAATCACCTGCCCAGACAACTACCAGCTGCTGCCAGTAGCTCCGACGGTTGGGTTGCCAGACACATCGCTCAGCCCCCCGGAGCTCCCATAATGCACCGCGCAAGGGGGATCCCCCCTCCCCAAAGCCAACTCAAAGAAAGAATCAAAGAAACAGGGTTAAGAGAGCACTGACTCTCCTAAACTTGTTTTGGAGGGTGTCTCCATAGGTTGGTTTGCAACCGTGGTGCCACTGGAATTGGGCCCGTTTCCGGCAGTACACACGCACATGCCCAACCGGGCTGGGCTTCCTTAGCCCAGTTTTCAACACACATGTGAATTACTTCAGTGAAGAAAATCTTGGCTTATAGGAACAAAGATTGATTTAGGAGTACAATATTTTATTATTCCTCAAAAGACAGAGGGCATTCACAAGAGCAGCTCTACTTGGGTTTGCACAGCCCTACCAGGGTAAGGCTGCTCATGTGAAGTGCCGGGATTGGTCCCAATCCTAGCACTGCCCCACCAGATAGCAGGAGTATTCTACCTGGTCTTTTACCAAGGTAGAAGAGTGTGAGCATGTTCTTCTACCAGTGTTCCCTCTAACAGGGATTCCCAGATGTTGCTGACTACAACTCCCAGCATCCCTAGCTGCTGGGAGGATTTTGCTTGGGGATTATGCCTTCTCACTCATTCCCCGGCTGTATGGCTGCTCTGGCTCCCTACAACCCGAGCAGCCACAGAGTCAGACGGCTAGAGTGCACAGCAGCGGATAGATCCCCCAATGCAAGTCAATCTTTGCAAGGTGCATTGTGGGATTTTGGGAGGCCAGACTTTGTTTTGCTGACCTCCAGATGGCTGTGCCACTCCTTGCAGCACAGCTTATTTAGGTGTGCAACAGCACAGACAAGGAGAAGACAAGAATTGTATGGAGGAATGGTAGGTGTTATCCTGCCTTCCCACCACTCTCCGCAGCCCCATGCCAGGATTACAGCAATGGCAGCGACTGGAGGAGAAGCAGATATGGACCTCCTCTCCTCCGCTTTAAAGCGGCTGAGTAAGCCCTCATTTTTAAAGGAATGTGACCGCAGTTCAGATGCCAAATCACATTTTGGCACATCCCTAGTATCCATTTGTCATTTTGTTTCAGAGCAAACATGTTGGAGGGAGGCGGAATCTGCTCCTTTTGATTTTCTGAAATGACTTATTTTTATTTTATTATTTATTAAAACATTATTATACCGCCCAAAACTTACGGCTCTGGGTGGTTTACAACAGAATAAAAACAAAGTAAAACATTCGTTAAGACAAAAATGGGGGGGGCACACACATTACAACAATTTAATTTTTTTTAAATAATATTTTAAAACAGCATTAAAACCATGATGCCAGATGAACAGACTGTATCATACACATTTTTAGCCAAATTTTCATGCTTACTAGTTTCCAGCATTACTTCATGACTGATCAATAACCCTGAGTGAGAACAATTACAACATTCTACATCAAACATGAAAAATGTACAACCACTCACCCTCACCCCATAAGATAATTTCAAGAACAGTACTGATCTTACCTTAACATGGTGAATGAGATGCTCTACTTCATTCACTTTGTACGTCTCTAGTCCTAGCTCCTTCGACAACCGCAAGATACGATTTTGTGTTGGTCCCACATATGCTCCTCCCAAGTCTACATATTTGACATGCTTATTCTGGAAGAAAGATGGGGAACACTCATAATCTCCATACAAATAACCAGAGGTTTTCAGCTTCTGTACAACATGCCTGTTTTTAGATTATGGTATGAATATATACAAGTACAGATGGGTACCCCTACATGGTGAAGATATGACAGGGAGAGGGTGGCTGTCCTCTTTTCCCCACTTGCGGGCTTCCCTGATGTACCTGACTGGCCACTGCATGAGACAGGATACTACACTAGATGGGCCTTTGGCTTTTCTTGTGTTCAGGGAGCAAACACAATTTTTTTAAAAAATCAAATAAAAATGAAATATACTTAAACCAGTGATAACAGACAGTAGTATAAGGCACATTGTGCAGCTGGAACAAGAAGTAAGTATTTTCATCAACTTTTCACCCCCCTGCATATACAATTTCTGCATTGGTATTATATTAAGGGTACTTACCCTTACAGTGAATGTTCTGCCTCCAACCCTGTCACGGGCTTCCAGTACTGCAACACTCAATCCTGAGTCAAACAGTAACTTGGCTGCTGACAGACCTAGAGAACAAACGAAAGGCTATATTATGCTTTCAAAAACATTTCACAGCCACTTGGAAGAACATCTGTTCTTGGAAGAACATCTGAAAAAAGTTTCAGATCTTTAGACCCCTCCTCCTTTTACTGATATTACAAAGATTGAACTAACAGTGAAAGTACATCTGACCAGTATTAAAAAGCAATTCTGGAATCTGGGAAGATAATGGCAATGGATAGATAAAGTTCATCATTTATCACACGGTGTCCATTTCCCCAAATCAGAATTCATTTGTGGAAATAATTGTTTTCATGGTCCAGCTATGTAGAGACACAAATTTTACCAGGTCACTGTTATGTCACAGTTCTAATCACCGTTAAAGATCAAAATTACACTAGTATACCTTGTGGCTAGACTGCAGTCAGATGGAGAAAATGGTAAGGAGACCCAACTCCAATAAAGATTTTTTTAAAAATCAGTATCTAGGTTTATCACAGTTTGTTATTATTTGATATTTTGAAGAAGAAAAATGAATTTATCTCCGTTCCTCAACTGTAGAAGGGAAATTTTGGCAATCTCCCTCAGTGTTATAAAGATTAATGAAACAAGGACATAAACACACTTTCGGCATTAAAAAAAGTTCTATAGAGCAAACCACTGCATATTCTCTTAACTGCTTTTATTTTGACCAGTTTCACATAAAATTTTAATTTCTTCATTGCATTTTCTTAAATTATAGCAACTAGATATGATTACATGGAGCTGCTCTAACTTGCTCTTTGCAAGAATTCAGCTTATTTACAAATTTTTAAGAACTGCAAGAGCTGACCTGCTAAAAAAAGAAGTCATTTATGCAGTTTAAGTTTTGCAACAAGTCAACTACAAGTAAAATGAGATTAGAATGTAAGATTCTTTAGCTTTAAATTATGCCAAAAAGGGTTGTCATGATGTGATTGACTTTTAGGGACATTATTCCATAGATTTTGCTTATTAGTTTCCTTAGTTTGTTCAGAAGGGTACTAAATTACTCTAACTCAGTCCTTTTTGGTATTTTATATATTGCTTATGTATTGCTTGCAATCCTCTTTGTGAAGATATTTCAGAAGAGTTTTCCACTAAAAATCCTAATAGTTTTTACAACCCATTTTATACTGCTTCCTGACACACTGAAAGAAGCATATAGGAAGTTGAAATGTTTTTTCCTAGAGCTGCAAGATATCATTGGAGTCAATTAGATTGTTAAGATACCTGATCTCATTTCAATTGTTCAGTTTTAATCATGGATCAAGAATGAAGGATTGTTGATTCAGGAGTGGGAAATGTGGTAAGGGGCATGAAATTACTGATTAGGGGACTCTTTTGTGAATTCCTGCCAACCAGGTAGTGATCTGACAAGTTTGAGTAAGATGTTAATATTTCAACTCCTATAAAACAAAGTAAATATAGATGTCAGAGCTGTAAGGCAAAGTTCAAGGGGAAACATCTATTGCCTTGTATATGCAACCATTGAGAAATTACAATAGTTTGGACATTGGGTTAAATGTCAATAATACTGCATATAGAAGCAAGTTGAGTGAACATTAGCTTACGAAGCCAGCTTATATTGTCATAACTAATCCATTCAGCTCAGTATTGTCTGTGCCAACTGGCAGTAGCTCTTCAAGTCTCAGGCCAAAGTCTTTCCCTGCTCTACTGCTCAAAACACTTTTAAGACTCAAAATGCCAGGACTGAACTTGAGAATGTCTGTATGATATGGGTATCCATGCATGGAGGGTTGTAATCAAGCACAGTGTGCAAGACTATAAAACATGTTTACTGCTTACACAATGCAGAAGTTAAGGTGGGCACCTCAACTTAACATAACCATCCTTTTTGATGCACGAGTGAATTTGTGAACAACTTTTCTCTTAAACCAAAGAGGTTTCTGATCTGAGAACAACACTACTTGCTTCAGGCTAAAAAAGGATTAAAGCTACAAGCAAAATCAGAAACAAATACCCAAAGTGGATTATTTTACAAATCGTGGCTTGTGTTGTGACATCTGAATTGACCAAGATCCAGAGGCCTTTGCACACACAGATGGGGATGCTGAGCAAATAGAAGACAAAAGCAGTTCTAAAAGCAGTATACTGTCTGCCTGAGTGAATGGAAGCTCCGACAGTGATCTGGGTTCTAAATATAGGCTGGTTCTCATGAGTAGTTATAAGGTAGTGTCCATGTACAGGAGCTGCACACAGTCCCATTTTGTGACTGTATGCGAGTAAAAAGCAAGGTAGGTGGTGGCGAAAGTCTCCATCCTACCCAGTTATCTAACGAGGTAGGAGGAAAAGCCCTCCTACCCATTGCAAGCCTTACACACATTCTCTTCCACCATCTCCTACCTTGTTTTTTACTCGCACACAGTTACAAAATGGGAGCTGGCACATGTCCCAAACTTGTCCCACCCAGTTACTGATTACATGAACTAACCTTATGGCTAGCACAATCAGTGGTTTGATATGATATCTGGACTGAGGCACTGAGTGTCCCGTGACAAGCAGCACCTTTAACTTAGATTTTCCTAAAAGATTCAATTGCAGCAAAATACATACAAACAACAAAGAACTAACAAAGATAGATCTTATTTGCACAAAGGGCATTGTGGCACTTCGATAGAAGTTAAGCAAAGCAAATGCAGCAAACCTTCATAAGTAACTATGGCAACCTGCTATCAAAGAGCATCCCCTTGAAGAGACTGTGACTGTGAGGAGACTGGCTTCCAATGGTTTTTGCAATTCAAGTTTGATCTTCAGAAATTGCTTCTGCATCATAGAGTAATCTGTATTCAAATTACTGCATGCCTGAAATGTCACCAATCATAATAATTATTTGGTGAGACCTGGGCTTTTGCTTTCCTAGTAGTTTATTTCTTTTAACAGTCGTGAACCAGATCGAAGTCCAACCATTTTGCTTACAAAAACATCTGACTAGAACATATTTAAATTAAAACATTAAACAACATCTCACAGCCTTTGCTAAACAAAGATATCTGATCAAACTTGATGCAACTGTAAAATGTGAACTGTGAGTGATATTCTCTATATGGTTGGAGGCAGCCGATAGTTTTTAAAGAGTGTTTGGGCGAGGCTGTGCTGTGGCATAAACACATCTTTCTTTTGCCCCACTTTCACCACTGTTCAGATAGCTTTTTGAAACAATATGAAAACCTGCAAAAGCAAAAGTGGAATGGATGTAAATGACACAAACCATAGCCATTCTTTCAAATCAGCATCTTCACTTGGGTCTAGAAATAGACTGGGAGCCAGCATGTTGTGTGTAAGACTGACAAGATATCCAATTCAATACAATACACTGGTCATGGCTTTTAATCCCTAAATGGCTTCAGACTAGGATACCACAAAGGCCACTTCTCCACTATACAAGTCTGCCTAGGTATGACAATCCTTATCAAAAGCCCTTTGAGCAGGCCCTTCCCCCACTACATGAAGCAAGTTGAGTGGTGACCCATGAAACAGCCTTCTCTTTTCCAACACTATCTTTGGCATGCTCTAAAGCAGGTTCACCTGACACCAACACTGCTTATCTTTTCAGCACCAGGTGGAGACCAGAAGCAATTCAAGTTATATTAACATTTCTGCGAAGAAACCTAATAGTTAGTCAGTATGACTCATATGAAACAGAGGATATTCTGTCGTAAATTAGTATCTGTGATACAACTGTCTGCCATCTTCTCAGACAAACCCTCCACAAGTGGTGAAGGAAGATCAAAGGGCAATATAAAAAGAGGTACTGAGTGATAATGTTGCTTCACTTTTGCATTGTGTTTCCATGCTTGTTTAGCTGGAAACAGAGCTGCAAACAGAGTTGAAATGTTGATCAGAAAGATAAATGACATTTGCAGTACTACAGAGAGTGTAGAGTCTTGATTCTTGGAGCAGCAAATTTCCCCGCAACTTCAGATAACTTCTCCAAGCTCTCCAAGGACATTGTGAGGCCTCATACATTCTTAAGTAGGGGGAGAGAAAGTGCAAGTGAGCTGCACTTCCTTTTCCCATACTTGTTTAGAATACCACAAGGAAACCCCATCCATCTCTTGTGGAGAGTTCTGTCTCTAAGCACATAGCACATTTCTCTGAGGAGAAGATGCAGGGGCTCAGCTGTGGATACTCTAGACATATATGGGAGGAAGTAGCACATTTGCATTTCTTCTCCCCCAACTTCTTCAGAATAGCCAAAGCCACTTTTACTCACAAATAAAAATATAAAAAATGCTTTAATGCCATTTTAGTCTGTTCCTCTTATGACTTACCGTCTAAATTGCTTTCTCTTGCAAGTGTGGTAGAGAACAGTCAGTTAATGCCTAGCTCTGAGCTTTAGAATAGTCTTACAATTAAATAGAAAGCCATTATGTGGAGCCAAATATCTGCTATTTAAACTACACATATAAAGTAATGGGCGGGGGGGGGCTCACTGGGATTTTTTCACATACTTCCAAACTCCACACCAGTAAAAAGCCTTAGCAAGCTTTTATGTTCTTATTTATACATGCATCACATTTATGTACTGCCCATATACAAACCTTTGGGCAGTTTACAGATTAAAAACAAAATAATAGACCATTTAAAACAATTTAAAATTATCAACAACACTTTAACGTGTTATGAAGTAAAAGCCTGATAAAATAGATGTGTTTTCACATGTTGCTTAAAAACAGCCAGAAATTTTGTTTGGGAGCATATTCCAGAGCCCTAGGGCAACCCCAGAGAAGGCCTGGTTTTCAGTTGCCACCAAACAAGCTGGTGGTAACTGCAACTGGACCTTCCCCAATGATCTTAATAGGCAGTGGGGTTCATGAAGAAGGCGCTTTCTGAGATAAACAACATGACAGACAATTGATAATGGTTCCATAACAACTGAATGTGGGATTTGTTTCATTTCATGCATACTATAAATACCAAATCAGCATAGTGCCACAATTATGACCACTTGTTGACAAGGGTAAGATAAATGTGTCATCGAGTCGGTGTCAACTCCTGGCAACCACAGAGACCCGTGGATGCCTTTGGTAGAATACAGGAGGGGTTTACCATTGCCTCCTCCCATGAAGTACAAGATGATGCCTTTGAGCATCTTCCAATATCGCTGCTGCCTGATATGGGTGTTTCCCATAGTCTGGGAAACATACCAACAGGGATTCGAACTGGCAACCTCTGGCTTGCTAGTCAAGTCATTTTCCCACTGCACCATTAGGTTGCTCGTTGACAAGGGTGGTGAGTATGAAAGAAATGAAGAAAAGTGTCTTTGTGTTGTTTACCTAGAGGCACCCTGCAGGATCAGCACCCTATTCATATAGTCCTTTTCTCAAATGAATATATTAACCCTATGTGGCTTTCATTCATATTTGTTTATGAACAAAACAGTTCCCAAGCCTGGCTATATTTGTTACATGCACTTCCTTAAAACCAAACACTCTAGAATACAGAGGCCCCAAAAATGTATAAGCTGTAAAAAGAAGGGACCAAAGAAGACAACTCTCTTTTTTCCCCACAGCTACAATACAATTTCCCAAGCTTAGATTTTCTCTGAAAGCCTCAGTATTCTGTTTATTACATTACTTTGCCCTTCACTTGAAACTTGCATTTAATAGCACTGAGCGCATTAGAGCAGTCAGCACAATACAAACAATCTGATTACTGTGCTGCTGCTACTGAAATATTGAACCTGGCAGCAGGTCCCTTCACCTCTGGTCTTACTCACCACTAATCAATCAGCTAAAACTGCTCAGCTTTCCATTTCCATTGTGTTTTTGAGTCTCCATTTAACTTCTCAATCTTTGGGGCAAATTATTTTCCTGTTTAAACTCACTTTGTGCATGTCTGCTTTTTAACTAAAAGCTTACAGTGAAACCTCACAAGACAGGGTGGAGCATGAAGGGAAACGGCAGCTTTGAAGTGAGATGTTCTCAGATCAAAGGGTCCTGAGATCTCATAATGAAATCTCATGAGTAGAGAGAGGATTGTATCTTATGAAGCAGAGAGAAGTATAAAAAGAGCCAGCGTGGTGTAGTGGTTAGAGTGCTGGTCTAGGACTGGGAAGACCCGAGTTCAAATCCCCATTCAGCCATGAAACCAGCTGGGTGACTCTGGGCCAGTCACTTCTCTCTCAGCCTAACCTACTTCACAAGGTTGTTGTGAAAGAGAAACTCAAATACATAGTACACCGCTCTGGGCTCCTTGGAGGAAGAGCGGGATATAAATGTAAAAATAACTAAAAATAATAATAATAAAGATGACAAATTACACCAATCATATTTCATCAGATTTTTAGAAAAATGTGTGAACATTTCACTGAAAGTTTTATTTGTGTGTGAAACCACATTTTTCACTGTGACTTATACCACCATGATACTGCAGTGTTGTCTGTCAAAAGGTTAAATAAATATGCAGCAATGGTTCCATTGCAAATTATAGCAGGTACACTTTTAAAGAGGACTTTATGTCAGACACATTTAAATCAGCCCGGAATTCACTTATCCTAAGAACATTAGCTCTAGAACAAGAGCACTTCAGCCCAGGGGCATAGCAAGGTTGGAGTGGACCCAGAGACAAGATTTTAAAATGTGCCCCCCCCCCACTGAAGCTCAGCTCATGAAGTAAAGAAATCTTAAATGAGGCTGAATAGTGGTAACAAAAAGCACACACACACACACACACACACACACACACACACACACACACCTATGTGCCACAATAGAACATCATCCTAAATTATTTTTTAAAAGATTTTGTAAATTGTGGACGATGCAAGTCATTTAATGGTACTAGAGAAAGACATGCTGTTCTGGTAGCTCCAGGTCTAAACACTCACATCAATTTCGGAGGATGAATGCAACTGAAGGAAGCCCGGGCGGGTGCACAGCTGGGGGAGTCAGTCATGTGACTTGCCTCTGGGGGGCCTCCCAAGGCAGTGGGCCCCCAGCAACTGTCTCCCCTTGCCCTATTATAGTTACGCCCCTGCTTCAGCTGAGAATGCCTGGGGGATGGGAGTGGAATTGCAGTGGCCGGTGCCCCCCACCCCGCCATTTAGATGTATTCACACTGTATGTGCCTAGGCGCTCTCTCAACATTCAGGATTCATAGTAAAGCAGGGTTTATTATTGAACAGAGCATGTTACGTGCACACACACACACACACAAGGTCTGTGCAGATGTGTTATAGAAAATTCACAAGTATTCCTGACCCTCCCCATACACACCTCACTGTACAGTTTGGACACTGGCATAAGGCAAGCGAACAATACAGTCAGAAAGCCATTCACTCTAAATAAATCAGTAGGGATGTGCATGAAACACGATTCAAGCTCCAAATTGTAGCACTTTCCTCATACCTGGCCACTGACCACACAAATGGCTGCTGCACATGCACAAAGGCCACATGTGTGCCGGTATCATGCAAGGGCAGCTGGGAGATGCCCTGCTGGCATGCAATCTTAGTGGGGGGGGGAGTGTTGCCAAACCTCCTCTGGTGGCGAGCAGAGAAGGAGCAGGTATGGGCCTGCTCTCCTCCCTGTTAGAAGGTGCAGGGAATGTGCTATGATTCTGAGCTCAAATCACATTTCATGCACATCCCTATAAATAAGAAAAAAATTAAGCAACTTTAGTCACACAGAAAACTGCCCTATTCCGAGTCAGACTATTGATCTCTCTGGTGCAGTATTGCCTACGGCAACTAGCAGCAGCTCTCCAGAATTTCAGATGAGACTTTTTCTAGTCCTAGCTGCAGATGCCAAGGATTGAACCTGGGACCTTCTGCATGCAAAACAGATGCTCTACCACTCAGCTAAGGTCCCATCCCCATTATCTGGCTCCTTTGTTCAAGGTTATAATATTTGCACACAGGGTGGTGGAAACTAACACTCCCAGTCCACCCTTGGGTCTGCCCCTACCCACGCTGGCTTCTGCTCCCAGCAAGTGAGAGAAATATTTACAGATCTGCCTCTCCAAAGATTCTGGAAGGCATGACGCCCAGGGTTAATCCCGAGGACACAACTTCCCCTGCCACATGACATCTGGGCTCATTCTATTGCTTCAGACCATTTGGCCTTATGCCTCAAAAGCAAAACTGTTTGAAAAGACTTACTTCAATACTCAACACAAGTTTTGGGCAGTATAGAAAGGTAATAAAATAAATACTTGATATTTTCTTGGCAGGTCCCTAACATTAAAATCCAATAGATCTTAAGGTATATGAGCTCTGCAGGCAATAACAGTGTGTAGCATGAATTGTTTGCTCAGCTGCCTCAATGTGCTGCCCACCACACAGTCTGGGTTTAATTTCTTATCTGGGCAGTCTAAATAATGCATATGGAACAGCTGGCCCAAAACAAAGAGGTTATGGCATTCTCCTTCCTGTTTAAACAGAAATCTTCAAAGCAGGTGATAGACATGAACACGCAGGATGCTGTGCAGCAGAGAGAGAAAGTGTACAGGGGCAATCAAGTTGCTCTTCTCAAGCAAAGGAGGAGAGTCAGGTGCCCATCTGAAATACTGATTTTATTATTTCTTGTTTACACAGTCAGACAGGTGTTATTGACTGGTTTGTTTTATCCAGACATCGAGTCCTTCCCAAGGACCTGGGATGGCTGAATTTAATCATCAATACTGTTGGTTATTATAGATATCGTCACAAAATATAGGCTGTTCCCAGTAAAGTTGCTTTTTGTAATTGGCTGATGGTGATTTCTGTGGCCCCTATGGTGTTGAGGTGCTCTTCAAGTTGTTTTGGAATTGCACCTAGGGTGCCAATTACGACTGGGATTATTTTGGTCTTTTTCTGCCACAGCCTTTCAATTTCAATTTGTAGATCTTTGTATTTGGTGATTTTTTCTATTTCTTTTTCTTCTATTCTGCTATCCCCTGGTATTGCTATGTCCATTATTTTGACTTGTTTTTCTTTCTTCTCTACTACAGTGATATCTGGTGTATTGTGTGGCAGATGTTTGTAGTTGGAAGTCCCATAATATTTTTACATCTTCATTTTCTTCAACTTTTTCAATGTTATGGTCCCACCAATGTTTGGCTACAGGTGGCTTGTATTTTTTGCAGATGTTCCAGTGTATCATCCCTGCTACCTTGTCATGTCTTTGTTTGTAGTCAGTCTGTGTGATCTTTTTACAACAGCTGATTAGGTGGTCTACTGTTTCATCTGCTTCTTTACAAAGGCAGCACTTGCTGTTTGTGGTGGATTTTTCTACTTTTGCTCTTATTGCATTTGTTCTTAGTGCCTGTTCTTGTGCAGCCAGTATTAAACCCTCTGTTTCTTTCTTCAAGTTGCCATTCTTAAGCCATTGCCAGGTCTTGGTGATGTCTGATTTTCCACTTACATTGTGCAAATATTGACCATGCAGGGGCTTATTTCTCCATTTTATTAATTATTAATTATTATTATTATTATATTCTATTTCTATACCGCCTTTCCAAAAATGGCTCAGGGTGGTTTACACAGAGAAATAATAAATAAATAAGATGGCTCCCTGTCCCCAAAGGGCTCACAACCTAAAAAGAAACACAAGATAGACACCAGAAACAGTCACTGGAGGTACTGTGCTGGGAGTGGACAGGGCCAGTTACTCTCCCCCTGCTAAAAAGAGAATCACCACATTAAAAGGTGCCTCTTTGCCAAGTTATAATGTGCAATATTTATACTAGCATCATCAGAAACACCTTATTTACTTACTTACTAACTAAACTTATCTTTTACCTGAAAAGGTTTTGAACTTCAGGATGGCTTACAAATGACTGTTTTAAAAACAACCCATACCAATATTTAAGGACAAACCAATTTTTAAAAGCACACAGCAAAACAATAGAAGTCAGCAGAAAAACCACAGTAACAACCGAACAAGGCTAGCAACAAAGAATATGTTGAATTAAAATTTTCTTAACCAGCTTATGGAATGCAAGGAGGGGAGGAACCAAATGTAGAGCAAATGGAGGGGTGCACAGGGGTGGCAACCAGAAGGTCTGCTTCTCACAGAGGCCAAATCTGGCCTCCATTAGAACCTGAAGAAGGGCCTCTTTAGCTGATCTTAAATGATTGGGAGATTGATTCATATGGAACCAAGTGCCTTGTAGCCTCAGTCAAGACATTTGTGAACATATTGCAAGGTAACAAAATGGAGGACTCGTTTTAGTTCAGCTGTGAACTTGGCAGAAAGAATGGCGTTGTATTCTCTCTAGCAATCTTGTATATTTTATTATTTTATTTTTTGTTATGTTTACATTTATATCCCGCTCTTCCTCCAAGGAGCCCAGAGCGGTGTACTACATACTTGAGTTTCTCCTCACAACAACCCTGTGAAGTAGGTTATGCTGAGAGAGAAGTGACAGGCCCAGAGTCACCCAGCTAGCATCATGGCTGAATGGGGATTTGAACTTGGGTCTCCCTGGTCCTAGTCCAGCAAGAAAGGGCAATAGGGTTAGCAGGGAGGAAGCCCTGAAGAGCTTACCTCCCTGCAGATGAGCCGTTTCCTTTCCTTAGGCAGGTGGATTGCCTGTCCAGACAAACACTGGCTGCTGCTGGTAGCTCTGAGGATGCCAGGACACATCCTTACCCCACAGACCTCCAATAGCATCACTGCCCCCTGGAGCTCCAATAACACACCCCAAAAATGAGTGGCGCATTATGGGAATCCTCCTTCCCAAGAGGGCCACAGTCTGCTAGCCATGGCTGTTTGCAGCAGCAGCTTACAGACGATCGAAAAAACAAGGTAAAGCACTTGCACCCTTAACTTCATTTTAGAGGGAGGCTCCATAGGCAGGTTTGCTGCTGTGGTGCTGCCAGGATTGGGCCCAATCCCGGCGGTACATATGCACATGCAAAATAGGGCTGGGCTACTTTAGTTTTGTGAAGAACTCATGTGAATAGTGGTGTGGGGCGGGGGAGTCAGAAAGAAGAAGCAGGGGAAAGAATAAAGAGGAAGATGGAGCAGTTTCTGAATAAAGTTTAGTTAAACATACACAAGATTGCTTTGAGTTTATGAGGGAAGCAGCTATGAAACAAAGGGTTTACACGTGCATTTGATGTTTGATGCATAGTTTCTGCACCCTTCAGAAAAGGACATTATCTTCAACAGACACATTAGCACCATTATGGAAAACAAAGCACCTGCAGTTTCTTCCTGAACATGGCTTTTCTCAAGCAAAAGCTTGAGTGATTTTGGAAGAGTCACAAGCAGGAAAATGTTGCACGTACGATTTTTCATAATGTTTGTGTCATAAGCAGAGAGACGTATCAAATTTAACTAAGGTAAAGGTAAAGTCTGCCGTCAAGTCGATTTTGACTCCTGGTGCCCACAGAGCCCTCTGGTTTTTCTTTGGTAGAATACAGGAAGGGTTTAGCATTGCCTCCTCCCTCTCAGTATATCTATATCAGAATGCAGCCAGGTAAACAATGCAACATGGGTACAGAATTAGAATCTATACAATCAGATTATAGCTCTCTCAGAGAGCATTGTCAACATGCTCCACAGTTCCCACTGAAAGCATCAGGAAGGGGATTTTCCTTTTAATAGCATAGAAGAAAAGACAAAATCAGATTACAGAGCATCAGATCAATGGAAGGTAATGAAATGAAATATCAGCAACAAAAGGCATCCTATAGCTCACTGAGACTTACATACAACCAGCCAGAAGAAGGGAGAGAGAAGCAGGCAAGCAAGTTGTATTAATTTTTCTTTAGTGCCTATTATAAAAAATATTTATGAAGAAAATTATTAAATCTTCTGTGATGCTGCCTGCATGCCTTTCAGTCACATTTCAGTGGCAGCTGATGCAGGACTGGGAGGACTTTGATGGTACACATAGCAGCTCAACTTACTAAATGCAGCAAACATAACCCTGCAGGATGCTGAGAGTAAAAGAAGTTAACACTTGCTGTGAAACATTGCCCTTAAAATCAAAGTCAACCGTTGAACAGCAGTCATTATAAAATGCTGACAAATATACGTTTATTTTTATGGCCCAATAAACTGATGATAATAATCTTGCATTTTTATATTTAAGGAGTGCAGACATTAAATTCATCCGTCAGCATTGCTACAGCAAAAATCAAATAGTGATGCAGCTTTATTACTGACCTGCGCTCTACAAATACAATTTAATCAATGAAAGAACCAAGAACAGTCCCCCCCGCCCCAACATGAAGTCTTCACAGCTAGCAAGAGTAGCGGCTGCTTTTTATTGTACAACATCAAGTAGCTCACACTATTTGGACCTGAGTCAGAAGAACCAATGTGCACTTTTTGCAAGAGGGTGGAAGTTGTTTTCTTCCCCAGATTTAAAGCATAGTGGTCTGACTAATAAAGGCTTCATGCTTCTGCTGCATTGGCTGCTGGTAGAAGGTGGGGAAATACAAATCATGACATCCCAACAGAAGACAATTATGACTAAGATATATGAAAGGAGAGCTAAAAGTGCATTTGCCATATTTTGTCCTTCGAGAAGGATACTCTGTGTGTAATTCCCAAGCATATATTTTTAATGGGCCTTTTAACCTAAAACATAACCATCTGTCAAAGAGTTTGATTCATTGCCCATCCAGAGAAGTCAGAAATAAGTTCTTCACACAAAGAGTTGCTCTTTCATTCTACTTGCAACAGACGTAACAGCAGTTTGTGAACACAAAAATATCTTGATATATTTATAGTAATAACGCAGGCTTTGCAGCACACTAAAGCAGCACAAACAGCTACATTTGAAAAGTCATTCCAATGCTCAGCAGCATTTTCGTGACTAAGAACCAAATGCTTCTAGCACCCAACCTTGGGCATGTATCACCACGCTAATCTGCAGTTAAAAGGTTTTCAGGAGTATTAGCTATTGTGGGACTTGCATCTTTCTTAGGCAATGTAAGGCTAATGATATCACAATACCAATGTGATTAGTGGAGGAGTTTTATGTTCTGTACCAGGGGCGGAGCCACCATTGAGCAGACTGGTTCAAAGAATCTAGCTGCATGCCATGGAAGGGCCACACAAGCCCTCTGGAATTCATTCCCAGCTATTGTTTGCTGGATGGGTGCATTTATTTCCCCTTCTTTCCCTTGCTGGAAAGAGGAGGGAAATAGAATGCACCCAGCCAGCAAACGCTGGCAGGGAATTTGCTCTGGAGGACTTGCACTGGCCCTCAGGAGACTGGGCCACATGAGCATGATATCATGCACTAGGGGCATCACTGGCACATGTGGCACGCACATGGCGGAACCGCTAGGGATGGAGCAGAATCTGTGCCTCTGTTCCTTGGCTCCACAACTGTTTTGTACCCAGGTTCACTTTTAAAGTGAACACATGTACATGTATCATATGTACAATGTATGAACAGTGCGACAGTGTAACTTCAGTGTAACTTTAGTAGAGATCCTGAATTCAAATAAACCTAACTACAGCGGCTCACCCAATCTCTTCTTCAAAACCTTCTATAGAAAAAGATTCTTTATCTTCCCCAGGAAGCTACATCTACTGATTAATTGTTCATCAATTATTAATTGGTTAAACTTGCTAGTGCCTGGGAATGAGTATGCAACTACTGTAGACAATTCATAGATTGGCTTCTTACCTGTCCTGCGGTAACCTGAGGTCAAAGAGATGAGGCAGCTGCACAGCATAAAAGCACAAAATGCCAGGTCTCCCCTTTTCATACAAGACATGTGCCAGAATGTGTTTTCTCATGTTAATTTTGGGTCAAAGTGGAAACATTAGGCCCTTTTCACTGTGAATCTAAAGATAGATCCAGTAACCCACACACTTCTCTCCTTGACAGCAGTCTCTCAATAACTGAGAATGATTTCAACCATTGTTTCCCTCTATTGAGAGCTTGCTGAACAATTTCCTTTTTGCTTCAGTTGAGTTACTAAACATCCTTCCCTTAAAGGTGCATTTGAACACAGAGGTATGACTAATTTGTTCTTTCTGTAGCAATGCAAGATAACCCAAAGACTTCTGGATGCATGTCCCTTGGATCGACATGAGCAAATCCAATTTAGGTTGCGGGTGTGGGGGAGGGAGCAGATTTTGAAAAAGAACAATTAGGTTGTGAAAACTGGCCCCCCATTCACATGGATGAGAGAAATCATGGACACTGAGAATTAAAGTACAGCCCTCTCCTTTCCATAGTTACATGGTTTTTTTCCATGTTTACCATTAACTGTACCAGGAACTACTCTCAGATCAATGCACACAGGATTGAAGACATAGTTTAATGCATTATATTTTAACAACAGAGGATACTACACTATGTATGCACAATCCAATGGCTTCAGCCTTTAAGACACAGTTGGATGAATATAGATTGTTGACCAATATTACTCAAATCATATCAAAAGGTATTTCCAGGAAACGTGATTGAAGTGTTCAGTGGGTGTGGCTGGATGAGAACTTACAGAAAGCTTTAAAAAGTATTTTTATTGGTTTGTAAATATGTATAAATATTTTTATAGGGTTGACATTTCATGTCATAACATTTGATGGAAAGAACTAAAATTCTGACTTCAAGCAATACAAGAATGACAACTTAAAAAAAACTTTTCATTTCACACCTATCTGTGGGCACCAAAAGCAAAGTTAGAATCAAGCTTGCAGTAAATGAAGGTACCAGACTTAACCAACTGGAAGGCTACGGGCTTCATCTAAGTAGCAAATCTACTTAGCCTCCACAGCCCTATCAAATGCTATTCAAGTTGTAAAGTGTGCTGTCAAGTCGATTTCAACTCCTGGCACCCACAGAGCCCTGTGGTTTTCTTTTGGTAGAATACAGGAGGGGTTTACCATTGCCTCCTCCTGCGCAGTCTGAGATAATGCCTTTCAGCATATTCCTATATCGCTGCTGCCCAATATAATACCAGCGGGGGATTTGAACTAGCAACCTTCTGCTTGTTAGTCAAGCATTTCCCTGCTGTGCCACTCAAGTTGTACCTAACATTTTTTTTCAGCTTCACGATATGGTTACCATCACTTCTGCAACGCCAGTCAGATCTATGTAACAACTTATGGCCAATGGTTACTTTAATGGCATGTTTTGCATAGCATGCAAATGACATGTGGCTCCTTAGCAGATGTCCCCCCCCCTTTTAAAGTTCACTTTTACTCAGTGAGCCATTTTAAATGTATCTTTGTAGATCTGCATACACAAAAGAGCAGCAATTGATTTTGTTCTCTCTGTAAGTGGAAGCAACCTTAGTTAGGTGGTTTTCAATAAATCTGAACTAAATGTTATCATTTGCTAACTTAACATCTCTGCTCAGTCAACTTCTGGTCCATCCTAGGGTTTGAATTTTCATAATATAAGCCCTACTTCAGAAGCTATATGGGAATTCTATATGGTTCTTATGCTGGTCAGGTCAACTGACTGCCTATTCTGTTATTCTGTTGTAAACAAATATTCCATGAAGCCAACACAACAATTCTGTGAGTGGCAACATAATTTTTTCCCCCCCAGTTGTGATTTGTTAGCAAAGACAGGAGTGATGGCAACAGTTGGAGACAAACCTAACACATAGCAAAGTTTCTCCTACAGGTCACCTGCTATAAATCCGACAGATTACGACATAGAGCACATTTAAAGATCTATGCTCTGGCTATACGTTCAGCAAAGAAGTGTTTCTTTTCTGCCCGTATTGCTTCCGCAGGCTCTCGTCCGGCGGAGCTATTCAGGGTTGTGAGGGGTCTAGTAGGGCCCCCTACTCCCCTGAATCCATCTTTGGAACCATCAGTTGCCCACTGTGATGCTTTTAATGAGTTTTTTGTGGACAAAGTCTATTGTATTCGGGTCGATTTAGACTCCACAGTTATCGCAGTGTCAGATGCAGAGGTATCCAGCAATTCCTCTTGTGTGGTTAGACTGGATCAATTTCAGTTTGTGACTCCTGAAGATGTGGACAAGCTGCTCGGAACGGTACGTTCTACCACCTGTCTGCTTGATCCTTGCCCGACGTGGCTTATACTATCTGGCAAGGGGGTTGTTGTGGAGAGCCTGGTGGCAATTATAAATGCCTCTCTGAGGGAGGGCAGGATGCCTCCTTGTTTAAAGGAGGCAATTATTAGACCTATTCTTAAGAAGCCTGCCTTGGACCCCTCAGAGTTTAATAGCTACAGGCCTATCTCCAACCTCCCATGGTTGGGCAAGGTGATTGAGAGGGTGGTGGCCTCCCAGCTCCAGGCGGTCTTGGAGGAAACTGATTATCTAGACCCATTTCAAACTGGTTTTCAGGCGGGCTATGGGGTGGAGACTGCCTTGGTCGACCTGATGGATGATCTCCAATTGGGAATGGACAGAGGAAGTGTGACTCTGTTGGTCCCTTTGGATGTCTCAGCGGCTTTCGATACTATCGACCATAGTATCCTTCTGGAACGTCTGAGAGTGTTGGGGGTGGGAGGCACTGCTTTGCAGTGGTTCCGCTCCTACCTTTCTGGCAGATTCCAGATGGTGTCTCTTGGAGACTGTTGCTCTTCAAAATCTGAGCTTTTATATGGAGTCCCTCAGGGCTCCATATTGTCTCCAATGCTCTTTAATATCTACATGAAACCGTTGGGAGAGATCATCCGAAGATTTGGTGCTGGGTGTTATCAGTATGCTGATGACACCCAAATCTATTTCTCCATGTCAACATCATCAGGAGAAGGCATATCCTCCCTGAATGCCTGCTTGGAAGCAGTAATGGGATGGATGAGGGATAACAAACTGAGACTGAATCCAGACAAGACGGAGGTACTTATTGTGCGCGGTCGTCACTCGGGAAGCAATACTGATCTACCTGTTCTAGATGGGGTCACACTTCCTCAGAAGGAACAGGTACGCAGTCTGGGAGTGCTTCTGGATCCACACCTCTCCCTGGTTTCCCAGGCTGAGGCAGTGGCCAGAAGCGCTTTCTATCAGCTTTGGTTGATACGCCAGCTGCGTCCGTTTCTTGAAGTTAATGATCTCAAAACAGTAGTACACTTGCTGGTAACCTCCAGACTTGATTACTGCAATGCGCTCTATGTGGGGCTGCCTTTGTACGTAGTCCGGAAACTACAATTAGTACAAAATGTGGCAGCCAGGTTGGTCTCCGGGTCATCTCGAAGAGACCATATTACTCCTATATTACAGGAGTTGCACTGGCTGCCGATAGGTTTCCGGGCAAAATACAAAGTGCTGGTTATAACCTATAAAGCCCTAAACAGCTTAGGCCCACAGTATTTAAGAGAGCGTCTTCTTCTGCATGATCCCCATCGTCCACTACGTTCATCAGGGGAGGCTCATCTGTGGCTACCTTCATGTCGTTTGGTGGCCACCCAGGGACGGGCCTTCTCTGTTGTCGCCCCGAGACTTTGGAACGCACTTCCCATGAGAATAAGAGTCTCCCCATCTCTAGTGGCTTTTAAAAGGGATTTAAAGACTCATCTTTTTACCCAAACTTTTTAACTTTTTAACTTTTAACTTTTTAAAACTTTTGATTGTTTATTATTTGTTTTAAATTGTTTTTAGTATTTGTTGTTGTGAACCGCCCTGAGACCTTGGGTTAGGGCAGTATAGAAATGTGTTAAATAAATAAATAAATAAATTTAAATATAAATACAAGAATCTCCAAACAGGATCAGGATGACAAGTACTCATCAGTAGCAAAGGTGACTACATCTAGCTTGCTACAGAAAGCATGGATGGAGTAAGATGTCCATGTGATCTAGTTGTCTATTCTTATGAGGGACTTGGCTCAGGTATAGAAAATGAAACAATTATGAGAGTGAAAGAAAGCCAACACATTTGTCATTTTTCTAATAACCTTAATGCCTTAAAGTAATGCAGACTCCTAGATATTGGAGGTGTAATTTGAATGAGGGCACACTTACGCATATTTGATCCTGTCCCAATAGTATAGCCAGCAGAATGGCGGCCCCGAGTTCTGCCCCACTGGTGGCCTCACCACACATTATGTCATGCAAAAGGGACATGGCCCAATTGCCAGAGTGCCCACCCCAGCCCTCCAATCACATTTCTAGCCAGCATTTGCTGGTTGGGTGTATTTATTTCCCTCTCTCCCCCTTGCTGGAGTAAGAGGAGGGGAAATAAATGAAGCCAACCAGAAAACACTGGCTGGAAATGAGATTGGAGAACTGGAGCAGGCCAAGCCCCCTTTGCATGTGACATCACACACAAAGAGGGCTCCAGTGATCCTTTTCACTGGCTGCCCAGGTTCTTTGAACCCTAAGACTCAAGGGTGGCTCCGCCCCTGACCTCTCCAGTTATTGTTCCATTTTGGCTTGAAATTAGTAAGATTGTTAATAAGACCTTGTCAAGGTTGTTAATGTTCTCTTGGGGTACATCCGCAGCATATAGAATCTAGCATTACATCAAGCATTGTAGATATAATCCATATAATTATTATTTTCTCTTTTTCTTTCAGTTACACATATTTGTAATTCTATCCTTGATTATGTTATATATAATGCTAGAATCCTTAGTTGGATTTTTTAAAGTACTTCACCATATCTGACTAATCAGATGCCTAATTCTAGAATTGCCATTAATATATTCCTTTAGCTGAAAAGATACTGAACCTGGCTTTGCTCATTATGATGTTGCCTAAATTAGCATCTAAAGAATGATTTCTAAAGAGGAATATCACTATACACCAAGTGCACCAATTATAAAGTGGCCTATAATACCTATATGTAGAATTATTTTAAAATAATGCAATAAAGGCTAATTTTCAATGAAAAGTTAGATTGTCCATAAGAACTGCACACATACACAATTAACAAACATTAAGTCAACATTTTAAGAAGCTACCATTAAGTAATTATGCCAGAATTTATAACATGATGTGTCTATAAAAGCAGATAAGTTTAGTTAATTCATCACAACATACTTTTGCAAGCATTTTGCGTCTCAAATACTGCATATAGTATAGAAGATGAACTTGCACTTCTGTTTCTACATCTGTGAAACACACAAAAAAGATTTCTGCATAAAGGGTAACTTTGGTGGGGCGGGGGGAATAGTCTCCCCAAACTTCATTTTAATGCTGTCTGTTTACTGTCCCTTTCAGCAGCTGCGTCAGAACTTTTTTTTTTAGTCATTGTGTTGCAATGGATGGATTATCAGCCTTAGATGGGGCAGAGTTCAAGTCTCAGCAACTGTGATCTCTCAGTCCAACCTGGCTGTGACCAAGAATTCTAAAATGTGCAAGGGCCCCTTTGCTGACTATAGTAAATGGATTCTGGATATGCCCACACATCTTTTTCCTCTTCCACAGCTGCAAATTCCATTAAGAAAGGATCTTCCTTCCAAATACAGTGATTACAATTAGTTTATACAGATATCAGATGTGATGCTGAAAGTCTGTTGAAGATCATATGCTCTGACCAGTAAAGAAATAAGCACAACTTCAGAAGTCTGTGGCAGAAACACTGAACATGGCTACCTGTTCTGTATTGTATATCATTTTAATAATCTTAGCCCATCTTCTAACTAAACAACCAAGACACAATATAACTCATGCCTGTGTTTCCTTTCAAGCAACAGAGCTACAGTCCCAAACCTCATTCCACAACGTGTCTTGGAGAAGCTTTATGTAGAAGCATCAGGCATGAGTCATGTCTATTTCTTCTTTCTGGGATAATGTGCAAGGAGCAGTCCTTTTCCAGTGGGCTCTGGGGTGGGGACAGTTTGCATATCTTCCATGACAAGAGTTGTGTACTTCTCACTCTGAAGATTTATTTATTTATCATATTTATGTACCACCTGCTATGTGTATCCCTAGGCTGTCTAAAGGTAAAAGTGTGCCCTTGAGTCGGTGTCAACTCCTGGCAACCACAGAGCCCTGTGGCAGTGTACATCAGCTAAAATACAACAAATAAAACAGGATAAAATTATTAACACAATTTTATGATACTAAAAAACCATTTTAATTAATCTAATCAATCAATCAAAGAGCCTGAGAAAACAGGTGAGAAAAGAATCTTTTAAAAAATAGCCAGAGAAGGAAAAGCTCTTATTTTGACAGGGAGTGGATTCCAGAGCTCTGGGGCAGCCACAAACAAGTCAGTAGTAACCATAACCAGACCTCCCCAGATTATCTTAATGGGAGGGAGGTTCATGACAGAGGAAGAGCTCTCTTAGAAACCCTGGACCCAAGCTGTTAAGGGCTTTATTAACAATAGGATTGATTTTATTTAAATCAAATGAATTTAAACCATGATTTAAATAATTTCGCAGAAGAACTTGATTTAACTACTCAGGCAGATCCTATTTAATCATTATTTTCTATAAAAGTACATTCTTGTTGTCTGATATAACCTTACGACATGTTTAGAGACAAAAGTAGGTTTCAGTTTTAGAAAGTAGGCACACACTTTTCACAATGCTGTTTCATTCGAGCAACCAAGACTTGCATTTCATGGTTGCATTGTTTGCATTTTGACGCATGCCATTCTTACCCACCGGTACAAGAACTTCATTAAAATATTCCCAAATGGAGTCTCTTTTATAGCCTGCTGCCATAATAGATGCTTCCCTTCTACAATGGAAGCTACACACAGAAAACGTTTCCTCAGACTGCATGAATATGTTCTGTTTACTTTTAGTTTCACTTTCTATTCCCCTTCCCACCCCACACATTTATAGACAGAGGACTCCTCTTTGCTCAGATCTACTCCATCCCCCCAAATCCTCTATTCATCCTTGACTTTCTTTGTCTTTGCATCTGGGGCGGGGGAGCAGGGGCTTGACTTTGTGTGTGTGCTGCATATACACCACCAGCAGAATAAGACTGATCAGGTCTGCTATCTCTCATCCCCATATACTGCTGTTAACATGTTTATATAATATAATTAGAAGTTATGATTATCATTCTTGATGATATCTTTGACCTAGGCTCTTTATTAATTGTTTTTTTCTAAATCAATTTTTAAAAATAGTATTTAAATTTAAATTTAAAAATGGTTTAAAAACACACACAAATGTTTATCAACCCTGATAGGCAATAACCAGCACTTTGTATTTTGCTTCAAAACATTTTGGTAGCCAGTGAAGTGTTTTTTGTTTTGTTTTTTGATCAGTCTGATATGGTCTTTTCGGGTTGTCCCGGAGACCAATCTGGCTGCCACATTACATACCAACTGTAGTTTCCAGACTATGTACAAAGGCAGCCCAACATAGAGTGCATTACAGTAGTCAAGCCTGAAGGTTACCAGACTATATACTACTGTTTTAAGGTAATTTACCTCAAGAAATGGGCGCAGGTGACGTATCAGCCCAAACTGATTAAAAGTGCCCTAGCCACTGCGTCAACCTGAAAAACCAGAGAGACTTGTGGATCCAGGAACACTCCCAAGCTACATACGTATTGTCGCTATTCACATGATTGCACTCATGGGCGGGGGGGGCAGGGTTCAACCTTCCACCAGACGATCGTGTGCAGCCCCTGCAGCGTGCAAGCTGCACACCCACATATCCTGCTGGATGACTATCCAGGCTGCTCCCAGCAGCACAGGCAAACAGAGGTGGGAACTTATTATCCCAGCCTCTGCATATCTCACAAGGCACCGTGTGGCGATTGCAGTGCCTTGGATTATTCCCCCTATCAGATAGGTGCTCTAGGTGCCCATCTCTGTGTCTCCTTGGTTCCGTGGAGCCGAGGACACACACAAGCCCAGCAGCGGGGTTAAGGGAGCACTTGCTCCCTTAACTTTGGCTAAGAGCTGGGCTCAGGAGTGAGGTTAGGCTGGACAAGACCACGGGGATCCATGCAGATCCCAGCACTCCACGAGCAGACTAGCACAGACTAGGCTGCCCCAATCTGGGCTAGGCTGCTGTGAGAACAGCCTCCTTATCTAGGAATAGAAGTGTGGGAATAGGAAACAGGTTCCACTGAAATCAACATAGATTTCTTCAAGGTAGAGAGTATGGGGTGAAAGTTTAAGGGGAAGCAAGTCAGAGGTAAGAGTTATCTCCTATCATCCTTAAAGCAAATGGGGCTGATTAAGGGTCAAGGTGAAACATAGCCCCTTCTGCCCACACCCACAACTCATGTCTCCTATCCAATGGCACACCTTATCTTCCAGCCTCCAACAGCTGATACCTCAAAAGCGGACCATGGAAGCTCCTATACCATGTTTTATTAACACCCCCATTTCCTATTGTCTATCCTTCCCGTTCCATCCTTCAGCAAACTATATATAAATCATCTGCAATACATTCCAGCCAAGCCTTAGCAGTGCAATCCTATATATATTTATTCAGAAGTGTAGTCCCACGGAGTACCAGGGGCGTAGCTTCCGTTGGACAAGGGGGTGTGAATGTTCCTGGGCCACCAGTGCCTGCCACTACCCTGTTGCCCAGCATTGCCCTCAGCACTGCTGCTGACCTCCACAGCCCCACCGCTCATACCGCCCATAATCCCAAAATCTTCACCTCTGGGGTGAGCTGCCCACCCACCATGGCAACGATGGGTAGGCTTCTCCGCCCTACTCCTGGCTGGCCCCCAGTTTCTTTGGGCCTGTGTGCCTGTGCGCTCTGATTATGGATAGCATTGCATGTCTACATGACACATGATGCTATACATAATTGGAGTGCGCAGGCGGCAGGTGCAAAGGCCTGGAAGAAGCAATGGGCCGGCTGGGAGTGGGGGGGGAGAAGTCTGCCCTCCACCACGGAGGGTGGCCTGCTCCCCCGGCAGTGAAGATTATGGGCAGTATGAGCAGTGGGACTACAGCAAGCAGTAGAGGTCAGTGGCAGGGTGAGTACCCCCAAAAAAAATCAAGGGCAGCCCTCACAGAAGGAGGGAGCATGGATTGGGTGGTGAGTCATGCATGCAAAGCCCACACACCAGGGGCCGCCCAGGAAACTTTGTCCCTGGGCCACCAGGCAGCTTGCTACACACCTGCTGAGTACCGTGGGATACTACCAGGTGAGTGAGTATAGGACTGCAGCCAAAGGGTATAACACTGCAAACCTATGTAGCAAGCACACCCAGGAATGCTCTGTAACTTATTGTGATACAAAGTTTAAGCCTCTCTCAGCATCTTCAAGCTTCCTGTCCAGTGAGCTCAGTAGCTGTGAAGGGTAAAAGTCTATAGACTTTGAAGAAAGATGCTAAAATAGGGACAAGGATTGAAGAGGTATCATGCTTCTGATGCTACTGGGCTGACGGTACATAAAGTTCATACTACACCACCTTGAACATTAACCTTGAGAAACAATTATTTCATCATTTCACATTTGACTTGGTTGTAACTTGAGACATTTGCTAGGTCATTATGAGAGAGTGTAATCCTGAAGTTTCAGACTTTAATTGTTGGTTGAACAAAGATTTTACCTGTTGTTCATTAACAACCAAGATCCACATCAGCATACCTTTAATTTCCTTCAGTCAACATAAAAATCCAAATGGTTTAGAAAGGTAATGGCCGAGGTTACATATTACCACCTAGCCTGACTCAATGGGCATGTAAATGATGCATTTGCATGGATTCCTTGTCAAATGTAAACAGAAAAATAAAAGACCCTCCATTACGTGATTGTGTGGCTGGCTTTCAGCAAGAATTGCCATGGCTGGGGTCAGTTACTAAGTTTCTTGTAAAAAGGTCTTTCCCCCTATAGCTTTCTCTTGCCAGTGCCATACCAGATTTATGAGCATTCAATGTATTAGAGAGGTGAAAGATGACCCCAGAAGAAAACAATCAGATAAAGCCTATGTTAATATTCCAATCAAGATGGATGATATATTTCCTGCTGCACATCCATTCGCATGCACTAAGGGACCTCAAAAATGTGTGACAGTTTACAAGCTACTTAGCCCCTGTCCCAGGTGTGGGGGGTGCAGCCTGGCGTCAACATCACAACAGCTTAACCGCACCCCTGCAGCCCCCACTCTGACAAAGGAGCAGCTCACATCCAGTGCGGATGAAGCACAGAATGAAGCCCCAAGCATCGCAGGAAGTGAGAAGGCTTATTAATTTACTCTCCTTTTTATTTCCTTCTTTTTCACATGGTGTAGTGGTTAAAGCAGGGGGGCACAACTTTGGCCTTCCAGCTGTTTCTGGTACAACTTCCATCATCCCCAGCCACAGTGGTCAATAGTAAGGGATTACGGGAGTTTTAATTCTCTTGTAGATGTTGGATTACAGGTTGTAGTCCAAAATAGGCAGGAAAGTTGAAGTTGTGCAGCCCTGGGTTAAAGTGTTGAACTAGGACTGGGCAGACCAGCAGTCACAATCCTGTTCAGCCATAAAATTCACTGAGTGACTGCGACTGTCACTTCTCTCAGGCTGGCTGAGAGACAGCCTAACACAGTTATTATGAGAATAAGCATAACCATGAACACCACTCTGGGCTCCTTGAAGGCAGAGCTCTCCTTCAGTAAGTATTGTCTGAGCCTTGAGGTTTTTGATATAATTCACCTGTGTCTCTTATTTTTATTAGGCAGCACTGTCCAATCATGAAGGGTTTGGCTTTTGTATAGGTCTAATTTGAGATCTATGAGTTCTAATCTACACAGTTGGAGATACATGACGAGATAATTTCTATAAGATTTCCAGTTGTTGCAAGTTTTTGGAGTTCTTTATGATGTGCTGTACTTTTATTTATTCATTTAACAATGATGTGTGTTGTGATGAATCTGGCATTTCTGTTGATTCTGGCTAAAAGAAACTCAGGGGGCAAGGGTGGTAAAAGTCTAGTCTGGGCCTGAAATCTTAAGGGTTTAGCTTCATCTCCTGCTTGTGGTCTTCCTGGAAGACCACAAGTGAGTGAGTGAAGTCATGAATAAATGAAGAGAGGTGGGGGCGGACCAGATTTTAGAGTGTTGACCATAATGTGTGAAGAGGGCATACATTTTTCTGGGCGGGGCAGTTGAGACTTTTAGCTTTCAGCAGAACACCCACCTAATTTCACTCTTTGCAAAGGTTTGCAGACTGCAAAGATGAAAATTAAACATTTTCCTCCCTCACCCAAAAGACATAGTTTTGTGTGGTCTGTTCTTATATTTGCATCAAAATAAGATTTTACAAAATGAATCACAGGGAATTATTTTAAAACCTGCTTCCTCCTCATTGGAAGTTCATCTGCATGCTTGCATGCAGAAGGTCTCATGCTCACTCCCTGGCAGCATCTGCAGGGAGGGTAGAGTATGGTAGGGAACAACTTTTGTTTGAAAAGTCCTGGAGAGTTGCTGCCAGTCAGAGTAGACACGACTGAGCTAGAGGGACCAATGGTCTGACTCAGTATAAAGCAGTTTTCTGTGTGGCTATGGGGCAATGTTGTCAGGGTGAGTGTGGCTATGGGGGCTGTTTGCTGTGCCTTTTTCTACAACCCTCCCAATGAGGTGGGATGTAGAAAAGGCTCTTCCAACATTTGAGCAATGCCTGTGGTGCCACATGAATTGCAGGAGGCCCCAAATCTCACTTGGCATTAGGCCCCCAAATCCTTTGTCCGGCCCTGTTTAGCACATTTGAGATAGATGCCAAAAATGAATACAGCCAGGTTTAGGAGAACATTCCTGGAAGCTGTAAAGTTGTCCTCTACCTTGCCACAAAAAGTGTCGACGTTAAAACATATATGCACTATAATCCTTTGCATGTTCATGTGGAAATGTGTTCCTCTGATTTAATAAGCCTTTTCCCCTTGTAAGGATGTGCACAATTGCAGCCTGATAATGGCCAGTAATTCTCAAGACAGATATACATTAATGCAGACAGATTACATCAAGACAGATATATATTAATACAATATTTATTATTTTAAATTGTTCAGACTAAACCTCTCAACCCAGACCAAGATCTCAACTTAGCTATAACATTACCACAACCCACCCCACATGAAGGCACATACAAAAGCCACTTCTTATGGCAAGTTTTCTATGACTTTAGAAGCTATGACTTCTATTGACTTTAGAAGCGACATGACAGAAATTAAACAAGCCCAACTTCTCCATCTTTGCCAGGGAAAATCACATCTCTAGTCTCCATTCTCTGCCAGGGGAAATCACATCTTCTGAGTTTCCACCTTTTATGCAGTTGGTAAACGTACAGAGCCAGAAGTGTTTAGAGAGCACTATTTATTAATCATGACATGGAAATTAATTATATCCAAGCAGAAGGGCAGCACTGTTCCCTCTAAGGCATGTGCTCACACATTTTCTGATGTCTGCTCAGTTAATTTTACATCCCGCTCAGGTTGAATCAGGAAGGCCCCACTCTGAATGCATGTGCACACATACTGCCTTGATACTGCTGCCCAGAACAAAACTGATTCCACACACAGATGAAAAAAATTAGAGAGAACACTGAAGGGCAGGATATACATGTCATAATTAATAATGCTAATAATGTGCCATCATGCTCCTTTTCTCCCCACACCAACCCTGTGAGGTGGCTTAGGCTGGGAAAGTGATAGGCCTAAGTTGATCAAGTAAGGAGAAATATGAATCTGGGCCTCCCCAGTCCTAGTCAGACACTCTGACCACTAAACAACACAAAATGCATGATGTTAGGTGGGCAGATGCCTTGGAGGTTTATGGTACATCAGCATAAAAGCCATAGTACACCAAACATACCATCTTTAAAATACCAGTTTTAAAATACCATACAGAAAAATAAATAAATATAGACACATTAGCAAACCATTACAATTCAAAGCACAGTTAGGACAACAGTAAGTAAAACTGATCCAACTATAAAAGATCTCTGGAAATTAAAAGCACAAAATCATTTTAAAAGACTAGCAACTTTTCCTTTTTAAAAAAGACAGAAAAGATAGGGGTAAACATTATTGTTAAGAAAAGCCACTGTGTAACAGGTGGCATGACAGTCAACTGTAAATGAAATAAGGTGATGTCATAATGATGTTTGGAAGATGAAAGGGCTAAACAGACCTTGCCTTTGGTTTTTCTTGCTGCCCCACCCTACAATTTTTATCGAGGTACTCCTCTCTTCAGAAATTCTTCCAAAAATATCAGGAGAACAAATCAATCCATTTTTGCTAGTAATATGCTTTCCTCTTTATACCCTATCTACTTCAGTATCTCTCAGCTTTATCTTGCTCTAATATTACTACTAGTAATACCACTAGTAATGATCTACCAGAGGAAATAAATAAATGTACATCAGGAACCTGCAACAGCCTCCCTCTTAGTTGAGGGATCTTTCAGTCTTGGAATACATAGTTGGCTTAAATATGCAATTCCTGGGTGTTCAAATGAAATAATTATTTCATTTCAAGGCTTGGATAAGATAGAGAGCATTTATAGGAAACTAGAGCTTCAGAATACACACATACAGGTACCAACATTTAACAACTATGGTTCAGATATTATGTCACCATCATGTATTTATGGGACATTTCAGAGCTCGGGCTTGCAAGACTGTTTCCGGCAGACGTTCAAGCTAATTCTACTGTAAGGCTTGAGTAGAGCATTCGCTGCTTTAAGTGACTGCGTGCTAGTTGCTGGCTGGATAGAGACGAGGAGTTTGTGGAAGCACCCCTAAGAGCAACCGGCCTGCATCCCCCGCGTTCTGGAGCAGGATGACTGCCTGCTGCGTAAAGAGCACAACAAGAGCAAATTAGGAGGAGAAAAAGAGAGTAGCGAACACTTCCGGAGGTAGCAGCGGCAGCTTCGCAGCTGGTTTAAGAGCATTTCTCCACTCAAGAAATGGCACAAGTTCTAAAACCACGCTGGACCCGATCCTGTAAGCGACGCGCGCCCTGACATCTCCCTCCTTCCAGCCAGCTGATGATGTAGAGCTGCCCATGAAGGGTGAGGATGGGGCTTTTTCGTTTACTGCACTGACCTGAGATGCCTCCCCCAATAACGACCACATCGCATCTGTTGCTGGTGCTCATGGTTGCTTTCCGGATGCTCCTTCTGCAGCCGCCGAAGCTCCTGGGAGTGAGCTCCGCCAGCAGCAGCAGCAGCCTAAATGAGACACACACACGCCTCTCGCTTTGCTTTGCTCTGCCCGGCGGAAGCCCCGCCTGCAGCGTTCTTATCAAGCCCTCGGTTGAGGAGAAGGCGCTGGAGGGAAGACTCCATGGTCGAGTCTCAACTGGACTTAAAAATTGGGGCAGGGGCAGCCTGAAGAATAACGGAGTCAAAGCCGGTGGGTACATTTATTAGCACCAACACAAATATCACAAAGTCTTCAACAAATTACTGCTTGCCTTTTGCAACCTTTGATTTGAGATACGTGACTGGCTGTCGCTCTCCCTTGCTGTATTTCTCCAACCATTTGGATGTGTACTGCTTTTTGATTTGCTTATTGTTCATTTTAAAAAAAAACTGTTTTGGTTTTGTTGTTTTATTATCTTGCTAGTTCTTGGTTGTAAAAAAAACCACAACACACGTTCATATCGCTTTTGCAGTATAGAAATGTTTTAATTAAATGTCCTGCTTTGAAGATGCAACAAAAGAGGGGAGCTTCACCTGTTGGATTTCTGCATCAGCCGTTAAAGGCCCGGAAAGAAGCTGTTCTTTACAAATCAAGCTTCTGAATAACAGGAATACCAACAGAAGTAGAACATGGCAATCCCCATCATTCTTCTTGTGTTGCTTGCTATGTTGCATTGGCATGTTGGGGCATTACAGTCAAGTGCAGCTCAACTGCAGAGGGTGTGAAAGTGTCTCCTGAAAAGTAGCTGCCCCTATTTTCTGGTTTAGAAATCTCACACATGGGGCACAGCTTGCCCACCCAGAAATGCACTTTGCCTCTTCTGTGCCCCGCTCAATTTGTTGTTCTGATGCCAAATGGCACCACATAAAGTTCAGCTGGTTGCATGGTGCCTTCCAATTTTCTCAGAGGCATAATCCAGCTTCCTATGGCTTCTTCAGAAAGTACTTTTGGATATGTCCAAATTTCATTATAGCTTGCTTGTAGCAATTTGAATTACTAGCCACTATGTCATCTTCTTCCCGGAAGTATTGTCTTGCTCTTTTGCTCATACCTACCAACTGGGTTTGCTGCTTCCACCCAACAGCCCCATTTTCAACCCAGATTTAGCTTTGATTCTTCTGCTGTCACTTTCTGTTGTATCTCCTAGCTTCATTCATGCATCCCACCTTCTATTTGTAGGGGAAGGATGGCAGTTGTTGTTGTTGTTGTTGTTTATTCGATTTCTATACCACCCTTCCAAAAATGGCTCAGGGTGGTTTACACAGAGAAATAACAAACAAATAAAATGGCTCCCTGTCCCCAAAGGGCTCACATTCTAAAAAGAAACATAAGGTAGACACCAGCATCTCTGGAGGTACTGTGCTGGGGGTGGATAGGCCACTTACTCTCCCCCTGCTAAATAAAGAGAACCACCACGTTAAAGGTGCCTCTTTGCCCAGTTTAGCAGGGGTTGGTTCAGTCCCCAAATAGTAAAGCAAAACCAGTTTGGTGAGAAAGCAGCAAAGCAAGAGATCTTGAGACAATTCTTTAGTACTGAAGAACTTCAAGGATTTATTTAAAGAAAAGGTTACAAACAAAAGGAAAATGCCTGCTCCTTAATTTCAGCTGTAGCTCATGGCTGAAGAGAGAGACCAAAGCAAACAGCCATCTCTGAAGAGACAAAATGGAGACTAACACTGGAAGAACAAAGAGAGGTGGAGTCCAGCACTTTTATCCATGACCCTAAACTGCCCCCACAGTGGTCACTATGAGACATTTCATCTGAGAGCTGATGCCGCCGGGGTCCTAGCTCCAACATTATTACACTGGCAGTCTGGGGTTGCTTCACCACCATATTGGCATCCCATTTCCTCCTCATTTTTTTTCTTTTGCCATTCCATCTTACCCCATTGGCTATGTCTGCATATTAGGGGTTCTGTGCACACTTTAAGGCACAGGGAGGGTGCTCTTACCTCCCCCGCCGCATTATACCCTGGTCAGGGTAGAACCAGAAGTGGCATGTGCCTGCCACACATGTGCACGTATGTGGCGGGTGCACGCCACTTCTGGGTTTTATGCTGACTGGGGCAGCAAGAGGGTTTTCTAGCCACCCTGTGCTAGCATTTTTAAAAGCCCCTCCGTAGGTGGAAATGCGACAGGGGAGGTAAGAGCAGCCTTCCCACACCTTTAAGCCTCCTACACCCCTGCACTCAAACCAGTTCGAATGTGGGGGTTCCGAACCTGTTCGGCGTTCCTTGAATGGAATGCTGAACAAATTTGTGCACATCTCTACTGCATCTCCCTTCCTCTACTGCAGTCCCTTAGCTCTGTTGCAGCCCAAGTGCCCACTTCCAAAACTCTATTAATACTCTATTTGCATAATTCACATTGTCACTGTCATTCTCAATGAGCATTCACTCTGTCTCTCAAGTTAATGTTGCTTTGACCTAATTGTACTATAGTACAAATAGTAATGCAGCCTATATTTTTAAAAATAATATAGTACCATTTATACTATTTTAAAATGTATAGGCTGCACATACTATTTAAAGCAATGCAATAAAGTAAAGGTAAAGTGGGCCGTCAAGTTGGTGTTGACTTCTAGCCACCACAGAGCCCTGTGATTTTCTTGGTAGAGTACAGGAGGGGTTTACCATTGCCATCCCCCGCGCAGTATGAGGTGATGCCTTTCAGCATCTTCCTGTATCGCTGCTGCCCAATATAGATGTTTTCCATAGTCTGCGAAACATCCCAGCAGAGATTTGAACCAGCAACCTCTGGCTTGCTAGTTACCAATCAAAGCAGCAAGCAAATTATTTAAACCACCCCCAAAAAACTCACTAGAGAGTAAATATTCAGTGTCCTTACTTCTGGTAAATATGCATAGAATTGGGCAGCACATCACATTTTAAAAGAAAAATCTTTTGGTTCTTATGGGGAGCAGCCAAGATCAGCTTCTCATATAGACATTACCAATGTTCATCATAATCTGGTTTAAATTATTAGTTTGTCCATCATGTAATGCTCAGGTGCATTCCAAATTGAATATCATTTCCCCCAGAAAATCTTCTAGAGTTCAGAATATAAAACAAGATTCTACACATATACACTTAACTCTCCAGCTGACCAGGTTGCTTTGTAAGTACATGCCAGAATTTAATATTAGCCCCCATTTCCCCCCCAGGGAATTGACCAGTGAGTGCTGTGAGACCATATGAATCTCAAAGTCAACTGCAGACCAGGTACCCAAAGACTATTGCTCATTAGGTGTATGCAGTAAAAGTCATGAATGTTAACCCCTTATTCTTGATTAATTGGAATGTAGCTCAATGGTATGGCATGTGCATTGTATGCAGAAAGTCCCAGTACCATCAGAAACTGTGGATGGGAAAGACCCCAGTTTGAAATCCTGGAGAGCCACTGCCAGTCAGCATAGATGACACTGCCTAGATGGATCAGTCGTCTGTCTTAATATAAGACAGCTTCCTATGTTGAAGAAACACTCATTGATGGTTTACAATGCAATCAAGCAGCCTTTTGTTCTCTATTTGAGTCAATTCTCTTTATTGTCTCTTGCTAACTTGTTGTGTGGCTGCCCCCCATCTAGATCCTCTCTTATTCCCAGGTATTTTCTCCACCATAGCTGGTGCTGAGATCTACAAGTCTCGGGGGCAATGCAGTAAAGCACAGATACATCAGCATGCATATGCCACATAGCTGCTTTAAAGGCACTTTTGGAGGCCAAAATGTGGGGTACAAATATTAGGGCCATGCATGACTGTCATTATTTGAGTCAGTATTAACCCATTTCCAGAAATGATCAAACCATGCATTTGATCCCTTGAGTGGCTTGGATTACATCGAGCCGATACATCACTGTCAGGTTGATGCATCGGGGTCAGGTGTGATGATTTCCCCCCAGAAATGCACCGGGAAGAAGATATGCCATGTCATTGCTTCCTTTCTCAGTGCACTGTAGAGCAAGAAGGAAAGGCAGCATTTTTGAAATGCTGTGGCTATCCAGAAGGCAGACAGTTTCTTCAGAGAAGCCAGATCTTCAATAGGTACCCCGCCTCCACACACAAATGCTATATTAAATACAATATCAATCCAATGTGTTGAATGGTTTACTGGTATTGGGTGATTTTTTTCATTGGAATTGTTTCTGGTTAAAAATCCTCAGATGGGGCTTGAATCACCTTGGACCCATCTTCTCCAGTGTTGTTCTAAACTTCTCTGCTGACCTCTGAAGCTGGGGAAGATGTTGAAGGCATCTGTGATTCCCCCTGTTAAATTCCTACTCTATCCATTGATTTGATCATCAAGGTTACCTCCTATAATATGCCTAGAGCATTCTGGTATGTTACAGAATCTGTAAGTCTCAGGAGAGACCAATCTCTATCTTTGCAGAAGAGAGCTTCCAGATCCAACTGTGCCTTGATCAGGTGGTCTTATTTCAGTGCCACCAACAATCAGATCACCAAATTCCTGTCTCAGAGACTTGGAGTAACATATTTGCATCCAGTTAATAAAAATCCCACCCTCCTCTCTTTATCATTCGACCTGAAGCAAATAATCCTGCTGAGACAAGACTGCTTTTCACTTTCCAGTCATTTCTAAATCTGTCTCAGTATAGGGTATTAACACGCCAGAGACCTCTCACTGTTATCAGTCTGGCTTTGGTGCTTAGCAACTATCTAATCCACAGCATCCATTCACAGGGTTGCTTTCCACATAACATTTTAAAGACACAGATGCACTTTTGGTAGCCCCACCCATGTCTGCATTCTAGCAGAAGGGTTGCATGGCTGCCAACAGGAAGATGATAAAATGGACCCACCCACTCCTGGTGTCTGGGCATGTTGCCAAGTGAGATAGAGGGGAAGCGAATGGAAGTGGGGGGAAAGACCTACGGTAGGGCAGAGGGGATGACCAATATCCCTCTACCAGAATCACCCAATGATAACCAAGGAAAAAAATCACCAGCCATAGAAACTTTCCCACTAGGTCAACGGGGCATACACACAAATGTGTAATGCCCAGGCCACTCCTGCCACCCAACCCCCATTAAGAAAGGCAGGGGAAGGCTGGCAAATAATTACCTGGCTGCTCATGACTGAAGTGCATTGGCAGGTTTGAGGCCACTGGCTCAACAGGAACATTACCTGCCACAAAAGCATGGTCGTAAAATCAGAAAATCCTGACCAGCAATTCATTTTATCCCCAGCATATTTGGATGTAGGATTGGTGGAGCTTCTCCACATTTCTGCTGCCTGAAATGTGGGTGCAGGAAAAGAAACTGGGTAACTGGACAAAGGTGGAGGCACTCCTCTTGCTAGCACAAGTTGGTGTCTTCCTTCTTTCTGTCTGCCTGCAAGGTAAGCAGTGTTGGGAATTCTCTCTGGTAGGAGAAACTCTTTTTCATTATAACAGAGGCACAACACAGCGGAATTTAGTTTGGCATGCGTGTATGCTGAGAGTAAAGTAACTTGGAGCCAGTTCATAGTTTCAAATCAATATATAGGGCATTTATTAGAGAACTCCATTCTGGATAGGAAAGTGAGGAGTTAGGATCTCTAATCTAGCTAGCTAGCTGGATGCAGATGGATTCTGCATCTCTGCACACATGGTGCAGGGGAGAGGAGCTTGCATGTTGCAAAGTAAAAGGAACAGGAAGAGAAGGGAAGAGGAATTGGCTGAAAGGAAGGAACTCCCTAAGATTAGCAATCTACATTCCAAAGGGATAGTGTCAGAGCAGTAGAGAAGGGATGACCAATGTCTTGATCCTCTAGCCCTCTGACTCACTAGTTTGTCCTCCACTGTCATTGAGACAAGAGACAACGCAAAGTCCTTCACTTCCAACAAGCAGGAAGTACAACTCTAGTGGCAAACCACTACTGCCTTGTCCCACCTCTGTAAACAGTATCTTAGGAAACCAGGCAAGGACAACTGGCTCAACCCACAGCAAAGCCACTTGCTTTCCAGCTGCATGGGAAGAAGACCAGGGCTAGTCTTCATGCACACAGTGACATACCAGCCTGGGTGGGAATGGTCAGGCCCTCCAACTCTTCATGATGCTGGTGAGAAACTGGCAGCTACTGCCCGAGTAGAAGGAATGGATGGAGCAGTGCCACATGCTGTATGTGGGTAACTGATCGGGGATTTAATCCAGCTGAGCTTGCCTTTTGGGAGCAATGGGACTAGGAAGAGGACAGATCAGAATACTGCTATTCTCAGCCCTGAGAATCCAATACTATCATGGAGGAAAGTTGTCTGAGTTCTCCCCCTGTACTGAGAGAAACGCTGTCTGGGGGAAAGAGGCCAGTGATAGAGCTTCTGGCTACCTGCAAACGCCTAAGCTAGACAGTGGCTTATTACTTTTGTATTATCGCTTTCCCATCCCTTCCTTATTTAATTGCTGGCCCTTAGCAGCTTCAGAGTGAAACAAAGGCTTAGTTTTCCTCAATGAGAGAAATGGGCAACCCTAATGCATTGGCCAGCCATACAGAATATATCAGGTGCTTATCTTTATATACTGTCCTTGCCATGCCTGGCACATTCCTGCAGCAAAACGTTTTACTTTGTTCTAGTTACAGTAGCAGCCCATAAGCTGGAGGGGTGGAAAATGAGCAACAGCTGCTCTGGTACCAGCAGCTGCTCTCTCGCTGCCTTCTGGCCCCGCCCCAGTTTTAATTGAGCTGTGTGGGCCAGTCATTCTTCCAGGAAATTCCCATCCAAGTGTGTGACCAGGACTGGGGATTTCTCTTCCCTATCAGATGAATGGCCAGCTCATGTGGCTCAATTACAGCAAGAGAGCAGTTGCTGGACCTAAGCAGCTGGGGCTCGTTTCCTGCCCCTATGGCTTGTTAGTCTGGGCTGCTACTGCCTTGTTCCAATGGATGGACTGAGGGATATTGGAGGAAAGGAGATTAAGGCCCTTTGAACCACCACTAGGGATGTGTATGGAACCGGCAGGGGCTGGTTCGAAGGTGGGGGTGGGACAACTTTAAGGGCGGAGAGGGTGCACTTATCTCTCCCTCCACTTTCCCCCCTCCGGTACTCTGTTTGTAAAGGCCACTTCCTTGGCCGGAAGTGATGGACAAGCTTGCTCACACACCCAACATGCATGAGAGCAAGTGTGACATGTGCGCACGCATGCCTGGTGTGCGCCCACACACCCACCACTTCTGGCCAAGTGGGGGACAGGGTGGGAGGGAGGTATGCTGCCCACCCAATGGGGTCTTTACAAACGGAGCGCCAGCGGGGGGAAAGCGGAGGGAGGGGTAAGTGCACCCTCCCCTCCCCTTAAAGTTGTCCCACCCCCCACCTTCATGCCACCGAACCGGCCAGTGTTCAAACCTGTTCAGAGGCCCCTTAAAAAGGCCTGTAAAAGGGCCTCCGAACAGGTTCATGCACATCCCTATAATTCACACATAATCAAATTAGCATGGTAGCAACTAAATAACCACTTCCCTGTAGTTTGGTCACATATGGCTTTGATAACATATGAAGCTCTAGACTCCTAAGGAAAAAAATGTGTTTGGCTGATTAGGAGAGCTTTGAAGGGTGGAGGGATGGAGACAAAAGCCTGAAGGAAAGTACAAAATACAAGTCCTGAAGACAGAGACCAGTGGGTGTTACATGGGAAACTGAAAGAATTGTGAAATTGTCTACCAAACTCCACAATAAAATTATAACAGAGATCTTGCATATATTATGATATTCATACACTAATCCACAGAGTATAGGAAATAAAATGAGACTGCTTTTGGTACTAGAAGGTAAATACAACTTGATAGGTACAACTGAGATTTGAAGGGATGACTCCTAGGATTAGAATGTAGGATATGAAGGATATAACTTGTTGAGAAAGAATAGATACCTCAGAAATAACACAGGAAGAGCATTAGATGTGGAATGTGTGTACACCTGCTCAGATATTCAAGAGCACAAACATAAAGGCCCAGTGGAGAGCAGCCAGTGAAGCTGGATGGTGGTGGTGGTGAGCTCATAATGTAATGAAGTCACCTCTTGCAATTTTCTATAGTAGACATTATGGGGAAGGGCAGAAGAAGATATGTTTTAGGGCTGCTTCTTTCAACAGCTGCCGCACCTGCTCCGTGACATCAAATTCTAGCCTTTTAAAGGCCAACAGCAGGCCCAGCCACTATTTTGAGAGCAGTGGTTTGCACTCCCTGCCAAAACAACATACAAGAACTACACACAATCATTAGTAAATACTTTAACATTAAACTTGGGCTTAAATCCATACTCCAAGCCGAGTATGAATTAAAGGTACAGTATATGAGCTGAGCTGTATAGTGTACCTTAATGCATGCCCTCATTTATATTTGCAGTGTTTTATAAACATTCAAAACCGCAAATCTCAGGTCCTCTGTTTAATCCAGGACATTGATAATCAAGATTAAAAATAGAAGCTCTTGAATTAATACTGCTGGTTAAGGTTTCTCAGTTAATTCTCAACCAGATTTTCCATATAATCCTTGCTTATCCTCTCCCCACATGTTTTCATAACTTTAAAGAACTCATTCTTTTAATCTAAAGACTAATTGCAGTATCAAAAATAAAATCACAAAATGGTTTTCATATAACATTTCCTTGTACTCTCTCCTGCCCACCTCCTCTCCATGGGCCATGAGCAGGCCAGAACACTCCTCATACAGTGCATAATGGATATAGAGTGCCAAGTGGACTTAGACGGGGTCCTGGACTTCCTCATCACTGAAAGTCGAAGATATAGCAGCACATGCTATATAGCTTAAGCAGCTAGAGGTCCCGAATCACAGAAAGGCCTTCACTTTGGCCAGCTTTGATGCCCTCTCCTCAGCTGTGCTAAACGGAAGAACCCCTTCTCAGAACGCCTGTGCCCATGCGACTCTGGGCAGGTAAAAACTGCAGACCACTTCCTTCTCCATTGCCTTTTCTATAAACACATCTGCAAGACCCTTATTTTCCTGCATCTCACTGGGTTGCCTGGCCACACAGGCCAATTCTATGCCTCCCTACTACTCTCTGCAATCCTTCCACATCACACGATGTCACCAAGTTCTGTGCAGCTGCGTGCAAATTTCACCGGGATTTGACCACTAGCACTTAGCCTTATCTTTAAACGTTTAGACTAATTCTATAGCTCCCTACAGTTTTGTTCATATAGGTTAGCAATTTTTACAATCCTGCAGCTTTTACCTCTATAGCTTTTAGTAATTTTATAGTTCTAATCTCTTTTAACTATTTATTTTATTTTATTTATTGTTAAATTTATATACCGCCTTTCATTAAAAACAATCCCTATTAAACCTTTTAGTATCCTATAGCTTATTTCTATAGCCATCATTAACTACTATAGTTTTAATCTCCTCTAACCATAAAACCTTTCTAGTTTTACATAGTTTTACTCTGTAATTGCTGATTTAGAATGCTCACGGTTTCAAAGTTTTTCTTGCCTTATGCTGGTCAGTGATCAAAATAAAGATTGATTGATCGATCGATCATATCAGAAATTGATCATATCACAAATGCAACGTATATTGCATCAACCTCACTTTGGAAATTACCTGTCGTTGACTCAGGGTTCCAGCACATCTGTCACCAAAGCATTCAATCCCTAAGCAGAAAGGCTCCCATTGCTTTGGAAAAAACCCTTTCTCCAGCTCCTTCTTCTCATCCATTGCTGATACCACTGTAATGGTGACAGTCAATGTATCTGTATAGGGCCAGAAGTATCCATAGTAGGGATGTGCAGAACCTAATCAAACCAAACCACCGTGAACAGGGCTGGTTCGAGCGTTTTGATCGCAAACCACTCCAAAACCGGATAAGGCTGGATCATTGAACCGACTGGCCCAGCTGATCGGTTTGACTGAACCGGTTCGCTTGGGTGCAGTTCAGTCCAAATTTGGACCAAAGTGCCCCAACCAGTCATGCACACCCCTAATCCATAGGATAGCAATGGCTTGAAAGGACTCATCTCTTATAATCAGAAGGCTTGTTCCACAATCATTTGAATCTAGGTTTATTGTGGGTTACCAAAATTAGAGTAATTGTGTGAACACATGCCAAGGTGAGAATCTTGGGCTAAAAACTAGCTTGACATGGGTTCACAAAATCACTTCAGTGTTGGTAATCCACATTCAGGAATACCAGGCATGGATCTGGGGTCCCAGGTTCTTGTGCACACTCTCCTAGAGGGCCCCATGATTTTCCCAATGGAAAAAAGGGCCCTCTTTGTATTTCTGGAATGGCTTGGATAGAGTTCTGAAATTTGGCACAGATGTAGGACAGGTTAGCAGGACTCTGTGTGTTGATTTTGAAGCAGATCAGTCAATGCATTGATTGTAATGATTTTTTGAATTTTAAAAAAACTTCAAAAAAGTCCTATAAGTGTCTTGTTTCATGATGGAAAATTACAAAAGCTTTTGGAACTTAAGCCCCACCTTGGACCATAATTCCACCCCCATGTGGGGGAATCTGTCCATTGCCTTCATGTGCAATGCCCCCCCCCCACTGCTTTTTGCCCAAACCTCTACATTTCCAAAATGGCTGGGCTTAGAGTTTTGAGATTGGATACACAAGTAGCCCAAGATGGCAGGACTCTGTATGTTGATTTCAAGGAAGTTGGTCAGTCTTGTGATTTTTAATGAATTTTTCCCTACTGTAGTAAAACTGCTGGAACGAAATCTCTATCCATAGAGTACTTCATACCTAGTAAAAGTGGAACTAACTTACATCAGAATAAACAAACCTTATCTATCTATCTATCTATCTATCTATTTTCAAATGTGCTATGCGCAAGTTGGTTTGTGATTCAAAAGGTTTGCATAAGAACTGTGAAGCAAGGGGCATGTATTGTGGTTTTAATTTTTTCTTTTCTTTACAAATGCACTATATGTCCAAGCTGGTGTTGTGTTTCAACTATAGAACAAGGGACATATTGTTTCCCAGTTAGTTTGTGAATGGTCAAGGAGATGTGTGACTCCATTGGGGCTTGTATCGTGGGTGTTTGTTTAAATGCACTCTGACCTAGATCTGTGGTTTTGTGCTGATGCTGAATGATCAAGGAGATGTGTGAATCCTCTGAGGATTATGTAGTCTTTCTCTCCTCACAATGCACTCTGGCCCAGATCTGTGGGTTTGTGGTGCTGTATATATATACAAAGAGGATCCTTATTTTGCAGGTCGGGGTGGAGAGGGAGGAGGGCGTAAGCTCATTAGATCCAGGGTCCAAAATGATCTAACTGCAGCCCTACCCACATTAAACCTAGATTCAAATGACTGTGAGGACAGGCTTAATGTTTTTTGTACCCTAGACTTGGCTATCAGTCTTCATCATGATTTGTTTGGGTATATCATGCCATTTCAAGCCTATTTCTCCTCTATAACTAGTAATAGGACACTTATAAATCCTGTGTTCATTTAGCACCAGATTAAACCCCTTTTAAACATTAACACACAGTGATCCACATGTTGTGCAGTGTTAGCAGACCAATCAGCCTGCTCTGCTACAGGCTCTTGGTGGATCCACCCACTCTACTGAGGTCAAGCAGTGTGTTTCCAATCCAACTTGCACTTCTAGGGTGCAGGCAGGCTATTCAAAGTATTTGTGCTTTTGTCCATGTATCCCAAACCACCAGAGCTTTCCTGCAAGCCCTCAGCAGTGCAGGTGGCTGCAGCCAGAGCCTGGAGCAGAATAGGTGGATTTGCTCCACCTTCCTAACACTGGCAACATGTGGGCCAGTAATTTTATTGTTTTACTGCCACTAGTGCCCTTTATTGTGGTTTTGTTCAGTATTTGTGGTTTTTTTATTGTACCTTTTTTGTATTCACTTTATAATATTATTGTAAGCTGCCCAGTAAATCTTTAATTCAAAGAAAGAGATCATTTTTTAAAAATAAAATGTGTATTAACTGCACTTTGATGTGGAAAATTAGATCCAGGAGGTGGCACATCATAATGTGGTTTTGCAAATTGGGGGGAGAAAAACCAAAAATGTTATTGCCTTTGAAATTATCTTGGATTTCGTCACTGTAGATGGAGCCCTGTCGGCAAAGTTTGTCTGGCATGATGAGGTTGCTACTTGATACCACTGAAATGTAACAAGGTACAGCAGTCTTATCTACTTTTGAATGCTGACTTTGGCAGAGGCAACAAGGTGCCCATTAGTTACTGATGTTGCTGAACAACTTCTGTGTTGAAAAATGGCAATGTCTTAACAAGCTGCCTAGATTTTGTCATTCATGACATTTGTGTGCCTGACTCATTTTTGTTTCAAGCAGCCTCCTGCTTACTCATCATTACCAAATGGTTGCTCAATGAGATTTTCATTGGTCAAAGGTTGAGGGGCTTCTATGTAACTCTTTGCTTCTCTCTTTGACTATAAGAAGTAGGATATATTATGCAAACCAAGCTAGAGTATACAAATGTATTTTATACCAGATTGCAAGACTTTGCTTTTTTCAATTAATATTTTATTGTTCTACTGTACCATCTACATGCAATTTTTAAAATAGGAAACATTATATACCAATAAGGCAAATTGAAATACATAATTATGTTTAGTCTGCACCAATAAATAAAATATTTATTACTTCTTGTCTAAAGTTTTTATAAAGCTTCAGTCTCAGTCTGTTTCAATTCAACCAATAGAAACCAGCATTCTAGAGTCTCTGTTTTTATTCTATTCCACATTCTTTTAGAAGACAAGACATCCAAGATTCTCTGCCACATTTTCCTTCTCCATTCATCCAACATCAGAAGTTGCTGCTCCTTCCAATATCTGGCCAGTAACACCCACACAGTAATCAAAATATTTTTAAATATATATTTTTAGTGTCTTACCCAGCTTACCCAGCAGTGAGAATCCATTGAAAGTCTACATCCTGTTATCTCTTGTATATAATTTATTAAATACAGTATTTCCAAAATAATTAGTTTGTCTTCATAATCTATCAATGCGCTTAACACCAGAACCGTTTTTTTTTAGTATTGCCAACAGGTTGTGCACACAAATTTATTAGGGATGTGCACAAAACATGATTCGAGTAGCAAGCTGCAGCACATCCTCCACACCTCCACACCTTTAACAGGGAGGAGAGCAGGTCCATACCTGCTATTCACCTCCACAGAAGGTTCAGCGGCCATCCCCCCCAGCTATCATTGTGTGCCAGCGGAGTATCTCTCAGTTGCTCTCTCATGACACCTGCACACACATGGCCTCCGTGCATGTCCGGTGGCCATGTGTGTGCCAGCATCATGTGAGGGCACTGGGAGATGCCCCGCTGGTGCCTGATGATAGCTAGGGTAGCACCACCAAACTTCCCATGGCAGCAAGCGGCAGAGGAGCAGGTATCTGCCGGAGGGCCAAAGTTGTACAGTCCTGCTCTGAACATGAAGTTCTAGTCTTTTTCTGAAGTGCTAATTTGAAATAGGTTTTTTTCACATCTATTTTTAATATTGCTATTGAGTTCCTGTACTTCAGTCAATATTTCCTGCTACTTATAATTTTAATTTGCCAATTTTGTAACATTGATCTAGTGATTCTGTTTATATACCATACTTCCACCAGAAAATTTGTCATGAACTTTTTATTCTTAGATTATTAGGTTTGTGGAAAAAATTGAATTGTGATATAGGATAGAGTCTTTAACAAATAACACACTATGTATTAAACTAAACTTTTAAAAACACACCAATATATTACATAAGCAAAGCAGTGGGAAAGAAATATTGTGAAGTTACTGAATATCTTTTGAGTGATGTTATAGGTCAAGGGCCCTAAACATTTGTACTATAAAAGGGTTGAACAATTATGTCTTTCTTTAAGAACCTTTTTCATCCCTCTAAAGTGTCCTCCCACATGCCTTATATTCCATGTTCAAAAGTATCTCTTATGGGTATTTAAGTTACAAACCAAAATGGGGGAAATGGCCTTTGGCAACCGGAATATTGTCTGGTGATTTCAAATACCCCAAAGTCATTATAATACTAGTTACTTCCCTATCTTTAAATGTCAAGACTTAATTGCCCAGTAAAAGTAATATGCTGTAAAAAATAATATGCTGTAAGTGAATAACCGCAACCACGCAGTTTCAAGACTGTGTCTGGGAAAACTGACAATTTTCATAGCTAAATTTGAGAATGTCATTCTCTGTGAAAGCCTTGTAGCACTGTGAACATATCTCAAGCAGTGCCTCTCAGGAATCCAGAAAGTACAGCCCATTACAGACGGAAGAATGGCAAAATGTTTTTCTTGAACCCACAGTTGCACATTGCTTGAATTATTTTTACAGTACTTGGAATATGTAATAGTTTATCAAAGGCTGTGTGCCAACAGAAGCTTTTCACAGATATGGAGGTGCCTGCACAGTTGTAATTGCCAGAGGTACACACGTTCATCTTTGTAACTCATTGTGGCATCTCATCATTTACAGCATGTACCCTGGCAAAACCAAAACTATTTATTTATTTATTTAACTAACTAACTTCTAAACCACCCAAACTTTCATCTCTGTTTTGTTTCTTCCAACTAGCCATGGAAGTCTGACCAGTACTGTGGCATGGATACCTACTGGTTAGTGCCTTGATCTATCTGTCTATCTATCTATCTATCTATCTATCTATCTATCTATCTATCTATCTATCTATTTATTTATTTTCTATACCACCCAAAAATTGCATCTCTGGATGGTTAACAATTAAAATCATTTAAAACCCAGTATTAAATTTTTTTGAAACTATAAATCTAATTAAAAGCCTGGGTGAATAAATGTGTCCTCAGTGCCTTCTTAAAAGTGGCCAGAGATGGGGAGGCTCTTATTTCAACAGGGAGTGCATTCCAAAGTCCAGGGGCAGCACTGGAGAAGGCCTGTTCCTGAGTAGCCGCTAAACGGGTTGACGGCAACCGCAGACGAACCTCTCCATATCGTGACCCAGTACTCAGGCATTTGGATAGTGAGTCCAAGTCAAAGGTAGCTTATATACATGAAGCTCGGGAGTTGTTTGGCTTGCCATTTGCACAGTCTACAAGTCCACCTGCCTGAGGTGGTAAGGCTCAGTTCAAGGGATGACATGAGAAGGAATACCTGACTTTCTACCCTGACAGTCAGAGACTGGAAGCCTTTAAATAAAAATATCGAACCACAGATACTCTGTTTTGTCATCTGTAATATAGGGATGATAATAATGTTGGCCTGTTGAGAGGAATGTGTGGTGTCTTTAGCTGAGAGACTTTATCTAGGTTTGCTTTATCTTGCTGCCACTCCTCCCTAGTGCAACTATAAAGATAATCATTTGTGGTTAGAGTGGTGAGGTGTGTTTGTTCATTATGATTCCAACTTTCCCCTTCGATTGTGTGTTTGATACCTACCTGTAGAGAGCATAACGCCAGTAACAGAGTATCTTATTATTACAGTACTGGAAGTATGATTGGCTTCTGCTTGGTCCAGACTACAATGGCAAGAGTATTTTGATTTGTTATGGGGCTTTTCCCCCTTTCCTTTCCTGCATCTGTATGAAAGGTCTGAGTGGATTTATGGTGTTTGTTTGTTTATGATTGTGTAATCTCATTTAAACGTTAATAAAATGTTAATTTTTTAAAAAGTCTGGGGTTTGAATTAAACAGTGAATATTATTGTGTTACAGCTCTAAGTGACCCAATATCAACACATTGCAAGATGTTTTTTCCAAAGAAAGTTGTTGTTGTTTATTACATTTTATATCCTGCTCTTCCTCCAAGGAGCCCAGAGCGGTGTACTACATACCTAAGTTTCTCCTCACAACAACCCTGTGAAGTAGGCTAGGCTGAGAGAGAAGTGACTGGCCCAGAGTCACCCAGCAAGTATCATGGCTGAATGGGGATTTGAACTCGGGTCTCCCCAGTCCTAGTCCAGCACTCTAGCCACTCTCATATAAAGTGAGAGGATCCTTGAGATGCCAGAATGTAGATCTGCCTACTAGCTTAAAACAAATATATATGAGTTTATGCATCTCATGCAAGAAGCTGGGTCACTTTATAAAGGTCTCCCTGAGATTTATTCAGAGGAAAGCTGGTCCTTAGACACAAAAGCTTTGGAAGAAGAATTTAGGGAGTTGGTTCCCCACCACCATCCCTCCAGTTCCCCCAATTATTGTGAGTTCCAATGTCCATTAGAAAATCATGGTTAGGACTCTAGCTGGGTTCCTCAAGACCTTTCAACTCAACTTTTCATGCTATTGGAGAGGATCAGCCCTAACATTTACTGAGTAACTAGTGTACAATGTCCAGGTAAGCTGGCAGAGATGAAACAGGTGAGAACGCTTTTAAGCAGAGCGGGCCTCTTGTTATCTTTTATATATTTATTGCAACAAGTATACTGACAGCAGCAGCACTATAGCAGAAAGTATAGTCGGGGTGAAAACAGTTCAGATAATCTAGACGTTTCTGAACCAATTCATCAAGAAGTGTTTGCAATGAAATGGATATGTAGTTGAAACTGTTAAGGAACAGTTGTCCTTGGAGCCTAACCTCCAATCGCATTCCTTTATTCTTTCTCCCAAACTCTTATCTATAGATGTTAATGATGTGTGCTCAGTATCTTTAGGTTGGTTTAACCCCCACTTAATCAGACCCTGTAAACTAGATGTGGCTGTCCCAGGAGCATTGCTATGCCTCAAAAGATCTGGGGTTGGGTCTAGGCTGTTGGCAGCACAACCTTTTTTCACCTTTACAGTCCTCTGGGCATGGGGTGGCCACCATCACTGTTGCTGCCACCACTGCTTGCTACCTGCCACCACTGCCACTGCCTCAATGGCAGCAGTGGAACTAAACAGTGTGCTGTGTGCAAAAAGCCAGTCGGGAAGTGGTGCAAGTGCACCCATGCCACTTCCCTGCTCATATTTTACATGCCAATGCTGCACTGTTTAGCTCCTCTGCCACCGTCCTTGCAGTGGGTGGCAGAGTGAGACGAAGCAGGCAGGTCCAGGGCACCAGTGTTCCCTCTAAGGCCTGCACATGTGCACATGCTCACAAGTTCTTGGATGTCCACTCAGTTAATTTTAGATCCCACTCAGGTTGAATCAGGAGGGTCCCACTATGAATGCATGTGCGTACACACTGCTTTGATACTGCCGCCCAGAACAAAACTCATTCCTCACACAGATGGGGAAAAAAAATAGAGAGAACACTGAAGGGCACCTCCCAAACATTGGGGTTTTGTGCCACCTGCACCCACCCCACCCCGCCCAACAAAGCCACTGGTCTGTCCTGCAGGACCAAAATGCAGGCCTTTCAGGAGGGAGGGACCTTTATGTATTTGATTTCTATACCGCCCTTCCAAAAATGGGAGGGTGGAGAAGGAGGAGAAAGTATACAAATCTGTCAAATAAATAAATAAATAAATAAATAAATAAATAAATAAATAAAACATGCAAATTAGTTACCACATAATTTGCATAATATAATTTTCATAATATGCAAATTAGGTCACCCAGATTTGGGAACCTTGAATATGGCAACTCTATTTTTACAGCACTTTTTGCCCTCCCTTTTTTAACAGTTATGGCTCAGAAAAGTGCTAAACACACACAAAATAGTATTTAAAAATAAAAGGGGGAGCAAAATATCTATAATAATGATAAAATTGACCTTGGTTTAAACAAAAAACAACAGCAAGAAATGGCAAAGGGCAATGACCAGAAATAAAGTGGCAAAGATATATGCGAGTGCAGGAGGCATGCCCTTGGAAACCAACCCTCCAACACAACCCACCTGCACAGAAAACCACTCCTCCTCAGACCCAGACCTGTTGCACTATGATCGACTACATCTTCCTCATCATCACGTTTTTCCCTTAGCACTTTCAAGTCAGAAAAAGTCTCTAGGTGTTTTGCCAGGCCTATGTTTCTGCATTTGCCTCTTCACTAGAATCTTCTGTTTGCTGTATTTCAGATTCTAGCTATTGACCACTGAAACCCAATGCTAAAGAACACATCCCCATGTCTAGAATCAAATACAGCCACCCAGGGCCTTGACCTGGCTCTAACCATTTGTTTAGGAACAAAGGAAGCTGCCTTCTACCGAATCAGACCATTGGCCCATCTAGCTCAGTACTGTCTATGCAGACTGGCTTCTCCAAGGTTGCAGGCAAAGGTCTCTCTCAGCCCTATCTCAGAGATGCCAGGTAAGTCACACGTAGTCTTGCATTTAAATGCAAACCAGGGTGGACCCTGCTTAGCAAATCAGACTGTCCATGTTTGCTACCACAAGACCAGCTCTTTTCCCACAGACCTATCTGCTAGTGGTCATGTTTAAGCACTACATTCCAAACCACCAGTATGATGTACAATTAGGGGCAAGAAAACTTGATTGATACACAGTACTTGTGTGCCATATACAGATACAATTGTAGTTATAAGTAAACTTGGATAGTACAGTGATATTGCATAAAGAGGTATTCTCAGGACACTTCTCAAGAGGAAGACATTTCTGTAACAATTACACAGAATATATGCATCTTCTTTGTTTATGACTAGTCTTCTATGTTAGACATCTGAATAGTTTGCAGCAACAAATGGTATTGTATTATCCTAGCAAACATTATCTATCAATAAGGGTGACACAACACATAATCAACTTGTGGAATTCTCTGCTACAAGATGTCGTGACAGCCAACAACCTGGATGGCTTTAAGAGGGGCTTGGATAACTTCATGGAGGAGAGGTCTATCAACGGCTACTAGTCGGAGGGCCACCTCCAGCCTCAGGATGCCTCTGAATACCAGTTGCAGGGGAGTAACAGCAGGAGGGAGGGCATGCCCTCAACTCCTGCCAGTAGGCTTCCAGTAGCATCTGGTGGGCCACTGCGTAAAACAGGTTGCTGGACTAGATGGGCCTTGGGCCCGATCCAGCAGGGCTGTTCTTATGTTCTTATGTTCATACTTTGAAACCAAACTAGGAATGCGGGAATACTTGTGTGACTGCCCCAATATTCTTTTTGTACAGATAATGGGAGACATCAAGCATGAACAAAAAGAAGCTTGCTCTCAACATTCAGCAGTGCATTAGCACCACCTAAAGGTGGCATGTTTGATTTTTCATTCATTATTATTTTAAGTTTCAAATTAAACGGAACACATAGTAGTAGCAAGAATAATCCACCACTGAATCTTCTCAACCACTGCCACAATATATAGACTTGCCTTCCAATAAAATAGAAGTCAAACACAAATCTGCAGGTGACCGGCTATTTCCTGTTTCTCATGAGATCAGAACATTAGCTTTAAAAAGCAAGATCTTCCATCCCTGATTTTTTATGGAAAAGTTTCTTACCCTCTCCTTTGTAAAGCAGTTTGCTATGGGGATAAATGGGCCCTGATTAAAAATAAATAAATTGGCAGTGTAAAAGATGTAAACTTCATCATTTCATTTTTACTTCTTTTCACTTTATTTGCTTATTAACTGCAATGCATCAGACCTCATAAAATTTGTTTGACTTGCTTGGAGAACCTGGATGGGAATTTGTTCCTTTTTTTTCTTTTCTTTTTGCAATTCATGGCCTAATTTATATTATTAATTCCAATGTGTATCATATTGAGGTCCTCACTTTAATCGGAGGCTACATCTGAGGCTAACCTGAAGTGGTGCAGTGGAGAAATGCTTGAGTTAGCAGAAGGTTGCTGATTCGAATCCTCACTGGTACTATATAGTGCAGCAGCAATATAGGAAGATGCTGAAAAGCATCATCTCATACTGTGCGGGAAGAGGCAATGGTAAACCCCTCCTGTATTCTACCAAAGAAAACCACAGGGCTCTGTGGGCACCAGGAGTCGGAAGTGACTCCTTCCGACTCCTGGTTGACGGCACAATTTTACCTTTACATTTGTGCCCAGTGCTTTGGTGGGAAGAGGAAGCACCTTTTGGGCCCAACATAGCTAGCTCACAGTAGCTGCCCTGCCCCTGCTCACTGGATGATCTTGTCACTATCTAATCTACCACATTGGTTTGTGGTTAGATAAATGTGCAGTACTGTGCATGGGCAGCAGGTGTCTCTGTGTGTGAGAGGAATATGTTTCCTTCACTCTGCTAAAGCTGCAGGGCTACTGATTTCACCCCACTGTCATCCTGTGTTCTTTGCCTAGTCTCCAGGGGCAGCCCGCCCTATGTGTTTCCCCTTACCTGGGGTTAACTGGTCACCTCTTGCAGGTCTTTCCATGTGTCTGCAGATCATACCACCAAAAGCAGGCAGACATGTGCAGCAGGGGCGTAACTAGGTTGGAGTGGGCCCTGAGACAAGATTCTTAAATGCCCCCCCCCATTAAATGACTTCACAAGGAAGATCGGGTAGGCACTGGGTGGGGGAGAGCCTCTGAGCCCCCCCCCCAAGGGTGGACTCACAACAAAGAGACAAACAACAAACAGAGACAAACAAAGAAATAGTGGGCGGCGCCAGAACAAGAAGGAGAAAAAAAATTTAAAATGACTTCACAAGGAAGATCGGGTAGGCGCTAGGTGGGGGAGAGCCTCTGAGGGGCCCCCCCAAGGCGGGGGGCCCCGAGACAACGGCCTCCCCCTGCCTAATTGTAGTTACGCCCCTGATGTGCAGCGTCCAACAATGGGCTCCTTTCCCCTCCTTACTGGGGAATGACTGGGTAGAGCTGATGATGTCATCCTCCCAGCCATCCCAAAAAAGTCACACACTTACGGGGTGCCAGCCCAGCTCTCACCGCCCCAGCGCACAGCTTTGAGAACTGCTAGAGGGCCTAACCAAACAGTCCCTCAGATCACCAAGTAGCTAGAAAACCTAGGTCCACGGAGCCAATCAGCACCATCCCCAACACAAAGCAGATCCAGCACTGAAATCTGTCACTTGTGCATACCTACTGGCTTTGGGTTACGATGCCACCAAAGACATTATTAAACATTGTGTAGTGGATATGGCGCCGTGGGGAAATGCTTGACTAACAAGCAGAAGGTTGCTGGTTCGAATCCCAGCTTGGTACTATATCGGGCAGCAGCGATATAGGAAGATGCTGAAAGGCATCATCTCATACTGAGCGGGAGGAGACAATGGTAAACCCCTCCTGTATTCTACCAAAAACAACCACTGGGCTCTGTGGGCGCCAGGAGTCAAAATCGACTTGACGGCACACTTTACCTTTAGTAGATATGGAGAAGCAAATGGATTTAAATCTGGTTATCACCAGTAGTTTATACTTTAGGTGGTTTTTCAAACTACCCTCAGCCAGCTGAATACCTCACACACTTAACTACCTTAAATCAGAGGAGAGCTTTCCCGCAGGCGTGGCTTAATGCCTTGCCGTCTGCCATTTTGGATGGCAGATTTTAGGAACCGGTTATGTCCATGTGGTTCAGGCAACATTGAGTCCCTCTTACACGTTCTTTTATACTGTGCATACTATAGGGACATTCATACTTCCTGGATTGAACCATTCTTTAAAAATAGGCCTGGTTGATCAGAAGAGTACTACATCGCCTATCTCTTGGCGGACCAACATGCAGTTGTTACAGTGGGTACAGCAAGATTCTGTGCAACAGCATGTAAACTGAGATGAGAGCGATTAGAGACATAGGAAGCTGCCATATACTGAGTCAGACCATTGGTCTAGCTAGCTCAGTATTGTCTTCACAGACTGGCAGCAGCTTATCCAAGGTTGTAGGAATCTCTCTCAGCCCTGTCTTGGAGAAGCCAGAGAGAGAACTTGAAACCTTCTGCTCTTCCCAGAGCGGCTCCATCCCCTGAGGGGAATATCTTACAATGCTCACACTTCTAGTCTCCCATTCATATGTAACCAGGGTGGATGTGTATGTTGACTGGTCACTGACCTTAATATTAAATTACTTATTTACTGTCTCTTGTGTATTCTAGTCCACAAGAGCTTATACCGTACTATAAGATTAGTCTATAAAGTACCACAACTCTTTGTTTTTCTGATTGCCCATAGATGTCACTAAAGATATCATTTATGATATATAAATGAGATGATGATGATGATGAATTATTAATTATTTATTATTATTATTATTATTATTATTTAATAATAAAATAATATAACATGATTTTTTGTTATTTGCAAATATTGCTATTATAGAGCCAATTGGGACAATGCTTCATTTGCAGGCCACACTGTGAATACATATATACATACATATATCCTTCCTCCCACTTCCCAGCATACTGGGGTGCCTTTCCCTTTCCCAGGGGTGTAGCTATAATAAGGCAAAGGGAGACAGTTGTCTGGGGGCCCACTGTCTTGGGCGGCCCCCCAGAGGCAAGTCACATGACTGACTCCCCCAGCCACACACCCGCCTGGGCTTCCTTCAGTTGTATTCATCCTCCGAAATTGATGTGAGTGTTAAGACCTGGAGCTACCAGAACAGCATGTCTTTCTCTAGTACTATTAAATGACTTGCATTGTCCACAGTTTACAAAACCTTTAAAAAAATAATTTAGGATGATGTTCTATTGTGGCACATAGGAGATAGATAGATAGATAGATAGATAGATAGATAGATAGATAGATAGATAGATAGATAGATAGATAGATAGATAGATTTACTATGCTTTTTGTTACCACTATTGAGCCTCATTTAAGATTTCTTTACTTCATGAGCTGAGCTTCAGTGAGGGGGGGCCATTTTAAAATCTTGTCTCTGGGCCTACTACACCCCTGAACTTTCCCTAATCACATGGTAGCAGGGTTCATCCAAATTGCCCTTCTACATGTGCTATAAATATGAGTTTTAACTGTGGGATCAACTGTAATGTTTGCTGTGTTGGCCTTCACACTCTTGGTGTTTTGTTTTGTTTTAGCCATGCATCACTTTCTGTTGGAAGAAATAAGAATGGTGTAATTAAATGAGTGCACTCTTTCAATCCTCCTATTTCAGGACTACTTTCTGCCAAGCAACAAGAAGTTGTGGAAGACCCAGGATTGGTCCTATACCAAAAGATTCCCCAGGAAAGAACATCCTCAGCCCTCCCCACGAGCTATCCATTGTTATTCACTACATGCACATGCAGCTTGTGAGTGCCCCACTGTATGGGTACATGGACACCCTGCCCTGCTCACTGCAGGCATGACCCCCACCTGCCCGGGGCTGCCACCCCGCCTCACCTCCGCTGCCGCCACCTCTGTGCCTTATTCCCAGCTGGGCACATTCCCCTTGTCATGCACCTTACTGCCCCCCCCCCTCACTTCCCCAGCACCACCTTCTTCCTCCTTGGTGAACTGGCCTCACCTTTCAGGACACTGTCACCACCGCAGCTGCTGCTTGGTTTTGTAGATCAGCAAAAGATCTGCAGCAGCAACCTCTCCTTGATGCTGCTGCTGCTGCTGATGTTGTTGTACTGGCTCCAGTAGAGAAAGTGAGCTAGCTACTGGAGCCAGCACAGCAGCACTGATGAGGACAGGCCCCCTCTGCAACCAAGCTCCATCCTCACTGCCACATTTAAACATTTTTTTAACCACAAAACTTTAGTCCTGTCTAAAGTAAAGTAAAGTGTGCCGTCGAGTCGGTGTCGACTCCTGGTGACCACGGAGCCCTGTGGTTGTCTTTGGTAGAATACAGGAGCGGTTTACCATTGCCAGCTCCCGCACAGTATGAGATGGTGTTTTCCAGCATCTTCCTGCATCTCTGCTGCCTGATATAGGTAAGTGTTTCCCATTGTCTGGGAAACATACCAGTGGGGATTCAAACCGGCAACTTCTGGCTTGCTAGTCAAGTCATTTCCCCGCTGCGCCATTAGGCGGCTTTAGTCCTGTCTAGTGAGATTGAAAAATGTTTCAGACTAAAGGCCAGTGTGGTTTCACAACCACTTTTTGGCTCTCTGGCAATGCAAGGATCACTGAAGATGGAGAACCTTTTATTCAATGCAAAATGCTTCATTGTAGTCAACCATGACACCTGCTGGCTAATTAAATGAAACTTGTTAGAGTGTCTTGAAAGGAGTAACAGATGGTAAAGCAGCCCTGGGAGGGAGGGAGGTGCTTCAGTTGTAGGAATGAGAATTAACGATGCATTGTATGTAATATTATAACCCTATTTCAAAATTTTGAAATAATTGTATATATAACAATATTGGAACAAATGATATGCCCCAAAGAAGAGGATTTTTAAGGGGGGAGGGGGAGTAAGGGGAAAGAGGGAGAGAGATGAAAATAAAAGATACTGAAATAACAAGCAAGCAAGGTATGAGACCCGCAAACAGTCAAAGGCAGTCACCATGAGGCAAGTTCACTTGATCCCAGTCAGGGTCCATAGCAAAACAAGCTTCAGGCATGGATTTCCCCCACTTTTTTTGGATGCATAATACATACTTAACAAAAGGACACATGTTTGCATTTGTGAAAATTGTGTTTGGAGATATATATATATATATATATATATATATATATATATATATATATATATACACACACACATACACACACACACACACACCTTTGAAGCACATATGGTTTGAATGAGTGTGTTTTCCCCTTTCATGTTCAGCTTTCTTATTTGAAGTGAAAAACCATGCACCAGTAATCTAAACAGAATTCAGGCCACATCTGTGGCTGATAATTTTGCCCGTGGCAGCAGGCAGGAGTTTCCCTCCACCACCGCTTGTCACACTGCCACATGGCACCCCACTGCACCACTTCACCTCCAGTCTCAGGCTTCCCTCTGCAAATGCCTGCACCTCAGAAGCCTATGCAAATAAAAAGGTTTCCACCTGATAATGAAATGAATACAGGCTTGATGCCAGGTATACCTCCCTAGGTATTTCACGACTGGGATACCACCATTACATGGAAAAGGCCCTGTCACACAAACCCTCTTAATGTGTGGTTCTGAGTCCACAGCCATTAATTCCTGGCTATTCCTTTTGTTAAGTTCTTTGTAGTAGCTCTGATTAACAAATCCTTTTCTTAAACAATTCAATGGCTGATGGATCAGAAGCCCTCCTAGAAGTTTCTTCAATAGCTTCCTAATGGTTCTGCTCACCTTCTGATGCCATAGGATCATAGGAAGCTGCCTTATAGCAAGTCAGACCATTGGTCCATTTAGCTCAGAATGGTCTACACTGACCGGCAACAGATTCTCCAAAGTATCAGGCAGGAGTCCTTCCCAACCCTACCAGGAGATGTCTGGGATTGAACTTGGGACCTTCTGAATGCAAAGCAGGTGCTCTACCACTGAGCTACAGCCCCATCCCCATTAGATGCCTTGTAAGCATGAGCATCCACAGTAAAAAAAAATGGGGGGGGAGGGCAAAGTATATGCATATAAATATATAAATGAAAACTTCTGCAGTTCCACATCCAGCCATGGATCTGGTAGGGGGAACTTCCCCCTCCCCCACAGATGTCTATGCTTATAAGATTCATGCATCCCACCTGTGAGGAGGGGCTGAAGGTAACATCAGCCTATATCCCTCTTCCCCTATGAGATGTGTTTGTGCTAGGTCAGTGTCATATAAGCAGGCAAGTTGCTGTGGAATAGAGATACAGAGAGACAAACGACAATGAGATCTTACAGCCTGGAATGCAGCAATCCAGACAGAAGGTGGAAGCACTTTGGGGTGCATCTCTCAGGGGAACTGACCTTAGCCCTATTCAAATGTTACATTCAGCACTCATACAATGAGTGTACAATGTAACTAGGTACATGTCTATGTACAGGATACAGTTATTTGCATGATATGTTAAACACAGGTACAGCAATACATTTCCCATCTGTACCATGCATTTGAGGGACCTTTACCCAGGTTCAGTCTTAAACTGAGCACAGGTAGTCATTCACACAAAAACAAGTATGAGCGTACAGACATCTGTACACTCGTATGACATAACGTCTGAATAGGGCTAAGGGATGTCTTTCCAGTGCTCACTCTGTGTATTTGTGTAAATAAATCAGATATTACAAAGATACCGTAAGTCTGCAGGAATCTCTCCTCTAAGGGAAAACAAAATTCAAGGTGTGTTGCAAACTCCTGGACCTCTCTGCTCAGAGAATTGGGGTAAACTGTGGCAGTGTAACAATCCTATAGACTTTATTACAAGGTAGTAACACAGGTTCCCCCCCACCCTGGGCTATTACCTTTGTCTACTGAAGACACCTAATGGCACAGCGGGGAAGTAATTTGCCTAGGGAGCAAGAGGTTGCTGGTTTGAATCCCTGCTGGTATGTTTCCCAGACTATGGGAAACACCTATATTGGGCAGCAGCGATATAGGAAGATGTTGAAAGGCATCATCTCAGATTGTGTGGGAGATGGCAATTGTAAACCCTCCTACTATTCTACCAAAGATAATCACAGGGCTCTGTGGGCGCCAGGAGTCTAGACCAAATCAACGGCACGACTTTACTGAAGACTGACAGGTCCTAACCTCTTTCAACCCTAACCCCTTTAACCATGACCTGGCTTCCTCAGCCCTAAAATGTAGGCACCCTTGTACATACACATATGAAATAAATACCCTTATACATTCAGTAACCAGATTCTATTAACCTAACAGTCCTATAGCTTCATGCCTCTTAAAATGTCTAGTTCTACTCTGCGACTGCTCTCATGCTGTCCAGGAATTGGAGCTTCTTGTGGTCATTTCTTCACATTTCCTTTTCTGTTTTCTCTCACATCTGTCTTTGTTTGGAAGATGAAGCAGGCAGGAACCCAGCTGAGCTTAGTTCAAGTGGTTTTTAGTTGTGCAGAAAGAAAAGGAATGTGAAATGCTCTAAGACTGAATTTCCTCCTTTGACCATGTAATTTTTGCGCAAGCATTTTCTTCATTGGCATAAAATATGATCTTTCGCTCTTGTTATATCAACAGCAATAACATTTTTAAAATGAACTGTGAATAATTCTTCTTGTTGTTCTTTGTGAGCATTTAAATTCCGGTGTGATGTCCAGGCAAATGTGCACATACACAGTGAATGTCAGCCTGCCTGTTCCTTCTCGAGCTTTTCTACCTAAAACCTTCCCTTCCAGTTTACCAGTATCTCTGCTCTTCTGCCTCCTGCTTACCTGTGCCATCATTCCCGCTTTCTTTGGTAGGGCTGCCTTGGCGTCAGACCCTGGCCTGCCATTTACTCTACTTCTGGATTGACTCTTCTATGGGCAGACCCAGCGCTCCTGTCCCAATCTTTCCCCTTCAGATCTCTTGTATTCAGTTACCTGTACCCCAGTACAGAGGTCTGTCCACCCTCCAGTCTCCCCTTTCCTGCTAGGTCTCCAAAATGGCCACTGTGATGGGGAAAAGGCCTGAAGAACACCCAAAATGGGCAATTTTTGGCACAAAGAAGGCTAGCAGTGGGAGGGGAAACTTCCGTGCCCTCCCTGGCCTCAGAGAAGCCCCCTGAAGGGGTTAAGTACTTTTTTTTTAAAGATTCACAAACCCACCCCCCAACCGAACTGGGGGTGCATGGGTTGATGGGAGGCAAACCCAAACTGGTCCAGTTTGGACTCGAACTGAACTGGGCTAGCCAGTTTTGTACACACCACTACCAGGCTCCAGTCCACATGAGAAGTGAGGTGCTGGGGAGTTTGGCATAAAAGGGCAGAGGCAAACCAGAGGCACAGCTGCTGGCATAGGCACCAGTGCCTATAGGTGGGTCACCTGCAGGTAGTCACCGAAGCCAGCCGCCAATGGGTCTTTGATGTGGGACTGAGGTCTGTTGGCGTTTGTGATTATATTTAGCAAAGCACCAAGGAAGCTACCACTCCAGTTATAGAGTGCAGAGTTTAGTTGTTGCAGCTATTTAAGTGGCACGCATGGAGATCACTGTAGAGCAGTAGTTCCCAAACTGGGAGCCACCAGATGTTGCTGAATTACAGCTCCCGTTATCCCTAGCCAAAATAAATTGTAGCTGGGGCTGATAGGAGTTGTCGCTTAGCAACATTTAGAGGCTCCCAGTTTGGGAACCACTGCTGTAGAGTCTAAACTAAATTGATTTATTGGTGAAGTACACTTGAGATAGGAAAGGCCTATCCTATCTATCAGCCACATAATGGGGGGGGGGGGGGAGAGAGAGAGAGCTGTTTCCATTTCCTCTCTAGGAAGAAAGGAAGAGGACTGACTCACTACAGGAAGTACTTAAGGAATCAAAGCAGGAGTCATAGAGAAGGGGCAAGCAGGGACAGTAAAGAAGACTAGGGATGTGCAAACCGGTTTGAATTTGAACCAGTTCGGATTTGAACCAGGGTGGTTCGATGGTTCGAATTAGAACCAGACCAGCCATCAGGTTCGAGCTGCAGGTTCAAATTCGAACCAAACAGGGGGTGGTTTGATTTGAACCGGTTCAAACCTCCAAAAGTGGGTGGGGTGGTAGCTGGCACCCATGGGTACCAACAACCACCCAAACCCCAAAAGCAATTGGACACTCCTACTTTTTCATTTGTGTTATGATTTTTTATGAATATTTGAAATATTTTAATTATTTTTTTCATAGGGTATAATGGGACCCAAACCAGCCCATTATCCCCTATTGTGGAGCACCTAGGGGCACAAAAGTGGGATGTGTGGTAGGCACCCAGGGGTGCCTACCACCCAAAAAACACCAAGGCAATCGGACAATCCTCCAATTATTGGTGAATTTTTAAGTATTTTTGAATTCCTCATAGCGAATAATGAGGATTGCAGCAAATGTATAGCTTCATGTCAGGGAGAAAGGGGTGTCATAGAGCAGAGTGTGGTGGGTGGTAGTTCCCAAGGTGGTCAAGGAAGCTATCAGAATTATTTGAAAGGAATTGGGCAAAAGGCTGATTTTTAAGTGATTTTTGAAGTTTACACGTCTTTAAGGTTTTTCTCCATAAAGCATGTAGGTGTCAGCAAATGTCTAACTTCACATCGGGGGCAAAGGGGTGGCCTAGAGAAGAGTGTGGTGGGTGGTAGTGCCCAAGGGGGTCAAGGAAGCTATCAGAATTATTTGAAAGGAATTGGGCAAGGGGCTGGTTTTTAAGTGATTTTTGAAGTTTATGTGTCTTTAAGGTTAGCAGATGGGAGTGGATTCATGGTTTGTCATTGAAAATCTTATATGCTACCGAAGAATCTACACTCAGAACATCTCAGAAACAACAAAACCCAGTACCCCATGGGTTAGCAACCCATGGGGGTGGTTGGCACCCTCTGTGCACTAGGCCACCACTCACTCTGGGCCATCCCAGCACCCCACAAGTGGCTTTAAGGTTTTTCTCCATAGGGAAGAATGGAGGTTTCAGCAACCCCATAAATGCACTTGGGGGGTGCTGGGGTGGCCCAGAGCAAGGGTGCCAACCACCCCCATGGGTTGCTATTTAATACTGCCATGGGTTGCTATTTAATATTCATAAAAAATCATAGGGGTGTCCGATTGCTTCGGGGTTTGCATGGTTGTTGGCACCCATGGGTGCTCCACAATAGGGAATAATGGGCTGGTTCGAGTCCCATTATACCCTATGAGAAAAAATAAAAATAAATTTCAAAAATTCATAAAAAATCGTATGAGTGTCTGATTGCTTTGGGGTTTGGGTGGCAGGTACCCCTGGGTGCTAGCTACCACCCTACCCACTTTTGGATGTCTGAACTGGTCAGAACCAGTTCAAAATGGTTCGAATTCAAGCCAAACCAGGGGGAGGTTCGAGCAAAACCAAAATTGAACCACCCCCTCCTGGTTCAAACCTGGTTTGAATTCGAACCGAACTGGGCAAACCGGTTTTGTGCACATTCCTAAAGAAGACCCTCACTAGCTACATCTACTCGCAATCCTACTAGTGGTAATTAGGATAGTAGGTACAAAAGATTGATGGCACTGGAACTCCATCTCTAACACGTTCTGAGAAGTTAAGCTCAGGGTCCTCCCATTTTAGTTTTAGTTGTTTGGATGGTTTTTTTGATTGTTTTTTTAGTGGTTTGTGCCAGACTGATCACAGAGATCAACTCACAACCCTCCTGGAGGAATTTCAATTTCCACTCTGGGACTGGCTTTTCTGGTGCTGCTCAGGAGTTCATAGCGGCCATGACAACTATGGTCCTATCCCAATTAGTCCTAGGATCTACACATGTTTCTGGTCATATGCTGAATTTGGTCTTTTGCTCGGATCTGGGAGGTGTTCCATTGTCATAGATGGACCACTTCCTGGTTAAGGTTGGTCTCACAGTCATGCCTTCTTGGGCTCAGGATTTTGGAGGATTTTGGAGTTGGTTCTGCTGGTGATTCTGTCAATACACTGGTGGATACCGGGAACAGGAAATTTACCAGGGCAGTAGACATGATCGCTCCTAATTGTCCTCTCTGACATGCTTCAAAATTAGCTTCATGGTATACAGAAGAGCTACAGGAACTGAAGCACCAAGGTAGACAACTGGAGCACAAATGGAGGAGGACTCGTCTTGAATTCGATAAGACACGGCGCAGAACCCATTTGAAGGCCTATGCTGTGGCAATACATGCAGCTAGGAAGCAGTTTTATTCTGTGTGTTTTGAATCTGCAAGTTCTTATCCAGCAGAGCTGTTCTAGACTGTTAGATGTTTAACTCAAACCCCTTCTGTTTCAAATCTGTTTTTAGAAACAATGAGGCTATTCACACGATTGTAGAAAATTGGCTAGCCTCAGCTAGCCCGATTGCCTACAATCGTGTGAACCACCGGGCTCGGCTGCGAGCCTGGTGGTTCTTGAGCGGGTAACCCACTCAAGTAGCCCACCCCTTAAACCAGGTTTACGGAGTGAGCACCTGGTTTTTGGGATCGTGAGTAGCCGTGGTGCAGCTCCACTCCATGGCTACTCATGAGTAGACCCCTGGCGGGCAGCTGAAAAGCAGCCTCCTGGCTCAGGGGTCTCCCCAGTATGCCCTGCATGCTCATGCAGGGCATACTGGATCTTCTGGGGGCCATGCGGTCCCTGAACTCCCCAGCCCCCGCTGGCTCCATCACGGAGCCAGCAGTCATGTGGGCAGCTGATCCGGCCACACAGGGCTCCCGCCCTGCTCGTCTGCGTAGAGAGCAGGCTTAGCCCGATCTCCTTGCAAAACCGGCAAAAGCAGGTGTCACTGATCGTGAGACCTGCCTCACAGTATCACTGTTATGCGCTCAATTAATTTTATCTTTGCAGATAAAATATCTTGCATTTGTGCTGATCTGTACTCCAATATTTCTACAGGGCCAGTTAGAGAGGTGACCAGCAATCCTTCTTGCAATATTAGATTGGATCAGTTCAGTTTGTGACTCCTGAGAATGTGGACAAGTTGTTTGGAGAGGTAAGGCTTACACCTGTTCTTTGGATCCTTGCCCAACATGGCTGGTTTCATCTTGCAGGGAGGTTGTTGGAGCTGGCCTAGTTGATATCATTAATACCTCACTGAGGGAGGCCAGGATGACACCTTGTTTGAAGGAGGCAGTGGTTAGACCCCTTCTTAAGAAGCCACTCTGGATTCCTTGGTGATGGATAATTATAGGCTAGTCTGCAACATCCCAATTCGGTAAGATGATTGAGAGGGTGGTGGCTGACCAGCTCCAAGCGGTCTTGGAGGAAACTGGTTATCTAGACCAATTTCAGACTGGCTTTAGGGTGGGCTATGCGGTTGAGCCGGCCTTGGTCGACCTGACATGACCTTCACCGTGGAATTGAGAGAGGGAGTGTAACTCTGCCAGTTCTTTTGGATCTTTCATCAGCTTTTGATACCATCTACCATGGTATCCTTCTGGATCTCCTGAGGGATTTGGGGATAGGAGGCACTGTTTTACAGTGGTCCTGCTCCTATGTCTCGGGTAGATATCAGATAGTGGTGCTTGATGACAGTTACTCTTCAAAATGGGAGCTATTATATGGAGTCCCTCGGGGCTCCATACTCTCACCAATGCTTTTTAACATCTACATGAAACCACTGAGTGAAGTCATCAGGGGATTTGGTGCTGGCTGTTATCAATATGCTGATGAGACCAAAATCTATTTCTCCTGGTCATCAACATCAGGAAATAGCATTAGCCCCTTAAATGCCTGCCTACAGTAATGGGCTGGATGAGGGATAATAAACTGAAGCTGAATCCAGGCAAGACAGAGGTGCTTATTATTGCGGGGTCATAATTTGTGAGATGGGATAGAACTACCTGTTCATGACAAGGTTACACTTCCAGAAAGTACAGGTTCATAGCTTGGGAGTGCCCTTGGAGTGCTTTCTGGGTTCCACCCTGGTGCCTCAGGTTGAGGCTGTGCTCAGGAGTGCTTTTTATCAGCTGCAATTGTTTTGACAACTCTGCTAGTTCCTTGATGAGAATGGCCTGAAAACAGTGGTACAGCAACGGTAAACTCCAGGTTGGACTACTTCAATGCGCTGCTTGTAGGGCTGCCTTTGTATGTAGTTTGGAAACTTCAGTTAGTTCAAAATAGGGCAGCCAAATTAGTCTCTGGGGTATCCCAGAGAGACCACATCATGCCTGTTCTTACATAGTTGAACTGGCTGCTGATATGTTTCCAGGCAAAGTTCAAAGTGCTGGTGGTTATTACCTTTAAAGCCCTGAATGCCTTATCTGGGTTACCTGAGAGAGCGCCTTTCTCTACAAGATCCACACCGCTAATTAAGATCATCAGGAGGGGTCCATCTTCAGGTTCCACCTGTTCATCTGGTGGTAGCCTGCGATCGGGCCTTCTGAGTTGTCACCTCTGACGTGTGGAATATCCCATAGATATGAGGAGTCAGCCTTCAGGAGAGCCTTAAAGACTTTTTCACCTGGCTTTTAATGAAATCTAGTTTTAAGTTTGACCTGGTTTAAATAGTTTTTTATTTGAGTAGTTTTATTATGTGTTTCTGATTTTAATGCAAACCACTCTGAGCCACTTTAGGAAGGGTAATATATAAATTGAATAAATAAAGGCTGATACTCAGCGCAAAATTAAATCTTTGCATTTGTTTCTGTGAGATGTTTGATCAACCCTTCATGGTAAGGGGGAGGAGAGCATCTGAAGTTTAAGGATTGTGCTTTGAAAATGAAGTTTGACTGATATTATTTTTTTTTATTAATTTTGATCAGCTGACTCAATGAATAATTTTTTTTGTTAGAGGGGAGCAATTAATGACCTGCTGTCAAAATCTCTTTAAAAATGATGGCTGACATCCTGACTGAATTTCTTCAAGGGAGTCCCATTGAAAAGGATAAGTTAAGCATGTGTAACTTGTCCTTTTAATTTCTGTGGAACTACTTTGAGTAAATTCAGTCAGGATGCCAGCCAGTGTATTTATGACATTTATGGTTTTATGTCGTCGTCGTTGTTTACACAGTCAGACAGGTGTTATTGACTGGTTTGTTTTATCCAGACATCGAGTCCTTCCCAAGGACCTGGGATGGCTGAATTTTATTATCAATGTTGTCATTGTTATTATAGGTATCATCGCAGAATATAGGCTGCCCAGTAAAGTTGCTTTTTGTAATTGGCTGATGGTGATTTCTGTGGCCCCTATGGTGCTGAGGTGCTCTTCAAGTTGTTTTGGAATTGCACCTAAGGCGCCAGTTACCGCTGGGATTATTTTGGTCTTCTTCTGCCACAGCCTTTCAATTTCAGTTTGTAGATCTTTGTATTTGGTGATTTTTTTCTATTTCTTTTTCTTCTATTCTGCTATCCCCTGGTATTGCTATGTCGATTATTTTGACTTGTTTTTCTTTCTTCTCGACTACAGTTATATCTGGTGTATTGTGTGGCAGATGTTTGTTTGTTTGTTTGTAGTTGGAAGTCCTATTATTATTATTATTATCATTAATCTGTGATTCTGGAGAATGTCATTCTCAGAACAGTTCAGCATCCAATTGTTTTCATTAGTATCCCTCTTTCTGGGCAAATGCAAACCAAAACTTCTCTCATGTTACTGCTGACCTTTTCATATTGAGGTCAAACCATTAGTCCATCTAGCTCAGTCTTGACCACACTAACGTGCAGCAACTCGCTGGGGTTTCAGACACAGGTCTTTCTTATCCATGCCTGAAGAAGCCAGGGATTGAACTGGACCCTTCTGCAGAGAAAGCATGTACTCTGTCACTGAACTATGGGCCCTTCTTGGGTAATCCATGCAAAACAAGAATGCAAGTGTTGTTGTTGGGGCTATGAGACCTCTCTCTTTCTTGAGGTCCAGACAATGCCTGACTTTGCCACTCTCTGGAACTGGCCCTAGCTAGAAGTGTCAATTTAGTAGTCAGGCTGTTAATTTTTGTTTCAGACTTTGCTTTCAAAAGATCAACTGAGTCATTAAAAGAAATGAAAACACTCTTTAAAAATGTCTTCCTGCACACTATCGTAGTGATATGTTCCAGGCTCCTGCTGTTACTCTGAATTTCTGATGCATTTTGGATAGTCTGAACACTCTTTTGCATTTCAGAAAACTCCCTGCCAAACAAAGCTGGCCTTCCTTTATTGGGACTCTCTTTGCTGTGCTCAGTTGCAAATCTCCCACCAGCTTTAATGGCACATGATCACACACTGTAGTACATTTCATTTTACAGGGAATAATACACCATCATGTGTTCCCCCAGAGCAGATGTTTTTTCTCTTTATCAGATGTTGCTTCAGATTTAAGTGTGGAGACAGTACTAAAAAGTGGCCCAGGCAAGGACAGAAGAACATTGGGAAAAGCCCCATTACAGCCACAACCTCATTTTAAACCTCTTCTTTGTCTTGTCATTAACACATATTTAATTGCCCATTACATTGCTTTTAATTTCAGTGCCAGAAACAAAAACACACACACAGCTTGCCATCCACGCTTGCCTGGCATTGTGCAATCTTGTTACTTGAACTTTAGTTAATGCTCATTTATTCTACTTAAGTTTATACCCAAATGGCCCTTGGAAAGCACTTTATAACAGTTAGCAGGGGTAGACTCAAGATTTCATATGAATGTTGTACAAACTCGCAGCAAAGTGCTATGCATGTTCCAAGTTTGTCTGTGACAATTTTAGGAAAGAATAATAGAATCACAGGATGTTGGAGTTGAAAGGATCTTGGAGTCTTCTAGTCCAGGGAGTCTCAATGTTGGGTCCCCAGATGTTATTGGACTTCAACTCCCATAATCCCTAGCCCCAGTGGCCTTTGGTTGGGGATTATGGGAGTTGAAGTCCAATAACATCTGGGGACCCAACGTTGAGAATCCCTGTTCTAGTCCAACCTCCGGCTCAATACAGGAGCTGCTGCAGCATCCCTGACAGATGACTGTTCAGACCCTGTTTCCTCACCTCCAATGAAGAAGAGCTCACCGCTGCGAGAGGCAGACTGTTCCACTGTCAAACAGTTCTTACAGTAAGAAAGCTCCTCCTCATGTCTATCCAAAATCTGTTTCTTTGCAATTTCAGCCCATTGGTTCTAGTCTGCCTTCAGGAACAGCAGAGAGCAAGTCTGCTCCATCTTAGGAACATAGGAACATAAGAAGCTGCCATATACTGAGTCAGACCATTGGTCTATCTAGCTCAGTATTGTCTTCACAGACTGGCAGCGGCTTCTCTAAGGTTGCAGTCAGGGATCAGTCTCAGCCCTATCTTGGAGAAGCCAGGGATGGATCTTCTATGTGATAACCCTTCAGATATTTGAAGATGACTACCAAATTCCCTCCCCGCTAGTCTTCTCTTTTCCAGGATAAACATACCCAATTCCTTCAACCTCTTCCTCACAGGACATGTTTTTTTGCCATCTAAGTTTTCAGACTAGGGATGTGCAGAATGTTCTGAGCTCAGAACATTCTGACTCAAAATGGGTAGTTGTGAGTGTTCCAAACTGAAATGGAACCCCCTTCAAATGAAGGGCTCGTTCCATCAGGACAACTGGTTCTACCAGTAGCAGCAGCAGCAGCAGTAATTTATTTTTGGTCACTGACTAGAAAAACACAAATACATAAAATATATAAAAACATTAAAAAGAGGGGGGGGACTCAAATCAGATTATAATCTTGTCATCGTTATGTGATCAAAGATGACATATATAGAAATCATCAAACAGCCTGGAAGATTTGATAAATATGGGTAATATACAAACTGTGAATGTCCCTGTAAAAACCACAAATAATAACACATGCGCTCAGGGGCGGAGTCACATTAAGCGAATGGGTTCAAAGAACCCAGACGCCACCACTCAGGGCCCACACCTCATGCCCCTGACATGCCCCCTGTGTCTGACGTCAGTCTCCGGGCCACGGTCCCATTTGGGACCTAAACCATGCCCCTGCATCTGATGTCAAATGCAGGGGGTGTGGCTAACTACTCAGAGAAGATGCTGATGCAGGGGGTGGGGCTAGAGGGCCACGGCAGCAGGCTGGACCTGGGCTGCCACTGGCCTCCCTCTGCACCTGTATGCGCTGTTGTTTTGATAGCTCCTGAATCACAGGGGCAGAATCTCTGCAAATGGGACTTTATTAAATCTGCCTTGGAACACAGCAGTGTGCAAGCCGTTAAACCGAGCCTGGGTAAAAACCCAGAGATACTTGGCTGTTGCGATCTCTGACTGAGGTATCTAGCAGGGCGTGTACTCAAGATTTAGTTACCTAACTCTGCACCTATTTGGATAAGGCCTTGATTAGTCTGCCATTCTAAATTTAAGAGTATTTGACAGAGCACCATTTGGGCCTGGTCAAGGCCCACAGCTGTTAAGGATTGCAGTGATAGGCCATAAGTAAGCAACTGCTGCTTAAGTAAACATTGTCCTTTAGAAGTAAATTTGTCCACCAGCATCAGTGGTGTCAGCCGCAGGGGTAATTATTTGACTTGAGCCAGAACTTAAAGATGGAGAGCCAAATCTTAGTTTCTGTTATTATCTTTATATTTAATTCTCCTGGGTGTGCCTTTCGAACATGCATCCCGGCAGCCCAGCTGATTGGCTGGGCTGCGGGGGCGCCTGATTGGGTAAGGCGCACCCAGGAGAACAGCAGCGGCGGCGGCGGCCTTGGCTGCTGGCGGGCCAGCCTGGCAGCGATGGGGAGGACAGGCCGAGGAGCGAGGAGGCGGCAGCGCGGCGGTCCCTGCTGGCGGCGGTGGTGGCGGCTCTCAGCCCGGCGGTGGGCCCGCCCGTGGCGGCATGCCACCGGAGACTGGGGTGGGGGGAGAGAGGCGGCGGGTCTGGCCCGGCCACGGAGGCGAGGCGGCAGTGGGCCGAGCCGCGGCACTCGGCCCGGCCAGAGGCTGGGGCGGTGAGGAGAGAGGTAGCCGGCCCCAAAGAGTGCAAAGATGCTTTGTGCTGGGGTCGGCATGTTATTATTATTTATTTACACAGTCAGACAGGTGTTATTGACTGGTTTGTTTTATCCAGACATCGAGTCCTTCCCAAGAACCTGGATGGCTGGATTTTATTGTCAATGTTGTTGCTGTTGTTATAGATATCGTCGCAGAATATAGGCTGTTCCCAGTAAAGTTGATTTTTGTAATTGGCTGATGGTGATTTCTGTGGCCCCTATGGTGTTGAGGTGCTCTTCAAGGTCTTTTGGAACTACACCCAGGGTGCCAATTACCACTGGGATTATTTTGGTCTTTTTCTGTCACAGCCTTTCAATTTCAAGTTGTTGTTATTATTATTATTTTATTTTACATTTCTATCCCGCTCTTCCTCCAAGGAGCCCAGAGCGATGTACTACATACTTAAGTTGCTCTTTCACAACAACCCTGTGAAGTAGGTTAGGCTGAGAGAGAAGTGACTGGCCCAGAGTCACCCAGCCAGTTTCATAGCTGAATGGGGATTTGAACTCGGGTCTCCCCGGTCTTAGTCCAGCACTCTAACCACTACACCACGCTGGCAGTTTCTACCCTGAGAAGCCCAGCCTCCAGACGAAAGACTGCACTGGGGACTCTGTGAGCAGTTTGAAATGCCTGTTCCAGGCATTTGCAATCCATTCTGAGCTCAGAACATAACTCAAATCCTGTTTTGTGCGCATCCCTATTCCAGACCCCTCACTATGTTTGCTGCCTTCCCCTGTACTTATTACGTCTTGTCAATGTCCTTCCACAACTGAACACAGTGGCTGACATCCAGACTAAATTACTCAGTAATACTACTCAGAAGTTACTCTAAATGATTACTTAATTTCAATAGGACTTCTATCAAGTAATTTAGTCAGCATGTCAGCCAGTATTAGAAAGAACATCTGTCCAGCACAGAATAGAGTGAAACGACGCTTTAAGGCATCATCTCATACTGCGTGGGAGGAGGCAATGGTAAACCACTCCTGTGTTCTACCAAAGACAACCACAGGGCTCTGTGGTCGCCAGGAGTCAACATCAACTCGACGGCACACTTTAACTTTATCACTTCTGATTATCTGGGCCTCTGTTAACGCAACCCAAGACTGCATTATTATTTTTAGCAGTTGCATCGCACTGCTTGCTCTTGCTCACTTGTGACCCACTAGGACACCTAGATCCTTCTCAAATGTATTTCTGCCAAGCCAGGCCTCCTGCATCCTGTACTTGTACATTTGATTTTTCTTGCCCAAGTGCAGGATTTTGCATAGGTCTCAGCTGAACTTCACCTTGTTGGTTTTGGCTCAATGTACAAACCTATCGAGATTGCTTGGAATCTTGATTCTGCCTTCTAAGATGTTAGCTTCTAAGATATTAAATAAGAGAAATGAAACCTCATTACTAAAGTCCTCAAATGATTCTGCAGTTGTCATTGCTTGCTTACATATACACTCCCGCTAGAACTAACAACAGGTCTCAAGGCAACTTGAAATGCTAAATTGGTAAACACAGCACTCTACAGTACAAAGTCCTTTCTAAGTGAAAGGGGCCAATGGGAGGCAATAATCCTGTCATTATGTTGCCTGAAAATAAGCTGGGTCAGCCAGAGCTCATTTTTATGAGTGGGGAATGCTGCACTAGAACATCGGTACTCAACCAGCGGTACGTGTACTTTGAGGGGTCCCCGGTGGTTCTCAGAAGCTACCCTCACTCAGCAATCCTCAGGACTGCTTACTCCCTGCGTCTGCCCTCCGCCACTTATGGAGGCCTCCTGACAGCAGCGCCACTAATCATAAGTTCTATCAGTGCATGCACAGCCAGCTCACTTACTGCTGATCAGCTGGTTGGCAGGCGAGTGGCCTGGAGTGTGCCACATGTGCGTGCATGTCTGCTGCCTGCCTGCCATTGCCCATGCTCCTCTTTATCTTTGCATCCCCTCCTTTCCTCATCTCTCCTTGCCTGCCTGCCTGCCACCACTTTGTTTTCTTTTCAGAAAGGCCTCATCTCTGATATAAGGTTTCATTGTGCTGCTAACCTTTGATCGGCTCCACCCACCTGACCAATACCATTCTGTATAAACCTGCTGGTTTTATGGAATTATTATTTTGTTTGTGTTAGGAACATAGGAAGCTGCCTTATACTGAGTCAGAACACTGGTCCATCTACTGGCAGCAGTTTCTCCGAGGATGCAGGCAAGAGTCTCTCAGCTTTATCTTGGAGATGCCAAGGAGGGACCTTGGGACCTTCTGCACGCAAACAGGCAGGTGCTCTTCCCAGAGAGGCCCCATCCCCTAAGGCAGGGGCCTTCAACCCCGGCTCCCCAGATGCTGCCAGACCACAACTCCCATCATCCCATAAGTTTTTTGTCCTTAAAACATCTCATAAATGATAAATATAACATAATGCCTGTAAACATATAAATGTTCCATCTCTGAAAAAGTGGGCTTTTTGTTTGTCATGGTGGGCAGGGGCGTAACTATAATAGGGCAAGGGGAGACAGTTGTCTGGGGGCCCACTGCCTTGGGGGGGGCCCAGAGGCAAGTCACATGACTGACTCCCCCAGCTGCGCACCCACCCGGGCTTCCTTCAGTTGCATTCATCCTCCGAAATGGATGTGAGTGTTAAGACCTGGAGCTACCAGAACAGCATGTCTGTCTCTAGTACCATTCAATGACTTGCATCGTCCACAGTTTACAAAACTTTTGAGCTGAGCTTCAGTGGGGTGCGGGGCCCATTTTAAAATCTTGCCTCTGGGCCCACTCCAACCTTGCTACGCCCCTGATGGTGGGATCCAGGTTATCTGATAGAATGATTAGTGGGATATAAGATATGGAAGGCTGACAACCACTGCACTAGGAAACACCCACTAGCCACCCAGCAGTGCAGGCTTTGCTGCCGCTTTAGTTCCCTGAACCCACAGCCCTCGTAACTCACTTTAGACTTCCTTAGCAAGTAGTTTCAGGGCTGTTGTATTAATTCTTTGCAGGCTGACCTGGCAGAGCAGTTAGGCATGGAACACAGAATGTTTAACGGCTAAGCAATCCCACCAAGAAAGCAACTTTTGTGCTTAAATTTATGCATACGCATCACTGTTTTGTTGGACCCATGCCCTAGTCTTCAAAGTTTACTAGACGTTTAAATGAGCATTGTGTTCTGGGACATCACAACCTCCTCCTGACAAGTCATGATATAAAACATTTTACTGCACTTCTTACAAATAAACAATACCAGCAAGGATCTTTGTTGTATTATATTCTGTGCTCAGAGTTCCCATCTCTCATGGCTTGTCCCCCAGAACATTCCACACTCCCACTAAACCATTAGTTTATCTAAGTGAAATTTAACCATCCTGCTGCTGATGCAGGATGGTTAAATGTTAACAGTAAGCTAAAACCATTGGCTTTAAACAGTACAACATTTAATGAGAAGTGAGGATGCAGAAGATATTGCTATCATCAAGATACATGAGCTGGAAGAAAGGAGCACGTTAAGGGTAGATTCACACAGCCAGTTTTCTCATGCTATCAGGTGATTTGTTTCCCAGTCTCGGTGAAGAAGTGGGTCTTGGGAAGAGCTTCACAAGCATCCAGATAATGGAGTGCAATAAGAAAATGGGATTGGGGTGGGGTGTAGAGGGCTTGCTCAAGCTGTGGTAACACAGGTTATCTGAATGTCTATTAGTATTAGATTCTTCACAGGAACCAGCTCTGAAGTGATTGGGGGAAAGTGATGTCTCCAAGTAAGTAACGCTTTAGAATATTACAGAAGGAATCTCTGAGGGTGTATTAATACTACTTAAATATCTTCTGTGAGACCTATTGTGGCAATAATAGCTCTTCTATTGTAATAGCAACAGGAATATGGAAATATACACAGTCCTTTTGTCTACCCTTACTATAAATATTCCTTTCTAAGTTGGTTCTGATGTGACAGTGTCTCCTTAAATTCCTCTTCTCCTTTTATCACAGAGAGAGAGAGGGACTGAAACAACCACATGCTTTTCAATGGGGCACCATTAGCCAATACTTTACTTCTTAGCTTGGAAAGATGGAGGTGGCACATTACTATCTTCAAATGTCATTGGGTGGTAGAAAAGAGAACCAGCCATTGGTAAAGCTAAACAACATTGAATAAGAAGACATTGCATTTCCCCAGGGAATATTAAGTTATTGGAACAGTTTTAAGAACATCCACTATGATATTAGGCTACTAATCTTTCAGAAACTCATTGAGGCTGTTCACATGAGCAGCCCTACCCAGGCTTGGGCTTGTGTGAAGGCTGATCCAAGTGCTGCCTCCCCGGGTAGCCTGAAAATATACAACACTGGGTGCCTAGAGTGCCTGACTCATGGGGGAATCCCTCAATGCACCACACTTGTTGTGTGGTGCATTGTGGGATATCTGGAGGCCAGGATGCATTTTTCCGGCCTCCAGAACACTGTGCAGCTCCTGTCAGTGTTGGGCATGTGGGCATGCATGCCACACAGCTACAATCGCTACTGGATCATCTGGAGGGAAGGTAGGTATGCTCCTGCCTTCCCACCATCCACCCTTCCCAGCCCAGTACAAGAGACAACTATATATGAGACAACAATATAAAATAATTGTTCTGGATGTGGTGGAGGAGGAGGCGGCAAACCAAGATTAAGATGTTATGTTAGAAACTGGAAGGATTTGATTTTCTGGTCTTTCAGATGTTGTGCGACTTACCATTCTTAAATCAACAAACGTGGGGTTGGCAAGCATTCTTTTTGCTGATGTGACACACAGTTCCAGCTCAGAAGAAAAGCTGCTGAATATCCTGCTCTCTTACTACCTTCTTTTGAGTCATCCTGGGGTGGGGGTGGAAGAAGGAATTTAGATATAGTTATCTCCCCCCACCTTCCATACTGTCCAGAGCTTACAATGATGGCCATTTGTTGGGCAGCTAAGCAGAGTAGTGGTTTCACCACGGGATGCACATATCCCTGAATTGGAACCAATATTAATAACCATCACTCAGAGTCAAATGCCTGTTGTACTCTGATTAGTTCAAGTGCTACAGCCTGGATTCAGAGACATATTTTTTCCTGATGTAGTCAGTTCATTTTGGTTGTAATAGAGTCATTTTATCACACAGTCATTTTTATACGTAGGCAGTATTCCTTTTGATAAGACAAACTAACTTGTTAATTAGAGTATGAGTTGTTTAAATGAGATAACTCTTACTACTTTTTTCAATCTGTAAGCAGGAGTGGCAAAACTCTATGATAGGAAGAGGCACACTCAAGGTTTGTGCGATCTACTTTATTTCTTACAGTACCAGCAGAGCAAAATGTTGCTAGGGGGTGGAGTCAAATGAAAAGTGGTGATTCAGGGGACAGAGCTGATTACCTATATATACTGCAGATAACCTACATAGACAACACTTAAAACTGACCAGCAGTGCTGCACACAGTTAAGAAACTCTGACACTTAGAGAGAAGTGATTTGCAAAAAGCCAGTCATAGAAAAGGATTTTTGTTTAGTTGCATTTTTTAAAGTGTGCCTTAACACTCAAGTGTATATAGTTCCAATTTATGTTGAGGCTCAAAGTTTACCTGTGGGTCAGGTAAATTCATTGCGGGTCATTCTGCATAGAACTGCAGCCTTTTTGTTGGCACTGTTGTTAAATATTGCAGGTTTACTGCAAAACACACAGATATGCAGTAATCCTGATCTTCCTTCTGCTGCCAGTGGCAGCATTAGGGGGGGAAAGCAGCGGGGGGAGGGGTGCACAGAAGGGGCAAAGTGTATTTCTGGGTGGGTCAGTTGTGTCCCAAATATTAGATTTCTGATGGGGGCAGGTGGGGGGCAAACTACTTGTCTGAGGAGGGCTTGCCCCCCAGAGCCATCTTTATGCCCACACACACACGCCTTTGCACAGAAAATCCCACAAATGTTAGATATTGATGTCTGTGTGCCATCTATAGCCATAAGCTAGATAAAATAGTAAATAAAAGAACATACTGTTCTTTTATAATGTTTTAATAATGTGTTAGGACAGTATGTATGAACATAATGTTTCAGGAGCTGCTAGATTTAAACAACTCTTCTATTCTTATCCCTTATGTGTTCAAAATAATTTCACAGGGGTGAAGGAAAAATCAGACCAAACGAAGAAATATATTTATCTATGATGACCTAATGTTCTTCAGCTTTCCACCATGAAGGATCCTGCTTATGAATTTAGCTGCAGAAAGCAGCTCACACCTGCCACTAATCCCTATTTTCCTCAGTATTGATGGAAAGCCAATAGCAAAGGACTTTAGCATTCCCTGGATGATCATCACAATTATGGGCATGTAGGTCATAAAGCTGCTTGGCTACTTCATTTGTTGTTTTCATTAGCCAGGCAACCATTCCCCGAGAGACATTGGGGACTCCTTTAGCATGTTTAATGGAATCTCTGTGATGTAATTGTCAAAATCCTGCTTGCTATATATGGCAATTATTCCAGACAGATTAGATGACAGAACAGATGGGCTGCTTGCCTGCTCATTTCTGGTCCTCATCTTTCATTTTTTTTCATGTTTAGTGCTGTGAAGTATTAACCACTCTAACTAAATTAGTACAACTGATTGGGGAGGGTTTGGGCATTGAGGAATTCTGGGTGCACATTATTTCCTCATATGGTAGAGCTATTTGTGTTGCTTTAGAGATGAGGAGATTCTAAACTGGTTAATTGTTCAGAAGAACAATTTGCAGTCCAAAATACAGCTTTTATATTGTCATGCAATTGAAGATCCATATTGACCTAAAACTAGGAACAGAAATCTTACACTGTGTGGACCCAAAGAATCGCAGTGTTAGGAAATGGCAATGTTTAGCCAGATCTTTTTCCTGCAAGAACCACTTAATAAACTAGAAGATAAGGATTCTGCCATATTTCTTCTGTATATAATTCTTTTTTGTCCTCATTTGTCCATCTTTGAAACACTGAAGATTGTCAAGATGCATGAATGAAAATAAGACTCCAGTATCATTTTGTATTCAACAAATGGGGGCTGGTGATTACAAAAGTCCATGCTACAATAAGCTGGTAGGCCATAAACATTTCTTCTTGTTGCTATAGACTAATGAGACTTCTCTAGTGAAACGAATTATTTTGGTAATGTATAATGTAGCCGTGCCAAAGGACTCATTTGCAAGTGCATGTATGTCACATGATGACTTGATAACTCACCATGTTACATGTCTCTGTTACAAAGTATTGTGCCTGAACTGGTGTTAGGTAGTATGAAACATGCCAATAATCTGAAGTCTCCATTTCACACATGGAAGGAATCACTTAATGTTGCACTTATCAAATGATGAACACACTGTTGGAGCTAGGACCCTGGCAGCATCAGCTCTCATCTGCAATGTCTCATAGTGACCACTGGGGGGCAGTTTATTATTATTATTATTATTATTATTATTATTATTATTAATTCAGTTTAGGGTCATGGATAAAAGTGCTGGACTTCTCTCTTCTTTGTTCTTCCAGTGTTTGTCTCCATTTTGTCTCTCCAGAGATGGCTGTTTGTTTTGGTCTCTCTCTTCAGCCATGAGCTACAGCTGAAATTAAGCTGCAGCCTTTTTCACATTTGTTTGTTATCTTTAAAAAAAAAATCCTTGTGGTTCCTCAGTACTAAAGAACTGCCTCAAAACCTCTTGCTTTGCTGCTTTCTCACCAAACTAGTTTTGCTTTGCTATTTGGGGACTGAACTGTCATTCTCCCCCTACATACACATGTATTCATTCAGCCTTAGAAAAGCCTGTGTTTTAAACTATGAATCAAGAACTTGCAATTCTTGAACCTTAAAAGGGTACATATTATGTTTGCTAGAACTGACCAAGAAAGCTTAAGGAAGAGGCCTAGCTGAAAAAGTTGTTTTTAAGCTTCAGCCCTTTACTGCAAATGTCCCTTCCCAACATTGTAGGAGCTGCATTAGTAGATCCATAAATTTTCTGTTCTTTATTTTGTAACTGCACCTAAATCACAATAAATTGTCTAGCACTTGGTTGCCAGACCAGATAAAATATAATTCTTATGATCAACACAGTCCATTTTCAAAGCCAACATAAACTAATGGGGGTGCTTAAATGATACAATAGGCTTCTGTATACAGGGACAGCGCTTTTCTCTTCTTCTAGAATAAAACATTTTCCACATAATAATATCCATTGTACAGTGTCTATATGTCTTTACTTTTTTACTTCACCTGCCAGGATACTCAAACCAAGAGCCATAATTCTTCATCGTCCCTTAATTGGGATTAAAGAACTTCTGAGCCAGAAAAACTACCAAGAAGTATTTTCCCAATAAAAATGCGTTTCTGAAAACTAGCCCCCTCCACCAAGAGTTTTCATCTTCAGCATGGAGGATATACATTCTGATGTCTGTTTCATGTTTTGGCACATTCTGGAGCCTCGTCATGGTACACTCTCTGCTGCTCTGAAAGAAAATCCTATTAATTATCCATCGCTGTGTCAGTACTGCAGGAGCATACTGGTGAAGAGGCAACCCTTGGCTGTGGTTGCTTCTGGGAGCCCTGCAGCAGAGCTTCTGTCCCTCCCTCACTTTCTGCTGCACCAGTTTTGCCCCTAGGAGTTGCACTCTTCACAGTGGCAGGAGAGGATGTAGCGGTAGGTGGCAGTGAGCCTCATGCCGCCTGAGCAGCGCAGCCGCATGGCCTTCAGCTTGGAAGTCTGTGGCCGGCAGCAATGGCAGGTAGAGCGAAAAGGCTGTTTCAGGACTGTACTGAATGACACCATTGGTTCAGAGCGTGATGTCTGACTGCAGCGTCCCTCACAGCGAGCCAGCAGCACCATCTGCAAAGTGAGAGACAAAATAATCAGGACATGGAGCCCTAGATCTCAGCAGATTTATGATACCAGCAAAATATGCATTTGTAAATATCTGGTTGGTTATGTATCCTCTCTCTCTCTCTCTCTCTCTCTCTATATATATATATATATATATAAATACAATTTAAGTGTTGAGATAACCTAAAGTCTGCACCAAGAAAGCTGAATTCTGCAATCTGTATAAATAACGCAAGTATGTTTGCTTATTTGGGGTGGTGGTGGAAGTTGGTCTATTATTGAGAAGCAGAGCTAAGTTCGAAAAGCCACTAAGACCTTAAGCCCCACTGGGAATATTGCAGAACATAAAAGAGGATGCAAACATGATCATCCCAGATGGTTTTATTTCGACAGCTCACATATTTATATTGCTATCCAACCATCTACATCCTGCCCCACCAAAACCTATCCTCTTTCCCCCCGCTACAAGTAATAATAAAAGACCCATTTAGGCTGTCATGTTAACTTCTGAATGTTGATAATATATTATAAAAAGGAGAGATAATAGTTATTCTAAAACTGAATGTATGTTCTAGTTGATACAGCTTCTTCGTTTGACTTATAGACATGGGAAATGCAACAACTGGTTTGATGTCACTTGTACAAATGGCTTTAACATGAATAGCTGAATAAGCTAGTGTAACATCCTTGCACTCGTGTAACATTAGTCGGGATGTCAGTCAGTGTTTTTTCTCCAAGTCCAGCTAGCTTTTACTTTAGAAACTTTGCTTCTCCACTAAATTGGTCACAACAGCTATTTATTGTATACTAGATAGTGTAATGGAGATAATCACTTAAATAATTTGCAATAATATGATGACATAGTACAATAATAATGCAAGTGAAAGATGGCAGTTGCCAGCAGTGTGGCTCTCACAGAGTGAGTGCTCTAGTCCACTGCTGCTCTTGAAGGATGTCCCCACCAGGATTTAAGGGAGGCTTACCTTGGTGGCAATGACAGAGGGGGCAGCTTGGAGTGCTTTTGGGCAGTTGCGAGGTGGACACCACCTTTTTTCAATCAGATCTTTTTATGGCTCTCAGCAGTGCCCCAACTGGCCAACCCTTGAGACAAGCCCTGAACCAGATACCCTTTGTCTACATGTCCCCCTCTTATTCCTAAACTCATAGTTACCATAGTACAGGCCTGCTCAACTTAGGTGCTCCAGAGGTTTTTGGACTACAACTCCCACAATTCTCAGCCACAGTGGCCAGTAGCTAGGGATTATGGGAGTTGTAGGCCAACATCTGCAGGAGGGCCAAAGTTGAGCAGCCCTGCCATAGTAGCAGTAGAAGTAGTGTGTGTTTGTTCAGTTCAAAGGCTATAATAAAATGAGATAAAATTACAGAAACAAATTTCGTGCAGAAATTTCACTTATCATAATAACAACCTACTGAACCAGCTAAAACTCTGGAAAGCAAAGGAGTCAGCCTTTTCAACAACTTTTCTATCACTATTTGCTAATAAAAAGTTGATTTTTGTGTTGGCTGGATCAAAACAGATGTTCTAAGTCACTGGTGGCCAGCCTGAGGCCCTCCCACTGTCATTGGACTATCACTTCCATTGTCCCTAGCTGGAATTTGTGGCTGAGGATAAAAGGAGTTCTAGTCCAGCAGTAGCTGAGAGGTGCTGGTTGGCCACCCCTGGCCTAAGTATTTGAATCTTATATCCTTGCACAGAAGCCGATACAGCAAATAGCAAGGCACATTGTCTTCCACAATTTCTTCACATCTAGTGTCGCAGATGATAGTTCTCTATAAACCATCCAAGATTATGGAGGGCATCAGCTGAAACTGAAGAAGTGCAAATGCTATACTGATATGGAATTTGATGGATTCTGCCCTACTAAATAGCTCTCTCAAATACATGGGGAATTTGATTCCCTAATAAACAGTTAGCATATTCTGGAGGTTTTTGTGGGAAGGTTTCCCCTGTAGCTTTACTGATTCAAGGACAGCCCTTCCAGCTTTTCCCAAGTTCTAATTTTAATCAAATGTTATATGGTAGCTTTATAAGAATATGTCATTGTATGAAAATACATTAAATAATCATGCTAAATGACTGAGGTTGATTACTTGGGTCCAGTATCCATTGCCATGCGGACCATCGGTCTGACGGGAAACTGGCATTATGGGGGAAAATATTCAATGCCTAACTTGTCCTTTTCATTTCAAATTTGACCTTTTAATTTCAATGGGATTACTTTGAGCAATGTTTCTCATGTCATCCTCTGTCTATAATATAAAGCTGCTTTGGTCTCACTCACTCACTGTCATGAAACTCTCAGACTGAACCACAATAGACAGACTATTTTTGCAGGTAGGTTCCAGAACTCACCCAGACCACCAAAAAAAAAATCCAACCCGCCCCATAAAAATTCATTACTCCCTGCCCACCAAACAGACAAACTTTCCCATTAGAAACAATGGGGAATGAGACCTCACTGAGCTACATGAGTAAGTTAACAAACCTGGATTGGCACAACAGATGATCACCCAATCTTCCGCTTACCTTCCATGATCTAGGCTTGCCATGTGAGAGCCCTATAAGGGTGGAGCTACTGGAACAAACCAAGATTAACCCATAATTGTGGGTTCCAGGCATCATGCTTGAGACAAACCAACATCAAACCATGGGTTCAGACTGTGGTTTGACTAACTGAAATAAACAGTTTGTTGATTGGTGCAGTCAGACATACAAACCAGCCACATCTAGAGTAAATAAACCAGAGTTCTGCATTATGTCTGAACCTGCCCAGTGCCTCAGTAGTGCTAAAGGTTTCTAGTATGGAAGTCGTCAAGGACTATCTTCTTGGCACCACCATTGTGGACAGTTTGCTGAGGCCCTCTGAAAGCTAGAATATACAAGGAGGAACATAATCTGCCACCTCTAGACAGCAAATGTCTTCCTTAATGTAAAGGTAGTATAAATTGTATGCTGTTTTCTCTTCACTTTTTGGACAACTGAAAAGATTAATTATTTTTGCAGCCAAAAGGGTCCAGATTCTTGAGCTAGCTTTTGCAGATATAACTTAGGCATGGAGAAAATGGTCAGCAACAGCAGCAGGTTTGAGAGCTGCAACTGAGGGTTTTCTCTCAACACACGTTTCTCCTTCCTTATAACAGTACACAGCAAACTCCACAGCTGCTGTTAGACCATATTGAAATTTTCCAAGCATAACATTTCAAACAAAAACACTTTTTTTGGCATTTCCTCATGTTTCTAAATGAAAATGAAAGGTTGGCCAAAAATCACTTGGAACCATATGTAAACCACATTTACTGCATTTGGCTCAAAGCAAAACTAGGTCTGAAGCAGTCATCAATGAGGGACATGTTGGGATGTGTCTAAAACTCACATCGCATGATAAAATGCAAGTGGCATATTTTCCCCTTGATTTGACTACCAACAGAGATGCCATTTAGGAAAGGGATGGTCTCTCCCATGTTTCAGTCCCCATGTGATTATTGCTCAGTAACACCTATATGTCTTCTTCTTATGAGGTATAAAAAATAACTACAGTGAAGGCACTCAAAATGCATTGCATTTTTACAGTTTAATCTCAAATATATCCCAGAGATCTTATGTGCATTTTGTTCTCACCTCCACTAAGATCTCCCCATCACCAAAACTTTACACTGCATCCATGGCTACCAAGTTCTAGGTTTACAAACCCCTCTGGTACAGCAAATTACTTCATGGTTACCAAATATATCCTACTTTCAAGAATATACATATAAGATGTTATTTGGATGAGGTGCAACAGCTTCTAGATTGGCTCAGGGTGTTTTGTTATTTTCACTTCAGATACTAGGATGGTAAAGTGCTTTGTGGGAAACAAATGCCTTTAATCTGTAAGACTGAGACTGGATACATGAGAATATGGCATCTCATAAGCATTGGCTTTGGAGTGAATGTGAGAAAGCGCTGAACAAAAGAAACTGAAAGGCAAGAAGAGATCAGCCTTTTTGTCATTCGAAAGGGCTACGATGAACACACATGGGAGAAGAAGCATTGTGGTAACAGGCTCCTCCTTGAGGTATGTGTGTTCACTGAAATGTGTGTCGATCCCCACAAGGTATTAGGATGGCCAGCCCTATAGCTTTGGTCCAGAGTCTCTGGGAATCGACATCAATCTCCAGGAGCCTTTCCAGACAAGGATTTTACTTTGCATCTCTGCCGGAAGGGAGTGTGTGCATTCAGACATCAGCCAGATTTACCCCTGGCTGATGTGAGATCTTCGGTAACATGTCACAAGGAATTTGGGCTTTCCCTTCTGAGTTTCACCTCATCCTGATTCATGTCCGAGTTTTTAAAATCCTGTATTTTAGTAGAGTATTCTGGATAACTGCAGCAAAGCGCTGGTGTAAAGTCTTCACATTAACATGATAAGAGCAAGTCAAATGCTCATTGGAAGCTGCCTTGCCTTCAGTCCAGAGGCAAAAAGTGGGAAAATCAGTTTTCAGGCAGCATAGTTACCTTTTGCTCTTTGAAAGTTTTTGAAGAGGGGCGATCCAGGGAGGAGAGAGGAGTTGAAGAGGGCTTTCCTTGCAGAAAATGGACATGCAATCCAAGCTGGGAAGGGGGCTGCAAAAGCAGAAACCACACTGCAGGAGGACTGACACATGCTTCGGATGTGTGTGTGTGTGTGTGTGTGTGTACTTCAACAGAGGGTGTTTTAATTACTAAACCTGTGGAAAAAATGGAGGTGTACTGTCCCGCTTCCTCTAGGAAGCCTTTGGCCACAAGCAAAACCCGGAAGTAAGGTGTGTGAATGTACACAAAAGAAAACTCGGAGAAGAGAGGGGAGAGGCTGCTTCCCTAATGCTGCAAGTTTTAATTTGTGACTTTGCTCGTTGGTACGCCGAGAGCTGAAAGCCCTGTCTGGAAAGGCTTTTGGTGGTTATTGAAGGCATTCCTGGGGATTTTAATGGCTTGATATTATGAGAAGTATTGGAAAAAATATTGGAAGAAACGACATCTCCAGGGCCTTTTCCAGATGGCAGGCCTAATCGCAAGATTATGTGACTAATCATCAGTCACATAGAAGCTGCAGCCTGAAGCTGAAATAATAACAATTCTGGGGGCCTTCGCACAGGGCTGCTTTGATGCGGTGTCCCTCTGTTCCTTTTGAATTTTTTCCATGGATGGTTCATACCGCTGGTTCCCAGGTCTTTCTCAGGTCCATTCTGGCCAATGGTTTTCTAGAGTAGGAGGGATGCCACGCCTCCCCCCCCCCCACCTCCCATGCGTGGTGTGCGCTTCTAAAAACATTCATTTTAATGAGTAAAAACATTTATTTTTAAATTTTTAAAAACTTGTTTTCATGGGGGCTTTTGCAAGACTGCTGACTTGCAATGGCACCGCCAACATGCAACATCAGCACCAACACAGAAACCCTCCCCCCTTTACATAAAGCCTGCATTAAAAATGGCACTCTTCTCCTCAGTCTTTTGACTCTGCATTGGTGTCGATGGCTCCTTTTTTATTTCACTTTTTAAATTTTCTGTTTTGACTTCCCCAAGACCAGGGTGTTCTGCAAGATCACCCAGCTCCTGGGAGGCAGCCTGCCTGGCCGCTTGATTGGCGGCGCTCGCTCAGCCAGTGCCTCGCTGCTTCCCCGCCGGCACCCGCAGTGTCCTGACTTGGAGGGAGGGTTCCTCCACAGCCCGGCTGGCTCCTGCTGACAAAGAGGGCAGACCGGAGTTGGCCCAGGCCCCAACCAAGGAAGGTGGCCTCCTTCCATCCCTCCCTGCCCCACCCACCCTCCCTCCTGGAGATAAAGCAGCTGCAGAGGATGTGGGGAGAGCAGCCAAGCCAGCTGGGCTGGCGGAGAAGCAGGCAAGCGGATGGGCAGATCCTTTTTTAATTTCTCTTTCTTTCCTTTTTCAGTCTTGACATCCTCAAGACCACTGACTCGGCAAAGCTGGTGGTCCTGCTGGGTACAAGATCACTCAGAATTTTTTTAAAAAAAAATGCAAAAAAAAAACCCCATCCCTCAAAAAACCACCGAGGCTTTAGGAACAGTCACTCTATTACTATGGCTTCTCCATACATCTCAGAAGAAACATTGGGGTTCTTCGAAGTAGCCCCAAAAGGTGCAAAAAAAAAGAGGAACTTTTTAGCACAGGCATAATTCGGGCTAATTAATTCCCTGAACTCCAGTGTTCAGGGGAAAACCTGAACCGTGTATGGAGTGCACCTCGGTATCTCACAGGGGCTTTGAGGTAAATCCCCCCAATGTGCAAACACACACACACCACTCCTGGGGTACTTCAAAGTAAACTTGCCATCTGGGAACAATCCAGAAATAGGTTCAGTCAGAGTTGACAACCCTGCTGTACACATGGATAGCTTTCTCCATACATACTGATATATGCAAAGTGGTGCTCTACACATTTTCTTCTGAATGTATATAGGTCAGGGAAGGGGCCTGCTGCCCTGGTGTCACTTTCTCCACTCCAATCCCCACATGTTCATTTTAAACTTTTGAATGTGTCCCCCCCCCCCAAAAAAAGGCTTTTCAAGTAAGGAAATACATGTTTCTGATGGATTTTCTAGCTTCTTTGCGTGGGTGTTTTTCTTGTATCATCGGATGATTACCTTCTTATGAATTTAAATATAACCATTTTCTGTCTTTAAAGGACACACAAATTGATAGGAACCAACAACTGTGCTAAACATGAGTTCAAGATGTGGGGCCACACTCAGGCTGGGGCCAGTGGGTGCCACTTGGAACAATGACTCACTCCACTTAAGAATTGTTTGAAATACTATATGTGTGATCTTAATGAGAGCTTCTTTTTAGAACAGGAATATTCCTAGATAAAAAGAATCAGTGGTGGCTGTGCCCTCCCAAAGTGATGGTAACATCAAATACCACCCACCTGACTCATCCAAATCTACCAGTTTCCCAAGGGGATTATTGTGGATGTTTCAAGATCATTATCACTTTTAGATTTAAGTGACCCTGGGTGCAGGGGGAGAGCCCATTAAGTTACTGTGACTGTGAGCGTGACAAGGCACTTAAAAGGGGTGAGGGGGGAATTTAGGTTGTTTATTTAAGGAAGTTATTCATATGGTAGGTGCAGGGGTGACTCCCCATAAGGCAAACAGAGGCTGATGCCTCAAGAGGCACTTCTGGAGGCCTCTTTTTGGCAGCATGCAACAGAATGCGACCCCACTGTCCCCCAGCAGGAACCTGCCAGCCCGCCACTGCCTCCACCACCTCCATACACCTCGGGCAGCCCTGCCCTCAGCTCCCTTGCTCAGAGGTGCCACCCTCTTTCTCTTTGCCACCAGCTTCAGTGGTTGGGGCATACTCCACAGGACACAGCCTGCAGCTTGCTTTGGGGCCTCTCTTTCTCTGCCTCCCCTTCCCTTCAGCACTTTGCGGTACTGTGCTGCAGGGAAGGGGAGACAGCCAGCGAGCGCCCAGACAAATGCCACCACCAAAAGCAAGCTCAATGCTGCCCCCCACAGGACATGCCCCAGCCAGTGAGGCTTCTGTCAAGGAGAAAGAGGGTGGCACCTATGAAAGGGAGGCAAGGTGGGGCCAGCAAGAGGCTGGGGTGGCATCGGCACTGGCTCCCACCCAAGAGTGGGGGCAGTAATGGGGACAGGACAGCTTGTTTTTGCCACTAGCAGTGAATTGTGATGAGCCAGCACTGGGTGGGTGCAAGTTTCTAAACTTCACAATAACTGTTTTATTCAAGTTCTGTGTTTCTAGTGCCAATAATTCATAGACGCTAAAACACACACAAATTCTTGGGCTTGCTGAGAGGCTTATAAAGTTTCTGATGGTTAGAGGGGGAAATTGTGGTTTTTTACACTCATTTCTTTGAAACCTCACCTAGAAATATGGCAGCCTCACTTACCAAGGAAAGTTAGTTATGGCTCCATCTAGATGGCCATTAAATTTTTGTTTAATTATTTCACAATATGAGACATCTGAGAAACTCCATTGCATATGAAATTATATGGATGAGGGGAGAAAAGAATAGATACTTTAAAGTCACCTCACTCAATGAGGGCTGCAATCCTGAATGCACAACTCAATCAGAAGAATTCAACATAAAAACAAACACACACACACCCCATGTCTTTTTAGTGCACACAGAGGCAAGCACCTCATTCAGTACTCTGAAAACTATAATCTGAAAGAGTGTGGCTAATGTAAAGATTATAATCTGACAGGTATCTGGTTGCAGCTGGCAGACATGTTAGCATTTTGTAAAGAAAAAATTGGACTTTTACATTTTAAAAGGTAACCCTTTGAGGTTCTTTCTTTTCCTTTTCTTTTTTTCTGTCACATTTTCAAATGCATCTCTGCGACCATGAAGGCCAAGTGCCAATTCACACAATCTATTTTGTATCCGTGATGCAGTTCCAGCCTTCTACGGGAATGTGCTCATGTGGAGAAACTTAATATATGAGCTGCAGACCAAAGATATGTCAGCAGAAATTTCTGTGATCGTAGTGGTTGGAAAAAATGCCACCACAATCAAAGAAGTGCAGCTAACTGTATTTGGGATTGGCCAATTCAGCAATTTCTTCATGAAAGCTTGTACCTGGGGGACTAAGAATTATACTGTGTGAACCAGACAGAGCTGGCATTATCATGAATAATATGAGGCAGTTATTTCTGGCAGCAGATTCCAGAAAGGGTCACCATTGTCCTGTCTCTCAAAACTCCAAAGTTCAGATTCAAAGAACTGTAACACTGGTTCCTCACACTCATAGGAGCTTTGGCTTTGAGTCTGTTCAAACCTTACCAATCCACATATTTAGAAAGGGAATGCATTGAGGATGCACCCAAATGTCTGTTCTACACACTCTAGTATTTAGAGAGCATGTTGAGCACCCATAGGGAGGAAAAGCCCCCTCCCCCCAACAAACACACACACACAATAGAGATATGCTGGGAAAGTGTCTGAATGTCCATGGAAGACATCATGACAAACACGCATGTCCCCTTTTTAATCATGTGAGCCAGCACACTATTGACTGAATTGGCTCTTTGTATTCAAAATGCTATTTCTTGAATAGCATCTCTTCTCATGCTACATGGTATGTTGCTTTCCAAACTGAACAGATTTTCAAAGCAGCTTGTGATATGTTGTTCAGAGGGGGAAAGTCAAGACTATTACTGGGTAAAGATACCTCTTTGGATCCCAACTCTTCTGTTTTGGAGAAGCTTCATTTTTTTATTTTTCACTTGAGGTGCTGACATGTTTAAGATCAGTACTAGAATCAGCTCCAAGTATTTCATTTTAAAACATGCAAGTTGAAATCTTTGAAGGATTTACCCTGAGGTAAATCTCTGATGACCACCTAGGGTTGGTAAGAAAGAATGTAGCTTCCAATGTCAAACTGTTCCTTGATTCAGTTTCACAGAAATATGTTGTCCATGTCCATATGTGTGTTTTATGGTGTTTGCATGGATGTAACAAAGACCAAGAGTTCTTAGTGGTACTTACCTTTGAACTACACTTGTACAAAGGGTGGCTGATGGAATCAACGTAATGATGCCTCATACAACGGCCTGGGTCTGAGTCAATCATGAAGGTACTGTCCGTTTTACTGTCTGTGTCTCCCATGATTGCCAGAAGGGACAGCATGGAAATTGAAGCTGCTAGTACATGATTTCCCATCATTGGAGAACTTCTCAGGAGTAACAGTAGAGGGAGGTAGAGTATCAAAAGCACTCTAAAGAATAAAGCCCAATCCCTTTTGAGGAAAGTGAAAGATCTCTTTTAAGTCTCTGAGTTGTCATTGCTGGTTTGGGGTTATGCATTTGCTGAGGTTATAATCCATCAAAACGTATCTTGCATGGCTGGAAGAAAAAATAAATAAATTATCATCCTGAACAAAAAATTACTTCTAGAGGAAAACAGGCATAAATAATAATAAGACTCAAAGAACCAGTGTTGGCCAACAAATCATCCCTACGCTACAAGAGGAGGTCAAAGTCTTGCTACTTTAAAGCCTCTTCTTTCAACATTTTAATAATGTGGATACTTAGTTTTTATATTGCAAGTAACATTTTCTACATGAGCTCCAATGGGTTCAGTCCAGTATGAATGAATTAATGTACCTGAAGAATTCTGAAAATTAGAAGGACTGCATATTCACACACAAAAACTGAAAGGTTTGTTCCAAGTCACTAAATTTAGTTACTGTTACATTAAGATGTAATTTTTGGTTCAGCTAAGAAGTGAAAATGAAATCATTGAGCTCATCATTTTTCATAGTTATCTGCCTAGGCATTATGAGTAATCAGTGACTGTGCATACCATACACGTGCTTTTACAGTGGGCTAAGGATGTGCCCTGTGAAATTTATGGGGGGATAGAAATAGTACAAAGTGGGGGAAATACAGCTTTTACATACACCAACAAAAAGGTCAGAGAAAAAGTAAAATCTCTTCCTTCATAAGAGATGGCATTTTAAGAATTCTGGTCTGAAATGACAGCTGGATGAGTTCAGCTTATATTATCATATGAAGATAAGGTTCATTTCCCCCTGTCTCAGAGAAGTGACATCCCCTGGTTATTTATGTTAACTTATTCAAATATATGCAAACATTCATTTTCTCACATCAAGCCTAAACACTAAACCCAGGAGGTTCCCACAAATAACTCTAAAAACTGTAGGGGAAAACTGGCAGTTCAGTCCCCAAATAGCAAAGTAAAACCAGCTTGGTGAGAAAGCAGCAAAGCAAGAGGTCTTTAGTATTGAAGAACTCCAAGGACTTATTTAAAGAAAAGGTTACAAACAAATGTGAAAAAGGATGCAGCTTAATTTCAGCTGTAGCTCATGGCTGAAGGGAGAGACCAAAACAAATAACCATCTCTGGAAAGACAAAATGTAGACTAACACTGGAAGAACAAAGAGAGAAGTCCAGCACTTTTATTCATGACCCTAATCTCCATCCCTGTGGTCAAATATGAGACATTGCAGCTGAGAGCTCATGCTGCCAGGATCCTAGCTCCAACAAAAACCACATCAAGCTGCTTTAAATCCAACAAGGAGACAATTGCACATTGCCGTACTAGTAACATTTTATGAAATGATGAGGGCTAGAAACTTGTTTTAAAATCACTACAAGACTCCTGGTAATCACAATAGGTGTTTGCAAATCTGAAGCTCTTAATGCTGAGAGAATAAATTTCCTGCCCCATGTTATGTTTATCTACTAAGATGTATTTTGCATTATTTCTGTGATGCATGCAGCACTTGATAAAATAGCACAAGCTCTAATCTTGCAGCTTCAACTCAACTACTTCACTTACTATCAATCTCATTTTCCATTAGTGTACAAGACCTGTCATTTCTCCTACTACAACCAAGCAATATAAAAAAGTTTTCCCCAGTAAGTTTATTATTTGTGGATGCAGAGGGCCGCTTCCCAGCTCAACTGCCGCATTGGAGGCTAAAGAACTGAGTCAGATAGAAGTGACAAGATATGATGTTCTAAACTATCTGGAAAAACTGAAAACTAACAAATCGCCAGGGCTGGATGGCATCCATCCAAGAGTCCTCAAAGAACTCAAATATGAAATTGCTGACCTCCTTGCTAAAATATATAACTTATCCCTGCAATCGGGCTCTGTACCAGAGGACTGGAAGCTAGCAAATGTAACATCAATTTTCAGAAAGGGATCCAGGGGTGATCCAGGAAATTACAGGCTAGTTAGCTTAATATCTGTTCCAGGCAAATTGATGGAAAGCATCCTCAAGGATAAAATTGTAAAGCACATAGAAGAACAGGCCCTGCTGGGAGAGAACCAGCATGGCTTCTACAAAGGTAAATCTTGCCTCACCAACCTTTTGGAGTTCTTTGAGAGTGTCAACAAGTGTGTGGATCAAGGTGATCCATTTGACATAGTATACCTGGATTTCCAAAAAGCTTTTGACAAAGTTCCTCATCAAAGACTCCTGAGGAAACTTAGCAGTCATGGGATAAGGGAAGAAGTATATGTGTGGATTGCTAACTGGTTGAAAGACAGGAAACAGAGGGTAGGTATAAATGGAGAGTTTTAACAATGGAGGGAAGTAAGAAGTGGGGTCCCCCAGGGATCTGTACTGGGACTGGTGCTTTTTAATTTATTCATAAATGATCTAGAAGCAGAGGTAAGCAGCAAGGTGGCCAGATTTGCAGATGATACCAAACTCTTTCGGGTAGTGAAATCCAAAATGGATCGTAAGGAGCTCCAAAAGGATCTCTCCAAACTGGGTGAGTGGGCGACCAAGTGACAAATACGCTTCAGTGTTGGCAAGTGTAAAGTGATGCACATTGGGACGAAAAACCCCAACGTCAAGTACAGGTGAAACTCAGAAAATTAGAATATCGTGCAAAAGTCCATTAATTTCAGTAATGCAAATTAAAAGGTGAAACTGATATATGAGACAGATGCATTACATGCAAAGCGAGATAAGTCAAGCCTTAATTTGTTATAATTGTGATGATCATGGCGTACAGCTCATGAAAACCCCAAATCCACAATCTCAGAAAATTAGAATATTACATGGAACCAAGAAGACAAGGATTGAAGAATAGAACAATATCAGACCTCTGAAAAGTATAAGCATGCATATGTATTCAGTACTTGGTTTGGGCCCCTTTTGCAGCAATTACTGCCTCAATGCGGCGTGGCATGGATGCTATCAGCCTGTGGCACTGATGAGGTATTATGGAAGACCAGGATGCTTCATTAGCGGCCTTCAGCAATTCTGCATTGTTTGGTCTCATGTCTCTCATCCTTCTCTTGGCAATGCCCCATAGATTCTCTATGGGGTCAGGTCAGGCGAGTTTGCTGGCCAATCAAGCACAGTACACTGTATACTTTTCAGAGGTCCGATATTGTTCTATTCTTCAATCCTTGTCTTCTTGGTTCCATATAATATTCTAATTTTCTGAGATTGTGGATTTGAGGTTTTCATGAGCTGTACGCCATGATCATCACAATTATAACAAATTAAGGCTTGACTTATCTCACTTTGCATGTAATGCGTCTGTCTCATATATCAGTTTCACCTTTTAATTTGCATTACTGAAATTAATGGACTTTTTTGCACAATATTCTAATTTTCCGAGTTTCACCTGTATACACTGATGGGATCTGAGCTGTCGGTGACTGTCAAGGAGAGGGATCTTGGGGTCATGGTGGACAGCTCGTTGAAAGTGTTGACTCAATGTGCGGTAGCTGTGGAAAAGGCCAATTCCATGCTAGGGATCATTAGGAAGGGGACTGAAAATAAAATGGCTAATATTATAATGCCCTTATACAAAACTGTGGTGCGGCCACACCTGGAGTACTGCATACAATTCTGGTCATCACATCTAAAAAAGGACATTGTAGAACTGGAAAAGGTGCAGAAGAGAGCAACCAAGTTGATCAGGGGCCTAGAGCACTATTCTTATGAGGCAAGGCTACAGCACCTGGGGCTTTTTAGTTTAGAAAAAAGATGACTGCGGGGAGACATGATTGAGGTCTATAAAATCATGCATGGTGTGGAGAAAATGGATAGAAATAAATTCTTCTCCCTCTCACATAACACTAGAACCAGGGGTCAGCCCATGAAACTGATTGCTGGGAAATCTGGCAACAAACGGAAGTACTTTTTCACACAATGCATAATCAACTTGTGGAATTCTCTGCCACAAGATGTAGTGACAGCCAACAACCTGGATGGCTTTAAGAGGGGTTTGGATAACTTCATGGAGGAGAGGTCTATCATCAGCTACTAGTTGGAGGGCTAAAGGCCACCTCCAGCCTCAGAGGAAGGATGCCTCTGAGTACCAGTTGCAGGGGAGTAACAGCAGGAGAGAGGGCATCCCCTCAACTCCTGCCTGTGGCTTCCAGCAGCATCTGGTGGGCTACTGTGCGAAACCGGATGCTGGACTAGGTGGGCCTTGGGCCTGATCCAGCAGGCCTGTTCTTATGTTCTATCTCACTATCATGTCTTTCCCCCATTCCTGTCGGTAATTTTAAAAGTTATCTTCTTCTTTTCCTCCCTGTTAACAGGCTGAAGAATGCAAGCTCTAGCTGAAACAGCCAGCAAGAAAAGTGCCCAGAGTCTGCGCTTAGTACTCATTTCTTACTGCCTGGGTGGGTCATTCCCATTTCAGTCAGCACAAGTTTGAATAAAGTTGAGGCACAGGGAAGCAATTGCCCAGGGGCTTCTGGGATGTTTGTGCCCTTTGCTGTCTCTCCCCTCTGACTTTCTGACTACTAGGATCAAGACAAGCTAATTTCAGGCTTTGGGTCTTTTTTAAAAAAGAACTTGTGTGGTCCATCAATATATTTTAATTTTACAAAGCAAAAGCCTATACACAAAATCTCTTGAGAGATGGGAAGAAATCAACTTTAAGGGAGCCTAAGTATGCACTTTCCCTTAAGCAAATAAAAAAGATCTTTTAAGGGGAAGGGGCCACAGCAGCTCTGTGACAGAACAGCTGCTTCACATGCAGAAGGTCCTAGTTTCATTTTCTGGTATCTCCAGGTAGAGCTGGGAAAGACTCCTTTCTGAAACCATGGACAGTGGCTGCCTCTCGGAGCAGACAATATAAAACAGATGGACCAGCCTAATTGGGTATAAGGCAGCTTTGTATGTTCTTAATCAGTCAAATCAAAGTCTACTTAATCCAGCTAGTACTAAAATTGTCATTTTGTGATCATTGCAGCACTGCTGCTTGCTGCAATTGTCATAAAATGCCAATTTTAGTACTAGCTAGTACATTAAAAAAATAAATAAGGAAAAAACAAAGCGGAGAAGGGGAAATAGATTAGCTACCTTTGAAATACCTGAAGGTCTGCCACACAGATGGAGTGAACTTGTTCTCTGTTGCTCCTGGCAGTAGGAGTGGAACAAATGGGTAAAATTACAAGGAAGTAGCTCCAGGTTAGATATGAGGAGGAATTTCCAGACTGTAAAAGCTGTTTGATAAAGGAGCAATCTGTCTCATGGAGTGGTGAGTTCTCCTTTGCTCAACTTTTTCAAACAGAGGCTGAACAGGCTGTCAGGGATGTAGTAAGTCTGCACGGCCTCTCTTCCAGCTGCAAGACTTAGTGATAGTTTTTAAAGAACTGGCTCCTCTGCTCCCAAGGAAGCTGTTGGGGAAAGGACGGTCAGAGAATCACACTTGTCAATAAATGTGAACACGTCTGAGGCCGCAGTCTTGACACACACATCCTATGAGCATGATTGCACAGCATGAGAGTAGAATGGCTCCCACAGAGGTCTGGGCAGTGGTGCACTTAAATCTGGACTTTCAGGCACAAGTCCAGACCCCCCACAGCCCTCCAGCCCATCCCTAGTGTGCCCCCAGCCTATCTGTGGAAGAGTGTAGAGAGTGCCTCAAAAAGTCCTCCTCGGCCCAAGCCACAGAGCTGACTGCTTCTTTCAGCCCCCTTCCCCCGTCTTGGCAGAGAACCTCTTCAGGCTGAAAGGCAGCAGCCAACAGTTTGCTGGGTGAGCTATGGGTCAGAAGCTGTGCCAGGTTCTTACCCTGCAGCCAGTCTGAACAACAACTCCTAAGCTCCCTTTTGGAGTCCCGAAGAGCTGGACTCCTGAAAGGCTGCTGCAGAACCTCCTTATATCTGTGGCTGTGACCTGCAAAATAGCGCTGAGTGGGGGCACATGTCCAGGGTGGGATGGTCACTGGACATGATGAAAGATTGACGCTAAGCCACAACCTTGAGCTTAGCTGGCCAGACAACCCTCTCTTCACTCTCATTTATCTAGTAATGTATCTTATTTATCTATTATTTATTTTTCTATGTAAACTGCTTTGAGAGCTTTTACTGATAACGGGGGCCTGTAACAAGGGAGGGCCGCCCGTAAGGCCATTAGGTACAGAGTCCGAAATGACCTAGCTGCACCCCTGGGTCTGGGACCTTCTCTTCCTCTGTTGCTAACCTGGCACTTCACGGGGCACACTGCTGCCATTCTGGGCACACCAGGCTGTGTTCACATTAAGCATCCAGAAGCTCATTCTTCCCCAGAGTCTGTATGCAGCTCTGCTTCTGACTCAGAAGCTTTCCTGCGCCAGACCTATATGAGCTACAGCAGGACCTGCACAGAAGAGATGGCTCCTTCCAACATACCCCTTTCAGCCAACAGTGTGGGGCTTCCTCCAAGCTGGTCCTTTAAAGGCTTGCATGGGAACTGTGTAGCTCCCTCAGCTGAGGCTGCAGAGCTTCTCTGGGCATGTCCCTTTTGAACTTGCCTGGGCACCTCATGACCCCACAAACACATCTTCAAATGGGGTGCTAAAAAGCCAGTAAAATCAAGTTCTGACTCAGCCCCAAACCATGTCCCAGTCAAATTTCCTTGAAGAAGACTTAAGAGAATACATTTGGCATAATTTACAGAGTTTGACTGTCATATTTGAAATCAAGAAGGAATTTTCTCCCCAGGTTATATTGGCTGCAGCACTGGGTGTTTTAGCCACCCCCTGGAGTTTGTGGTTTGGTTACTGGCTTGAATCATCTGAAGCTCTCTACACTGACTGCGGCCACCTTGTTGCTGTGTTCTGTTGCTTCCCCTCCTCTGTGGCACACAGGATAATCACAGTCATATGGGTTAATCACAGAGACTGATATATGCATAGATATCCTTCTTTGGGTATGTGAGGAGGCCCTATGATTTCTGGCCCAAGAATATGAGTGGATTTTTCCCCCAAAGCTAAGCTCACACGTATGCACAAACACACATCTGACCGATATATCCATGATAAACAATTTACATATGGCATATGCAAGGAACAATGAGTGATTTGTTTCTCATAGATGAGTGCAAACTCATCAAACTGCATATCAGAGTTCAGCATTAAATACAGAGGTTTATATTGGGGGTTTTTTGTTTGTTTTACTTGAAACAAAATTGTAAATCACTTAAGAATATGGCAATGCAGACTGATAGCTTTAGTCTGTGGTAGCATCATGTCTGTTCATCAAAAAAGCTTGGAAAGGGTCAAACTCTCTTTTCTTAGTTTATAGCTTATTTCATTCCAAAAAAGAGGGATGGAATCTTATTTTAAAATAAAATGGAAAAAGCAAAAGTAGAGATTTACATATCAGGCGGTATAAAATATGATAGATAGATAGATAGAGAGATAGATAGATATAGAGCCATTTTAAAATATAATTTGCCACTTGTGCTATTTGACTTAGATTCTCACAATGCTATTTGTATATTATCACAACATATATTGGTATGTTCTCATATAACAGGAGCACTGTTTGTGGATATGAACATAAGACAGGCCCTGCTGGATCAAAGTCCATCGAGTCAAGCATCCTGTTTCTCAGAGATCAGAGAAGCCCACAAGCAGGAGATAAAGCCCACAAGCAGCAACTGTTATTCAGAGGAAGTAGCACATAGACATCATGTCACTGATGGACTTGTCTTCCATGAATTTCTCTAATTCTCTTTTAAAGTCATCTAAGGCTAATGGCCATTACCAGGCATCTACAAATCCACTTGCCAGCTCGCCAGTGATGAGTAACCTAAGCCCTCTGGTGTGCAGGACACCCACAGATCAGTGAGCACCACACAGATCTCCTCCCCAGATGTCTCATTTCCACTGCCATTTTTGAGAAGGTAAGAAACAGCAAGAATGCTTTCTGAGCAGTAGGAGAGGGCTTCTCCTCCTTCTTGCCATCTCCATATCCTAGGGCAATTGACAGAAGACTCATTTATCTCCTAAGCCATCTGTCTGAGTGACAGAAAATAATCTGAAGGAAGAGAGGGGACTGCTGGCAACCACAATAATGACTGGCTGGTGAGCGAAGCCTAAATTTGTGGATCATTGGCCATCATCACAATGGGTGCAGCCATCATAAGGATTCCTACCTGGCTGAAATTCCTGCCATTTTAGGGCAACACCACAGACTGCAATTGCTGTGGGAAATGCTATTGTCACACTAACATTTTCAACAGCAAACAAATGAAATGTGGATCTGTGCATATGTGAAGTAATATGTGCATCTGTGAAACCTGATTTGAGCCACCAATGATTCCTGCAGCAGTTTTTATGCATGGCACTGCTCCTGTGCATTGCACTGTTCTTTTTTTGACACACAAGAAGAATCTGTGGAACGGGAGGGTAGTAGCTCCTTTGTGCAATAATTATTGCATGAATGCATCCAAAGAGTTGAATCAATTCAACCACCCATCCATAACATGCCTTTCCAGTGCACAATGTCAGTATTCCCATGGTATAAAATGTGTAAAGAAACTCTGTTAACCACCCCTCTCAAAAAACAAAGCACAAATCAAGATTATGTTATGTGGGCTAGGGACCCTTTAATAGACTGCCCTTTTGTAGACTTGTGGGGTAGACAATGTGGAATGGAGGGTGTCTTTCCCCATGCTTTCAAGACCTTTTTATTTTCATGTCGCTACTATGACGGTAGAACCAGAGGGTGGTGATTATTCTAGATTAGTGGAGTTCTGAAATACATTGACTTGCACATGCTTTTTACCAGCTGCGACTGATTTGGTATATCTGCCCATTCCTTGAGAAGAATTACCTGAAAACAGTGGTATACCAGCTGGTGGTATCCTCCAGGTTGGACTACTGCAAGCCACTCTCTATGTAGGCCTACCTTTGAAACTTCAGTTAGTTCAAAATGCAGCAGCCAGATTGGGCTATCCCAGAGAGATACTCTGGGGCATCCTGGAGAGACCAAATTATGCATTTTCTTAAACAGTTGCACTGGCTGATATGTTTCCGGGCAAAGTACAATGTGCTGGTTATTACCTTTAAAGCCCTGAATAGCTTAGGTCCAGGTTATCTGAGAAAGCACCTTTCTCTACAAATTTCCCACTACTCATTAAGATAATCAGGAGGGGTCCATATTCGGGTACCACCAGTTCGTCTGGTAGCGACCTGGAATCTGATTTGTCACCCCTAGGTTGTGGAATGCACTCCCTGTGGATATGAGAGGATTATCTTCCTGCGAGGTCTTCAGGAGAGCCTTACCCATCTTTTTAGCCTGGCTTTTAATTATGTCTAGTTTTTAATTTCAATTTCAGTTTGGTTTAAATGGTTTTTTAAAATTTTAATTGTTTCATTATGTGTTTTTGATTTTAATGTAAACCACCCCGTGCCACTTTAGGAAGGGCAGTATAAAAATTGATTAAATAATAAAACAAATCAACAACAACAACAACAATATGCAAGACTTCATACATTTATAAGCACTTCTGAGTCCTAGGCCTAGATTATTTGTACCATTTTTATACAGGACACTGAAAAGGATCTTTCAGCTACTCCTGTGCTCTTTGTGTCACATGTGAACACTGATAATCAAACAAACAAACAAATAAAATAATGTGTAGAAGAAAAACTGAATTACCATCCTAGGCAATTGCCAGACTCCCAGGGGGACGAGGTGGACTCCTAGCCGTTCTTGAACTCCAGAATGACTAGAGCAAACACCCCAAAAAGGTCAGCCTCCGGAACAGCCAGGGGAGGAGTTTAGCTTGTCACCTGAGTCCTCCTCCTGGCTTGCTGCATTCAGCCAGTTCCATCTCCGCTTCCATACTCAGAAGCAGGGCCTCATCATCAGCGGCCTTGTCTTTAAATACCCTAGTGCAGAGCTGACAGGGCTCAAAGCCTACTTCCAGCCCCGCCCCTTCCTGACCTTGCTTCCTGTTTCCTGCCACACCCAACCTAGCTGTCTCCCTGGAACTGTTTCCTGCAGCTCTCCCTGCCTTGCCCTCCCAACCCCACTGGGATCCAACCAGCCTGTAGGGATGTGCATGAACTGGTCCGGAGGCCATTGTAGGGGCCTCCGAACCAGTTAGAACATTATTTATTTATTTGATTGATTGATTGATTGATTGATTGATTTCTATACCACCCTTCCAAAAATGGCTCAGGGCGGTTAACACAGAGAAATAATACATAAATAAGATGGATCCCCATCCCCAAAGGGCTCTAGGCACCAGCAACAGTCACTGGAGGTACTGTGCTGGGGGTGGAAAGGGCCAGTTACTCTCCCCCTGCTAAATAAAGAGAATCACCACATTAAAAGGTACCTCTTTGCCAAGTTAGCAGGGGTGCAGTTTGGAAGTTTGGCGCCAAACATGGTGCAATTTGGCGGTTCGGCACCAGGGGGGGTTCTTTAAGGGTGGGGGTGCACTTACCCTTCCCGCTGCTTGTCCCCTGCCAGCACTCCTTTTTAAAAGCAGTTTTTGAGGCAGCAGTGTACCTCCCTGCTGCCCCTGTCCCCGTTTTTGGCCGGAAGTGGCTGGAGGTACCGTGCACACGTCACACGTGCATGTCAGGTGGGCGGGAACATGTTGCACACGCGCTGACACACATCACGTGGGCAGGCGCGATGTGTGCAATGTGTGCATGTGCGCACTGTACTTCCGGCCACTTCCAACCAAAAACAGCAAGGGCGGCAGGGAGGTACGCTGCCGCCCCCAAAACTGCTTTAAAAAAGGAGCGCCGGTGGGGGAAAAGCAGTGGGAAAAGCCCTTCTCATCCCCACTGCCCCCTAAAGGGAACAAAAGCCTCAGAGGAGGGATGCCACACCCTTCTCCAGCCTCCACAGGGCCACCCAAGCAACCAGGTAACATGGCATCCTGACAGCAATGCAGATTTTACACTTGATGCACATCAGTTTAAGCATAAATTAATTTTAAGTCTCATATGTTTAAATCTCATATGTGAAAATACTCTTTTAGTTTAATGGTGGGACAGTGTACAGTTTTATTCAAGCTATCATTGTGTACTACTTCTAGACAAAGGGATGCTCTGTCTGATCTACCGGCAAGGGGAACATAATAAGGTTGCTAAAAGGTCCAGGCTTAATTAAGGGCTTTGCAGATAATATTAGCCACATTCAACTGAGTTTCTCCTGCAGAAGCACATTGTGACTATGCAGTGACATTTCCTTCCCTTACAGGTAGGATAGGCACAATCCTGAGATACAACCAGATTAGAAACTGTGCATCTGCACACAAATCTACTTTGTCATGATCAGAGAGTTAACTCCAAATGTAGGTTTTTTTCCTGTACAGTACAATATACTTTTCCTGTGTTATCTTTAGTGCGTGAGAGAAAAGGTTCACAACATGCATTTAGATTTGTCATCCTCATGAGACTGCATGGCTGCTTTTTCATTTGGGGAGCAATCTCACATGGAGTCACCCCCATAGTTCACACAGCTCAGTACTTCTACATCTGAATGGCAGGAGGCTTTGAACCCAGCACTACCAAGTTCCGGCAGAGGTCTTTCCCAGCCTTGCCGAATAAACCCATATTATTAAAGGAATAAAATCCGGATCTTCTAGCATGCATAACATGATTCCCTATTGAGCTCTGGGCTATGGTCTCTTAGGAGCAATTCAGCTATGATGGAATCTACACATTTGCTGCCACCATGGTCTCCATGTGGCGCCACAACATCTGAATCAGTCCTCGAAGCAGAATGAAACGTAATAAGCAAATGGAGGTTGAAATACCCCCAAATGACAGAAGCTTGCTACCTGGGCAGAAAGGCACCTTTTAAAGTGGTATATTTCTTATAATTAGCAGGGGGAGCACAACTGTTCCTATTCAGTCTGGCCAGAGGTGCTCTTATCCCTGGACTTTGGGGCCGAAGTCCAGGGGCCTCCACTCCCCCTGGGGGCTCCCAAATCATCTTTAGTCTGTCCTGGGTGGTGTGGTTTGTGCCCTCAAGAATCTACGTGTTAAAAAATGATGCTTAACTTGTAGTGGGAGCAGGGAGCCTCCAAAGACCTTTAGGTCCCGGCTCCAAAACTACGTAGGTGCACCTCTGAGTCTAGCATAGTGCCCCTCCATCCAGTGGCTATTGTTGACACTGTATCTCCTTTGTGTTTCCTTCGAGACTGCAACTCTGTTTTGGACAGTAAACCATTTTCTTATTCCTTATGTTATGTAAACCACTTTAAGAATTTTTTTGTTGGGGAAAAAAAAACAGAATAGTAGAGCTGGAAGAGGCCTTGGAGTTATTTTAGTCTCACCTCCTGTTCTGTGCAGGAAACTGCTACATCATCCCTGGACAACTGCTGTTTGAAAGCCTCCAGCAAAGCAGAGCCCACTGCACAAGGCAAGTTGTTCCACTTTCTTCTATTGTTAGGAGATCCTTCCTAATGTCCAGCCAAAATTTGCTTCTGTTGTAATTTCAATCCATGGATTCTGGTCCTGCCCTCGGGAGCAACAGAGAACAAATCTGCTCCTTCTATGTGACAGCCCTTCAGATATTTGAAGATATCCCCTATTATATTCCCCCTACCTCTTAGTCTTTTCTTCTCCAGGCTAAATACATTCAGCTTTTCCAACTGTTCATAAATGTTTGTATTAGTAAATGTTTGTAGTAACTGTTCTTCATAGTAGGGGTGTCTGCATCGGCTCAGTTCAAGCTGGGCTTGACATCAAACCAGCTTCACTTGCCAAGTTTGGGGTGGAACTGGACCAGCCTCAGCCAGTCCAAGTTCAAAGCGAACCATGCCCAGTTTGACCTGAGCTGGTTTGGAGCGCTACTTATAAAGGTTCAGTTCGGAGCTTTACAGTAAAGGGGCAGGGGGGCTTCCCTACGGGTAGTGCAGGTGGGAGCAGAGTCATTTAGGACTTACAAGCCCCATTGGTGGTGGTGGAGGCAGCTGCAGGGGGCTGGTGGGGGCAGTGGCAGATCCCCCCCACCCCTGATGGCTTCCCCCAGAGTAACCAGGACTGGTGGTGGCCCAGTTGTTGGCCTCTGTGCATGCATGGAGACTATTTTAGTGACCTCCATGCATGCACAGAGGCCATTTGCATGACCATCACCATATGGTCATGCAAATGGCCTCTGTGCATGCATGGAGGTCACTAAAACAGCCTCCACACATGCACAGAGGCCAGAACCAGGCCCCGCCAGTCCTGGCTACTCTGGGGGAGGCCAACAGAGGTGGGGGTTAGCTGCCCCTGCCACCACCCACGAGGCCACTGCCACCAATGGGGTTTGTAAGTACTAAATTACTCTCCTCCACCCGCTCTATCCTAAGAGAAGCTCCCCTGCCCCTTTACTGGTAAAGGGAAATCCTCACAGGATACCCCTTTACCAGTAGAGCTCTGAACCAGTTCAAACACGTTTGGTGGTTGAACTGGACTGGGTCTGGTTCAAAAACCAAAACCATTGTGGGCCAGGTTGGTTAAAATCCAGTTCAGATTTGAGCTGAATCGGCAAAGCCAGTTTTGCCTTCGTTTCCAGAACCCTCACTGTCATTGTTGCCCTCCTCTGAACTTGCAATGCTACTTATATTGGAAACTATGTACAGGCATACTGTTTAGAGCAGTTGCACAATTGTGCTCTTGTGTAACACTGCCAGGGCTGTCTTCCACATGCACAGCAGCACCAATCAGGAACACTGCCAGTGCCTTATGCATTAGGTATTATAATTCATGTTTTGAGTGTGGTCTGAACAGTGCAGAATAGAGTGGAATGATTACATATGGTGATCTGGATACAATGCCTTTGTTAATGCAACCTAGGATTGCATTAGACTTTTTAGCAGCTGCATCACACTGCTGTCTCATGTTCATTTTAAGACACCAAGCTTCCTTTCACATGTACTGCTGCCAAACCATGTCTCCTCCATCCTGCATTTGCATTTGATTTTTCTTACTCAAATATAAGCCTTTACCTTTGTCTCTGTTGAATTCATCTTGTTGGGTTTGGTCCAATAATCAAGTCTGTACAAGCTGAATTGATTCTGTCTTCAGGGGTTCCTAACCTGTGATACTGCAGAAGTTGTTGAACTACAGTTCCCATCACCCCATCTACAATTTATTGTGGCTGGGGATGATGGGAGTTGTAGTTTAGCATCATCTGGAGTACCACAGGTTGGGAATCCCTGTTCTAAGGTGTTAGTTATCCCTCATCCCCAGCTTCATGTCATCTACAAATCTGATAAGCATCCCCTCTACTCCCTCCTCCAAGTCATTTATGGACATGTTGGACAGCATATGGCCCAGGACAGAGCCCTGTGGCACTCCACTCGATCCCTCCCTCCAGGATGACACAGGGCCATTAATGAGTACTCACTGGATATGGTTATTCCTTGATCTTCTTCCTATTTCAGACATATCTGTAAACTCCCTTCTTGTTCTTTGCATCCCTCACAAGCCTCAGCTCATTCTGAGCTTTCACATTGTTAATACTATACGTACAGGTGTGGGCCTCTCTTTTGTACTCTTCTGGTCATATGCCCCTCCTTCCATTTCTAATATGTGTCCTTTCTTGCTTCTCAGCTGTTCAGAGAGTAGCCTGTGCATCCATACTGATTTCTTGAGATGTCTCCCATTTTTCTTTTTCATGGAAATTGTTTGCTATTGTGCCTTCAATATCTCACTTTTAAGAATCTCCCATTCCTCTTCAATTCTTTTTTTCCTTTAGGATTTCTAGCCACAGGATCTTCTTATTCTTTCTCCGAGTTCATAAAAATTAGCTTTTCTGAAATGCAGGCTATATGTTTAGCTTCCTGCAGTTTTCCCTCCTCTTGATATATAAATTACAAGATGGCATGGTTACCCCCCACATTCACCTCATCAACCAATGCCTCCTTGCTGGTAAGTACTAAGACCAGGATAAACAACCCACTCATTCCTTCTTCCATCTTCTGAAAGATGAAGTGGTCAGCAAGGGAGGTCAAGAATGTATTGGATCTCCCACTCTTAGCAGAGTTAGACTTTCAGCAGATGTCAGGATAGTCAAACTCCCCTATTACTATTAATGCTTGCCTCTTTGAAAATTTGGTAATCTGTCTAAGGAAAGAATCATCCATTTTTTCCACTTGGCCAGGTGGTCTACAGTGAATTCCCACAATGGTATCACTTTTATTCATATCACCTTTTATTTTAGCCAGACACATTTAGCTGGGCTGCCTTCCATGTATGTGTACATGTTCTTTATATACAATACAGTTCTTCCTCACATTATGTTGGGTCTATTCCTTTTGAACAAGTTATACCCTTCAAATACCATATTCTAATCATGAGTCTCATCCCACCAAATTTCAGTGATACTTATCAGATAATTTCCCCCTCCCCATGTTAGGGTTTCAAGTTCATTATTTGTGTTTCCCATACTCTGTCCTTTAGTGTATAGATACCAGAGACCATGTTTATCACTGTCCTCTAGCTTCTGTGCTGTAGTGACTTGCAGAGCTCCTCCCCCATTTGGTTTTCACTTTTGACACATGTCCCTAGTACTTTGTTCTATACTTGGTTCTGGGCATTCATCTTCCTCCCCTATTGGATCCAGTTAAAATTCTTTTTGATGAAGCTCCTGCCATGCATGTTCTTCCCAGCCTTCAACAGTTCCAGGAGCCTTTCATGTAGTTCATATAGCCACAGTTCCAGACCTTTCTTGATTACACAATCTTCACAGCCAGCTGTTTGCTTCCAGAATCCTGCACACTTTTTTTGCACCTTGACCTTCCACAGGTAGGATTGATGAAAACATTATTTGTGCCCCTAACTCCTCACAGTCCATTTCAGATTTCTTCTGACAGGGTCATTGGTTCCCACATGGATCTGTAGGAAAGGGTAGCAGTTGCGGGGGGGGGGCAGATTTGATGAATCTCAGGAACCTCTCCACCACATTCCTGATGCTTGCACTGGGAAGACAGCATATCTCCCTTGATGATCTGTCAGTTCTACACACTGGTGTCTCCTTCCCTTTCAGTATAAAGGCACCCATACCACCATACATTTCCTCCTTCTTGGGGCAGTACTTGGGTTCTGCATGTCTTCCCCATTCTCTTGTGCTGCCCGGGAAAGCAATCCTGGTTCAGGTGGCAGTGCATCACCCTCCACAGGATCTCTCTAGGGAGAGGAGATCTGGTACTGTGGTAGCAAGCATGACTTGTCCCCATAGCTAAGCAGTGTCTGCCTTGGTTGCATATGAATGGGAGACTTGATGTGTGAGCACTGCAAGATATTCCCCTCAGGGGATGAAGCTGCGCTGGGAAGAGCAGAAGGTTCCAAGTTCCCTCCCTAGCATCATCTCCAAGATAGGGCTGAGAGAGATTCCTGCCTGCAACCTGGGAGAAGCCACTGCCAGTCTGTGAAGACAATACTGAGCTAGATAGACCAATGGTCTGACTTAGTCTATGGCAGTTTCCTATGTTCCTATGTTCCACAAGTAGAGCCTTTTACTGGTTGTTCAGCACCAATGGCACCAAATGTCTCCTGAATGTCCTGCCCCTGCATGTCCATGTGCTCATCTTCCAGTTGGATTACTTCATCCTCTGTGGAAACCTCCATCTTCCTTGGTTATTCCTAGATAGGCTCTTCTGTCCTGTTCAGGTATGCTTGATACATTTCAGTGGTGTGCCTCAAGACATTACACTTTCTCTTCCACCAGGGCTACTAGCTTGCACTTGAAGCAGATGTAGTTCAAGTTCTCTTCAGGCAGGAAAATGAGTACATTTGCTGTAGGTTACGACAACAGTTCACTTATTCCTTGGAGCACCTAAGTGCTTGATCTTTCTCCCCCACACAACAACCTGCTAAACTACCATACAAAACTCCCTTCTTCCTGTTAGCAAGCCTGTTTGCAGGCTGTGGTTGCAAGCTCTCTGACCTGTGTCTGGCCTGAAATTGAGCAACACCCAGCTAAGGAATGTAGTTCTGCCCTCAAAGCTGCTCAGTAGCTGAAACTGAAAGTCAGACAGCCAGAAACAGCACAATCACACACAAAAGCCTTACACTAGATGGAAATATATACAGCATTTGCCTGTGTATACTTTTTGAATATCTGTAGAAAATCTTAGAATGTAGTCAGGTACGATGTGCCTGAAAATTACTATAAAGAACAACAGGTGATGATATTGAATATTTTATTTTTTGCAGATGCCTGTGTCACTATATTTATATATTAAAACATAGGCCTAACCAAGCTTCAACATAAAAATTATGGCAACATTTGCTCGTTGAGTAATCAAGAGTGCATGCAGTCTTCCAAACACCAATTCAGTACAACACTCAGTATTGCTTCTTTACAACATTTATTTAGGCAGAATCAGCACTCCCTGGGCACAATAATATGAAAGGGACATCGCAAAATAAAATAACAGGAAGAGTGCTTAGGCACATCTTGCTTTCATTTCTATTTGCCATGTGCAGAAGAACTGGATTGTGCTCTTTGTAAATAAATATTACTGCTGTAGGTTTCTTTCCCTCCCACTTCTCCGTGTTTCCTTATTTAAGCATTTCTGCCCTGTTGATGACTGGGCAGACAATGATGTGAGCCTAGCAGGGCATTTGAAGCCCTCACCCTACATTATAGTCAAACTTTAAAATGACCGATGAAGTCATAAAGCAGCTGTGATGCACTCAGAGAGAAAGAGGTGAAAATAGAGAACTGAAGCAGCATAAAAGTTATTTCCAGACAAATTAAGGAGGCCATTCCTCACCCCAACACTCTTTTGTATGGACACACAAAATAAATTTGGACACTATTTTGTATGGACACCATTTGGGTCTAGATCCTGCTTGTTGTAAAATTGGCAGAGCAACACTGGCTTCAGTAGAACTGAACAGATTTACATCTGGTGGCGATCTGACCCACAATTTACACATGCTAATCCAGGATTCTATAAACAACTTGCTGTCCAAGAGCACACAAGGCATTTTTGGCCAGATTGTCCAAAACTCATGGGTGGATCTGCTAGTTTCTGACCCTTCTAACCTCTATGCGACCCCCATCCTGACTGTTGAATAGTTCCAGGATATAGACAGTATCCACCTGTAGTCATTTCTTCAATATTTCCCCTGAAATTATGTGTGTGTGTGGGGGGGGGGATTTAAGGACAGTCATTTCCATTCAAACCACTTTAGTTGGCCCTAATATATAATTTACTATCACTTTAAAGCTCTTTCCCCCTCAGTAAGAAGTAAAAATAGGCTTTACTTAAAAACAACAACAACCAGGTAATCTTTGGCATAACATTAAATTTAAAAAACTAATCTGTGCATTTTTATATATATATATAATAAATTTGGAGTAGAAGAACCAGAAATTTTTAGAGCATTCTGTTCTTTAAGGGGCCTGTGTAAGAGGAGCAGGCATGAAATGGGGCCAGGTTTTGTGTCTTGTTGCTATATAAATTATTTGTGGCTTCCAAATTCTGTCAGACTAAGCCTCCTCTTAGGAACATAGGAAGCTGCCATATACTGAGTCAGACCACTGGTCTATCTAGCTCAGTATTGTCTTCACAGACTGGCAGCGGCTTATCCCAGGTTGCAGGCAGGAGTCTCTCTCAGCCCTATCTTGGAGATGCTGCCAGGGAGGGAACTTGGAACCTTCTGCTTTTCCCGGAGCAGCTCCATCCCCTGAGGGGAATATCTTCCAGTGCTCACAGTTCTCTTTTTAAGAAACAAATGATTTGAGCCTTCTCAGTTGTGGCAAATCAAAATATGGATGATCCCCGTGACAGCTTTCACACTTGTTCCAGTCAGAGGACCAGCTGAACAAGTGGGGAAAGATGAGAGTGAGCATGATAGACGAAAAATGTCTAACAGACTGTTCCCAAGAGTGCAGAAGAACCTGGTGCAGTATCAGTGTCTTGTTGAACCCCAACACGATTATTAAGTGCAATATAGGCTGTGTCTTATATTGGTTTTTAATAGTGATGTGCATATATACACTGGAAATTTATACTTTGGTACATATTTTCAAAGATGTTTGAAACAGGTAGCTCCTTGGTTGGCTGTGATATCTTGCAGCATATACGTCCAATGGGAAACCCATGTTTTTGAGCCCTATCATTTGGAATGTCCTATGGAAATCATTTGTACATGGAAATCTATCTATCTATCTATCTATTCATTCAGTCATTCATTCAATTTCTCTATCGCCCTTTCAAAATGGTTCAGGAGGAAACCTGTGTCAATCAAAATGTGCTGTGGTCCCAGCTCACGTATATCAGCTGTAAATGCACTGGAAAACTTATGTGCATGTTTTGAATATAGGACTAAATAGATCGAAGACACTTAATAGGTTCACTAGAAATATGTTTTAATTATTCTCACTGTTTTTAATGGGGGGGTTAGCATTTAAATATTAATTGCAAAGTTATGTTTTATGTGTTGTCCACATGTATATATTTATATGTGAATAGTAAAAACAAACCAGTACAGAAGATTTTATCCAAGACCGTTGAAAATTATGACCTACAGATGGGTTTTATATTAATTAATGTCAGAGAAGTGCCTTCCACAAAAGAATTTCGAAATCTGTGAAGATGCTTTGAGGAAGCAAATGCATAAAGATGCCCCATCTAGAACTTCTAGTGGGTTGCAAGATTATTAGCTCCAGACAGATGTCCTGTACACTGTACCTGAAGTTTCAGTCTTATTCTTTACCTTTATACCATTAGGCAGGCAGGCAAATGGTTCAGTTTGTCATACTGGCTAATTGAGAGAAGGTGAGTAAGAATATTCTGTCCTGAAATATCAAGATTCTCTCTCTCTTTTATCTGAGGGAAGAAACTTTAGCTTCTCCAAATCTTTGATGGTTGTTAAAAGATTCAGAAATTACTGGTCCCAATGATTTTCTGCATACATCCGGGCGATTCACAAGACCATGCATGTGGGTGGGTGGGTGGATGGGGGATGCAGGGCTCAACCTACCTTCCCCCAGACAATTGTGTTTCGCCCCTGGGGTGTGCAAGCCACACACCCACATAACCCGTGCTGCCAGGAGCAGTGTGGAGGACTATCTGCGCTGCTCCCAGCAGCCTGGAGCAACAGGGGCCGGGACTTCTTTCCCCAGCCTCTGCATATCCCACAAGGCGCTGGACAATGATCACAGTGCCTTGTGGGATTCCCCCATCAGATGGGAGCTCTAGGCGACTCTCTCTGTGTCTCCTCGGTTCCGTGGAGCTGAGGAGACACACAAGCCCGGCAGCTGGCTTAAGGGAGTGCTTGCTCCCTTAACCTCTGTTAGGAGCCAGGCTCAGGAACAGGGTTAGGCTGGGTGGGAGCGCCGGGATCTATGCAGGTAGTGATGTGCACAGACCGCGGAGACATGGTCTGATGCCAGGGAGGTGTTGCTTTAAGGGCAGGGTGTGTGTGTACTTATCCCTTCTGCTGCTTTCCCCCCTCCAGCGCTCCAGTTTTCGGCAAAAAATTTGAGGCAGCAGCGTTCCTCCCTGCTGCCCCTGCCCCCTTGTTGTTGGCCAAATCCAGAAGTAACATGGGTGCATGTGCCCGCTGCTGCCATGTGTGCCATTGACATGCACACACACTGCGCACATCACAGTGACATGCGTGAGACGCACGGCGGCAGGTGCATCTGCTCGTGTTACTTCCAGCTTTGGCCAACAACAAGGGGGCAGGGGTGGCAGGGAGGAACGCTGCTGCCCCAAAGATTTTGCTGAAAACTGGAGCACTGGAGGGGGGAAAGAGGCAGGAGGGGTAAGTACAACCCTCCACCCTTAAAGCAACACCCCACCCACCCCCGCCGGCGGTTCGTCAGACCACCAGACAAGTGAACCAGTTCGCAGGTCTCCAACATGGCCAGCGAACCGGTTCGTGCACATCCCTGCATGGGGTTCCTGGCATTCCTGGGCTAGGCTGCTCTTTATTTTCTAATTGGAGGCCTTTTCAGTCCACCAGCATCACAATTGTTATCAACTACAGGTAAATTTCTTAAAATTGTGGGAGAGTATATAACTTCATTGTAAGATAAAAACTTTGCACTAGAATGAAATGGGTGGTTGGAACTAAACTAAGAGAAATATAATTAAGGATTATAATCATGGAAACGTACGTATCGGAAAATCTCACCAAGCTCAGTGAAACTAGCTGATGTCAACTTCAGGGATATTTCGAGCAACAGTGGTGCTCAGGCTTGCAGCCAAAGTGCTAGAGATCGCCTCATTCTCTCTCTCCATCATTGCAGCTAAGAAGCACAGGAACACTTGTCCTCGCACCTCCCACAGACCTTTGGCCCTTCTTCCACCAGAATCAGGCTGCTGGCCGGGCGAAAAAGCTTCACAAATGCAGTCTTTAAGGCAGGGAGAGTCACTCCAGCTGTGCTGCCAATGTGGTGCAGGCCGATTTCGGCTCCAAACAGGGCTGTGTGGCCCCGTTTGGGACTGAAATAATACCCCCCGCATCTGACCTCAGACGCGGGGTGTGTGTCTGGGGCCCCTGATTGGTGACAGCCGGGGTTCTTTGAACCCGTTCACCCAATGGTAGCTCCGCCCCTATGTTCATTAGTGTTCTGGTGTCTGAGTAGGTGGTGAACCTCTGCAAGTGACCACTCACCTTAAGCTTATTTGCATTAAAGTAAAGGTAAAGTGTGTCATAAAGTCGGTTTTGACTCCTGGTGCCCACAAAGCCCTGTGGTTTTCTTTTGGTAGAATACAGGAGTGGTTTACCATTGTCTCCTCCCATGCAGTATGAGATGATGCCTTTCAGCATCTTCCTATATCGCTGCTGCCCAATATAGGTGTTACATACCAGCAGGGATTCAAACCTTCTGCTTGGTAGTCAAGCATTTCCCTGCTGCACCACATAAGGTGACAGAAAAGTCAATCCAGCCTGTGCCCAGTGGTCATACCCACTGTTTGGAGTGGCTATGTTTGGAGTGGCAGCAGAGGCGTATCTAGGGGAAATAGCACCTAGGGCAAGCACTGAAATTGCGCCCCCTGTCCAAACATCTGATACCCATCTTTCAGATAACTTTACCATAGTATCAGCTCAAAAATACAAGTCAAACGCATTAATCTTTTAATATTTCCAAAACTATTTAGCAGTGGACGTAGCCAGACCAAAAAATTCTAGAAAACTACAAATTTCAGTATGCTGGGGCTCATGAAATACCCAAATACTATGTGGAGGTGTCCTTAGAAAACTAAACAGAAGTGCCTGTCTAATTCTCTACTATGCATTGTAGCATCACTATTACATAAGTTTTAAAAATAAATTGAGAATTTGACTTTTCCCAGATACTCTGAAAATAATTAAAGGATATGCAGAGTAAACTGTGTCACTGCTTGGAATATATTCTAGTATTTCAGAAAGACAGTTAAAATGAGAGAAAGAGAGCAAAGAACTCCCAGTGGGTATTAATACTAAGGATTTCACACTGATTCAAAGACAAACTCACCATTAATAGCCATATTATTAATACATCACATTTAACTCACTTATCACAAGAAGCAAAATAAGAGCAAATGAATAAAATCCTAGCTCATAAGCTTCAGCTCAGTATTCACAAGCCCTGATTCTCTGTACATAGTGCCAATCTGAATATGTGTATAGTGACTTATAGTATATTATTTTTTTAAAATTTTTTTACCTGTAGCCCATTGGGGGGCTTCCGAAAGGCCATGGGGGGTCCTGCAAAGGTTCCCCTCCCACACTGGCCTCTAGGGCCTCACAGGGACCATTTGAGCATGTGCAGTGGCCATTTTTAAAAATAGTTTTTTTAAAAAAAAATGGCCGCTGAAAACAAAATGGCTGCTGCACATGCTCAAATGGCCTCTGCAAGGCTTGGCATGGATTAGGGCCTCACAGAGGCCATTTGAGCATGCACGGTGGCCATTTTGTTTTTGGTGGCTTTTTAAAATTTTATTTTTATTTTACAAAATGGCGCCCCCCTTCAAGTGGTGCCCGGGGCATGTGCCCTGCCTGCCCCACCCTAGATATGCCCCTGAGTGGCAGTTTGGAGCCTCAGCATGTGGTAAGCATATGCACATCAAGAGCTGGCCTGTGCAGACTGAAACCAAAACTGAAAAAAGAAACCAACCCAGTTTGAAAAGAGTCCTCAAACTATCATATGATCCATCACTACTTTTAAGTTACAATCATCAATAAACCAAAACACACCTTCCTCAGGTGAAAGAGGCCCCTTGACAATGAATGAGGGGGTGTGAGCAAGAACAATCTAATCTGAGTTGGGATTACTCCAGATTCCAGCACGTTAGAGCTACCAGAAAAGCATGGGCTGGGTCACACACATTACAAACAATTGTTATTATGTATGAACAAATGTTGGTTCTATTTTATTGATTCCGTAATATTCTCATTGACAAAGTACTGCTTTATTTGTTCCAAAGACTTGCAAGTAGCAACAGTACTAACACCTAATTGCTAATCTTCAATGTATCACCACCACGAAGAAAAGCTATTCTCAAGGACCTCACCTAGGAATTTCATATAAGGATTAAAATAAAAATCAAGTAAAAATAAATAAATACCCTTGTTGCATTATACCTGGACTGGAGTCAAATCCTGGAGTCAAAATTTTTAATTTTGTCAGTCAAATGGACATTTCCTTGAAGGAGGGACTGAATGAAAGCAGATGAAAGACTCGCAGATATAAATTCATTTCTTTTAGCAACCTCCAAGCTCCCATTCAGTCTGAGCCTCAGTGCTATGGGAGTGATGTGCATGTCACTGTCATGGTATGCTTAACCTTTGCCAAACCAGACTCTGAGAATTAACTCCAATCCTAAACTTGCATGTCCTAAAGGGCAACATAACCCTCCCTCCCTCGACACTGCCACGCCAAAGTGGATTACAGCTCAGTTATAATAAGCATGAAAATCTTATCAGCAGACTGCCTAACACCGATTGGTGTTTTTTGTTTTGTTGTTTAAGTCACTAGAATAATATTGATATAGGGGAATTCCTAGTGGCTCAAGTCTCCTTGGTATCAGCTGGGCTGAGCATTTGATGGACAAATGGTGAGAACATTCAGGAGAAAGAATATATCGTCTGCCACTTATAAAGCACTGTGATCAGATGAGCTACACAATGAAATTCCAGCAAACAGAATGAGAGGCAGTGGCTCTTGGAAGTGGTAGTGCCAGTGCTACCCGAATTCTATTCTGAATTAGATTATGTGAAAAAAGAGGGAATATATAGACAACCAGCTGCTGCTCAGAGGCTTACTACAACCTTGCTTTTATTGTTCTGCTAAGTTAGAGGTGGGGCATCAGAGGGATTCCATGCATACCATTACTGAGAAATTTTAATATGTTCCACACTGACACATATAAAAAGGAAATAACAGCTGATCATAAGTCAGACCAGGCGACAGCCCCCCCCCCCGGCCTCTCTCTCCCCACATTTGCGAGCAGAATTGTGGCCCAGGGGCATGCTCTACTTCCTAGCCTGCAGGGAATCAGGCAAATGAGTTCACACCGATATTTTATTATCGAAGCTAACATTTACAGTATAATTCCTATAGGTATTCTTCCAAAAGGCACATAAGGAGTGAATCATAAAGCTATGCTTTATAACCAACCTTTCCCAAGTTACAGGAACAAGTGAATTGTCAATGTCATAGAGGTAAGGCCAACTGAAAATCAGCAGAAGAAAAACTTCTCCAATGTGTTGACCACATGGAACTCACTGCCACAGGATTTTGCTTCATAGGATCTGGAGTCAGAGAAGGTGCATAAATGGATAGTAGTACAAATGAGGTCATTTTGAAGCATTTTCAATGTTATTAGCCATTCGCTTGTGTTTCTGGACAAAAGTCAAATTTTACCTTGAAGAGTCCAGAAAAGCATTTTCCTTAAGGCTAGACTATTGTTCTCGGTTAGCTATGCATCACTTGCACCATGCTATCCCACTTTTAATGATCTAGTCTAGCACAGTGATCAGCCAGATACTTCTGGGAACTTCGCAAAAGGGGATCAAGGCAACAAACTTCCCCTGATGTTTGCCTCCAGCAACTGGTATTCGAGGTGGCTCTGACCACAGAAATCCCATCTAGTTATCATGGCTAGTATAATACCCATTAATAAATCTATGTCCCATGACTCTGTCTAGACTTTTTAAAACACCATTTCAACTAGTGCCATCACTGCAATTTACTCTGACGAATTCCATCAGATGCTCTGCGTGGTGGTACCAGAGTGCTAGCTCTGGGGTAAAAAGCTCACTGCTAGGATCTAGGAAAGCATCTTTGCGTTATCTAGAGTAGACTTTTATTTTCCCCTGGCAGGGCTTATGTGCCTTAAACAGATGCAAGAGAGGCAGGTAAAGTTTTTCCCACCAATGCATCGCCATGCTAGAAAAAGCTTTGCCTGCTGAATTTCTGCCTGCCAATCCTGTATTCAAGGTACAGGATTCATGTCAGAAAAATATGGAAATGTTAACCTGATATCATACATACACATTTAAGTATTGCCCTGAGGAAGATATCTGGCATCTATGGGAACTCTTTCCTGTGTTCCCCCAAGGAAGGACATTCTGGTTACCCAGTCCTGTGACTTATGCTGGGACTGGACAGAATAAATGGGGAAAGAGTAGCTTCCCTTTTGCATTCATGCATATACCTGATATACTACCACCCATGAACCACCCCTGTCATTGCTTCCCACATTTTCACCTGTAACGTGAACATGTCACTATACCCCTGGTATTATATGCCCATGTTGCTTCCTTTGTGTGTACACACATAGTGCAGAGCTCACTTTATAACTATCACTAGATTCTCTCTCTACCTTTCAATTCTGCAGCGTATGGGAATAAATTGTTCTAGTAAGAACTAATCTGCCTACTTTCCTTTTGCTATCCTTACAACTGGACTAAATCTGGTTCAGATCGGTCAGGCAGACCACAAGTTAGCCCACTTGTACCTCAAATGTTCACACATCTGCCATCTTGAAACTGGGTGGATAACATCATCACAAACAATGCCATTGAGGCCCCTGCTAACTTGGCAAAGAGGCACCTTTTACCGTGGTGATTCTCTTTATTTAGCAGGGGGAGAGTAACTGGCCCTGTCCACCCCCAGCACAGTACTTCCAGTGACTGTTGCTGGTGTCTATCTTATGTATCTTTTAGATTGTGAGCCCTTTGGGGACAGGGATCCACCTTATGTATTTATTATTTCTCTATGTAAACCGCCCTGAGCCATTTTTGGAAGGGCGGTATAGAAATTGAATTATCATCATCATTATTATTATTTATTTACACAGTCAGACAGATGTTATTGACTGGTTTGTTTTATCCAGACATCAAGTCCTTCCCAAGGACCTAGGATGGCTGAATTTTATTGTCAATGTTGTTGCTGTTCTTATAGATATCGTCGCAGAATATAGGCTGTTCCCAGTAAAGCTGCTTTTTGTAATTGGCTGATGGTGATTTCTGTGGCCCCTATGGTGTTGAGGTGCTCTTCAAGTTGTTTTGGAATTGCACCTAGGGCGCCAATTACCACTGGGATTATTTTGGTCTTTTTCTGCCACAGCCTTTCAATTTCAATTTGTAGATCTTTGTATTTGGTGATTTTTTCTATTTCTTTTTCTTCTATTCTGCTATCCCCTGGTATTGCTATGTCGATTATTTTAACTTGTTTTTCTTTCTTCTCAACAACAGTTATATCTGGTGTATTGTGTGGCAGATGTTTGTCTGTTTGTAGTCAGAAGTCCCATAGTATTTTTACATCTTCATTTTCTACCACTTTTTCAATTTTATGGTACCACCAATTTTTGTCTACAGGTAGCTTGTATTTTTTGCAGATGTTCCAGTGTATCATCCCTGCTACCTTGTCATGCCTTTGTTTGTAGTCAGTCTGTGTGATCTTTTTACAACAGCTGATTAGGTGGTCCAGAGGCGTAACTATAGGGGGGCAGGGGGGGCACATGCCCCGGGCGCCATCTTTGCGGGTCACGTTGGGGGCGCCGCCATGACCCCCGCTGATCCCAAAAATTTTTTTTTAATTTTTTTTTAAAAAATAAAAATTTCTCCGGCTCAGCAGCAGCAGTCAAGGGAGCGTGTTGGTGGTGCCCCCTCCCCCACGAGCGGTCCCTTCCACACCCACGCCCCCCCCCCCATTGCTTTGCTGGCCTCCTAAGTATGTGTGCTTGGAGACGGCGAGTTTCTGAGGTTACGAGGACTTGTCTTGGAAGGCAGGAATGGGAGAATGAGATATACGGTAGATGTTTGCGCGCCTTTCGCGGGGAAGGTAAAGCCGAGAGAGCGCGTGCGTGCTGGCGCGGGCCAAACAACTGGTTGGGCGCAAGGCAGGGAGTGAGCGCGTGTGATGAGTGAGAGAGCGTGCTCTGCTGCACTGTCTCTTTAAACCGAGCGCTCCGGAGTCTGGGCGTGTGTTCAGTCCCTCGCCTTGTGCTCCCTCCACTCCACTCCATAGGTGCCTTCTGAGGCGGCAGCGGATTCCCGCTCCGGCGGTGGCTCACTCCAGCAGAGACTCCTCTGGGGAGCGGCGGCTTTGCCTCTCGCTCCCTTCCCCCCGCCCCATGCAAGCTTCAACAGGCGTCATGGACCATGGTCCCAAAGAGGGGGACTCTGCTGCCGGGGCAGCCGCTGGGGACGCTGTTCGAGGGGCTGCCGCGGTGCCGCCACCTCCTCCAGCGGGGTGGTGGTGCAAGTGAGGGAAAAGAAGGGACCTCTGCTCGCCGCCATCCCCTACATGCCGTTCCCCGTGGCCGTCATCTGCTTGTTCCTCAACACCTTCATGCCAGGGCTAGGTAAGCAGCCTTCAGGCACTGGCCGGGCGCGGAGCAGTTGCGCCCCTGGCACCTGCACGACTGCGGGAGGGTGTGTGTAAGTACACGCGAGAGAGAGAGAGAGAGAGAGAGAGAGCTGGCGAGAGGGCGTGCGTGCAGAACTCCCGGCGGCGGGGGCAAGATGCATCCAAGACGTGGGCTTCTCTGGTGTTTGTTGTTGTTGTTGTTAAACAAGTGGAAACTGGTATGAATAATATAGCTGATGGGAACAAAAATCAGACAATGAAACAAAATATAGAGAGGTTGTCTTTTAAAGAGCTGCCAGGTACATGGGAGTTAACACTTTTGATCTCTGTTCACTGTGTGGACCATTGTTCCAATTCATGAGCTGAAATGGGCAAGGCAGTCCACATCTCTTAGGGTGAGACAAGATGTCAGTGCTTAAAAAAGGTGGGGGGGGCGCAATTTCAGTGTTTGCCCTGGGCGCCGTTTTCCCTAGTTACGCCTCTGAGGTGGTCCACTGTTTCATCTGCTTCTTTCCAAAGGCGGCAATTGCTGTTTGTTGTGGATTTTTTGACTTTTGCTCTTATTGCATTTGTTCTTAGTGCCTGTTCTTGTGCAGCCAGTATTAAACCCTCTGTTTCTTTCTTCAAGTTACCATTCTTAAGCCATTGCCAGGTCTTGGTGATGTCTGATTTTCCACTTATATTGTGCAAATATTGACCATGCAGGGGCTTATTTTTCCATTTTTCTGCTCGGTTCTTGACTTGTTCTTTCTTGTAGGCCTGCTTTGTTTCATTGGTGTTGAATAGTTTCTCGTTCTTGACCATTTTAAATGCATTTTCTTCACTGTCCCTTATATATTCTTCAAGGCCTCTTTTCTCCTCCTCTACTGTTTGATGGACTTGCAGCATTCCTCTTCCACCTGAGCTGCGAGGGAGGTATAGCCTATCCACATAACTGCGGGGGTGCAGAGCATGATTGATGGTCATGATTTTCCTGGTCTTACGATCCAGCATCTCTAGCTCTGCCTGGGTCCAGTCTATTATTCCTGCAGTGTATCTGATAACAGGTATAGCCCAGGTGTTTATGGCTTGTATGGTGTTCCCGCCATTGAGTTGGACTTGAGGATTTTTCTAACTCTCCTGATGTATTCACTTCCCATTTTTCTTTTAACTTCAGTGTGTGCAATGTTATCAGCCTGGAGAATGCCCAAGTATTTGTAATGTTCTTTCTCTTCCAGGTTCTTGATCTTGCTTCCATTGGGTAGTTCTATTCCTTCTGTTTTTGTTATTTTCCCTCTGTTCATTATTAATGCAGCACACTTGTCTAGTCCAAACTCCATTGCTATATCGCTACTGAATATACGGACAGTGCTTAGCAGTGATTTGATTTCTGACTGGGACTTTCCATACAACTTCAGATTGTCCATGTACAGCAGATGGTTGATTTTACTTGATGTTTTAGATGTTTGGTATCCGAGGCCTGTTTTGTTTAGTATTTGTGAAAGTGGGGTCATGGCGATTACAAACAACAGAGGGGATAGTGAGTCCCCTTGGAAAATGCCTCTTGTATTGCTAACCTGTCCAAGTGTCTCGCCATTGATTGTTAACTGTGTACTCCACATGCTCATTGCTTTTTTTATAAATATCTGAATGTTTTTGCTGACACCAGTTGTTTCTAAACATTTTAGTATCCATGTGTGAGGCAATGAATCGAAGGCTTTCTTGTAGTCAATCCATGCAACACTTAGATTTGTTTTTCTTCTCTTGCAATTTTCTAAAATCATTTTGTCAATCAGCAGCTGGTCTTTTGTGCCTCTGGTGTTTGGGCAATTTCCTTTCTGTTCAACTGGAAGCTGTTTGTTAGTTAATAAGTGTTGCATGACTTCATCTGCTATTATTCCAGTTAATAATTTGAACATGGTTGGCAGGCAGGTTATTGTTCTATAATTACTTGGAACTGCACCTTTTGCTGGGTCTTTCATGATGAGATGAGTTTTCCCAGTTGTTAGCCATTGTTCAATATCCCCTCCTTGCAAAATGTGATTGAACTGTTTTGATAGTTGTTTATGAAGGCTTGTTAGGTGTTTAAGCCAAAAGCCATGCAGTTCATCGTCACCTGGAGCAATCCAATTTTTAATTTTCTTTGCTCTTTCACTTATTAATTCTGGTGTTATTAGATCTTGCATTTGTTGGTTACATTTTTTGACCTCTTTCATCCAGCCTGTTTTTTTTATTATAATCTATTGGATTGTCCCATAATTTCCCCCAGAATTGCACTGTTTCTTCTTTATTGGGTGTTTCTAGGTTTCTTGGAGTTTCTCCTTCTATGCTTTGGTAGAAACGTCTCTGATTCGACTGGAATTGGAGATTCTGCCTGTGTTGTGTGATTCTGGCTTCGTATCTGCTAATCTTCTTTGACACTGCTGTTATTTGCTACTTTATTATTTCCAGGACTTCTCTCATTTTCCTTGAATCTAGGTGGTATTTTTGGATCAGATACTGTTTGGTGTTTTCATTCTTCAGCTTCTTGTCTTTCATATCTTTCAATTTACTAGGATCTGATCTGAGCCTGGAGATTTTATTTTCTAATCTAATCTTCCATTTAGGTGATGCACTGCTTTCTTTTTTTACAGGTCCACTGATCTTATATCCGAGCTCTTGTGTTGTTATTGTTGCTGCACTGTACATTAGTTGGTTTGTTTCTTGCACATTATTGGTTGTTATTTCTGCAAGTGCAGCATTGACATCTTTTAATGTCTGAGCGAGTTGCTTTTTGGCAACTGTTTTTAGAGCTCGAAGTCGAACCCTGGTGGTTGTTTGGTTCATGTGCTCAGTATTTTTTTGCTTTAGTTCTTGTTGCTTTTCTGTTAAACGGCATTCGGGTTTTTGAGGTGAAGGCAAAGGGGAGGTTGCCTGGTTTTGATTTTGAAACAGTTCAGCAACAGTGGCATCCTCTATTTCCAAAACCTCCTCCACCTGCGCCTGAGCAACTTGGTGGTAATTCTTCTTCCATATCTTGAGCCTGTGTTACTCTTTGCAGTTCTTCCAGCTCTACTCCTGTGAATACTTTGTTTCTTATTATGAATCTTCTCTGGTCTGCTAGCCTTTGTTCTGTTATTTCTGTATCTGGATGCTTCTCTTTCCAAATTTGGTACATTCTTTTTAAATAACCTCTTCTAGTTGGACTAGACTTGTAATAGCAGATCATTATTTCCTTGTTGGCATTTTTCGTATATTTTTTTCGGTTAAGAGATGTTTCTTCCAGTAACCTTGCAATCTCCAGCCCTGATTGCTCAACTGAAGATCCTGAGTCCTGTTGCCCACTTGCCACCAGATGTCCAGGGACTCCAGCACCTGGCACGGTCCTTGTTGACCTGGGCGATGACTGATCCGGTATAGATTTATTAAAGTTATGTCTCACCATATTGTTGATGGGAGAGGCACTCTTTGTCTGGCTCCTCTGGTGAGACCTGTCCAGTATGGTTGGACCTCTGGCATAGCTCTCACCTTCCTCAGAGCATGCAAGCCCCACAACCACACCAAGGTAGTGCCTCACTGGGGGTTGTTGTTGTTGTTGTTGTTGTTGTTATTTGAGGCATACCTATGTGTCCCTACAGCTGTGGTTCTAATTGGTTAGGCCAGTGCTGCTCAACTTTGGCCGTTCTGGAGATGTTGGCCTACAACTCCCATAATTCCTTGCTATTGGCTTCTGTGGCTGGTATTATGGGTGTTGTAGTCCCAAAAGAGCTGGGGGGCCTAAGTTGAGCAGGCCTGGGTTAGGCGGTTCACAAGTTAGCCCACTTGCGCCTCAAACATTTACGTGTCTGCCATCTTGAATTGGAGTGGATGACATCATCACACGATGCCATTGAGGTGTCCCTACAACTGTACCCGAATTGGTTCATATTGGTCCAGACATTGCCAAGCTGATGGGGAACACACACACACACACGTATGAACAAACACATGGAATGCCGGATGATCTCATAAGCCTACTGGAAAGTAGGCTAAAAATCATCCCTCAGAAATAGAAGAATGGCTGCCCTCTCACAGATCCTCTCACAACATCTTTTTTTTTTTAGAATTGTCATATAGCATATGAAAACCATGAAGGCCTCACCTCCCACCTTATCGGAGATATGAGGGAAAAAAATCTCTTTCAACAATGACAGTTTGAATTGTAACATGCAGTTCAATTGGGCAATAATCATATGCCAACTATCTGGTGACACGTGTGCATGTGGTCATGGCGGCAACTACTGGAGGCATGAATGCCTATTAATGCTCATTAGGGTGCAAGGAGGGCAACAAGTTTCCTCAGACTGTGTTAAACAGGCTACATGTTATTAACAGTTTAGCCTATGCCCAGTCCATGTTTGCAACCGACTCTGTAGGATATGAAAGGGGAAAAAGACATCTTTCATTTTGAACCTCGCCACATTCAGATATCAGATACCATGTGTCAGATATCTCTACCCAACAACCACATAGCTGAGAGAGTAAGGGTCGTACTTTCCACTGTTACATCACAGTCTTGGCTATGGGTGCAGGATCTGATCTCTGGCAGAGACAGGGCAGCCAACAAGGCTGATCTAATGCAGTGGGTCAGTGCTGCCTATGTTTCTAAAACTGTAGAGGCAGCTGTTCCCACCTAGACAGACAATGTGCAAATTGCATTGCATTAGTGACGGTCAACCTTGGATAGCTTGGCATTAGCACTCCAGCATGAACCAGCACTTCAGGTTATAACACCTGAAGTCAAAAGGACACCTAACTTTCCACCTTTGAAGTATAAGAAAGCATGTTTTGTGCTACATAATTATCAAAATTCTGTGCCAATAAGTTGGTATCAATTTAAGTAAAATTCTGAAGCCTGGACAAACAATGCACATTCAGTAAATAAGATTCTGTGACTCATGGAGATAAGCAAAGAGATCTGTAAGGGACTGAAGGACACCCTACCTTACTATGGAAAATCTGCTCAATTCCACCCTGGTTCCTGAAACGTCATCTTTCACTGCCCACACACGTGTATAAATACCATTGGAGCAATAACATCTAGAAACGTTATAAAGGAAAAACGAAAGCCAAGATCCTCATTCTCCACCCACAGTACTATATCTCATGCTTGCATGTCAGGTTTACAAAATCTATACCACTCTGCAGAGCTAACACCCTCAGGGGTATAAGGGAATACACTGACTGATGTTTTCTGTGTGAATCTTTCTTCAGAAATCATTTGCACTTCATTATACCAGCTTGAGAAAATATTGCTTGCATCCCAATAATGCTTTTCAGTCCCATGTAATTTATGTAATACTGCAAGCATTTCATGCATGGCACTGTCTACATTGAGATGACAGAACACCCATTTTCAAACTGTATTGTACAACTTGAGAAGGAGGGTGCTCTGCCAATGAAGTTACGCTTCTGATCAACACATTGTAAACAACTTCTTTGGCATGCAAGAAACAGAGAGGATCTCTCTACTCTAGGATGATTCTGCCTCTCTAGACCCCCAGCCCCCTCCAGTAAGTTGTTTTGCATCCTGAGAGCATGATGCAATTCTTTTCTTCCCCTAGGTCTAAATACATCTGTAATCATTGTAGTGGTAATGATGGCAGGGATCCTGCTCTGAATTCAAAGCATATGCAAAGACAGGTTAGGGCTACATGAGATCTGCTGGAGTTGAAAGAGCATTCCTCTTAAGTCCAAATGGTGATTTCTGTGCATCCATCATTCTCTATAGCATCACTCATGGATTACAAATCTGGATTAATGTGTGGTATTCATTGATGTTCCTGGACCCAAAAAAACCAAAACCACTGGTATGGGGGGAGTTCTGTTCAGCTGAAATCGTGCAATTGCACAGCACCAATTATTATCTCATTAAGCCTTGGTTTTCTTCATGGTTATGAAGGAAGCAGCTATAAAATATTTGATGATGAGCTTTTGAACCAGCTAAGCATGTGAGCCTGCAAAGCTTGTGAATGTTCCTGAAACCTTATTTCATTGCATTGCTGGACCTACATTCCTGAACTGCTTTCTACTAGCACTGGTGCTGATTGTTTTTCCAATTTCCTGACCTGCACTGCCCCGAAGGTACTTTTTCCTTCTTAATCCTGGACTCTGCTGTTCACTGGATGCCCACTGCAGCATTGCTCATAGCCCACCATCACCTTTTTTCTTGTCCACCCCAAGAGAACCGGTCCTTCCCTGGAAACAATGGAGGTCCTATTTCTACAATTGCCTCCTCATCATACACAGACCCCTGATTTTCCTCCAGCAAAGCAGAAGGTTATATTGCTTCACTGTCTGGGCCCTGAAGGCCAAGGAATATATCATCATTTGCCCTTTCTGGCCAACTTGGAAGTGGATGCCAATCCTTATGAAGCTGTTCTTCAAGCCCTAGATTATTATTTCAACCCTACTTTGAATGTGATTGCTGAACGTTACAAGCTCTATTCTAGATCCCAACTGCCTGGTGAATCTATTGATCATTATGTTACAGCACTGCGAGCCTTATGTGTAACCTGTTAGTTTGCCAACTTTACTGAATTATCAGGGATCAGATTGTTATGAAAACAAATTGCTCCAAACTTACCTTGGGTAAAGTTACAGAGATGGCTAGAAGGGTTGGAAATGTTCTTCACTGTGCCAAATCACTCTATTTGGTACCCCGCAAACCAACTGCCAGAAATAAAGGCTGTTCAGTCTAAATCCTTCCCAACCCAATCTTCTCATATGGCACAGCCCCAGAAAGTGGCAGAACAAGAAAGAAGGAGTTACCAATGCTACCAATGTGGAGACTCGGCCCACAAAGCCAATTTTGCACACTGTCCTACACAGAAGATCACCTGCAACAGGTGCAAAAAAGGAGACACTTTGCTATGGTCTGCTGTCCACTCCATTACTGATGCACCATATGATAAGCATGAGGCAGATGAACCACTTCCTGATAGCATTTTAAGTGTGACAGAATCAGAGCCTACTTCTCTACATTGTCAAGTTAAACTTAAGCTTAATGGCCATGAAGTACAGATCTGGCTGATTCCAGTTCTCTATACACTATCTTTTCCCATCTGCTTTACAAGAAACTCCTTACTACATCAGATCTGCACCTGCAGCCTTCAAACATCCACCCATGGGGATATGGTGGATTGTCATCCATTACCCAACATCAATGAAATGCTGCTAACTCTGAAAGAAATACACAGCCTTTCACAATACACAGCCTTCATTACTCCAGAGGGTCTTTCTCAGTACAAAAGATTGCCTTTTTGATTAACCTCTGTAATTTCAAAGAATAGTATTTAAAAGAATGATGGATGCAATTTTTGGGACTACGCATGGCATCACTTACTTTCAGGATGACATTTTAGTGTATGGAAAAACCACTGAGGAGCATGACACTAAACTGACAGGAGTCTTAAGAAAACTCCAACAACATGGACTTACTATCTCTGCAGAGAAATTTCAGTTTTGCACACACTCGGTGACATACTTGGGACAGACAATATCTGAGAGTGGCATACATTCCAAAACAGACTTGGTGAAAGCTATTCAGGAAGTTCCAAAGCCCCACAACAAGGATGCACTTTGATCATTTTTAGGACTGTGCGTATTACTCTAAATTTGTTTTTAAAATGGCCTCAAAAGTTGTTCCATGCTTTTAAAAAAGAATGCTACTGGGATTTAACTGGGATGCATCCTGCAAGGATAGTTTTCAGAATACAAAACAGGCCATTGCTAAAAGCCCTGCTCTCATAACTTTTGACACCAACAGGCACACTGTTGTAAACCAATGATGCTGATGCTTCTGTATATGATTTGGGAGCTGCCTTGTTTCTGGGCAGTGAGGCACTTCAGTACTTACATGTGGGGCAGAACATTCACTTTATAGTCAGACCAGAAACCCCTATCTGCTTCATTTACTACTCGGGGATCAAGCCAAGTGACTCCAAGAATAGCCAAATGGATTACCAGACTTATGGATTTTGATTTCCAGGTGGAATATCTTCCAAGTCTTTGGAATACAATTGCAGACTGTTTATCTCGTCTTCCACTTCCAGACCAAGAGGAGATCCCAGAAGAAGAGGATGAAGGAGTAGTAGTTGTGCAAAGAGCTTCATCCACTCATGGATGAATGGCCCTCAGTGCTGATCAAGTGCTTCCTGAACTTAAACCCTACATAACTAATGGATGGTCACACAAAAACAAGGTACCTGAACATCTTCAATCATACATGCACGTAGCAAGTGAGCTGTCTCATCTCAATGAACTGGTGCTGAGGACTGATCATTTGGTGGCGCCAACCTCCTTACAAGCAAAAGTTATCAAAATTGCCCACCTAGATCATCTGGGCATGAGCTTGACTAAAAGGCGAATCAGAGAAAGATTCTGCTTGCTAGGTATGGACAAACACATTGAAAATGTTATCAAGCACTATATGGTTTGTGCTGTATCAGACAAATTGAAGACAACTTTCACACCCCTTGACACTTGACTCCTGACTAGTATCCAAATGGTCCCTGGGGAAAACTTGCTCTGGATATAATGGGGCCTTTTTGATACCCAACCGACAAAACAAAGTTCTGCTATCATGATGGTGGATTACTATTCCAAGTGTCCAGAAGTCTCATTTGCTGACAATGCAACTACAAACAAGATGAGTACCCAGAATGTTGGGGGGCAATATGCTAAAATCATTGTAAACCGCTTAGAGAGCTTCCAGCTATAGAGCGGTATATAAATGTAAGTGCTATTGCTATCCAGTTCATGGCTGCTGTTTTTGTGAGAAAAGGCCTTCCTAAAGAACTGGTGATTGACAATAGAGTAATATTACCTCATTTGACATGGAGTAATATTTGCATAACTGTGAGATAAAACACAACACTATTTCCTTGTACTATCCTCAATGGAATGGCTTAATGGAAAGAATGAACAGGCTAGTGAAAAATGTTTACAACTGGCTACTATTTAACAACAACCCTGGGAAGAGGCAATCCATGAAACTCTATTTGCTTATCACACTACTCCTCATTCTACTACAGAAAATCAGGACTGGACTGGGGTCACTGAGAGGGCGATGGAATGTATGTGGGGAGGACGCTGGGTTTTGAGCAGAATGGGTACTTAAGGGTGGGAATATTCACTGCTACTGAGTGAGGCAGAGCGCAGGGGGGTGCACCGGGAATATGTGTTGCCCTGTGGGCTAGTCCAAGCCTGCAGAAAATCACAGTCTGAATTGCTGAGAAAACACAAAGCTACCACCCAGCTTACCCAATGGCAACAACTGATGGGGCTTTTCATGCCATCTCACTCTGAGGATGCAGAGATTTGTGATCGGGTTAGGGAGAAGCAACACAAAAACAAATTGTGTGTGGATCAGAAATGGGGTGTGAAACAGGGGTGTGGGGGGGGGCTTGGTTCGAATATGGCTGCCTTATAAAGTGAGAAAGGGATGTTCCTGATATTCTGGGCCAAAACAAATAATCAGAATCTGAACAGATTCTGTCCTACTGGATGATGGAAAGAAATGAAACAGTTTGAGATTTCCCAGCATGCATATTATGAGACCAGAGGAAAGGGGGGTCTCATCTCGAGAGAGAGGAAATGGAGAGGACTTTGCCTCCAGTTTTGACCTCACAGAGGAGGCTGATGAAAGTGAAGGACAATCTTCTGTACCAGAAAAATCCTCTGTGCCACTCACTAAACCATCACCTTAAGTGATCCAGTGGGGAAATGCTTGACTAACAAGCAGAAGGTTGCCGGTTCGAATCCCCACTGGTATGTTTCCCAGACTATGGGAAACACCTATACTGGGCAGCAGCAATATAGGAAGATGCTGAAAGGAGGAGGCAACGGTAAACCCCTCCTGTATTCTACCAAAAGAAAGCCACAGGGTTCTGTGGGTGCCAGGAATCGAAATTTACTTGACAGCACACTTTACCACTCACTAACTGCTCCTGTGCCGGAGAACCCAAGAATTAGGATAAGTGTCTGTGACAGGAGACCACCAAAAATACTTCAAGTTTTTCAAGAATTTTAATTTAGTTCAATTCTGGTTGTTATAAATGGGGTGGGGATGTGTTGTATTATATCCAATAACCTTTTATGTTTTGTTGTTGAGAAGTTTGTCCCAGTGGGGATCCTGTAGAAATTGTGGTGGGTAGAATCAGAAAAGAAAAGGGAGGGGAAGCAGAAGGAGAAGGAGAAAATTGAGTTGCTTCTGAATAAACTCTTAGTTAAATGTACATGAAATTACTTTGTGTTTGTGAGGGAGGCAGCTATAAAACATTCCTAGTAGATATATAGTATAATTCTATGCATACTAACCTGGGAGTAAGCCCCATTTAATACAGTGGCTTTCTTTTGAGTAAACATGCATAGGATTCTTCTGTTATTCTACTATGCCTGTTCCCTCAGAAAAAGAACTTGAGCTGGAGGAGTTAAGTCAGTTTCTGAAGCAAGATTATTGTTCTGGTGCTTAAACTAATTGGCAGGACACACCTCTCTCTAAAATTCAAATGCAGTCTTTAGAAAATGCTCTCTTTTATTTAGTTTTGCCGCTATCCCTGGTTGTTTTGTTGCACAGATTAAAGTGAAGGCATAACTGCATGCTTGCAATGCTACAACCATGCTTGCTGCTGTTGAATATTCACTTCTTGCTGGACTGCTTCACACTCTCAGCCTCTGGTGGTGTTGGGTGCCTTTAACAGAGCTTTGTTTGGGGATTTGTCCACCCTAATTACCTCCATGTAGGTACCCCCACTACATCTCATGCTTTAACATTCACTCCACAATTATACTTTTCTTTAAAACTCTGTTACATCTTTGTCTCCCACAACGATGCTGCTCTAAACTTGACAGTGTAACACACACACACACACACACACACACACACACACACACACACACACACACACACACCACCCACCCTCATCCCCCCAAAATGGTTCCAGGATAACAGAAACATTTTTGAATAGCAAATACTGGAGTTCACGCACATTGTTTCTGAAAGCTGTGCCCTGCCTGAGCATCCTGTGGTTTCATTTGCCGCAAAGACATCTACATTGCATTACTGGTTGTGCTGATGGGGTAAGCTGGCTGCTCAATATATCTCCTCTGTTCTGCAGCCAAGACAAACACTGAGGATTTCCTCACAGTTTTTAACCAATCAAAGGCACATACTAAATCCATCCTAATCCATAACCAGTGCTGTGCACTCCATAGCAAAACTTCCCTGGAGTTTGGATAAATAATAAAATTAAAAAAACACACACAAAACCTAAAAGTGTTTCTTTCAAAGGATGACGCACTGAGCTAGAAATAAATATTGCCTATTGTTTCAAATTATTCTAAGTACTCCAGCAGATGACTGGCACAGGATCAGCATACATAAGTTGTTATACAAGTAAACAATATCTCAGTTTTAAAGAAGACAACTGCCTGTGTTCATGGAGTTCCACTGTAATGGGACAAAGACAGTGCTGAAGAGAGATACCCTAGCCTCTTTGTGAACTCACATAACACTCCAACATTTCCCCTTCTCATCCAGTCTTGTACAAATGAATGCCAGTGCAAAGCTACAAAAGAAAGCCTCATATAGAAGCCATTAATTTAATGCAACAATTTCATATGCAGAAGCACTTTTGGTTTCTCATTGACTGCATACTAGCATCCTCAGCAGATACACACTGAAAGGCAGACTAGAAATAAAAAGATGTAGGCAGTGAATCCTAGGTAATTTTTAAATCCAAATGCATTAAAAGCAAAAGAGGACACTGAAAGAATACATGGCTGTCAAAAGACAAATCGTTCGCACTTTAGCCATGAAATATTTTCTATTCAGTAGAAAGCTGTTTATTACGTGCTTACCTTTGGAAAATGTGTTGCTCCTACCTCCTTTTGGACTCCTAAACTGAGCGCTAAAAAGAGGTCTTGTTACTGCCCAATGCTTTTGTTCTTCTGTCCCTCTGTCACATGGCTTGCCTTTTATATTTGCAACACACAAAAGTTAGTGCTGTTGTTTAAGCGAGAGAGAGAGAGAGAGAGAGAGAGAGAGAGAGAGAGAGAGAGAGAGAGAGAGAGAGAGAATGTCAAATGGAAAAGTGCCATTGCAGTCATATATCAATCAGGGTAGCGGCGGCAGCAGCAGCTCACAAGCAAATGGGAATTCCACAGAAATGTGAAGCTCTTGTTATCTGAGAAATCACTAAACACCATCAGTCAAGCTCCCTTCTGCAGAGACTTCTCATTGGAGAATTGAAAAAGTGGATGCAAATATTCTGAAATGCAGGATGTCTCATGAGATGGCATGAAATGCGGTAGAGTTCAGGTCCAAACTTAATTCTGTCATAAATAAGCGGATGGTTTGCCCGATAACTCGATTAGATACAAACTCATTTAAGCTCTGCTAACAATTTGCAGTTCAAATTTAAAAAAAGAAGTGAGCTTCAGGAAAATATATCCCTCTGCCAAGTGTAGCTTTTTTCCATTTACACATTATTCACATTTATGTGACAAGTAAGCTTTTGTGTGAAGAGTTACTAGAGTGATTTATGCAAGATTTATGACTTGAATCTTATACGTGAGGTGTGCTGACTTATTCCAGTTGATCGGACGGGTCATATTGTATTGAATGAATAGACATGCATTTGACAAATGCTGCAGGTTTGTAAGCCAGTTTTAGGTGAATACTCCAAAATGCACATATTAATGGCCAGAAGGTCAAGGTTAATTCACTGAAAATTCATGTGTACTTGCAGACTTGTGTTTCTATCATCCTTGCTCTCTCTGCATTTTTACATTGGGTTCACTCCATTCATTCACTTTTCATATTATTCGGGAGCTGAAAACTCCCAGTAGGTGTATAGCAAATGGAATATGATTTGCTCTATTGCTATGGACCTTTCAGTTCCTCCATATATTTCTATCACGTTCAGAGGATTAATGACACACAAACAACAACAAAGCCATCTAGCTAATTAAAAATAAAGTCATGCACTGAGCTAAAGAGCGGCAACACGTCATGCCGTTCACAAGTGCTGCTGTCTGAGCTGCAGCCCTGACCCCCAAATGGACAGGAGTCCTGAGTTGATGCTGTCACAGTCTCTTTAGGTTTGGGCAGGCTGGGTATTGTTAATATCCGAGCCTCTTATGTGGTAAAAGATCAAAAGACAGATGGAAATTATGCTGTAAAAATAGACCCCTCTAAAAGGGGAATGGCTTATAGATGAGTAAGCATCATGAACACAACAAAGGAAACATTCTTTGGCTTGATGTACTGTACAGTCAGATTTGGCTGGATGGAAAGCAAGTGGGCCACTTTGGCTTTAGATTGGCTTAACTTGAGTCTGAGCCATTTCTCTCACCCACCCCTTTATGAAATGTGTCCCCCCTACCCAACACACACGTTCCTCATTTAATCTCTCTCATACCTTTATAAAAATGCCTGCATGTGGCTGAAACAAAAACTGGAATCCCCTTTGCACTGTCATGGAGAAGGGGTTCATTCATCTCTTGAGCAGTGCAATCCAGAACCTCTGTCTAGATCCATTCCCATCTGATTCTGTATCTAAAGGCTTATACATATCAACAATGAACATAAGCATTACATCAAGAGAAGAAATCATACCCATTTTAAGCCACTTACTAGTGAGCTCCTTTGAATGTGATCAATATCTTCTCAGATATAGTCAGTCCTAAACTAGTGCATTTGGAATAATTCCTACAGCATTAAGTGGAATTTACTTGCAATAATACATGCTAAGGATCAAAGACAACATAATCAAAAAATTGTTCTCCATTTTGTGAAACTCACAATAGAACGATTTGCCCTTCTAAGTTTGCAAGGGAAGCAACAGCTGAAAATTATAATGCACACCGGTAACTGGGTTTAACAGTTATAGGAATGAACTAATTCCTGACAGTGAATCTATATGACCATAATCTGTGCAATAAATGTAGTCTATACCATGCAGCTGTGTAATATCTTTCACCATTGAGCACAAGAAATGCTAAAATCTTGTTGCCTGAAAACAATATGCATCTTGTGCTGCACTTTAGTTAAATAGCTTTAGTTAAATAACACTGAGGAGAAGGATGGAGGAAGAAGAACCAACACTGTCAGTGGTATATTTCTGATTGTTTCTATTGTAGTATATGCATCAATTCCTGTTGATTCTACAATCTGAAATAGGAGCATTTGGCATGTTGAAGTAGCTGCCTACACGGGTCGTTTCCTACCTGTGTTTTGTGTATATATATTTTAGGACCACAAAAATCAAGTGTAGATCTCTATTCGAAATCTACAAAATTGGAAGCCGATTGAAATGGGATAGCTAGACTTCAGGGGCGGTGGGGGCTACAGTTTATGCCCAGAACTTATTGTGAAGACAATTTTGGAATTGTAAACTTCAACAGTCACAGATGCCGAGTGTCTTTCCAGAATTACTTCTCAAGAGGAGGGGCGTATCTAGGGTAGGGCAGGCAGGGCACGTGCCCCGGGCGCCACTTGAAGGGGGCGCCATTTTTGAAAATTAAAAAAATAATAATAAATGGCCACTGAAAACAAAATGGCCACCACACATGCTCAAATGGCCTCTGTGAGGCCCTAGGCTATGTCAGGCCTCACAGAGGCCATTTGAGTATTCACAGTGGCCATTTTGTTTTCAGCAGCCATTAAAAAAAATTTTTTTTAACGGCCGCTGCACATGCTCAAATGGTCCCTGCAAGGCTCTAGAGTCCAGCAGGGGGAGGGGGAAGTTTTTCAGATCCCCACCACAGCCTTTAGGAAGCCCCCTGAAGGGGCTACAGGTGTTTTTGTGTTTTAATAATATATATAAGTCACTGTACACATATTTAGTTTGGCACTATATACATAGAATCAGGGTTTGTGAATACTGAGCTGAAGTTTATGAGCTAGGATTGTATTTATTTGCTCTTACTTTGCTTCTTGTGATAAGTGAGTTAAGTGAGTCTTAATAATATGGCTATTAATGGTGAGTTTGTCTTTGAATAAGTGTGAAATCCTTATTATTAAGGCCACTGGGAGTTTCTTGTTCTCTTTCTCTCATTTTAACTGTCTTTCTGAAATACTAGAATATATTCCAAGCAGAGACACAGTTTACTCTGCATATCCTTTAATTATTTTCAGAGTATCTGGGAAAAGTCAAATTCTCCATATATTTTTAAAACTTATGTAATAGTGATGCTACAATGCATAGTAGAGAATTAGACAGGGACTTCTGTTTAGTTTTCCAAGTACACCTCCACATAGTATTTGGGTATTTCATGAGCCCCAGCATACTGAAATTTGTAGTTTTCCAGCATTTTTTGGTCTGGCTACGTCCACTGCAAAATATTTTGTGAAAGATTAAAAGATTAGCGAGCTTGACGTATTTTTGAGCTGATATTATGGTAAAGTTATCTGAAAGATGGGTGTCAGATGTTTGGATGGGGGCGCAATTTCAGTGCTTGCCCTAGGCGCTATTTTCCCTAGATACGCCTCTGCTCAAGAGAAAGTGTAGACCTATGTTAGCATCGTCTAAGGATACCAGTCTGTGTAAAAAGAATCTCTAACATTTCTCTGTACTGCATTGGCTTGGTACTGGCTCTCTTGACAGCTCTTATTCATTGCTTTTTTCATGGATTTTACTGATGCATTTGAGGCAAGCTGCATCTTGGTTTATGACTGTACTTTATTATTTGATAATAACAATGATAACCTTTTTTTAAAAGGACATTTTTGCTAATGCACAATATGATGTCTCACTAAAAACTGAAATCTGCATTTCTAACATTGATAGTAGCCCAGGCCCTATTGAGACATTATGTTGTATGAGTATTTAGATGTTGTGGCCAAGATTGCTAATCACGGAAACATCCGGCATCACAGTTAGGGCATTTGCCTCTTCAGACAAGCACTGCCCGAACCGTGAAGAGTGCAGGCAGCGGAGTGAATGACATACCTAGGCAAGGCTTCCAGTGCAGTTGGGGACAGCTGTACTCACATACAGCTTTTTTAAAAATAACATCTGAATAGGGCTTCATTGTACAAGTGTTGAACATAACATTGGAATAGGGCTAGTGCGTGACCACCTTCCCTTATTCAAAACATACATGTTTGAACTATAAGCTGCAATTATTTATATAAGGTAATTGCATATTATTATTTACATCAGGTGTGTGCTGATGTGCAATTGCCCAGGTGATCTACACTGGGCTGCAGGACAGTTATATAAGCTAGTGAACTGCCAAGGAGATCTGAGTGACTGCTGTGTCAATTTCTGTGTGATATTATGATCATTGTCAACACTAGCTTATCGCATACCTCACAGCAATGAACCTCAAAACCCTTCTTCCTATCTCCTGATTTCTCTGACTTGTGCCTCTGGATGGTTAAGACATGTCCTTATTTGGCAATCTCCCTTCTCATCATGCATCTCTTTAGTCACTTCACTCCATGCACAATTTTCCTGAACACAATCCCTGCCAACCCGATGAAAATGAATCTGATTCTTCATGCCTTCAAACAGGGGCTTTTACACACATGGAGTTTAGCCCACATCCCCTCTGGAATGGAGGCTGCGAGTCCACATGTCAGCTGGATTAACCCCGAAGTCCCTGTAAGCTATCAAGGACCAGTACACAACTGACTCTGCTTTCCCCCGAATTACTGTTAAAAATTACTGCACATTCTAGCTTGGCCCGAATTATGCCCAGGCTAAAAAAATTCTCTATTTGTGGCAGCTTTTTTTTTTTTTTTTTTTAAATGAGCTTTCTGGAATGCCACGGGACTTCACCTTTGATGTATGGATTGGCCATTGGCAGTAATTCGGTGGTATGGTCTGTTCTGGAAAGAGCAGAAGGTTTCAAATTCCCTCCCTGGCTTCTCCAAGACAGGGCTGAGAGAGATTCCTGCCTGCAACCTTGGAGAAGCCGTTCCCAGTCTGTGAAGAAACTACTGAGCTAGATAGACCAATGGTCTGACTCAGTATATGGCAGCTTCCTATGTTCCTATGTCCCTCTCAGTTATTTGCAATTGCAGGCGCTGGGTGTGTGTGTGTGTGTGTGTGTGTGTGTGTGGCAGATTGGTGAAATTCTGTTCTTCCGTAACAGCTGTCAAGCTCTCTCGCCACCTCCTCTGTCTCTGATGGGATTGGAGTATCTGCTGATACTCCTCAAAGCCTCCCCCTGCCTCGGAGGGTCAGCAAGTTGCCTGTCTGCATCTCTGGTCTGCTGTGGGGATCAACTCCCCATGCCCCGCACTGAGCAAGAAGTGTAGGGATGCAGTGGCAGCAGTGGGATACCAAGCAGAGAAGCTTCTGAAGCCATCCTCCCTCGCTGCTGGGGGTCCCGGGCATGCCCTCCCTGCCAGGCAATGCCCTCCCCATCTGCACCATCACCCCCGCCTCGCCTGCCTGGCCAGAGAGATGCCAGGAGTGCCTCCAGCCTCTGACTGCAGGGTGGGGGACTTCAAGCCAAGCTGCTCCTCCTGGCTTCTCCAAACATCACCCACCCCCAGCCCTGCCCAGCCCTCTGCCTTCTGCAAAGCGCCAGCAGCAGCCTGGGAAATCACCAGCTTCCTAATCTGAGCTCTTTGAACTTCCCAGCCTCTTAAATGGTCTGGGGGCAGGGAGGTGAGGTGCTGAAGGCAGTCACTCACAAAGGCAAAGATCTGGTCAGATTTGACAGGTGAAGGCATGGAGAAAAAACCCTAGAGCAATCAGTGAGAACTCGGAGAAAGATCGCAGGGAGTGCAGGGGGTAGCCCATGGCTATGTGAATTGTCCCGCTAATCCCCCAAATTAAACTGCCTCGAAGCAGCTGTGTAGATTCGCTCCTCAGATACCCCAAGGCATAAAGCCATGTGTGAATAACCTCCAAGTGACTTTGACCCTTCTCCTCAGAGGAGTACTAACCACACACAGATCCACACGTCTTGCTCAGAGCCGATTCCTCTGCTTTAGGTGTGAATGGGAACATAGGAAGCTGCCATATATTGAGTCAGACCATTGGTCTATCTAGCTCAGTATTGTCTTCACAGACTGGCAGTGGCTTCTCCAAGGTTGCAGGCAGGAATCGCTCTCAGCCCTATCTTAGAGATGCCAGGGAGGGAACTTGAAACCTTCTGCTCTTCCCAGAGCAGTTCCATCCCCTGAAGGGAATATTTTACAGTGAATAAATCTGGAAACACAATTCACTTCCAAGTACAAAGGTTTCCTCAGTCTCCTTCTGGAATGTGCAATGGTGTGGTCGAAATAAATGCAACCGCTATTGAAATACACGGAACCACTGGAGAAACCTGTGCTAACTGAGCAAAGAGGCGCCTTTTAAAACGGTGACTTTCTTACATTTAGCAGCATCTATCCTATCCCGCCTCAGCACAGCTTCGCTCCAGTGGATGCTACTGGTATCTACCTTATGGGGCTTGGGTTTGTCTGTTTTAAGAGTCTGAGCCCTTTTGGGGCAAGGAGCCTACTTCTTTTTCTATGTAAGAAAAAAAGAACTTTGAGAACCTTTGAAAACTTTTTTGTTAAAATGCAGTACATAAGTATTTGTAGCAGCAGTAGTAGTAACCAAATGGAAGCCTACTTTACACAACCACTTACCATGTGGAGTTGTATCTACATAGTTCCACTTCAAGAAACAACTATGCCACAAATATGAATTACTTCCATCTCAGTAAAATGGCAATCTAACTCACAGAAGTGTTGTGAAGACACGCAGAGAACATACTGCATTTTACACAGTAAAATGCCATAGCAATGTTTTAACTACCACTATCACCACCAATTGTATGTAAAGGAACATGCTGTGTGAAGGCATATGTTCCTTGGGTATAATATAACTTCACATTTCCTCTTGTTGTTGGAAAAATGTGCATCTACTTTTATTCTGTTCTCAACCCTGTATCTCTCTGTATGTACTTGCACAGTATTTCTTTTTAATTTATGCATTCCTGAAGACCTATTTCCTGCTCAACCTGAGGAACTTTATACAAAGCTCAATAGAGAGGCCATTAGTAAAACTCCCTGTAAAATCATGCAAAGCCCTGGTATCCTTCAGCCAGGTCCTCATGAGGAGCCTGAACTTGTTCCCTAACCATGCCATGCCATCACGAAGATTTTGCTCATTACATGGTTTGTTCTCCGAATATTAAACACTCATGAGCCTTAGCAACTGCACAACATCCTTGCACCATGACTGATCAACACTCCTGGGCTCCCCATTGGTTGCCCTGGGCTATATAAAACAGCACACAGAAAGCAAGACATGTTTAAGCAACATGACAGCTGCTATGCTTGCTTGCTGCTCAGATGCCAGACTGGTTTCTGCTCTCACCTTGACCCGTCCTTGCTCTTGCTTTTGAACTTGCCTTTTGTGAGTGCTCCTCGCTAGCTCACAACTATCTGGTTCCTGCTTCTGCTTTGCTTGTTAAATCCTTCCTCCTATCCAGGTACCATTGCTTGACTGTGATCCCAGCTTGTCATGCGGTGTCAAGCTTTGCTTTGTAGTTCTGACTATTTTTTTGCTCCTCAAAGCTATGAGCTCTCCTAATAAGTGTGGAATACCTGCTGATGACTGTAGAAAACATTGGCTATAAGCTGTGGAAAACAATTTAGGCTAGTCAGCTTTTTTCCTTCTAGTCACATTCCTCTTCCCTAGACATGCTTATTCCAATGCTTCTCTAGAATAGGCAAAATTCATGCTCCCTTTCCTAATATCTAGACAAAATGGTGATTCTTGCTAATAAAGGATTACTTCAAAATGTTGCTTTTATTTGACAAACATTGTAAAAGTTACTCAAGCGACTGGGGAAAACCCTCCTGAAAATGCTCACTTGAACCAGAACATTGACTCCTAATGCATTATTTTAAGATTCTGTCAGTGAAGAGAAAGGGAATGTCACACCCAAATGGGGATGGGTTAAAGGGAAGGAAAGAGATGAGCTCCAACAAGATGCAGAACAATGTGTGGTATTTAATAGGAAAATATCTATACCCAGTGCAAGACAGCAGACTTGTTAGTATCACTCCCATTCTGTAAGAGCCTATTCAGGAAAGTTTCTTTTTGTGCCCCTGAAGAAGATGCACCTACCAAAACACATAGATTATATCTGAAAATCAGTGCAAAATGCATAGATTACATTTTCCTAATAAACCCCACACATTATTCTGCACTTTGTTGGGGTTCGTCTCCTTTTTCTCTTCTGTTTGGGTGCCATACTCCTTTTGTCTTTATGAAGTTTAATTAATCTGCAATATAACAGGAACCTGAAATAATGAATTAGGAGTTCTGGTTCAAGTGAACAGGGTGTGGGGTTCTTTGGCTTCCTGAGCAATTTCAACTGTGTTCTTCAAAGAAAAAGAACTTTTTAAAATGATACAAAACATCCCTCAAACATCCCTCAAACTGAAACATAAATCAGATAGAGGATTTATAGAAAGAACAGAATAAAGGCTTCCTAAGATAAAATTTAAGCATCTTTGAACTTCAAAAACCCTCTTTAAAACAATGCCACATTGCTACTTTTGAAAGTGCATGTTTTTTTCTTGATCCCTTTTTGTCTCTTTATAGATCCACTTCAGTTGCCTCAATACAAGCCAAAAATGCTCAGCACCTCCTGGGAGGCTCTGAGCCATGGCTTTGACTCTAAATCCCTGTCAGCATTACATGCGCCAAAAGGTTTGTGGGGAAACTGTCACTTAGGGATGACTAAGATAACTACCCCTTGTAGTAGGTATTATCAAACAGCAAACCCGCTTGCTTCTGAGTTGGTTCCAGGATTATTATACTAACTCATGACTCTGTCTTGTTTGTGATTTCCTGCTGGCTGGAGAAGATGCAGCCATGACCCCCTAAGTCTTTTATTTAATAAAGGACCATGGCATGCATAGGTCTGCCTGCTGGTAGTCATGTGACATCCTGAACCAATCAGGTATGAGCCTCCCTAAATCAGATTAAGAGCCAAGTCAAATGAATCAACTGGAGATTGATTTTTAAGTTTCCTTTGACTTATGCCTAAGGTTCTTTTGTATGCGTGTGTTGTTCTGTATCTTCATAAAAACAAGAATACTCTGAGATTCTTGTGAAATAGTTGATGGCAACTCCAGCCACTGTGTAGCTGCCAGGACTGGGCCCGATTCCAGTGGTGCACACAAGTGTGCAAATCCGGGCTGTGCTCCCTTAGCCCAGTTTTACATGCTTGTGTGAATAGCCTCTTAGTGTTTTTATTGTTTTCTTAGCCTATGTTTTAGTTAGTAATAAATATCAAACTCTTGTTTATAAGTTAAAATCACTTCCTGTATAATTACTTAGAGAGCATAAGTAATATATTTGCAACATTGGGTTATGGGCATAGTTGTGAAGCAATAAGTTGTAAAAAAAAGCAGTTTGTAGGCAAAAAAAGTTGGACAATATGACTATTTTTGCCAGAGGCGTAACTATAGGGGGGGCAGGGGGGCACATGCCCCGGGCGCCATCTTTTCTGGTCACGTGGGGGGCGCCGCCATGACCAAATTTTTTTTAAAAAATTAAATTTTTTTGTTAATACAAATGTTTCCTGCTCAGTGCAGCAGTGCTGCAGCAGTCAAGGGAGCACGTCGGTGCCCCCTTCCCCACGAGCGGTCCCTTCCGTGCCGCCTGCACCCCCCCCCCGCATTGCTTTGCTGGTGCCTGGCGGCCAGTCAGTGGCCTGGCTTGGCAGCGGCGGCAGGCACTTGTGAGGAAAAACCTAAGTATAATGGAAGGGGCACGGTGGGGGGGGCGCCATTTCAGTGCTTGCCCCAGGCGCCGATTTCCCTAGTTACGCCTCTGATTTTTGCACCTGTGGGGAAGCATCCCACTGTTGAACTGCTCAATGAAACCAACTACAGAAAATGGTCCTTCAGCGTGGAGATGTTGCTGAATACTCTAGGACTGTCTTATGTTCTGGAGGAACAAAAACCAACAGAGAATGAAGAGAAACAATGAGAATGGGATTCTGCAAACAAGAAATCAATGGGACACATATCTCTAACTGTAAGTGATCAGTTAATCTATCATATAGAAAAGGCTGAATCCAGATAAGACTGAGGTACTTATTGTGCGGGGTCGGAACTCAGGAGACGATACTTAATTTGCCAGTTCTGGATGGGGTCACGTTCCCCCAAAAGCAACAGGTGCGTAGTCTGGGGGTGATTCTAGACCCAAAGCTCTCCCTGGTGTCCCAGGTTGAGGCGGTGGCCAGAGGTGCTTTCTATCAGCTTCGGCTGAAACATGAGCTGCATCCATTTCTCAAAATGAATGGCCTCAAAACAATGGTGCATATGCTGGTAACCTCTAGGCTGGATTATTACAATGTGCTCTATGTGGGGTTGCCTTTGTATGTAGTTGGGAAACTGCAGTTGGTCCAGAATGCGGTGGCCAGGTTGGTCTCTGGATCATCTAGGAGAGACCATATCACTCCTTTGTTGAAAGAATTACACTGGCTGTCAATAAGTTTCCAGGCAAAATACAAGGTGCTGGTTATTACCTATAAAGCCCTAAACGTCTAAACATCAATCCTGGTTATTTAAGAGAATGTCTTCTTCACCATGAGCCCCACTGCCTGTTGAGATCATCTAGAGAGGTTCGCCTGCAGTTGCCACCAATCCATTTGGTGGCTACTCGGGAACAGGCCTTCTCCATTGCTGCCTCTGGACTTTGGAATGTTCTCCCTGTTGAAATAAGAGCCTCCCCATCTCTGGCAACTTTTAAAAAGGCAGTCAAGACACATTTATTTACCCAGGCTTTTAATTAGATTTATGGTTTAAAATATTAATGCTGGTTTTAAATGATTTTAATGTAAATGTTTTTAATGTTTAAATGATTTTAATTGTTTGATTGATTTTAACTGTTAAATTGATTTTAATTGTTTTTATTTGTTGTAAACCACCTGAGCCATTTTGGAGGGGTGGTACATAAATCAAATAAACAAACAAACAAACAAACAAACAATACAGCAAGAGAGATGTGGGAAAGAGCAAAGGAGGTCTTTCAATATAGAACCATGAATAGTCAAGCTTCTCTTATGCTGCAGTTGTGTAGTAAAAGATTCTAAGAGCAGGAGAGTTTGCAAGGGCACATATGCCTACTCTGGGGAATACTGAAAGCATCAGAGCTGCAAGAGATAAATATGCCTGAATCTGCATAAATTGGATTTTTGCTTAATACCTTGCCATAGAATATGAGGATATTGTCAGTTTTATGCAAATTAAATAAAATGTGACTTTGAGTTTTGTGCTGGAATGTTTGCTAGAGTTTAATTTGAAAAAGCAAATAGAAATGGAAGAATCCATTAAAAATCAACCCTGCAAAGTTGCTGAATATGTGTTTAATATGTTGTTTAATATGTGTTTAATATGTTGTTTAATATGTGGAAAAGTTGTTTAATATGTGGAAGTTGTTTGATATGTGGAAACACCTTGCATTTGAGGAATGTTCCTAGTAAAGAGCAAGGAATTATTCTCAACAGAGAAAAGTGAATAAAACTAAATTGCAGAAATGCTCTGTAAACGCTCAGTAAACGCTCTGCTTCCTTAGTAAAATGTAGGAGGAAGAACGGCCTCTAGAAAGACTGTTAATTTGGGAGGAAACTGGTATGTATCATTTGATATATAAATGGGAGGCTGCTGCTGATACTACAATGTTTATAAATATATTGGCTGTGAGATGTGTTAGTTTTTATTTTATGTTTGCAGAATAATTGGGCTCTGATGAAGGACTACCGAAATGGGCTGGAGAGATTCCCGGGTTAGCCCATTTCCCGGGTTAGCCCATTAGATTTTTCTATAAAGATTTCTCTATAAGGATCCAATTTGAGGATCTTCTCACAGGATTCAGCTGTTGAAGAAGCTTTGTCTCCTCCTTGTAGGATTTTTTCACAGGACTCAGGACTCACAACTCAGCTTTGCAAGAAGCTTCACTCCTCCTGTGTAATGCTATATTTTTCCCCCCATATATGTTCAGATACCAACAACCATATCTATTCACCATTGCACATCTGAAATTTCCATCAACGTTGGAACATCTACCTTATTTTATATGGACTTATATACACCATTTGTAGTACAATTGTGCTATTGCCTATATGTATATCTATTTTGGATATAGTTCATTACTTATTATTGGTGTTTAGAGGTCTAGTATTGTGCAGGTGTAGAATTAAGTGTTACATCTATGTAATTTTTCTAGTTTTCTAGATCTTTGATGGATATGTTCATGGCACAATATAGCATTTTGAACTAGTTATGTGAATACATACGGTTTGCCTCCTTCATTTGTAAAAGCCTTGGCTATGCTTTAAGCATTAATAGTGTTGCCATCCTTATCAGTAATTTGATTTTTGAATATTCATTTTTGCACGGTGTCTTCTATCTTATGCTATCTACTTGTCGTGCATTCCCTTTCCTTTCTTATACAAAAGCGAAAGCAATGAAAATAATGCTGAGAAAGAGGAAAAATTGTGCTCTGCAAAAGAAATCATCTGCAAGGTTGATGCAAGTCAAAGTGGAAACAAAATATGTTTGGATAGTGGAGCTACTTCACATTTCTTCATTAATTTGCAAGGTTTCTCTGAGATAAGCATGTAACATACGAGTCCTATATACCTCACTAATGGGCAACAAATTTTTGCAGAAGGAAAAGGGACAGTTTATCTGAAGTGTAATCTTGGTGCAAATAGAGTGAATGAAGTGTGTATTCCAGGGGCATATTATGTTCCAAGTTTTCAAAACAGTTTAATGGGTGTAAAAACAGCTACAAGGTGTGGATGTAGAATTCTTTTCAGAAGGGACCATTGCTTAAGTTTCAAAGGAGGAAAACTTCTGATGAAAGGCATGTTGAAAGATGGTGAAATGTATGAAATAGATTGAAAAAGAGAGCAAGCTAACGTTGCAATGAATCTTTGGAATCACTGATTTGGGCATCCAAACCAGGAATGTATTTCAAAGTTAGTAAAAGAACAATTGGCAAGAAACCTACAGGTTAAATCAGCTTCAGTTCATCAACTACAGAAAGGCAATCCAATGAGGTTTTGGATATTATTCACAGTGATATTTGTGGGCCCTTCCCAGTAAAGATCCCAGGAAAGAATATCTATTTCCTGACTTTCATTGATGATTTTTATTGCTATACTTACACTTGCATACTCAAAGAGAAAAATGAGGTGTTGCCAAAACTTGAAGACTATGTGGTTAAAGTAAGCAACAAGTCTTTGTGCACTGATAGTGGTGCTCACTGATAATGGTGGGGAATATACTGAGAATGATATTGAGCAATACTTAAAAGAACAAGGAATTAAATATGAGAGAACAACACCTTATACTCCAGAGTAGAATGGAGTGGCAGAGAGAAAGAACAGAACTTTGACTGAAATGTCTAGAAGTATGCTTCTTGACTCAGGTCTGGAAATAAATACTAGGGAGAAGCTGTAATGACTGCAACTTATTTGCAGAATAGACTTCCAGCTGAAACTAAAAGAGTAACACCCTTTGAACTGTGGAATGGGACAAAACCTAACTTAAAACATATTAGGTTAAAAGCTTTATATCTTTTATATATATAAAGCATATCTATATATTCTTAAGAACATATGGATATAAAGCATATGCATATATTCTTAAGAACTAAGAAAAAAAACTAGATTGCAGGAGTGAAGGAGGAATATTCATTGGCTATGCAGTGAATAGCAAAAGCCTCAGAATGCTCGATCCTATTACAGAGACTATTAAAACTGCTTAGTGTTGCATATTTTGATGAGAGGCAAAAGTCAAATGCCAATATGATGTCTAACTGTGACCCAGATTTTCCAGTTAGTGAAGAGGCTGGGCAGCAACAAAATGAACAAGTAATCATAAACTATGGTATAATAGAGAGACTCGGTCAAGAAGGGAGATTGAGACAGAACCAAAGAATTCCAATCAAGAAAGGGAGATTGAAATGGAACAAGAAGTGCAAGGCTCAAGTAGAGTTAAGGGAGTCCACCTAAAAGATTGTCACTGGCAGCCAGAGAGGAGAAAATGCCAGAACATACAGATTGGCTCAAAATTGAAGGCATGCCTGATTCAGAGACAGATAAATGGCTGCAGGCAGCAAAAGAAAATATTGCATCACTTTATAAAACAAAATATGGACTCTTGTAGAGCTACCTGAAGATAGAAAAGCCGTAGGATGCAAATTGATTTTTTACAACCAATTGTGATGCAGAAGGTGATATCCAGCAATATAAAACAAGGTTGGTTGCCAAAGGTTATCCACAAAAATATGGAGATTATGAAGAAACATTTGCACCTGTGGTAAAATATACATCCATTAGACTTCTACTTACTATTGTTGCATCAAAGAAAATGGAAGTACATCATTTGGATGTTAAGACAGCATTTCTGTATGGTGACATATATTGATATATAGACAATCACCAGGTTTTTAAGAGCCAGAAATAGAAGCACTGGTCTGTAAACTTCAGGAAAGCATATATGGACTGAAACAAGCTGCCAAAGCTCAGAATGAAAAATTAAAACAACTGCTTCTAAGGGAAGGATTCAAGCAAGGAAAAGCTGATCCCTGTTTGTATACAAGGCTCAGAGATGGTAGGTGGACATACATTTTCATATATGTAGATGACCTGATAGTGTGCCATCAAGATAAGACAGATCGTGATGAGTCAGTGAAAAGTTTAAGTAAAGAATGGGAAATTAAAGACCTGGGCGAAATCTCCTGTTATCTTGGAATTCAAGTAAAAAGGCAAGAATATGGGAGTTGTACCCTAAATCAAAAACAAAAAAAATTGTGGACTTAATAGAATGTCTTGGTTTGACAGAAATGAATAAAGTAAACATCCCAATGGGAGTGGGGTTTCTAAAAGAAAAGGAACACATTTCCTTTGAAAAATAATAAGTACAGAGTGGGAATTGGAAAATATCAAATGTTTCATCACCAGACATTGCAGCAGCAGTCGGGATATTGTGCAGAACAGTGAACTCACCAACAAAGAGAGACTGGACTGCAATTAAAAGGATTGGACAATATCTAAAGGGCACCACAGATTTGGAGTTGCTACTACCTTCCAGTAAAGAACCTAGACTGGTTATAGGGACACCAACTGGGCTGAGGGCATGGAGGACAGCAAATCAACCAGTGGGAATGTATTCATTTACGGAGGAGGAGTGATTTCATAGATGAGTAAGAAGCCATCCATTGTTGCCTCTTTTCAACCGAGGCAGAATATGTATCTGCAGCACAGGCTTGTCGGCCCTTGTGTGATGCATAGACTCCTACTGGACTTTGAAATTACTGAACCCTAACTGAACCTAATGTGTAAGGGCTGAGTTCTCCTCTCACAAAGTGACAGAGCTACACAAAGGAGCAAACATATTGGCACGAAGTACCAGTTTGTGAGAGAGTTGCAGGACAAAGATTTGATCCAGCTAAAGTACTGTGCCTCAGAGGAGATGGTGGAGGACATTCTCAGAAAGCCTTTGGCCAGAGGACTGTTTCAAAATATGCGAGAGGCACTGGGACTCATGAATTAAAGAGAGAGAGAATGAGGCTGTTCTCACGATCGGTGAGAAGAGCCTCTAGGGGGTTTGCGAGAAGAGCGGGCTAAGCCTGCTCTCCTTGTAGATGAGCAGACAGTCTGCTCTGGGCAGCTGCAGCAGCCGCCCTCACAACTGCCGGCTCCATGACGGAGCTGGTGGGGGCTGGGAGGATCGGGGGCTGCGTGGCCCCCAGAAGTTCCAGTATGCCCTGCGCGAGCATGCAGGGCATACTGGAGAGACCCCTGAGCCGGGAAGCTGCTTTTAAGCCTCCTGGCTGGGGGTCTACTCGCGAGTAGCTGCACCGCGGAGCCGCGCTGCGGCTACTCATGATTTTGAAAACTGGGTTTGTGGAGCACTTACTCCACAAACCCGGTTTAAGGGGAGGGGTAGTTAGGCAGGTTAACCGCCTGGAAGCCACCGGGCTCACCTGCGAGCCCGGTGGCTCACACGGTCAGATGAAATCGGGCTCGGCTCTCCTATCCCGATTTCGCCTGATCATCAGAATAGCCTCAATGAGAAGGGGAATGTTAGGATTTGCTATAGCATTGGCTCTGTTCTTTGCATAGGACATGTTTGTCTATTTGAATATATCATGTGTACTGGCTTGGGGAAGAAGTCTGGCTTTTTGTCTGCTCCTCACTTGCTGTCCTAAATTCAATAAACAAAACAACAAGACATATTTATACACCGCTTTTCAACAAAAGTTTCCAAAGCACTTTACATAGAGAAATAATAAATAAAATGGACCCCTGTCCCCAAATGGCTCACAGTCTAAAAAGTACTCGAACTGAGAGTTTCTCCCTCTCTCTGCATAATATACTGTTAGTCTGTTTACTGTTTTCTTAGCTTATGTTTTAGTTAGAAATAAATATCAAACACTTGTTTCTCAGTTAAATTTGCTTCCTGTTCAATTATTTATAGAGCATAAATAATTTCTCTGCAATAGTCCTCTGTGTGCAGAGGGCAGGTTATAAAAAGTGGGAGGAAACACATGAGGTAATGAGGAAGGGCAATAGTGTAGTGGTTCCCAACCTGGGGGCCTCCAGATGTTGCTGAACTACAACTCCTATCAGCCCCAGCTACAATTTATTGTGGGGATGATGGGAGGTGTAGTTCAGCAACATCTGGAGGCCCCCACATGTTGGGAAGCACAGCTGTGGAGTACTGTATATGCAGTGGTGGAGAGAGGCAGGTGAGGTAGTGGCAGGAGAGCATCTTGCTGCTCCAGTACCCCCCCAGCTGCCCCTTGAGACAACCTCCTCACCTCACCTCCTGGAGGGATAGCCTCTGCATCTCTGCCAAATTTGGTGCAGCTGGGGAGGGAGTGGGACAATACTCCATCAGTGACTGGACCAGTGGCCAGGTAGAAAGGAGGGTATATTTACCAATAGCCAGGAGACTACACCACACACTTACAGTATACTATTATAGGATGCAATTCAATTGGCCGCCAATGTGGTCTATATATTCGGCTACATACAAAAGAATACCAGAGGTGTGTTTTTAAGAGTAGATATATCTAATAACAAACGTAATATGAACTTGTCAGATTTATAGCATTTTTCAAGGCTTTACAACTTGCTCATAAAAACATTTTCGGCAGCTGAAGGCAGAAAGTGTAACTCAAATATTTTTTTTCCTGACTTTAAAATGGGGTTTGAAATGTAGATGTCCTTTCCCACTCATCTCACAAATATGCTTAAGTAAATAAATGTGATTTTAGTGGAGCTATTGAAAAATATTAAGATGTATCACCAAGGCTGTCATCTTTTTGCCACCTGTTTTTCTGACAGAAGCTCTATGCATAATAAGCAGATATCACTGGTGCTCCTTTTTTCATATCTATGCCTAGAAAAGTGTCAGCTGTTAAATTCTGCCTGAAGTGCATTTGTTAAACTTGTGATAACCAAAGTGGTAACCATACTTTAAAATAAGAAATATTTAAGGATAGACTCAGATTGTTATAGTGGTATCAAAACTATGAACCTAAAATGGGGGGGGGGGCGGAGTAGTAAGCACCAACACCACAATGATCTCCAATAGCAATTAAATTATGAGTTGATTAAATACAAGTAGAAGAAAAGATAAACTGTACAGAATTTGTTGTGTATGTGACCAGGAGGGACAGATCTTATCAATGGGCACAGTGGGTGGTGCTCACCTTAAATTTCTCAGTCTGCCATGTCTCTGCCTCCATTTTGTGTGTCCACTGCCTCCCTCTCTTGTTCCCTCCTGCTCTTGCCTGCAGGGGCTTAAAGAGTTATGAGGGTGGGTGACGGTAGCAAAAAACAAATGAAAAGCCCCAGATCTTTAAAAATATCAATGTTAATGAGGCAGGAGCCAATAAGCATGTTAACTTTTGTTTTTGAAAACTGGTCCTAGGACCACCCTATAAACCTATCAGAGAGGGACTAGGCTGATTGACTCCTCAGGCAGCCAGTCAGATTGCCCAGAGGGTGGGGAAGTATTTTTCTTTTAGCTACTCAGTAGAATCCAATCACCATTTTGGTTAGATAATAGGCAGGCTAGCTGGCTGTTGGTAAGTCTGATCTTTTGTTGGCTTCTTAGTTTGTATTTGTTTGGAGGAAAGAAATGCAACCTCTGCTTTCTCTCCTTTGCTCTCTGATCTGTATGCAAAGCATTATGGCCCATTCCCGCAATGACATGTCATAAAACCTTGGAAGGAACAGCAAACTGTAAGTCTGGACTGATTAGATTAGAAACTGGTATAAGAAGCCAGAGTATTCTTTTAGGGCATATGTGTGGATTTCTGAGTCCAAACTACTTTTCAAATAATTGTAGAAGTGGCTTTCCGTGTGTGGGTGTGGTGTATGTAGAGAAGAAATGGATTCTGTTGGATGGAAACTAATTTTAAACATCCATTTGCTATGCAGAGAGCTAAGCAGGTTTTTCTCTGGATTGTGGCCAGTATCTGTAACGTTAATATGTCCACTGGGGGTTTATGGTTCATTGGGCAAGGATTAAGGAAGTGATCTCTATAAAAATTTCTTGCTAGGGTCTGTGGCTTGCTAAGATGGACACCCAAGCTAAATGGTTGGCATCCTAGCAAGCATTTGTTGCTTGCTAGGATTAACACTCTGACTAAGTGGTGGGCACTCAAGGTAGGCAGCGAGTAGCACCCAGCTGTTCAGCAGGCATGGGATAGGGATAGGGTTTCTCCATGCATCTCTGCTTCCCAGAGTGTCCTCTAAGTTACAGGAGATGATTCATAGCTGCATCGTTGAAAAACTTGTGATTTTTCTATTATTTATGCATGCATTTCTGAAATAGGCAGACAGAGCTACCCTTGCAACTTCAGAATGCATTTGTTCTCAACTTTTAGAGCTGGTCTCTGCTTTATCTGTAGCTTATATAGATGTATTTACTTCTTTGCTGCTGCTGCTGCTGCTGCTGCTGCTGCTGCTGCTGCTGCTGCTGCTGCTATGACTACTACTACTACTACTACTATGGATACTTATATACCACTCTTCAACCCAAGTTCTCAAAGCGTTTTACATAAAATAAATAAATAATACATCAATAAGATGGCCCCCTGTCCCAAAAAAGCTCACAATCTAAAAACGAAACAACACAGATACCAGCAACAGCCACTGGAGGGATACTGTGCTGGGCTTGGATAGGGTCAGTTGCTCTCCACCTGCTAAATATAAGACAATCACCAAAATTTAAAAAGTGACTCTTTACCCAGTTAGCAGGGGTAACATGTCTAGCCTGTGCTTCCTCCAAAAAGTCCAGATTGGTGCACATGGTTACATTTATCTTCCCAACAGCCCTATGAAGAAGGTAATGCTGTGAGATAAGTGACAGTTCCAGAGTCACCCAGTGAATTTCATGACTGAATGGAGATTTTAACTTGGATTTCTCCAGTCTAGTCCAGCACACTAACCACTGTACCACTCTGGCTCAGAGTTATTTCTTCTTATTTATTGTTAGTAGCATTCATTTTTTAAATAATCAGGCAGACAGAGCTGCCCTGGGTGACATCAGAATGGATTTACCCTCCACAGAAGCAGCTGTTTGTAGCTAATCTATGTTTTACTTGTGGCTTGAACAGTTCTTTTCCTGTGTGTGCTTGTGTTTTGATCTTGGTTTGTGTGTGTGTGTGTTTTTAAATACAAATCTACACACTACTGTAGTCCTGTTAAGCACTATAAAGCAATGGATATTTTCCATATTTCTCTGTATCTCTATTGTTGAACAATTAAGATTTGTGTGTTTGAGTGTATATTTGTATTTTGATCCCACAATAGCTACAAATCTACACTGTCCCAGTTATTGCTAAGGCACCCTCCTTGTTCTGGGTCTACCTTCACAGCTGCCTACAATCGGCTCCACATCTCACTACCTGCGGATCCACCCATCACCTGCCCTACCTAGCACACCCTCAGTCCCAGGAACCACTAGCCACCACTGTGACCAGGATGACCAGACGCAACACAAAGCAGGTCTGTTCTTTCAGTAGTGGTGGAGTAGTAGAGGAAGATCTTCAGCATACTCTATTTGTCATTACGTCACAGTGCAGCAGGCAAGAGAAAAGCTGCACCAGCTGAAATTGCTACTTCTACAGATCTGTGAAAGAAACCTTGACCCCCCTATTGTGTCTTTCCACACAAACTAGAACTTAGATTTATCACAAATATAATAAAAGTTAAGTTCAGGGGTCCCCAGAGGCAATTGGACTACAGCTCCCATCTTCCACTGACCCAACCACCTTTGACTATTGTGGCTGGCAATGACAGGAGTTACAATCCAACAAAACTGGATTGACACCACAGTTGGAGAGCCCCTGGCCTAGCTTAACTGAGGGCAGAGTTTTTTGAGCAGCACATTCAAAGGCCACCAAACAGTGTACATGACCCCAGCAGATTGCAGATCGGTTTTGCCTATGGAATCTTGTATTATTCAGCCTCCGTTCACAACTGAGATATTTGGATTGTAAAACAGATAACTAATCCTTTTAATTTAAGTATCACATAGTACTAAGCCCAGCTGTGTATGACTGTATTTCTTTCTGACCCCACAACACTGTGATAACCTCCTCCTGTCCAGCAAAACCCACACTGCAGAGCAGCACAGACTTTAATTGTTCTCCTCCTCTGACCAGTAAAGGTTTTTGGTTTGTTGGTGTTATTTAAAGGCTGCTGTCATGTGTTGAAGTAATGGTCACCTGATTTCGAGCTGTGGGGAATCTGAAAAGGAGCTGGCACTTGAAGCAAGATGGGTTTGTTCTTCACACAGAGGTGCCCTTCGATAATTATACTCTGGCAGTGGCAGAAACCTATGGTACTGCCCTGTTGAATAGACTGTCCATGAGTCATATCTGGCCTACTGAGCCTTTACAACTGGTGTGCCAAGCAGACTTGTTGCCAAAATCCAGTGTGTCAAAAAACCAAAGGAATTGCACTCAAAGGTCCAGTTGAAATCACTTTTGTTCATAAATGACCAACATAGCCACATTTCTCTGAGACAGCAAGTAAGCAGAGAGAAAGAAAGCAGAGGGTCAAACCACAGGTGATGCTAAGTGTGTGTTTCTAGAGGTATTTGAGGTATCTTGTCTCCCCCCCCCCGCGCCTCCTTCAGTTATAATAGCAGCTATGGAGAGGGGATGCTCAGGGCGGGAGTATTTAACCCCTTACCTCCTTGATGCATTCTCAATTAAAATACCTTTCCCAAAACTGCTATTAGCCCCAGGAGGGGGAGTTCTGCTTTCAAAGTACCCAAGAATGAGGTTGGCAGCTCAAGATGTAATTTTAAGAACAAACATGATTTTTACAGGGTCGGGGGTGGGGGGAGAAATGACTACTCACTACTACTGATGTTACTGAATATTCCAGAAGGGTAGTTATGCTAGCCTGTAGCCACAAAACAAAACAAACAATCATATGACCATAAAGGCTAACAAAAAACATTATGCACACACATTTGTAAAGATACCTTGGAAAGGCGAACAAAATCCAACTGTGTGGGCTCCAGCTCATGAGAGCTTGTGCCATATGAAATCGGTTAAACTTTAATGTGCCCCAAGGCTCTTTGTTGGTTTTGATGTTACTGGCCTATGCTCTTCAGCCCAAGAGATAGGAATTGGAGGAGGTACATTATGAGAATCCAGCCACTCACCCAGGTGTATCCTGGGCATGGATTGTTTGCCCCAGCCATAGTTCAATTGAAGCAAGAGGCAATAGGGGCCAGACTATTAGTTACCAGGTCTGGAAGGGATGGAATTAAAGGAGCCATTGCAGCTCCTGCTCTCCTGGGACAGCAGTTGGAGTTAGACCCTCCCCCTTTCCCACTCTGGACATACTATGGATTTCAGCTGGTCATCCTTTTGGGGGACAGGTAGGAATTTCTTGGCCTTCGTTGAATTGGCTGGTGATGGAGGTCTATTTTGCCTACCTCGCACTATGACCCATAGTTAGTTAGGTTCTTCTTTGGTCACAATGGCAGGTACAGTGTGGAATGGCAAGTTTGATGAGTGCCTTAAGGCATGTTTTTGGCCTGATGAAGAGTCAGTCCCTAGGCAGTTTACAGCTTGAGAAGTCCTGGCTTGATAGCTTGAGGTAGGGGGCAATGCCTTATGCAGATGCCTTGATCTTAGGTCAGCTAAGAGGGGCATCATCAGTGAAAGGGCCATGATGATGCTTGGTGCCAAGGTGTATCACCTGATATGTTTTTGGTTGGGACTCAAACCATAGGTGGCGAGACTCTAGTTTCCATGCTGTAGGGGATGGAGACCAAGCCCTTGTTTTTGTTTGTTGGCTTGCTTAATTAATAAAGTTCTGGCACTTTACTTTCAGTCATCCCTCATGCCTTCACTGGTTTGGGTGCAATGTAGTGGGAGCCACTTCGTCATGGTCTGGTCTCCAACTGCTCTGGTGACAGCTGTACAGCAGAACCACATGTGATGCCTGAGAGACAGATTTTCCCCCATGCCAATACTGCTGGCTCCCAAAGAAGGGCAACACAAGCCTGGGAAGGAACTGAGCTATTTATCAAGACCAAATGGGGGTGAGCAGAAGGAAAAGCCGAGCTACAATTGGGAGCTGGGGCCTCCCACAATACCATAATCAGGGGCGTAACTACCATTAGGCAAGGGGAGACAGTCGTCTTGGGGCCCCACTGCCTTGAGGGGCCCCCAGAGGCACATCACATGACTCCCCACCCGCCCATGTTGCACCCCCTATGAATTATGTTGAGTCTCTTGGAGATCGGCAGTAGCAGAGAGTAAAAAAACTAGATTCAATGTGAACTAGATATTGACCGTATTCATAATGTGGATGTGAGTGTGAGTGCACTATATATTGTGAAGTGTGTTTGTGTATATCAGCGAGGGGCCCATTTTAAAATCTTGTCTCTGGGCCCACTCCAACCTTGCAACGCCCCTGACCACAATGCAGTGCAAGAACAGCGGAGAGGCAACCAACACTACTGCAGCAGCTCCACTCTGCCCGGCCCCTCTTTCCCCCTGGCTCTATGGCTAAAAGGCTACTAGCTGTGCAGAAGTAGTTTGAAACAGCACAGCTGCACAGATGACAAAAAAAAGAAGGTAGGATGGGCTTGGTTGTCCTTCTACCTCATTTTTAACCTTGGTAGCCAATCTGGGCTACCCAGGTTCAGCATGGCTGGGGCAGGAGGGCTTCAACTGCCCGAGACAACCAGAGATTCCTAGGTTAACCCAGGAATCTGGTCATGAGAACAGCTTCACTATGTCATGGCCAACCCACATGGTGTGTTTTTTTAAAAAAAAAAAAACCCAAAAAACACACACACAAATGTTAATGAAGTGATGTTGGACCAGACCATGGGAAAACAGCTCCCACACCTTTTCAGAAATGTAAAGTCCACATTGATACTACATATGAGTAGCAGGAAATCCCATTACTAGTTGGGATACTGTTTCCAGGGTACTTTCACACAGATCCTGTTCACACATTATGTTCAATACATGTAGAAGTCATGTACCCTGCATTCATGTACAGATCTGTACATACATCCAGGCATTTACCCATTATGCTCAATGCTCATGCTGCTGTACCCTGCGTTTAAGGGAGCTTTTACCTAAGTTCAGTTCTAAAATATACACAGCTACAGTTATTCACACAAAAATGTATACATGTGAACAGACACTTGTATGCAGATACATTGTAATGTCTTAATAGAGCTTAGGTGTAGGCAAGATAATACAATCAATGGGATTCAGTCAATTGAATGTTGAGGCTTATAATGGTGGAATCTTTTTTGCAACTCACCTTACTTGGCAAAGAGGCAGCTTTTAACGTGGTGATTCTCTTTATTTATCAGGGGCAGAGTAACTGGCCCAATCCACCCCCAGCACAGTACCTCCAGTGACTGTTGCTGGTATCCATCTTATTTGTTTATTATTTCTTTGTGTAAACTGCCCTGAGCCATTTTTGGAAGGGCAGTATAGAAAGCGAATAAGTAAGTAAGTAAGGCTTCTCATGGTTCTAGCCCCTTTTAATTTGAAGCATATGATTCTTTGGCAGGAGGTAAATGGGTTAAAGTAACAACTACAGAGAATAAGGTGATCCAATACTGAACAAACTATTTAGCAACTTGTTGAAAACTCAAATAGCAAGCAATGATTTGAGTATTACTGATGCGTAAACTGTCTTAAGTGGAATGTGAGAACAAAGCTCATCTTGAAATTCAATATAATTTTTGAGATTGTAATCAAAGTGCCAAAGTGGCAATCTGATTAGGGTAAAGGAAAGCATGTAAACATAGACTATTGGAAAATACTCCATGCATTCCACATAGTTGCTAACAATGGCCTCTGGACAGGATGGGACATTGCACGCTAAAAATACAAATAACAAAAATAAGCAAGGCAAAAATAAATGCTTTTGATACAAATCCAGAATATTTTTATAAATAACAAGGGGTCACAGAAAAAAATAATGGAAAGCTCTAAGAGGAAACAGAGATAGGGTTTGGTGTTATTTTCTGCTAAAAGGCAAAATATATCAATCTGTAGACACTGTGAAAACTACACAGGTGTTGTTGCTGAAATGCCCTTGAGGATCCCAAGGGGTCTAGGAAGTCTATATAACCCTGTACAGGAATTCTATCTCGGAATCCCTCCCAGCAGGTAACAAAATGCATCATCCAGTCCAAACACACAACTGTGTTGGATGCAAAATACATTACTTAGTTCACTACTCTTTTCATGAGCTTTTTCTTTTGAAGAGACTATGTTTTGTTGCATATTTCTATAATTCCTAATATAATCTGGAATAATACTTGACTGGTGGTGGTGGGGACTTATGATCTTCATGGAGCTTGCTTTCAAATAAGTGGCTGACATCCTAATGAAATGTGTGCATGCTTCAAGGGACTACGGGGGCGTGATAGGAGCCCTTGCACAACTCCCCCTTCCCTACTATGCACATGCTGTTGCAGAAGAGCCATTAGACTTCTGAGCACTGATCACATGTTTCCAAACTTGCAGAACTCTTCCAGAGTGCAAGCAGTGCTTGGAAGTCTAATGGCTTTTGAGCACCAGCATGTGCACAGAGGAAAGCAGAGGCATTGTGCAAGGGCTCCTGTCACTCCCCTACAGTCCCTCAAAGCACACATTCTTCATGAGTCAGGATGTCAGCCAGTGTGTTTAGGGACACAGCCTAAGGACCATATTACACAGTTTGTGGGAGAGCCATATCTATAATTCTATCTCCCAACTTTTTAATGATGTGCAAAGGGAGAAGTATTGAACCAGGGCAATAGGGATGTGCCCGAACCGGCATGGGTGACATGGGGATTGGGTCCTTTAAAAACCAGATATGCAGGTCCTTACCTGCTCCTCTGTTGCCCCACCCCACCCCACCTTTCCAGCCTGGTGCTCACTGTCCAAAAGGCTGCACAGCTCCCAGCAGCCTGTACCTGGTGTCAGCATGCAGGTGCCTGAACCGCTTCGGCACTTCCCTAAGGAGGCGCTGAACCAGTTCGGGCACAGTGCTGGGAAAGGTGGGTTTTACTCTTTCCCCTGCTCCATTTTCCCAACTGAATACTACCATCATACCCATGACAAACCTCTTTTAGCTGCAGTGGGAGGGAAGGCAGTTCCTATGTTCCTACCCATCAAATAAGTGATTTGAAGACAGTTGTGCTCAGATTTATACAAACAGATTAGTACCTTTCAAATCTAAAATTCTATTATTTACCTGTGGGTCCCCAGCTGTGGCTGGAATCCAATAGCCATTACCCTATCATCCATTGCAGCAGGGCATGAAGGAAGCCACAGCCGGGAACCCAAGCTTGAGGGTCTCCCTCATTGCCTCACCTTACCTCGAGCCTCCCACCTTGCCTGGCCTCACCTCGCCTTGCCTCCGGCCTCACCTCGCCTCCGGCAAGGCTGGAGATTAAATAAGATGAGAGGCTTGAGGGAAGGCTGGAAGTGCCTCCAGGCTTGCCTCAAGCCTCCCACCTTGCCATGCCTACAGCCTCCCACCACACTTCACCTCACCTCACCTTGAGGCTTCCACCTCACCTCCAGCCTATCACATCACCTCCAGTCTAACCTCCCGCATCACCACGAGGCACCTGCTTGGCCTGACCTCCAGCCTTGACTCACCTCCAGCCTCACCTCGAGGCTCCCACATGGCCTCACCTTCAGCCTCACCTTGCCTTCAGCCTATCCTCACTTCTCCTCCAGCCTCCAACTTAGCCTCGCGTCCAGCCTTCTCTCGTGCCTCACCACACCTCCCGCCTCCCACCAGAGGCTAAACAAGGCTGGAGGTGAGGCAAAGTGAGGTGAGGAGTGAGGCAAGATGTGAGCAGCAGCTCCCTGCTTGGCATCCTGTGTGGCGGCTGCTGTGTCTCTGGCACTCACCTGGCCTCTGAGCATTAATGGAGGCCATTTGCATGGTCAGCATGGTGTTGCTGACCATGCAAACAACCTCCATTCATACAGGTGAGTGCCAGAGCCACAAGAGCTTCCATGTGGGATGCCAGGCAGGGTGGTGCTGCTTGTGGCAGTTTGGAGTTGCCAGTGGTACCACCCGTAATAACTTCATAAAGGTACCTCTCACTGCCACCCCCAGCTGCCACTGGCAGCAGGGGTTTCTGTGTAGTATCTTATATTAAATAAAGTTTCCAATTGGGTTTGCACACTCTGTGTGGCCTCTTCTTCCTCATGTTATAAAATATGATGAAAGAACTGTGAATTTATACCCAAATGATAGTTAGTCTTTATTTTAAATCTAAGATTGTCTCCATTCTCTGACAGGGACTTTATATTCCTAACACCTCCAGGAAGTGCAGAAATTGAAATTCAACAGGTGAAGCTTTGCCCTGAACTATATCTCCATTCTATTGCTTTATCTGTTCAATTTCTGCCCATTATGGAATTGTTAAAAGCACAGGAGCCCCATCAGAGGATAATAATCTACCTATTATTAGTGTTATGTGAAAGAATAGCGAAAAGTAACAAGGAATATTACATGCATGCATTTTTGGGCTTCCATTTATAACAAATAGTAACAAAATCTCTTTACTACAGTTTTGTGTAATTATTCCTAACTTAGGGTTTGTGGTTTCTAGTCATTCCAAGTATATGTCAACTTAGAAGGCAAAAGGAAACATAAAGCAAGGAAATTGTGCACCTGAATGGTGCCTTGAACCTTATCTTTCTAATGCATTTGTTCATAGTCAGACCATCAGCAGTATATTCTGATGTGGCTGGAACATTACTAGCACAGTTGTTTACATCTGGCATACAGGTGTTAGAGTTGGTATTGCTAGTTTTCTGTTTTAAGAATAAACCTCAGTAAGTGGAATGGGAGGGACAGGCAGAGGCCACACAAGGAAAAATAAGGTATGTAGCATGAAGAGTTTTCTTAAATGACTTGTTACAAACAAAGATATGAAGTCAGTTGCTAATTAGGTCACTATGTTCAGTAAGACTGGAGCAGTTACCGGAGCCAATCAAATCAAGTGAAAGTAACATAAAGGCTTATGACATATGGGTAGCGCTATTATTAAGTCTAGATAATCATCTGAAGCCTCCCTGTTCAGTTCTGGGCACTGCACATTAAGAAAGATGAAGACATATTAGAACAGATTTAGAGGAGGGCAATGCAAGAGTCTGTAAAACAAGCCTATGAGGAACTGAGTACTGAGAAGAGAGGGCAGGATGGAGAACATGATAACACGCTTCAAATACCTGAAGGGCTGACACACAGAAGAGGGCAAAGACTTGTTCTCTGCTGCCCAGAGATCAAGACAAGATGCTTAAATTGCAGGAGTCTAGAATTTTGGTTGAACATTAGGAGAAACTTCTTAAAAGTAAAAGTGATGCTTGAAGAACCAGTTACCTAGAGGGTGGTGGTGGGCTCTTCCTCATTTGAGTTCTTCAAGCAGAGACTGGGCATCTGTTAGGGATGGTTTAGCTCTACATTTCCAGCATCAAGCAGGATGTTAGACTAGATCAGGGATTCTCAATGTGGGGTCCCCAGATGTTATTGGACTTCAACTCCCATAATCCCCAACCAAAGGCCACTAGGGCTGGGGATTATGGGAGTTGAAGTCCCATAACATCTGGGGACTCCACGTTGAGAATCCCTGGACTAGATGACCCCAAAGCCCCTCCAACTCTATGATTCTGTAATTTTAAGGAGAGGAAGTTGGCTGGTGTAGCACTGGCATATGGAGAGGATTAGAGGAAGGCATGCATGTTCAATTTTTTTTAAAAAAGAACAGATATAAACAAAGATAGCATTTTTGTTTGCTTCATACAGGATACAGACACATTCCTAAAACTAACTAGAGCACCACATCATATACACACTTTACAGACACTACCAGTGTAATCAAGACTAGGTGGGTGCAAGAATTGGTCTGAGTGACATGTTTTTCATTTTTGAAGGAATGTATTCCTTCTATTCCTGAAATGTGTCCAGTGCATTAAATTATAACTAAAGAGGTTAGGCTGAACCAACTTTTTGGACTACTATCATCTTTCCCTCCTTCTGCAAATCTCTGTAAATAACTGAGAGTGCCATTAAAGCACAGAAATTAAAATAATCAATTAGATTACTTCTTTCAGTCCTTCAGCTACAGAGATTTCCAATCCAATTTCTAAAGACAGGACTATCAATGGCTGCTAGTGTGGTGGCTATAGGCCACTTCCAGCCTCAGAGGCAAGATGCTGCTAAATACCAGCTGCAGGAGAGCAACAGCAGGAGTGAGGGCTTGCCGTCAGCTCTTTCATGTGGGCTTCTCAGAGGCATCTGGTGGGCCACTGTGTGAGACTGGACTAGATAGGCTTTGGGCCTGAACCAGCATGGCTGCTTTTATGTTCTTTAAGATAGCAAAGTTAAAGATACACTATCTATAGCTGCACTTGCACATAATGTTGCTGGACCTGCAGTTAGCTTTTCATACTGTGAATTGCATTTCAGACATTCATCCAACCACTGTCTGGCAACTCCATTTTCAAGGCAGGGAAGCCCCTCCCTCCTCCTGATACAGCGAGTCCACATCCCAGCAAGCTCCATGGCACTTGTGTCACCAGACTGTGGGCAAGGCATCGGCATGTCACAGGAGCAGCAACCATTGGCCACAATCTTCAAGGGGGTATGCCAAGTGCGATCGTACTTTTTCGAAATGTTCCTCCCACACTCGGCAGGGAAAGGGCATTTAAATCCCGTTAAATGCCATACCATGCAAGCCCTTCTTCTGAAAGTGGTTGCTATCAGAAGCATGGTTTTTTTTTGGGGGGGGGCTCTATTTTCCTGTTACTCAGGGAACATGATGACTTTCTAGGAGGGTATATGTATATGAGGGAGGGCAAAGGATCCTGGGGTCTGACCCTCTGTGACCAAGGATGCTCTTGCGAGGGCTCACCCCGGCAAAGCAGTCCATGCAGACCAAACCAGACTCTTGCCCCCATGGTAGCTTGCTACCAGTGGACTAGCACTCTTATAAGAGGGCCAGTCATCTGGGGAGAACCTTAGTTTCATCAAAACTAATCTATGGAATTCTCTGCCGTGGGATGTGGTGATGGCTACTAGCTTTGATGGCTTTAAAAGGGGCTTAGACAAATTCACAGCAAGAAGTGGCACAGGCATGGAGTGGGCATGATCCCAGGCAGGTCTGTGCCATCATCTTGATGATTACGTCTCCAGAAAGTGAACAAAACCATGGTTATGGCACTGCCCATGTCTGGACATAATGCTGCCACTGAAAAACCTCAAGTTAGGATGACAAAACCCACTACAAACCAAAGGTTCAAATTGGAGTTTGGTGAGGCAAACCTCAGGTCCCTTTTGCTGCAAAACCATAATTGCACACTTTCAGATGTAACAGAGTTCCAACCTCTGCTTTGTTTTCCTCTGATTTCATGTTACATGCGAATGCAGCCATTGGATTAATGATATAAGTATCCAAATCTAAAATCCTCAATACACAAGAGCCAATCTGTCTTGATCTCTCTGTGACACTTATTGCATATTTATTGCTACTCTGGCCTGCATTTGCAAACTGAATGGACTCAGCAATTTGTCTGGAATTAAACATGGTCCATTGTTTTATGAAGGTGGTGTTTTTTTAAATTGAAACCTTCTGAGAAAGGAGATGGAATTCTCAAGGTCATTACAGCCTAGATCTATAGAAAATCATATGGAAAGAGAAACCATATGCCTATTGTATTTTTAATAAATGTATATAAGATTCAAAATAATACAATCAGACAAAAGAAACTAAATCAGATTGAGGGTGGACCATGTAGCATAAAAGAGGTTTTGGGTTGGAAAAGAGCAGCTCACTTTGGCACGTGAAGATTTGAATGTGCCGTTTTGGCAAGGATGGCCTACGTGGCAGATTTTGGATGATTTGTGGAAAAATCCAAAATAATCTAATGGTAGCTTTCACTCCTCCCTTAACATTTCCAAGATGTCAGGGATGTCTGGAGGAATGAAGTCCAGTCTGTTCATTTCATTCAGTTACTCCTGGATTTGTTCCATGTTAATTCATTTCACTGTTGTGCTTCATTTAGGACTGATGCAGTGGGGAAATGACTTGACTAGCAAGCCAGAGGTTGCCAGTTCAAATCCCCACTGGTATGTTTCCCAGACTATGAGAAACACCTATATTGGGCAGCAGCGATATAGGAAGATGCTGAAGGCATCATCTCATACTGCGCATGAGGAGGCAATGGTAAACCCCTCCTGTATTCTACCAAAGAAAACCACAGGACTCTGTGGGTGCCAGGAGTTGACGGCACACTTTACTTTTACCAGACATTACAGTTGCCACTGGAAATGCTGCTGTATGATGACAGTAGCTCTCTTCACGTGGATCCCTCCCCCCAATCCAGTTAACCCTTCGTGCCCACACTGCAACGTGCCTGGGGCCAGTTCTAGGTGCCAGAGAGTCTTTGATAAGCTAACCACTATGAGCTTCCTCCTACTTCGGTGAGCCCTGAAAGAAGCAGGCTGCCGCCACCACACAGAGTCTATGGAAACAGAAGTGGTCTCAGGAATCAACAGTCGGCTCTTCTGAAGGTCCTAGACTCTTACTTATTATTTATGTAATTAATTTCTATACTGCCTAATATATAAATCTCTAGGTGGTGTACAGATTAAAACATAATATAAAATATAAAACATTTAAAACTCATAAAACAGATAAAAATCACAATAGGTAAAAAAAACATTAAATTTAAAAAATTAGATTTCAGTTAAAAGCCTAGGAATATAGGTATGTCTTCAGGGTCCTCCTAAAAACAGAGAAGGAGATGCTCTTATTTCATTAGGGAGCGCATTCCAAAGCCCTGGGGCAGCCACAGAGAAGGCCCAGTCCTGAGTTGCCACCAATCGAGTTGGCAGCAACCATAACTGGACCTCTCCAGATGATCTTAATAGGCGACAGGGTTCATGACAGAGAAGGCACGCTCTTAAGTATCCTGGACCTAAGCTGTTAAGGGCTTTATAACCAGTACTTTGTATTCCATTTGGAAACATATTGGCAGCCAGTGCAGTTCTTTTAGAATCAGTGTTATATGATCCCTTCGGGTAAACCCAGAGACCAATCTGGCTGCTGCATTCTGTACCAATTGTAGTTTCCAAACTACGTACAAAAGCAGCCCCATGTAGAATGCATTACAGTAGTCAAGCCTAAAGGTTACCAGCATATGTACCGCCATTTTAAGGTCATTTGTCTCCAGAAATGGATGTATCTGGCATATCAGCCAAAGCTGATAAAAAGCACTCCTGGCCACAACCTCAACCTGAGAAACAAGGAAGAGTGTGGGATCCAGGTGCACTCCCATACTACAAGTCTGATCTTTTAGAGGGCGTGCAACCCCATCCAGAACAGGCAGATCTAAACCATCTCTTGGATCCCAACCCCCTACAGACAGTACCTCCATCTTGTTTGGATTCAACTTCAGCCTGTTATCCCTCATCCAGCCCAATATCGCCTCCAGGCAGGCACTTAGGGGGGCCATGCCATTTCCTGATGAAGTTGCTATGGAGAAATAGATCTGGGTGTCATCAGCATATTAATAGCATCCCAAACCAAACTTCCTGACAATCTCTCTCAGCGGTTTAATGTAGATGTTAAAAAGCATTTGAAGACAGTATGGAGCCTTGTGGAACAGAACAACAGTCTCCAAGTGACACCATCTGGCAGCTACTGATACCATATCCTCATACTGGCCGTGCACATTCCTGATGTAAACTGCTTAGAGATGCAGGCTGAGGTGCCATATACATCCATAATATATATTAAATTAAATAATGGTCACAAGTGTTAGAAAGTATTAGGAAGTTGTGATCAGGGCAATCCCTGTGGTGAATGGTTGTCATGTTATTTCCTCCCTTGAGTCTACTGCTGTGTGGATTAAGATTGCTTGGAGCTCCAGTTGCCACCTTTCCCACAGTGAGATGGGTTCCAGAGGTGCACCTTGTACTGTGTTCTTCTGCTCATTCTTTTCCCCATTCTCTCCCACTTGCCTGCTGTGGCAAGCAAGATTCTTGGTTTGTCCCGCTGTTAAGAATTTTGGAACTCATTGGCACTGACCTTCATTTTCCCAAGAAGGGATGAAATGTAAATGTGTAAGACAAAATCCAGTTACATGGCAACTGCAGATGAACCTCTCCATATGATCTCAATGGGTGATGGGGCTCATAGTAGAGAAGGTTCTCTTAAATACCCAGGGCTTAAGCCATTTAGGGCATTATAGGTTAAGGATGTGCACAAACCGCAGAGGGTCTGGCTCTAAGGGAGCAATGTGCAGGGCGTGTGTGGCAGCGAGCACATGCACGGTGGGTACTTCCACTATTTCCTGCAAACTACGGGGGCAGGGGCGGCAGGGAGGAATGCTGCCGCCCCAAAAACTTTGTAGAAAAATGGAGTGCCGGAGGGGGAAAGAGGCGGGAGGGGTAAGTACAACCCCTCCCTTAAAGTAAGACACCCCCCAGTGCCAAACCACCGGACCAGGCCACGTCCAAACCAGTTCGGAGGCCTCTAAAATGGCCTCCGGACCGGTTCAGGCACATCCCTATTATAGGTTATAACCAGCACCTCGTATTTTGCCCGGAAAGGTATTGGTAGCCAGTTTAGTTCTTTTAATATAGGAGTAATATGGTCTCTTCAAGATGATCCAGAGACCAACCTGGCTGCTGCGTTCTGAACCAATGGCAGTTTCCGGACTGCATAAAAAGGCAGCTCCACAAAGAGTGCATTGCAGTAGTCAAATCTGGAGGTTATCAGCATATGTACCACTCTTTTGAGGTTGTTTATCTCAAGAAATTGACGCAGCTACATATCAACTGAAGATGATAAAAAGCACCTCTGACCACCGCCTCAACTTGAGACACCAGGGAAAGGCATTGTGTGTGTATGGTGTGTGGGGGGTATGTGTGTGTGTGTGTGTGCACGCGCACCCAAGAGAGAACTTTGGTGATGAGAATTATGGAGAAAGGACACTCTGCATGAACAACCTAGTCTCTGCACACGTATAGAATGAGCATATTGTTGAAAAAAGTGTTAACCCTTGTTACAAAATGGCAGGTTGTTAGCTGGATAGCAATTCCTTTGAAAGTTAATAATGGCTTGATGACTCAGAGGATGGTTCTGAATAGCTGCTACGTGTGTGTGTGTGTAGGGGTGTAACTATAATAGGGCAAGAGGAGACAGTTGTCTGGGGGCCCACTGCCTTGGGGGGCCCCCAGAGGCAAGTCACATGACTGACTCCCCTAGCTGCGCACTCGCCCGGGCTTCCTTCAGTTGTATTCATCCTCCGAAAAGGATGTGAGTGTTAAGACCTGGAGCTACCAGAACAGCATGTCTTTCTCTAGTGCCATTAAATGACTTGCATCGTCTACAATTTATAAAACCTTTTTAAAAATAATGTAGGATGATGTTCTGTTGTGGCACAAAGGAGTGTGTGTGTGTGTGTGTGTGTGTGTGTGTGTGTATATATATACATTATGTGTATATATACATATAATATATATACACACACACACATATATACATATATATGTATTTCTGCATATATATATATATAGAGAGAGAGAGAGAGAGAGAGAGAGAGAGAGAGAGAGAGAGAGAGAGAGAGAGAGAGAGAGAGAAATTTACTATGCTTTTTGTTACCACTATTCAGCCTCATTTAAGATTTCTTTACTTCATGAGCTGAGCTTCACTGAGGGATGGGCCTATTTTAAAATCTTGTCTCTGGGCCCACTCCAACCTTGCTGTGCCCCTGTGTGTGTGTGTGTGTGTGTGTGTGTGTGTGTGTGAGGTTCCTATAGATGCCCATGCTGAGGAGATGCATTTTCAGCAGGACTGTGTCACAAGGAGAAAGGACTACATAATGAAGCTATTCTCACAGCCAGGGGAAATTGGACTAATGGAGCCTAGCCTGATCTCCCTTGGTCGTCTGCTGCCACGGGAGCTGTGCTGCTCCTGCCAGCAAACTGCAAAAACCACCCCTCCCCTTATACGAGGTTAGCAGAGCGAGTGTTCCGCTACCCCCATTTTGTTAATTGTGTGCTGCCACACCACGGCAACACACGAGGAGACCCACACCGGGATGTTGAAATAAGCCTCCCGGCCCCAGAGGTCTCTCCAGAATGTCCCGCGCACTCCCTGCCCATGTGCGGAGAGAGCGGACTAAGCCTGCACTACCACGAATGGCACTTCACACCAATTGTGTGAAGCTCCTCATTGTCGTCCTGCTCGCTGCAGCCACACTCCTGATCATAATGATCAGGAATGTACAAAGTAGTATTGGTCAAATTATAGGGGGGAAGTAAGAATGACTCTTCATGAAATCCTCCAGCCCTTCACCCTCCCCCTCCCAAATATACAGAAATCCTGCTGCCCACCATGAAGCCTTCTAAAAACAGTAAGCAGGGGAGTGGCACAAAACATAGGGGGCTTTGGAAACCAGTGTAACTCATGGCAAGAGTTAAACCATTGAGCTGTGTTCTAATTCAAGACCAAGGACAGCCAGACATTGCTAGTTAATTCTGACAATCGTAGTACACACTGTACTCTTGGTATATGAATATGCATATGAGGAAATAATTAAGATGTACAAAGTTTAAAAGTATCCATTGTTCATTCACCAGTCTTTCTATAAATCTTAGTCTATCTCTGTCTCTATTTCTCTTCCTAAATGTGCCTGTACCAGATCATCAAGCAGCAGGGCTTTTAAAAAATGTGCAAGCAGGCACAAAACATGCAGTTCTGAAAATAAAAATGCAGTTGTAAGAGAACATTTGTGCAATTCAAAAATTCAAGTCATGCAAAAGTTGTATTACAGTAACAGTGAGAAGAGCAAGGTGATTAGTCGAGGTTCCTCTAGCATGCAGACCATGATCAAGTATTCCCATTTCTCCTCCTCCTGCCACAGATGGTCCTGTGTAGACTCCCCTGTTATTTCCCACAGAATTTTTATCAGTACGTACATATAACTCTCTTCTGCAATAGTTCTGTCAATTTCCCAGTTCTGAGGATTTTCTTCTGCTTTGAGTAGGCTTCTAAATGTCATGGAATGTGACTCTAGGCAACCAACAATTTTTCCTGTGTCCATAGACAAGGAAAATGCACAGGTGTGTGTGTTGTAGTGGTGTTTACTACACATGCAAATTATACTCACATACCATTGTGCCGTGTTGAATTTTCCTTTTAAAAGCCCTGTCAAATAGTATGCATTCCACAAGCTATACTACTATACAAACGTTACAGCTGGTGTAATGTCTCGGATCAGGTCAATAGCCCACAAAATTCTTAGAAATTTGGACCGGGCTTTTATCTTTGAATCCATTTATGTTACTATCTGCTAGCACCAAATAAGAATTGTCAATTCCCTTTTCTCTCTGCTATCATATTTCAAAGACACATCACATTGGCAGCAAAAAGTAGCCAGGCACCAACAATATCATGGCCCTTTGTACTCTCTCTGGATTTTACAGAGTCTACAAATGCGATCCAACATGATTTATGACTTCTAGCCTTCCTATGTTGTACAACTGCTTACCACAGTGTAATATGTATGACAGGAATTAGTTCTAAATTTATACAGGGTTTTTTTTTAGTTGATATGTCAGGAGATTGCCATTTTCAATTATTTATTAAGAAAGCAATATTTTTCTAAGGTGGGTGCAGAACTTTCTTATCTGCTTCCAATTAGTGGGGAATTTACTATGTTCAGCCACATGTCCATTCATCAAATTCCCAATTCCTGGCAATGTGAGCAAATTCTCAGTTTATGGATGAATTTAATGAGGATGCTTATGTCCTGTGCTAAATCAGAGCTCGGCATAAAGCCTGGAGGGTGGCAAAATGCAATTGCTGAAGCTCTTTATGCCCGCATTCACACCTAACCAGAGGTTGCCAGACCCCCGGTTAATTTTTCAAACTGTGAATCGCATCACAGATGCTTGCTTTCCAGTGAGCCCAGGAGAGTTCTTGCTAGCAAAACTGTTCCCAAAAGCCTCTCTGCTTATACTAGAGACCACAGGCTTAGGGATTCTCACTCTTGACTTGCTCAGGAGCCTCACAGGATCATGAGCCCTGTTTGTCGGCACATGGGGATCAGTCACTGAATAGGCAGTGGGACAGTCGATTACCCTTAAAATTTAGCAGTTGCCAAAGCCAAATTGGACGGGAACTAGTCTAGTGCCTTCCCCATGCTGGGATACCTAAGTAGACTCTAGAGCACAGATTCTCAACCTTGGGTCCCCAGATGTTATTGGACTTCAACTCCCATAATCCCCAGCTCCAAAGGCCATTGGATGGGGATTATGGGAGTTGAAGTCCAACAACATCTGGGGACCCAAGGTTGAGAACCCCTGCTCTAGAGTTAACTCACAAAAGTGAACTCTCTGTTCAAGGTGTCTCTCTCTGCACAAAGATTGACCCCCATCACACACACACTTTGGTCTATCTCCCCTCCATAGATGTCTCAAATGAGCTAAAAACCTATTACTTCATCAGGGAGGTCAGATAAGGCTCTGAAATGCAAATTCCCTCCCTATCAGAAGAAAGCTCAAGAAGAGGATAGAAACTCAGAGAGCTACGCATTAAAATACTAATTAGTTTACTAGGTTCTTCTGACCTAAAGAGATACTAAAGCTATTCACATGATTGCTCAAAATCGGGTTGTGGGAGCCCAGTCTGGTTTTGAGCAATCGTGAGAACCACCAGGCTCACGTGCGAGCCCAGTGGTTCTCTGGCGGCTAGACCGCCTAAGATACGCTACCCCTAAATGAGGTTAACAGAGCGAGTGCTCCGTTAACCTCATTCTTGTGATCGTGTGTCAGCCATGGCTGCCTGCAGCCACAGCTGACACACTCAGGTTGGGGGGAAATGGGGGATGCACAGTTCCTTTCTGGGGTTTGGGGGACCAGGGGGCCACATGGTGGTGCTCCCCTTCTTCTTCCCCCCGGAGCTCCAAATGGAGCCGCGACTGAGCGTGGGAGCACCCAACTGGAGCAGCCGGTTGGCTAAGCCTGCTCTGCCCATCTGGCAATTCACATTCATTGTGTGAATCACCTCACTTTGATTACACATCCATTCATTCCATTTATATAACAGGGTACACTTGACCCATTCAAAAATTGGGGATGTTCTCACGAGCAGCAAAAATCGGGCTAGGAGAACCTAGCCTGATTTTTGTTGCTCGTGTAAACCACCGGGATCGCAGGCAAGCCCAGTGGCTTACAAGTGGCTAGCTCACTTTTGTAGCCCTCCCCTAAAACCAGGTTTGTGGAGCAAGTGCTCCACAAACCTGATTTTACAGATCGTGAGTAGCCATGGAACGGCTCCGCACTGCGGTTACTCATGAGTAGACCCCCAGAAGGGAGGTGAAAAGCCGCCTCCTGGCTCCGGGGGTCTCCCCAGCATGCCCTGCATGCTCATGCAGGGCATACTTGAGCTTCCGGGGGTTGCGCAGCCCCCGCTGGCTCCATCACAGAGCCGGCAATAGTGTGGGCAGCCGATCCATCCATCCAGGGCTCCCTCCCCGTGCAACCTCCAAAACCGGGTCTCACTGATCATGAGACCTGGTTCATTGTGTTGGAAGGCAGCACAGCCAACACAAACAATGGGACTTTTTTGAGATTTCCAAGAACTACCCTATTCAAGAAAGAAGAGCGCCTGGAATGTTGCCACAGGATACAATGTGGGCTTTAATTGCCCCTGGTTCCTTGAGCCAGTGTGCTTCACTTGGAGCCGGGTCTCACAATCAGTGAGACCCGGTTTGGAAGGGTGAGCGAGGAGAGTGGGCTAAGCCCGCTCTCCCTGCACGCGAGCAGAGAGGGAGCCCTGGGTGGCTGGATCGGCCACCCACATGATTGCCGGCTCCGTGACGGAGCCGGCAGGGACGGGGGAGCTCAAGGGCCGCGTGGTCTCCGGAAGCTCCAGTATGTCCTGCGCAAGCACACAGGGCATACTGGCTGGCAGCTTTTTGCCTCCCCTCCAGGGGTCTCCTTGTGAGTAACCGTGGCACGGAGCCATGGTGCGACTGCTCATGATCTTTAAAACCAGGTTTGTGGAGCACTTGCACTTGCTCCGCAAACCTGGTTTTAGGGCAGGGTTAGTTAGGTGGGTTACCTGCCTAGGAACCACCAGACTTGCAGCCAAGCCCCAGTGTTTCACATGATGAGGTGAAATCAGGCTAGCCTCCCCTAGCCCGATTTCGCCCCATCGTGTGAATAGGCTCTTGGTCTCCAGTGTGCCTCACTTGGTTTCTATACCTTGAAGTCACCTGTTACTTGGATGCTGCAGCTGACATCTGCCATACCTCTTTGCTGTGTTTTGCTCTGTGAGGGACCACCCTTGCTTCCAGTCCCTAGATCAGCTCTCTTGCTGCATTCTATCTGCACAGCTTCCTTGCTGGCTCCATGAGAACAGACACCTTTTGAATCTATGCCTGCCATCAAATCCCCTTAATTCCTCACTGCTGCTTTCTGCCTCCCAGTCCATCCCCTTTTGTTGCACCCAAGCTACAAGGATCCACACGCCAATAAAGGAAGGAACAAGATTCTATTATAACTGCACCCCAGTCTAGACTCCCTCTATCCCTGTCTCTCCTCTCTTAAATCCAAGAGCCCATTTCTCTGAGCCTCCTTTCTCTAGCTAGCCTGGAAGTTATTTTAATTTGGACACTAAGCTAAATTTCCACTTACCAGTTGTATGGTTAATCTTGTAGTGTATTTTTAGTAGCAATATAGCCTTAAGTGACTTTGCCTTTAGAGGAGAGCTGGTCTTGTGGTAGAGAGCATGACTTGTTCCTTTAGCTAAGCAGGGTCGACCCTGGTTGCATATGAATGGGAGACTTGATGTGTGAGCACAGTTGATATTCCCCTTAGTGGATGGAGCCACTCTGGGAAGAGCAGAAGGTTCCAAGTTCCCTCCCCGGCATGTCCAAGATAGGGCTGAGATAGGTTCCTGCCTACAACTTTGGAGAAGCCACTGCCAGTCTGTGTAGACAATACTGAGCTAGATGGACCTATGGTCTAACTCAGTATATGGCAGCAGGGAAATAGCTAAGGGAGAGGGGGCCTATGTTCACTCTTCTCTCCGGCAGCCTCTTGGAGTGAGGGAGATAATGAAGAAGATAGAGTGGTGGAGCTGGAGGTTCTCAGGAGCTTGAGGGGCCGGGTTCTTTGAACTCATCCACTCAATTATAGCTATACCCCTGTATGGCAGCTTCCTATATTCCTATGAATCTCTTACTCCATTGTACCCCCTTGACTGACTGATTGATTGATTGACTGATTGATTTAGTGCCATCAGGATAGGACTGAGAGAGATTAAGTGGCATCTTCAGGATAGGGCTGAGAGAGATTTCTGCCTGCAACCTTGGAGAAGCCGCTGCCAGTCTGTGAAAACGATACTGAGCTAGATAAACCAATGGTTTGACTCGGTATATGGCAGCTTCCTATGTGCCTATGTTCCTAAGTTGGTGTCGACTCTTAGCAACCACATAGATAGATTTTCTCCAGGATGATCTGTCTTCAACTTGGCCTTTTTAGGTCTCTCAGTGGTACATTCATTGCTGTTTTAATCGAGTCCCTCCACCTTGCTGCTGGTCGTCCTCTTCTACTTTCCTCAGCATTATGGACTTCTCAAGGGAGCTGGGTCTTCACATAATGTGTCTGAAGTATGATAGTTTGAGCCTGGTCATGTGTGCCTCGAGTGAAAATTCTGGATTGATTTGTTCTATGATCCATTTGTTTGTTTTCCTGGCTGTCCATGGTATCTTCATGAGTCTTCTCCAGCACCAAAGTTCAAAAGCATCAATACTTTTTCTGTCCTGCTTGTTAAAAGTCCAGCTCTCACATCCATAGAGTGTCACTGGAAAAACCATGGTCCGAACGATTCTAATCTTTGTAGGTACAGACACATCAGGCATCTAATATCCTTTCCAAGGCCTTCATTGCAACCCTACCAAGTGCTAGTCTGCGGTGTATTTCTTGACTTCTGGATCCTTTACTGTTAATGGTTGATCCTAAAAGGCAGAAGCTACCCACCACTTCAATGTCTTCATTATCATTTCTCAGGCAGGTTGCTGTACCTGTTGTTGTTAGTTACATTTAGTCGTAGTCCCATTTTTTCACTACTAGAGCTTGCGGATCACCCGCACTCGAATGGTGTCATCAGCGTAGCGCAAGTTACTGATGTTTCTTCCTCCAGCTTTAAAACTGTGCTCATCTTCTTCCAATTCAGCTTCCCTCTTACCCTCTGTACCCCCTTACCCTCAAATAAAACCTTTTTTATTTTTTAACTTCAGCATCTTTCTCTCTCAGTCCATTTTCCTGACACCAAAGCTTTGCACAAAAATTATTCTGATGTGGAACTGCTCCACTCTGAGCCATTTTCCCCACACAAAGCTCAAACGCAATTTTGGGGTGTTCACCAATCACCCTGGATCAGTTCCATTAACAGAGTGGGGTCGCAATCCTGGGCAAAAATAAAGACAGACATTTTCAAATGGCCAGTCAGGCCGACAGAGGACATGCTTTGAAAGCTTCTTGGTGACAGTCGCCAAGAAAGGGAGAGCTATTGCCAGGGTAACCGTCCCTGGGGCTTGCTTGTATAGAGCAACCTGGCTGGGCGGCATCTGCCATCTGGCCCTCATGCATGTCTCGATGGCCCGACACTCTTGTGAGAGAACAGTCCATGGGAGGAAGGATGTCATTGCAGATTATTAGTGGTTCAGTTCAACACACCAGTCCCTACAGATGATTCTTCTCATGAGTTGTGAAGGGGTATCCTCATGGCCTTACACTCTCATGAGTGAGTGGTCTTCTCAGGAACAGCATCCATCGTCATAACAGATGAGGAATCACTTCTTTCACTGGCACAATGCTGATCCTGCTGCCCGGCCCTTCCCCAACATCATTGTGCAAAGAATAGAGCAGAGCCATTTGAGAATTCCTGGTTGTGGCTGCCCTTTACCCCGACTCCAGGTATCACTACCCTGTCATATGTTGCCGCCTTGAGTGCATGGACTTCTGAACATACAGCATTGTAACTTCATTTTCAGAGAGCAAAGCACATAGTTCCCATCTTGCCACCCCATCCCCTTTCTCTTCTAATTGCCAGGAGGGGGGGGGGATGAGGGACAGAGTGGGAAGAGGGCATGCCCTTTTTAAACTTGCCAGGCAACTGCTTTGTTGGATTAGAAACATGGGGCAGGGCAAGTGCTCAGAGAGGTGGCCAACAAGAAGTGCCACATGCATGGAGCGGTCACGATGCTGGGTGGGTCTGCATTTATGATATGGTTGTGTCCGCATTTGGATATAACACTGCTGCTGAAAAGCCTCCAGTTACGGCAGTGAAAATTATTACAAATCAAAGGTTCAAAGTGGAGGTTGGCAAGGCAAACCAAAACTCACTTTTGCCACGAAATCATGGTTGCACACATTCAGACGTTCACAATTTCAAACCTCTGCCCCACTTAACTGAGTTTTCATGTTATGTGTGAATGTGGCCTATGTGTTTTTCATGTATGTTCAGCAAAAATTCCCTTTCTAAACTAGGCTAATCTTTGTCTCACTAAGAAGAGCCCTGATGGATTGGAACAAACATCACTCTAATTGAACATCCCTTTTCTGACAGTAGACACCCAGTGGCCTCTGGGAAGTCCACAAGTGGGGCATGAAGACAATAGCATGAAAGAGCTATCTCCCTTTGATTAAGTGGAGGGGAGATAGCATATGAGACATGCTATGAGACAAAGCCACCTTGAGATTTTCTTAATGAAATTTAACAATAAATAAAAATAAAATAAAATAAAATAAAAATTTGTGTTGATGTGTGCTCCTCCAGTTAATGCTAGTCAGTGACAGACTGCCTCTCAGCCTGGACATTCTGTTTCTCTATTATGGTGAATAGTTCTTGATAGACTTTATCTGCCATTAGTTTGCCTAGTCCCTCTTTAATCCCCCTTTAAAGCACCAGTGGCCAACACCACATCTTGTAGAGTGGTTAAATTCCACACATTTTCATGTCTTCCTTAATCTACTGCTAATTGTTTCCTTGGTTGACCCTATGTACTAGAATTAAGGGAGAAAATCTACCTCCTCTGATGTTATCTTTCTCTACCATGTTCTCCCTCGGTCTTTATTCTTAAAAAAAAAAAAAAAATCTCAAAAAACTTTCACCATTCCTTAAATGTAAGGTTCTCCAGGTATTTGAGGGACCGCCTGCTCCCAAGGGTTGCTGCCCACTTGACGAGGACATCTGAGGGGGCCCTGCTCCGGGTGCCGACAATGAGAGAGGCCCGGCTGTCGTGCACTCGGGACAGGGCCTTCTCTGTTGCTGCCCCCAGGCTCTGGAATGCTCTCCCAGTGGCCATTCGTTCCTCAGACTCCATCACGGCTTTTAGAAAGCTTTTAAAGACTTGGCTTTTTACCCAGGCTTTTACATAATCGTTTTTACTGCTGCTGTGGGTGTTTTTATCTGTTGTATTGTTTTATGCCTGTTTTTCTATGTTTTTATACTTTTAGCATGATGTTTTTATTGTGTTTTTATTGTATGTTTTTAACTTTTGTAAACCGCCTTGGGGTTATTTTTTAATGAAAGACGGTATAAAAATGCATAAATAAATAAATAAATATATTATTTTTGATTGCTCTCCTTTGCATTTCTACAATATTATTTTTAGATGGGACATCCAGAACTGTATTACTTACAACACTTATATTCCACCTTTTTTGCATCAAGATGATTTACATAGGATTCTCAGGCAGTCTCCCATACAGCCACTGACCAGATGTAGGCCAGCTGAGCTTCACAACCACTTCAAATCATGCCGTAATATCATACACAGTAACCCTATTCACACAAGCAGCCCAACACAGGCTAGGACAGCCTAGCTTGGGTTGGGCTGCTCGTGTGCAGCACCAGGATCGAGCCCAATCCCAGCCCTGCCATCCTGCCCGACCTGACTGTTAACTCCAGCCTTTAGTCAGGGTGAAGTGTGCAAGCCCAGCGCCAAGGTCATGTGTATGCCCAGGCTGTTAACCTCTTGTAGGATTCCTTTTATTCTACCATTTATAGTTGATTTGTAAGTTAACCATGGGTCGTGTGTGTGTGTGTATACACACACAAAAAAACAAAGTTTTTAAGTGTGTGTGTGTATATATATATAAAATACTTAAAAACTTTGGCACCACTGCAAACTGGATCACTTTAATGTCTACAACCGAACTCCAGATCACTTATGAACAAGCATAATAGCACCAGTTCCAATACAGATCCTTGGGGATCACACTGTATACGTCCCTCTTTTGTGAGAACTGTCCATTTATTCCTGTCCTCTGTTACTAGTTACTAGTAGCTTAGCCAGCTACTGTCGTAAATCTGTTGGCTTGGCTAACCCAGCAGGATTTACAACCCCTTCAGCTCTACTTCTTTATACTGTGAAATAAACAGAAAGTCTGGAGATAAGAGTAGCAGCAAAGCTGCACGAATGAAAGTGAAAAAGACTTACAAAGAAAAATAGTAGCAAACAAAACTAAAGACCCTTGAACTAAACTAGGTACCCCCCTCTATGATAACTGAGTAATAACTGGAAAAACAACAGAGCAAAGACTGAACAGAACAAGGAGCATGGAAGGAACAGAACAAGGAGCAGGGAATGAACATGAAAGGTTGAAGAATGCGAAGTATGAACACGGTCTGCGGTAAGCGAGAGTTGCTAACAGCAATCTGTGCAAGTCACAGACTGCTTAATATATGGCTCAAGAGAACTGGCAGCCACTCAGGCTTCCCTGAGTCAGCACTTCTACTTCCTCTCCTGTGATATCCTCGCCTGCATGTCTCCCACTGAGCCTACCTCTTGAGACGTCTTCTCAAGACAGGTGAAATCCCAGCCTCCTCCTAATCAGCCTCCTCCTCAGCCCTCATGTCTGGCAGCTGTTCCGATTCCTCAGCTCCAGAGTCTGGTCTTCCTGCCAAATCCTGTTGCTGTGCCTCTGAGCCCCCACTACCAACCGAGTCCTCTCGTTCCTCCTCTGACTCTTCTGAGTCAGAGGTCTGAGCCATGACACCTACTAATGCAAGGCCTTGCTTTCTAATCTCATGATTGGCATGTTTGTTTGGAAGCCTGTGTCTAGGGGTATGCACTGACCACCATTTGTTGTGGTTTGTTCCAAATTTAGACTGAACTGCAGGTATGCAAACCAGTTCAATTGAACTGATGGGCCGTTCAGTTTGATGAACTAGCTTGAACTGGTTCAAAGCAGTTCATAATTGAACCATTTGAACTGGCCTGGTTTGCAGCAGTCCAGTTCACAATCGAATCAGTTCTGCACATCCCTACCTGTGTCAAAAGCCTTTTGGACCTAGCCTTCCCACAGACCTGCTCTAATATGAATCATAGAGTTCCCATCTGGCCAGAAAAGAAAACCTAGTCATGGCCACTTCTGTGCTTTTAATAGCTATTCAATATGCAGAAAACAATAGCTGAAGCTTTTCATATCCCTTGCTCATAGGTGCAGACATAGTGAGTTATCCCCAACACCAGTAAGGTAAAGGGTGCCGTCAAGTCGATTTTGCCAGGAAGCCAAATCCTTGCAAGACCTAGACATAATTGGGAACCAGGATACTATGTGGCTCAATAGTCTTGTAACATCACTAAAGTGCCACCTGGTTAGATTAGTTGGAACAGCATCTGGCCAGTCCTAAACCCAACTGTGAACCTGAATTGGGGGCTTCAGGCTAGCAGCTCCTACAACCAGTAGCAGCAGCATCAGTGGTTATTGCAGACTTACTGGACTGTTCAATGGGTTTTTATATATGGAAATATTGAATTGAAGTGTCCTACCCAGTTTTGGTAGGACAGTGCCGTCCTACCCAGCATTTGACCAAAGCTATCCTACCCAGCTCCTGTCTCCTACACAATCACTTCTCCCTCCTACTACCTAGTCGTTTGCTTCCACACAACCAAAAATTGGGAGCATGCATAGCTCCCAAATCCTACAAGTTTTCCATAGTAAGAACAGCCTCAGTGTCACTTAAATGTACTACAATAGAATCTCATCCATAATATGGAAATCTGTATCCCACCTCTATCAGGATAGTGTCTTCACCTGCTTAATCCTCTCCGATCTTTATCCTTCACCCGCAGGACAATAACCATAGGCCAAAGAACTTCTTCAGGCTGATTCAGTAGCAGACATAAAGATGGTGTCTCTGCCTGCTGACCTTCCCTTTCAGTCCTTTCCCTTCTGTGTCTGAATTGCCTCAAAACTTCTTTCTTGAATATCTCCATCCAGTTCTGTGAGCCATTTTCTAAGTACATTGAAGGAAAGTGGTGCAATGTCCTGCTGCTTTTGGAATCATAATCACCAATCTCTTCATTTTATCCCATCCCATCTGGAATAATAATCCTTATTATGACATGTTATTACACACTGCAATTGCTCTCTCAGTCTCAGGCCTTTCCCAGTACTTCCCAAACAGAGAATATATAACCCTAGAAAGCATCCCGCAGCCCATCAATGTGTCCTTATTTCCATACTATCACCAAGCCATGCTGAAACTCTTGGACTCTGTTTGACAGTCAGCCAGGAATCTCTCCCACACAAGCTGCTCCTTTTCCTTCCCTGCCCCCACCCCAACCCATTTCTATGGCATGATTTTTTCTGTCCTCATTGTGTCCTAACTGATCCACAGTGCGGATTTAAGCCATGGCTACCACAACATTATTTCTTGACAGCACAAAACCAAATCACTTCAGTAAGAGAGTGCAGTAATGGATCTCGTCGATATCTAGTTACACAGTTTCCCTCACAGACCTAACTGTTTTCTGAGCCAAACAGAAAAGCATGCAAAAGTGAGTTTCCCTCTCTTAATGTCTATATTGTCCTTGTTCTGATTGCTGGTTTATTTCTCAGTAAACAGTCTTGACACGTCAGAATGATTCTTTTTGAATCGCTGGGCTCATATTAAGTTGCTTTACTTGCTTTGCTTCTTGTTGTGCCCTTCTCTTTCATGATAGTTATTTTCAGCTGCTCCTTGACTATGTTATCTGACAGCGATAACATTTATCTGATCCTCTGGAGCAGTAAGCCCCTGTCCCACCCTGTGGATTAGGAAGGAACAACAGCAGGCTGCCAGCATTTTAACCATCTCCTCCTCCTTTTGTGCCTTTAACTGCAGTTGATCATGTCTTATACTTATGTCCTGCTTTTCTTCCCTGATGGACCTCAAACACCACCAGGAGAATACATTTGAGAGAGGCGCACAGAAGGGACAAAGTACATTTCTGGGTGTGCAAGCTCTGTCCCTTATGTTAGATTTCTGAAAGAGAAATGGGGGCAACTACTTATCTGAGAGAGTGCTTGCTTCCCCTTGCACTCCCAAGCCACCTTGACCTCAAGACAATGTACATGGGGTTCCCCATAAATCTCCCATTCAGTTATTAACCCAGACCTGCTTATGAATCAGCTGAGTGGTTGCATCACATGCTACTAATCTCAGACCGTGGTGTTGTGAAATATTTTCAGCCATTGACTTCTGTAGATCAAGCAGTCTTTAAAGGCACAGAAAGAGATCAGGCTATTTTTCCTGGCCAGTTACTTTATTTTATTTTATTTTATTGTTTAACTAACATATTTTTATACCACCCAAAACTTACATCTCTGGGCAGTTTACAACAAGATAAAAATAAAAGTAAAACATTAATTAAAAGAAAAAGAAAAAATTTTTAAAACACAACCTTGGTAAGTAAGCCCACAGTATAGCTTAAGATTGCCAACTCCTCCGGGACTGACCTGGAGTCTCAAGGAATCCAGGAGACTACTGAAAGCAAACCTGGTAACTTTTAATAGTTTGGTATTGTGGGAGTAAATGGAAAAATATATATATTTTTGCGGGGGTGGTGGTGGAATATACCCAGGAATAGCTTCAGGAAGAGTTGACAACTGTGGCGCTTTCCCAGTTGCACACTGTTCAGCAGTAAAATGCTTCGGCATGGCAGGATCGTTTTGAAAACGTAAATAGCTTGTGCAAACCTCCTACAATGGGCTGGCCGATCCCGGACTGGCTCCAGCCACACCACATCCCCATACACATGCCACCGCACACACATAGTTCCAGGGGCTGGGCGAATACCCCAGTGCACTTCATGATGAGTGTGGTGCATTTGGGGATTCCCCGGAGGATGGATGCTCTGTGCACCCACCTCTGTGCCAGCGCAGGTTGCAAGCAACCCTTGTTGACACATGATCCGGGAGCCTGGGTTCACAGGTGTTTGCTCCATTAACCCTGGCTAAAAGCCAGGCTTAAAAGCTGAGTTCCGTGTGCTGCAGCAGCGCCAGGATCGACATGGATCCCAGCGGTTCTCACAGGCAGCAAAGCCCACACTGCTCATGAGAACAGCCTCATACTACCATGCAGGATTGGGAGCATCAGTAGTTACCTACAGGATCAAGTCTAGCAAGCTAAGCAATGATCAGCCAAACAACCAAAGGCTGACAGCATGTCTGCTCCAGATCTCTTCCCCAGAATATGCCCCAAGATACTCTGTGGAAATAGGTCTCCCCCCCCCCCCCGTTTTTCTTTTTTTGGCATTTGGGAGAGACATGAACTCAGCACATGCTTTGGTAGAGCATATGTAGACTGTCCCTGGTTTAATCATTGCAAAAGGTCTTTAAAGGAAAGGTTAGATACCAATAATAGTCCATGATTGGTGCCTCGGAGTCATATATCTGACCCATCATTCTGAAACCACTGGGAGAGGTAAGCTAGGCACATTCATTGTGGAGCAGAGAACAAGGTTCCTTTATGCCAGAGACAAAAACAAGAAATGACCAGCACTTGCTAACTCCCGTTTTCTGACCTCTGATGCTTCTTGAAAGTTGCTATGTCCAACACATAACACAATTTTTTATTCCTTAGCATCATTTCCTTTTTGCAGAAGTAGTATGGATGGCATAGGTTCACTTATAGAGTACTACTGAAGTGTTTTCTTACAGATGAGCTCTCCTTGGCATCTGCCTTGTTCTACTACAACCTAAACAATTGTGAATTCGTGTGTTTATTTTACTAGTACAATGCACCTGTAACCTAAATATTATATGATAAGCAGATGTCCATGTCTATAAATTGAACCAAGCAATGATTTATAGACTCCTGAGATTCAGAGTTAGTGAGGGAGAGGCAAGGGCACTGTTGGACATTTCACATTTAATAAACCTTGACATTGTTTGGGTGATGGGTGGGGGGAAACAAAGTCATTATAACATATAACAATTTGAGTGGTATGAAAGTGTTGATCTGTGAAGCAGTTGTAAGATAGGTTGATTTTGATACATGAAGCTGACCTTACAAAGTAGATTAAACAAATGAAATATCTGATTTAGAATCGCATATGAACTATGGAGTGAGAATGGTAGGAAGCCATTGTGTGAATAGGCTGCAGTCCTATAAACACTTTCCTGTTATCACTTTCCTGGGAGGAATTCAGTAGAATGTACTTCTGAATAAAGATGCATAGGATGAGGCTGCACAGCTGGAAAAAAATGTAATTTTAAAACTGCATGAGTTTTTTATTTACACATGTTTGGCTTTGTGTGGCCTAATCCTATGCATGTTTACTCAGAAGCAAGTCCCATTTTGTTCCATGGAACTTATGCTTCCATATGTGTTATAATTATTTCAGTTTCAGGCAGAGCACAGATTTTGCTATGCGTCCTTTATAGCAAAGGCTCTCAAAGTGTGGTCCATGGGCCGCTGGTGGTTTACAAGCTCCATCCAGATGGTCTGCAGAAAGGTTGTAAACCATTTGTGAATATATGTAATTAATTCTGCACTTGATTTTTTAATTTTATGTGAGTTATGTGCTTTGATATGCAAAACAAAAACAAGTGATCTGCTGAGAACTCAAGCAATTCTCAAGTGCCCCATCAAAAAAATAAAAAACTGAGAATCCTTGTTTCATAGTATTGGGGGGAGTGGTCAATAATAGTTACTGTTTCTTCTAAAACCAGCTCTACTTGTTTGTTTGTTTGTTTATTACATTTTATATCTCGCTCTTCCTCCAAGGAGCCCAGATCTGTGTACTGCATACGTAAGTTTCTCCTCACAACAACCCTGTGAAGTAGGCTAGGCTGATAGAGAAGTGACTGGCCCAGTCACCAAGCAAGTATCATGGCTGAATGGGGATTTGAACTCTTTTTTCCCCAGTCCGGCACTCTAACCACTACATCATGCTGGCTACTTGGGTCATACTGAGGGCACATGGGGGCAGCTACCTTGCTGAAGCTAAGCAGGTCTAGGTCTGGTCAATGCCTGGATGGGAGACCGCCTAGGAACCTTGGGTATGCTGTCTTGAGTTCCATGACTGGGAAAAGATGAACTCAAAATAAAATAACTGCAACACATATTGAAGCATAAATTCCATTGAACAAAATGGGACTTGCTTCTGAGTAAACATGCACAGGGTTTTAAGTTAATATCTCGCCCCCAATGTCTTCCTTTCTGCCCTTGCCTATCCTTTATTTTCCTGTTAAGAAAGGGGAAAGAACAGCAGTGTGGCGTTATTGTGCCTCACTTTCTCTGCTGACCGTCCACTGGAGAGAAGATAGTGGGCAGCTGTGTTGCGCCCTGAAATGGATGCTTTGCCTACTTCATGGGAAGGCCAGCTTTGCAGTCCTAGAGCAGCACTCAGACTCTGGTACCTCTCAAGAAAACAACAACTCAGACATATTTCTGTTGGCAATTTCCCCTTTACGTTAGTACTTTAGTCAAATTGGTATATTTGGGATATAGGACTTAACTCAAGCACTTGATGATTAGCAACAAATCTTGATGACATATTGCAGGAGTGATGATGGCCGGGTACTGAGGCACAGCAAAACCAAACATCCCATTTCCTCTTACTGTCTTTCCTCACACTATGATCCATCTAACCTGATCATAAAGTTGGCTGGAAGAGACATTTGTCTTTTCCCCCACTTTCATGGAACTTTATCAGTATCAAACAAAGGAAGGAGACATTTTGTCCGGCTGTTCTCATGAGATCACAAAGACTATTGGGAAACTGCATCCTTCATAAGAAGGATGAATCTCATTATCTTCCACACTTACTTGTAACAAGAGATAGGCAAACATATGTTGTGCTGAAATACCAGTGTAAATGCAGGCTTTAACAACAACAAAAATCTGTAATTCCCAGCCAGTTAGCAGCTTTTGATGTCCTTCTGTGCATTATTAGCACATATCAATATGTACCCTGGGCTCTGCAATTTGACATGTTGCAGTTTATCAGGTGAAACATTCCCTACCACTTAGTTCTATACCAGTAAAAGCTTCACTTGCTCAAATTATGCATTTCAGACTGACGCAAGTGCAGAAACAGGCAGAGGCGGATTAATGTAGTAGCAAATGTAGCATTTGCTACGGGCCCTGCGTTTTTGAGGGCCCCGCATGCCTGGCTTCCAACTGGGAATTAAAGTTAAAACTTTACCTGTTTTATTTGGTCCATATTAGATCAAATATCCCTTTTCTGCTAAATGTGCCTTTTAAGAGAAGGCCCAGCACAGCATCTGTCCAGTGGCTGTTGCTGGTCTCTACCACATTTTTCTTTTTAGAGTGTGAGCCCTTCGGAGACAGAGAAACATCTATCCACTCTTTATTTTTCACTTTGAGAATTTTGATTGAAAAACGGTATATAAATGTTCACTGTTGTTGTAGTAAGTGTGAGTTTGTGGCTTGGTCTCCCATACTCCAAAATATAGCAAATTTTTAAAAAATGAATTACTTTACTATGCAAGTAAATAATTTATGTTTTAATATTTATGTGCATTTTTTAAAAAAAATTAGGGCCCCTTTATAACATATGCTACAGGCCCTGCACTGGCTTAATCCGGCCCTGGAAACAGGGCAGTACCAAAGCAATTTGAGGCCTTTCCTGGCATGGGGAAAGCTTAGGAGCATAAGAAGCTGCCTTATACTGGCTCAGACCCTTGGTCCATCTAGCTCAGTATTGTCTACACTGACTGGCAGCAGTTCTTCAAAGTTTTATCTGAAGATGCCAGGGAATTAACCTTGGGTCTTCTGCATGCAGGCATGCAGATGCTCTTCCACTGAGCCATGGCCCCATCCCCTAAGGGGAATATCTTATGACAGACAGCACTCCCATGTAGTTACCCATCCAAATGCCAACCAAGGCAAACCTGGCTTAGCAAAGGGGACAATTTATGCTTGCTATTGCAAGAATAGCCCTCTACCCTCTGCATCTCAGGTTCCTATTAAAACTAGCACAGGAGCAGGACCAATAAAACAGTTGGCAACCTTACTCAGCTCAGTCCCAATTAGGGGTGTGCATGGACTGGTTTGCAGTTGATCCGGTAGGCCACAAACCAGCCTGGTTCAAGTACATAGGAACATAGGAAGCTGCCATATACTGAGTCAGATCATTGGTCTATCTAGCTCAGTATTGTCTTCACAGACTGGCAGCGGCTTCTCCCAGGTGGCAGGCAGGAATCTCTCTCAGCCCTATCTTGGAGATGATGCTAGGGAGGGAATTTGGAACCTTCTGCTCTTCCCAGAGCAGCTTCATCCCCTGAGGGGAATATCTTGCAGTGCTCACACTTCTAGTCTCCCTTTCATATGCAACCAGGGCAGACCCTGCTTAGTTAAGGGGACAAGCCATGCGTGCTACCCCAAGACCAGCTCTCCTCTGCATGATTGTGAACTGCTTCTAACTAGTTCAAGCTCGTTTGTCGGTTTGACCGGCCCAGGCTCAAACAGTCTGTACACACCACTACTCCCAATAAATTGCTCTGCGTGGTCACTGTGATTCCTCTCATCTTGTGAGTTTCACCATGCTTGCTGTCTCAATAACAGAAACAACAGTAGTGTCTGAAGTTTAAAAACTAACTCCAGCAATCATCAGCAACCAGGACAAGCTTTTAAAAATTAAAACTCTTTTATCATAATAGTGAAGTTTTCAGCAGCCTTGAGGCTATTCTAGGCTGGAGAAAGACAATAGTTAGTGTTTTGTTTTCTTCTCTCTTTTTTAAGGATAGAAGTGGTTTGAGAGATACTTCCCTCCCCTTGATATAAACCGAACAAATAGAATAAATAAATAATAAATAAATAAATAAATCAGTGTTTTTCAAACTTTTTACTGTCAATTAATTGTTTCTATATTTTTTTATCTGCCAAGGCTCCTCTCATTTGCCTCAGAACTCCAATCATATTGTAGAGGACCACTGAAGTATGTTCTAAGGCATACAATCAGTTTCCGCGGGGCACTGGCCTGTTGGGTCTCACTGGTGCCAAGAAACTCCTGATCAGCTTCTCAAGAAACCCTGAGGCTTCTTGGAATCCGTTTGGAATTTGCTGACCTGGGATGTGTTGATGACCTCCAGCTTAGACAGCTTTAAAAGGGGATTAGACACATTCGTGGAGGAAAGATATTGGAACCTCAGTATTCAGAGTCAGTTTTGTGGCCCAAGTGATTAAAAGAGGGAAGCTCCAAGGAAGCAGTCATCCTGAATTCTTTTGTAGATGTCCCAACATCCTCTTGACACATATTCCTTTATTACATGGGGGGCACTTTGTCAGAATTACTGCCCCACACATGACTCAAACACTAGTACTACGGTACTATGTAAGTCATGTGTAGACTGCTGGTTCAGATGACACACACCTCTCCCAAGATAAAGAAACATGGATGGGTTTAACATGGATAAAGAAAGTGGATGGGTGCACTCTTGGAGCATCCCACTTTTAATTGAAGGGGCCAAAAGAGTATTGTTTGAATCAGCCCCCTGAATACAAATTGCTGAGGAGAGCAACAGCAGTGATGAACAATTCATGCCTTGTTGCATCTGGTTGGCCACAGCGAGAGACAGAAAGCTGGATTGAATGGACATCTGGTCTGATCCAACAGGGCTCTTCATAGGAAGATACAAAGAAGAAATGGAAAAATGTCCTGAGTTTTTTAGAGTTTTAAAGAAAATTTTAAACCCGACAAACCTGCTTACCAGAAGCAAAAGTGGCATGAGTACACACACAACAAGCAGCAATCTTTCAAATGGATTTCAACTCTCTGAGAAAATGATGTCTGTCTCCCGATTTGATTGTTTTCTAATCAAAGCCCTGCTCACATCCCTCCTTGTGGAAGGAGTGGAATCATGCCCTTCTGTCCCTGACCCTGACTTCTGTGCCTTTGTTAGAGTTAATGAACACACAGAGGTCAGGGTGGGGACAGACAGAGCTGGTGTGATTTCACTCCTCCTCCACATGATTCTATGCATGATCCAAAGGCGTGAAGTGAGCTGCACACAGCCCTTACATAATCCATGAGCCTTTATAGTGAAAAATTCACTTGGGTAAGTCAGTTTTCCTTCTTTTGCCTCTTTCCATCTCATGTAAATTGGCAAGTTAGTGGATTGTGTTTAGTGCTTTCTATTCATCACAAGCTGATCACTCATCTAATTTCGCATTACTGAAGTAATAAGGCATTAAAAATCAAAATAATCTTCCACTCAAAGAAAAACTATTTCAGACAGCTGTTTCTTCAAAGATGCTATCCCTCCTTTTCTCCAACAGCCTCTGTAGGGGGCCTAGGGGGACGCACTATGGTTCAGGATACCAACTGTGAACTATTCATTATGACCCTGCTCTCTAAGGGTCCCTCCTCCCATGAATCATTTATCACATGGTGGTGTGTGCTGCTGCTGCCATAAATCAACACGGGGAACACCAGATGCATCACATAGTTTTGTGTTAATTTATTAAAGTGTGTCGGGAATTGGGGGTTCTTCAGCATAAATGAGGCTGTATGGATGAAATTTGATAAATAAATGTAAGAATCACTGACAAAGAGAAAAAAGTAGAAAGTGTCCATGCTTGGAAAAACAAAGTAATGAGGGACACGGTGTTCGCTTCCTAATTCAATCGAGAAGCAAGAGTTCCAAGGCAAACATATCAGATACATAGGTTTGTGGCTCAGGGCTTGCATGCAAGGACAAAAGCACACCCTGATTAGAATTTTACAAGTCCCAAAATTCAGGTTTTCCTTTCTTACCGCTATAAGGTTACACATTATATAATTTAAAAAGTCTGACAAATGCAAAGCAGATAGCCTGCCAACATAGAGGACTCACTTACACTACTGCTTCGTCCAGCTGAAATTTGCCCAGATTTGGTTCACAGAATGTGCACTGACATTGTATCTGATTGTTTGCTCTTAAAACGGCTGCCAAGTTATAAGCAAGTCTTGTGTTTACACAGCAGTGAGCTATCCTGTGCCAAGACCCTTGACTCTGGCCTTGATTGGTGGTTTTTCCCTCCTTGGGACTCACAATAGTTGCATGTACCAGTACACACAAGTATTTCTGGTTCAGACAATACTGCTTTCATGTGCTCACTAGCACATCTGGACTGACAAGAGTCCTCTTCCATTACAGGGAAGAAAAGTGGCAGTGATGCATATCTGAAATAGTCTTCATGGTATGGAAACAGTGTATGGTCCATAGATAAAGGTGCTCTGAAACATGATCTTCCTATGTTCCAACTGTTTCTATTTTCTCATCTCTGTTTCTGGTATATTGCTGTCTTGTATTGGCCTTGAGGGATGCTTAAAATTATGTGTGATTTTATTTTATTCTAAGGATTCAGTTATTCTCCCAAGAGTTTTAGAAGTTAAATCTCCAAAGTGGCATGGTGAAGGTATCTTGTATGCAAATGTGCCAGCCTGAAAATTAAAGCGCATATAGCCTGCCATTTCACATGATAGAGAAGATCATTTGTAAGTGTTGATAACATACTGAAGATCAATGATGTTTTCCTAGAATATCTTTCACCTAAGGAACAAACACCTTGGCTTTTCACTCAGGGCAGAAAAATTGTAAACACAGCTCAGTAATGGCAGCTGCCACATTCAAACCATTGAACTGGTTTGATTTGAACTGGTCTTGACTTGGTTCGAACTTGGACCAGCCCCCTCATTTTGAACTTGAACTGGTCAAATGGGGCCAGTTTGAGTTGAACCTGGTTTTTCAGTGGCAAGGTAGCTAGCTCACAGCTAGCTGGCTCACCAATCAAAGCTGACACGCAGCATTCCTGGCCACTTCTACCATCTGAAGGCCAAACTAGAGAGGGATAAAGGTGTCGGGTGACAAACGGAGTGTCTCCCAATTTGTTTGGTTTTTCTTTTGCTTTACCGCAAGGACTCCAGTCCTGAGGCACGGGGAGAGGAAGTGCTTAGCTCATGGGGAATGACTGGTGGTGGTGGAGGTTTTATCTATCAAAATCATCCCCACTTGCTTTTCTTCCCACTGGGTCCTCCAAAGGCAGGAAAGTAGCCTGGAACAGGGTGATATTTCATCCTATGCTGAAAGCACCTGCTCATTCTATGTTGCTTTCCCAATAAAATGCAGAACTCCCCTCCCCACCAAAAGTATTTAAGGCATTTTTATCCCATCTGTCAGGGATCCCCCAGTGGGCCACAGATGACTGCAAGAGATTGGGCCAGCACTCAGGAAACTACCCTCCCAGTGTTGGCCGGTGCTGGTCCCTCCCGGCCATGAATCCCTGGAGGTGGCTGCTTGTCCCAGCAAGGGAGCATCTGCCTGGCCCCCACAGGAAAGCAGTGTGCCCTCACTTGAATACGGAGAGTCATTGCAGGATCAGGGGCAACTTGCATGAGATCTAGGCCTAAGTTCTCATGAAACTTGTTTCATCTGCCAAGGGTTATATAAACCAGAGCTGGCCAGTGATGAGGGGCCAGTCCAAGAGGAGAACTGCTAGGGTAGCTGGAGGTAGCAGTTCTCTGGGGTAGTCTGTGAAATTGCCAGACAGTGGAATAGCACTCCCTCAGTGGCCATAATTATGAGGTTGTCTGGAACCTACACAGGAGGATGTGGAACCTTACACCATTTCTCTATATAAAATACTTTCATAGTGTTCTTGCAAAACAAAATAAACATCAAAATAGTTAAAGTTATTTAAAAGTCTTTACTACAATACACTGAAAGCATAGTCAGTTAAGAAGAGCAGTGTTCTGGAAAAAGTTGCTGGAATAGCCCACCTAAGAGATAGCAGTGATTGGGCCAGGTTGGTGTACTTCTTTGGGGAAGCTGTTTCAGTTTCTGAGCACTAATCTAGTAATAGTATGTTGTTGTTTTCTTTTTAAAAATAATTAATTGGAAGACACTCACAGAACTCCCACATTACTCCTAGATTAGACCTCAACTTCCAACAGTAAAGCAGGCTCCATGTAGGATGTACATGTGCTCCTTCTATGCAAGGGTGATTCCATCTAAAGCACAATATCACTTGATAATTTCACTGTGATTGTCCTAACTGATCATATATGAAAAAAATCAAGATGGATCTATCAGGCAGTTCTGTAATAACAATGGTAGGTGCAAATCTATCAGATATTACCCTAAGAAGTCAATGAAATGTCCTTCTCACATATGCAGATCTTGGATTGAGATAAGTGTACAAACCACATGGCTAACCAATTTTACTTCTCTTATTTAAATTGTGGCTGGCCAGAAATCCAGTAAGGAACTATTCAGTCCAAAGTGTTCTAAGCATGTAAACAGAGCTTGCTAATGGAGTTGTAGATTACTGTAACCATAAGCACTGCATAAAAAGGACTAAAGAAATATTTCTTACATAAAAAGAACTAAAGAAATATTTCTTATATATACAGTTTCATCACCTAATTATCATTCCTGCCAGATGCAAAGTTTTGTTGCGTATATATGCAGCAAAGAATGGAGAACTTTCTCCAGTAGACTGCATAATATGGCTCAGTCCCTATCCTACTCAGCAGCACTCTGATGGTTACGGTTGTTGAGAATAACCCTCTTGTAATGCGAAGAGACTACAATCCTATGCATACTTGCAAGCAGGGGCGTATCTAGGGTAGGGCAGGCAGGGCACGTGCCCTGGGCGCCACTTGTAGGGGGGGCATTTTTGAAATGAAAAAATAAAACAAAATGTCCACCAAAAACAAAATGTCCACCACGCATGCTCTCATGGCCTATGTGAGGCCCTAGGCCATACCAGGCCTCGCAGAGGCCATTTGAGCATGTGCTGTGGCCGTTTTGTTTTTGGCAAGCATTTTTAAAAATATATATATATTTTAAGAAATGGCTACCACACATGCTCAAATGGTCCCTGTGAGGCCCTAGGCCTTGCCAGGCCTCGCAGAGGCCATTTGAGCATGTGTGGCAGCCTCCAAAATGTCCACCACGCCAATCTTTGCAGGCCCAAACAGCCCTTAAAATCAGCCCGGGAAGGGCTGCAGTAGTGAATTAAGAGGCCGGTGGGGGAGAGGGAATCTATGCAGACTACCCCACACAGCCTTTAGGAAGCCCCCCCAAAGGGGCTACAGGTAAAAAAAAAAATATTTTTTAATTTAATATAATATAAGTCATTGTACACATATTCAGTTTGGCACTATGTACAGAGAATCAGGGGTTGTGAATACTGAGTTGAAGCTTATGAGCTAGGATTATATTCATTTGCTGTTACTTTGCTTCTTGTGATAAGTGAGTTAAATGTGATATCTTAATAATATGGCTATTAATGGTGAGTTTGTCTTTGAATCAGTGTGAAATCCTTAGTATTAAGGCCCACTGGGAGTTCCTTGCTCTCTTCCTCTCATTTTAACTGTCTTCCTGAAATACTAGAATATATTCCGAGCAGAGACACAGTTTACTCTGCATATCCTTTAATTATTTTCAGAATATCAGGGAAAAGCCAAATTCTCCATTTATTTTTAAAACTTATGTAATAGTGATGCTACAATGCATAGTAGAGAATTAGACAGGCACTTCTGTTTAGTTTTCCAAGTACACCTCCACATAGTATCTGGGTATTTCATGAGCCCCAGCATACTGAAATATATAGTTTTCCAGCATTTTTTGGTCTGGCTATGTCCACTGCTCAATAGTTTTTGAAATATTAAAAGATTAACGAGCTTGACTTGTATTTTTGAGCTGATATTATGGTAAAGTTATCTGAAAGATGGGTGTCAGATGTTTGGACAGAGGGCGCAATTTTAGTTCTTGCCCTAGGCGCTATTTTCCCTAGATACACCTCTGCTTGCAAGTGCTATTGAAATATGTGGGATTTACTTCTGAGTAAATACACTTAGGATCAGGCTGCATGGATATTAGGAAATCCTGCCTGGCAATTGAGGAGGCTTGTTTATTCTCCTAATAGAAGCCAGATTCCACAGCAACAATATTCTCTCCTGAAAGACAACCAAATAGCTGAGAAATGCAATCAATTGCAAGAATTCAACTTAAGGGTGCAAGAAAACATGATCTGCATTATAACTTGCTGCCATGCACTACTTTCTTTGAGGAAAGCTCTCAGTGGGAGTTCAATCTTTTATCTCTGACTAAAGAAAATGTACAGGGAAAAGTTTGAATAAAACCATTTCAGTTGGTTTTAATTTGCCCAGAAGGAAAAAGTGCATATTTCCCAGTATAAACATTATTTAAAGAAACAAAAAGTTGAGAAGGAACATATTATTTAGAGTTTTATTTTGAAGTATGTTTTACACATTGGTACTGCTGGGTTTCTCCCCCTCATTTTCCTCCAGGCTGTGAACAAAGCTTGGCTCCAATAGATACTCTGTAAACTGGGGTGGGGGGGAGAATGGCTCAGAATTAGCTGCTTTTATGCCAGTCCCCAGAACACTTTGCCAATACAAACTCTTTTCAGTTTAGTAGGACTTCCCCAAGTGGAGTATTTTAATAATCAAGCTGTTCCTCAGAAAAATCAAAATTATTTCTAAACATTCTTTGCAGACAGGTTAAGATTCAGTATGAGAGAAATAATACCTCCAGTGAACCTGCCATTTAGCAGCTGTACAATCTGATCCAAGGGTCACCATGTGGCCAAAAAAATCCCAGCTTGGCTATTTCCTGTGCCTTTGACAGCTGTTTGTGATTTATCTGCCAAAATCAGTTAGTGAAGGGATGGAGTTGAGAGAATCATTCTCACCAGCTAATGTCAGCAGATTAAACTTCTGTCGAAGGTACAAGAGGAGGAGCTAGGAAAAAGCTGGCAAGTCTATCTGATCTTCAGGTCTTCCATCAGTTATTCTGCCATATCTTCCCCGATGGATCCGGTTGCCCATACTGAAGTTCTTTACTAAGGGTCTCCGTGCATAACATGGAAGTTTTTCACACCCGCCTTTAGTTCGCATCTCCTCTAGATTGGGGGGTGTCCGTTCACACAGAGGTGCTCTTACCCCTGGAATTTGGGGCTGAAGTCCAGGGCCTCCACACACCCTGGGAGACCCCAAATCAGCTTCAGACTGTACTGGGGTGTGTGGTTTGTGCCCTCAAAAACCTATGTGTTAAAAAAATGATGCTTAACTTGCAGGGCAGGGGCATCCAAAAGCCTTTAGGTCCAGGGGTAAAATATTGCAGGAGCAGAGGTGAGGCCCCCAGTGCAAGGGCAGTGCCCTTTCTCGCACTCTCCTACTCAGTTGACAGGTCTGTCAAGGTCAATGGACATACGAATGGATAACTGTGTACACGGATGCTTCCTGAATTCTCAATGTGACTATTTATCAAAATTAATTAGTTACTTGCCTTCTCTGGGAAATCATGGTGTCATAGAATATTACTTAAGCTAAAACTCCACATTTGATTTATTTTTCCACACTATTCATCACAACCTGGACCTGAAAGAAGATTCAGAAGATTCTCAGCCCCTTGTATTCTGTCTAGCAGTCCTTTATGTATTGTTGATTAGAAGTTTGTCCCGGGGGGAGGGATCCTGTAGAGAGTGGGGGTGGAGTCAGAAAGAAAAGGGAGAGATGGAAGAAGGAGAAAATGGAGTTGTTTCTCGAAAAATCTTAGTTAAACATAAGATTGCTTTATAGTTACGAAGGAAGCAACTATAAAACTCCCCTAAGAAGAGTGCTCCTATTTGGGGCTTCTACCCTGGAACAGGAGTCATGTAGAGATGTTCGGGCTTTGCAGAGGGAGGGGAGTTTCAGGAGGGAGCTCATATTTTGTTTACTCTGCTGAACTATATAGCACTAGAGGGTCAATTTGGGAGCTGGCAACCTGCCGTGAAAGGGAATGTTTTATTGCTCTGCAGTGATCCTGTAGAGTGGAAAAGACAAAATATGTCACTTTTTCCTTTCCTTTCCTCTCCTCTTGAAATTTTCCTCTCCTTTCCTTTCCTCGCCTCTTGACATTTAATTCAGGGAGGGCAGTTTTTTAAATTGCTGCATGTAGCATGCCCCCCCCACCCCGCCCAACTCTAATCTGCGTTGCAGAATACTTGCTACAAACTGTTGGAGGACTAAACAGGCCCATTCCCTCTTTTTCCCTCTTTATTCCTCTCCTCCATTTGTCTTCTTAAAAAAAAAAGGGGGGGGGTAACCTTTAAAAAAACACACAACCCTTTGAATTTGCATAAGTATATAATTCTGCATACCTTGAAAGTTGCTGGAGTATGTAGAAGTCTCTTCGTATTTGGGGGTGGCCCTGTTTTTCTTCCAAATTATTAGGCAATTGTTGACTCAAAGAGTTGGAGGGAGCCTTGTAGACCCTCTATTCAAACCCCTGCTTGGTGCAGGGAATCCAGAGCTAGAGCATCCCCAACAGATGGCTGCTCAGCCTCCACCTGAAGATGTCCCATGAGGGAGAGGCCCCCACTGACCATGCCTAAGTAAGTGGGGAAAATGTTATGATCATTGCGGGAAATGTGACTTTGCAAAAGAGGATTCTAGCATTAAGACTGCATTTGGGGTGGCTGGAAAAACTAGTTCATGGCTATCTGCAGTGAAGGAGCACAGATGATTAAGTGAATACAGTAGTTGTTTTTCTCCTGTAATGTACTCTTATGTTAGGCTTGGGCTGACTTCCAAACATATCAGCCGAGGCAAGGCTGTGATCTTTAGCCTCTGCCATGTGCAGGATTCAGCTATGACAAAGTACTGCAAGCACCCTCAATGTGTGTTAGTAGTACCAAGCCAAAAACTTAATTTGGGGCAGTTTCTTCACAAACAGGGTGATTCTTATGGCCATCTCACTGAGGCCTGCTTTGGCTAGAAGTCCAAACAGGCCCATATGGGCCAGCTTGTTCTGCTAATTGCCACACCCCTGTCCTTAAAGGGAGACACACACACACACACACCCGCTGCTGGACCAGCCCAAGTTGGACCGGCCCAAGTCTCTATAATGGCCTCCGGACCTTTCCGTGCACATTGGGGATGCTTTTTACCCAGGCTTTTACATTATCGCTTTTACTGCTGCTTCTGTGTGTTATTACCTGTTGTATTGTTTTTATGCCTGTATTTTATATGTTTTTATATTTTTTTAGCTTGATGTTTTTATTGCCTTTTATTGTATGTTTTAACTTTTGTAAACCGCCTTGGGGTTGTCTTTTAACAAAAGGCGGTATATAAATGCAACAATAAAAAATAAAATAAAATAAAATCCCTACCTCAAAGAAGGTTTCATTGTAAACTTCCTATGCCTTTAAAATGATCCCTGTGATATAGAATATATTCCTTGCTTGTAGGACCCTTTCAGAAGGATCTTTTCAGTCAGCAAAATGATCCTCCTTAAATTTCATGTTCATTCTCAAGTATGCGTGGAATTGTGGGAGAAGCACATGTACATCTCTTGGGTCCATCACCCAGTTTTGTGTATGCAACTCACTAATTGATTCCTTCAATGGAATCAGTAAAGGAGGATAAATGAGTTGCCCCCTTCAAGGTCAGTCATAAAGCATTATGCAACTTCAGCTCCTTTCTGAAGGGCATTTTCTTATTGGTCACAGATGAACAATGTGTCAGTAGCTCCTGCCACTCCCAGCCAAACAAACAGCAGCTCCAAAACTCATTAGCAAAACAAACTGCTCAGCTGGCTGTAAAGATCACCAGAATGTTGGTACTAGAGCTACCAACTCTTATGATGCACAGGGGCTCTGTGTGAAGCACAACTGGTGGCCTACATCACTAGCAACACAAGGAGCCCTTTACTCTTTTTCTTTCTTTTTTCCCCCATTGGAATTCTCTTCTAGATGCTCCTCCATCATCTGGAGAAACCCCTTCCTTTGTCCTATGAATTCACTGGAGTATTTTTGGCCAATACCAACAGTTCCTTGAGCAGCAGACATTCCATTTGCATAAGGCAAACTCCCACCTTGCCTTTCTTTAGAGCATTTCTACACCAGCAGTGCTATTTTTAATAAGGTAAGGTTGTGAGTTTCAATGGCAACGTTTGGTGCAAAAAGGTAAATGCAGTCCCACCAGTGCCTGGTGTTGCAGACAAGTCCTTGGCAGACAGATGAAAGTCTGTGAAGCCCTGTCACTACTCATATGCTATTCAGGTCAACATTACATCATTGCCATCCACATGTAATAAAATCTAATTTGGAACTTACAGATGGTCCCCAGGTCTCCCACTGTGTTTCCAGCAAATCTTTGAGTTGCTTTCAGACTAAAAGCCTCCTGAGATGCACACTATATTTTGATCTCTGTGTTGGACAGTACAGAACACAGTGTTGATGCATAACAGGAACATGACTGTGCTGGAACTGTTCTCTGTGAGAAAGTACACTTAAAGGTAAGTTGGCATGTAAGAAATCAGACCCTGCAAATTATCAATTTTCAAAGAAAAAGACTACCCAGATTCTTACCATTAATTTGTTCTGGCCTAATTGCAAGTGTTTTCTTTCCTATGTTCATCTTCCGTTCTGAACCTGTTCTTTGTAGTAGCTCAGGACCACAAAAGCAACCTCACAGGATTAGTCCCTCCAAAACCGTGTTCCAACTTCTTTTGGCAGGTGCAGGATTATATTCAATAAGTGACCTCTCGAAATGCTAGTGCTCTTCCTTGAGCTTGCAATTACACTGTGGATTATACTATCTGTTAGCAATATTCAAATAATAACTGGTAGTTCTAAAAAGCATCTCAGTGTCTTATCCTGCAGCTTTTACTATATTTTTGCATTATATACAGAAGGAATTCCGCTGAGAGGGCAGAGAAAGAATATCAGTTTGCAGTCTGTTAATGGCACTTAGTTCTGCTCACAGCATGAAACTTTACAGTGAGAAGTTGTGTCGACTCTTTTTATTTTTAAAGGCTCGTTGACTTTTTATCATAGCTGGATTAAAATTTGCTATCTGTGCTTATTCTGCCCGGCTCCCAGGAGCCTTCCTGTTTGCAGTTCCATTTCCAGGCTTGGAGATTACACTTTGGATATGCTCAGGAGCTTTAACAGCAATGTGAGTTCTCTATGGTACACATGGGGACAGATCACTTAGTTGGCAATGGGCTAGTCGCCCCTAGATTTGGCTTCAAACAAAGCAGATTGGAACAGGGATTAGATGTATGCCCCCTCCCTATGCGGGAGCCCTATCTAAGCAGACCCCAGAAGTTAACTAACTAAGGTTAACTTTTGACCAAGGCCACTCTTCACTTAGAGTGAACTGCCTCACTCCCCTCTCCTTTGGCAGGAGATAACAGCAGCCTAACGAGCCAATTAACCGAGCAGGAAGAAAAGTAGATAAGGTAGTGAAGCAATGGTCTCCCCATCACAAAAAAGATGAGTTAGTGACATTTATTTATTTGATTGATTGAATTTATATACCGCCTAGTATAGAAATCACTAGGCAGTGTACAGAATTAAAACATAATATAAAACATTCACAATTATCATTATCTATAAAAACACACATTAAAATTTAAAATTTGATCTCAGTTGAAGGCCTGGGAAAATAGGTATGTCTTCAGGGTCCTCCTAAAAACAAACAGAAGGAGATGCTCTTATTTCAGCAGGGAGAGCGTTCCAAAGCACTGGGGCAGCTACAGAGAAGACCCAGTCCGGAGTCACCACCAAACGAGTTGGCGGCAACTGCAGCCGGACCTCTCTAGATAATCTTAATAGGCGACAGGGTTCATGACAGAGAAGGCGCTATATTAAATACCCTGGACCTAAGCCATTAAGGGCTTTGTAGGTAATAACCAGTACTTTGTATTTCGTTCGGAAACATATTGGCAGCCAGTGCAGTTCTTTTAGATTCGGTGTTATATGGTCCATTCTGGCCATATAAAACCAATCTGGCTACCTCATTCTGTGTAGATTGCAGTTTCCAAACTATGAACAAAGGCAGCCCCACATAGAGTGCATTACAGTAGTCAAGCCTAGAGGTTACCAGCATGTGTACCACCGTTTTAAGGTCATTTGTCTCCAGAAATGGACGTATCAGCTGAAGCTGATAAAAAGCACTCCTGGCCAGAGCCTCAACCTGAGAAACCAGGGAGACTTTGGGATCCAGGAGCTCTCAGACTACGAATCTGATCTTTTAGGGGGATTGTAACCCCATCCAGAACAGGCAGATCTAAACCATCTCTCGGATCCCGACCCCCTACAGACAGTACCTCCGTCTTGTTTGGATTCAGCTTCAGCCTATTATCCCTCATCCAGCCCAATATCACCTCCAGGCAAGCACCTAGGGGAGTCATGCCATTTCCTGATGTAGTTGGTCTGGAGAACTAGATCTGGGTGTTGTCAGCATATTGATAGCATCCCAGACCAAACTTCCTGACACTCTCTCCCAGTGGTTTCATGTAGATGTTAAAAAGCATTGGAGACAGTATGGAGCCTTAGCTCCATATCCACACTGTAGCTCTCACTTTCCAGGGCAACAGTCTCCAAGTGACATCATCCAAGTGAGAGGTAAGAATGGAACCACTATATAACAGTGCCACCCAATCCCACCTCCTGCAAGGAGGATACCATGGACAATGGTATTGAAAGCAGCCGAGAGATCCAAAAGGATCATCAGAGTCACACTCTGTCGATTGCCAATTGGATATCATCAATCAGGCCGACCAAGGCAGTCCCAACCCCATAGCCCACCCGAAAGCCAGTCTGGAAAAGATCTAAATAGTCTGTGTCATCCAAAACTGCCTGGAGCTGAGAAGTAACCACTCACTCAATTACCTTGTCCAACACCAAGGGAGATTAGCAACAGGTCTGTAATTAGCTAACTCTGAGGGATCCAATGCAGGTTTCTTTAAACCAGGTCTAATAATATCCTCTTTAAGACAAGGAGGCATTCTGCCTTCCCTCAGAGAAGCATTTATTATATTTACCAGACCCTCTCTGATAATATGACTATCAGATGAAATAAGTCAAGTTGGGCAAGGGTGAAGAGAGCAGATGTTAGGGCATACAGTCTGAAGCAGTTTGTACACATCGTCAGAAGTAACAAACTGAAAATGATCCAATTCAATTGTACAAGAGGGGTTGCTGGGCACCTCTACTATAGGCTCTGCAGTAACTGACTTAGAGTTGTATCTACTGAAAATTATTGATAGGATTACTGGAGAACCTGTCTAGGCACAGATACTCAGCACACCTGCATACTCTGTTTTCATGACAAAAGCCTGGCATATCTGGGCAATTCTCACATTGTACACTCAGGAAGAAAGATCAGCAACAATGCATTCCATGCAGGTCCAGCCTGGCACTTATAATCAGACAGCAAGGGCAGAAGGAATCCTGCCCCAGGCTAGGAATTGGGGTATAAGTATTCCCAGTTCCATCATTCAGTGTGCTCCCTTGTGCTTCTCACTTGGGACTCTATCAGACACTCCCTACGATCTTCGTGTTCCCCTGTGCCATTCATTGGGGACTCCAACCAGTGCCCCCTTGTGCTTTACACTTGGAACTCCATTGAGCACTTGCCCTCTCACAACCTGCAAAGAGCTTGAAATCACTAGCAGCTTGGATTATCTGCTGTCTACCTGCCATCACAACTGAGAGTGTCCAGTTTTTTGTGCCACCCTCTGGACCTAAAGCCCTCTGGATCGGTCCTTCTGCTGATCCATCCAGCTTGCCTAGCCGCCATAGGAAGCTGGCCCCATGGAGGTACCCTTCTCAAGGGCACCTCTCCATCTATTTAATCTCTGCAACCCTCCTACTTCCAACCACACTGAAAAGCGAGACTCTGCAGTCCTTCCAGAAGCCCTGGGGTCTCATCGTCCAGATCAGGTGAACCTTTGCCCCCTCCTTGGGCCTAAAATCTCTCTCTGCTCCCTGTTCTTAAATCCAACCCTCTCCTTTCTCTTGCTTGCCTGGGAACTTACACAATTTGGACTTTAAGCTAAAATGCCTCATTGTTGTTGGTTCATTTAGAAATGTATTTTTGATAGTAATATTGCTTTAACCACATAATTGTCTTTTCTGTACCCCCTCCTACAATAAAAATCTTCTTTTTATTTTGAAACTATAACCTTGTCTCAGTCCAGTCATTCCTTGAGTCCAAATGTTTGCACAAATTAAAACTGGTGGAACTGACCCCCTTAAAGAGTTAATTCCCCCACAAAGCCCGAACATTGGGGTGTTGATCAAACACCCCAGGGCAGTTCCATTAACTCTGCCAGAAGCCAGCTATAATTCTGTTCCTGGGTTGCAGATGGTTTGTAAATTGCTAGTTGGCCATCCCCATGTGTTATGGGCTTCCCTAGATGTAGCTGTTTGAAAATTGCAGTTGGCGCCGGTGGTGCAGGAGGCAGCTGTGGTGGGGAGGGCTGTGGCAGCTACCTCTACCCCCACTGGTATTTGTTTTATTTATTTATTCAATTTCTATACTGCCCTTCCAAAAATGGCTCAGGGCGATTTACACAGAGAAATAATAAATAAATAAGATGGCTCCCTGTCCCCAAAGGGCTCACATTCTAAAAAGAAACACAAGATAGACACCAGCAACAGTCACTGGAGATACTGTGCTGGGGGTGGATAGGGCCAGTTACTCTCCCCCGCTAAATAAAGGGGATCTCCGCATTAAAAGGTGCCTCTTTGCCCAGTTAGCAGGGGTATGCCAAGTTAGCAGGTGTCCCTGGCCAGCTTTTGCCTGGCTCAGGCCCATCTCGGCCCTCTGCATGTGCATGGAGGCCTTTTTTTCACCTTAGTGCATGCGCACAGGCCATTTGAGTGACCACAATTTGAATGGTCATACAAATGACCCATGCACATGTGCAGAAGTTAAAAAAAAGAGATCTCCACACCCATGCAGAGGCCTGAGACAGACCAGAACGGGTCCAAGCCAGGGAGAAAGCAGCTAGGGACACTTGCGGGGAGGCTGGTGGGGTAAAGGGAGCTGCCAAAGCCCCCTGCAGCCACTCCAGCTGCCAGCAACATCAATGGTGAATACTTCAATTTCAAACCAGCTACACCTAGGGAAGCTACCCTCAAGCCTAGCCCGAGTGGTTTGGCTCTACTTCGGACCAAACCAGACCCAGTTCAGTCCGAGGTCCAGCCTTCGAACCAAACCGGCTCAAGTTTGAACTGACTTAATTTCAAGCCGGTTCACACACCCTTACCAGAAATGTCCTTTATACAGAGGGTCTGTAGGGGGCATAAACAACATGATGGCATTATGCCTGCACTAGGACAGCACTCTCTAGAAAGTGCTTTCCTGCACGGAGCACAGGGCAAAGCCCAAGAGAGATAACCTCTAGTCACTTTTTCCAGCCAAGTGTACCTGCAGAGTGTCCATTTTGGCATGAGTGACCAAGCCACGTGCTTTTCCTTTGTTGTCACCATCAGTCTGAAACCCTTTAACTTTGGAGCAGTCATTCTCTCCTGATTCAATTCCTTGGTTCCCAGCATTCCCCCCACTATTTGCATAATCCAGTCCTTGGACACCCTTACACTGGAAGAGCTGTTAGCCAGCTCTCCCTGTAGAGCCAAAGAAGCCATTTCTTTTAGTTGGTCTTGCTGCTGCTTTTAACCATTCCATTCCTCTTGCTGTTCTCCCTCCACTTCTTGCCTTATTGGATCTCTGGACTGGCTTGTGCTGCCTTTCTCCACCTGAACTCATTCAAGTTCCAGTCACAGCCTCTCTTGGTCTTCTGCCAGTTCTCCTGACCAGCTCTGCCCTTCCTTCAGCTTCAAACTTACTTGGCTTCCTTGCCTTTCCTCTCCCTGTCTTCTGCCAGTTTCCAGATTAACTCATTCTTCTCAAGCCCAAACTTCTTTCCTCTCCTTTCCTCCCTTTCTCCTTTCCTCTCCTGAGCTTTTGCCAGTTCTCCAGATGGGCTTCTTCTCCTCAATTTATCATTGAGATAGAGTCAATGAGTTTATCTCAGTATGTGTTGAATGCATTGTTTGCTTTGGGACCTTTTGAGTGGTGTGTTTCTGAAGCTGTTGAGCAGTATTTAAAACACCAGTCAACGGTATATATGTGAAGTATTCAAATGTATTTGCATAATATCCCAGTACAAAGTTATGCTGTGCTTTATGTTCTCAGAACAGAAACCCCAAAGAGTCTGAACAGAAAAGGAGTTAAATAAAATCAAACGTAACTTTGTACATCAAATCACACTTCCAGATGGGGAAAAGATATTGGAAAAGATGTTATTTCTGGGTGGATGGGTTATAAGGTAGTTAATCCTTTGGCTGCTAAACGAGCAATCTCCATGGCAAAGATAAGAATACTCTAAAGGCCGTGGAAGCCCCAGAGGTCAAAAACATGAATCTCAATAGCCATTTAAAAGAAGGCACCTCTTTCTGGGAAATAAGCTATGCCAAAATGGAAAACCAATCACAAACTGTGGTGTTAAGTAATGCACTGTGTTTGTTGGTGAAAGAGATTGAAGGAGACTATGCAGATCAAGATTTTTTGGTGCATATAAAATTAGAGCTATTGGACTCTCAACTCTTTTGCATGAGCAGCAAGTCAAGCATAACAACATTGTGAGTGTATTTCTGCAAGAGAGAGTGTAGGCACAATTATGTTCTTAAACAGCTGAGTGCTTAGAAGAGTGAAGTCATGGCATATTATAAGATATATATTATCTAAATTGGGGTGAGGGTTTTTTCCGATCAGAGGATGAATTTCTTTTCAGTTGACTCCATTAATCACCCTAATCCTGTTCCATACAATTCATTCTTGCTATAAAGGATTTGTCTGTATTAACCTTCAGATTGTCACTGATGTCCACACGCCAACCAAGGATTCATTGCTCTGTAAAAGCGGGGTATGGTGGGGGAGCTGACAGTTGAGAACTTAAAAGCAAATATATAAATTCACATATTATCTTATCCGTAATTATTTAAAAGCTATGGCACTATTTAAATTACATCACATCCACAGACCGAACCCTAATGCCACAATTTACCAGGAGAAAAAGTGAAGTTGCCACCCACATAAATAGATTCTTTGACCACTTTCAGATTTTTAAATATATATATATATCACCTGCAGTCCAAAGCAGACTGAATCATTGTTTCCAGACCACCTGGCTCATAGAGAAGATAGGATATCTCCAGATGGGTCTGAAGAATTCATTGATATTTATATAGCCAACATAAATGTTTTTCCTGAGATAGCATTTCTCCTTGGTGTATCGAGACCACCAACAAAAGGAGGAGCGATTGAAATCTTGCTGCATTAATAGTCCTGGTGTTTATGGCTTTGGCATTTATTAACTTGTGGGAGCTGTTTATTGAGTCATAAACTCTACTAATGGGGATATTATCTCTAAATTACATACTTCCTATATTGTTTGGGTTAGTTAAAGTGGCATAGTTATAGTTTATCACTGTTACCAGTGTAATCCCCTAATGGGAATTTAATTGCTAATTGTGTGTTTATACTGTGAATAAACTACAGGAAAGATGGATAACATGTTGCACATGTGTGTGCGTACACACACACTTCATTACCATCTTCCTATTAATATAATGTATTTATACTAAACTTAAGTCACTGGCTGACATGAGGGAAATTACTCGAAGATGTCCCCTATATATTAAAAGAATGCCTAACATGTCATTTTAATTTCAAAGAGGCTACTCTCAATTTTCCTTATGTCAGCCACTAAAATCAAAATGGATCTTAGGCAGCCTTTTGTCTTTGTAGAGCAAGACATTTCAGACACATGGGATAGAGCAGCATAGCAGAGTGGTTAGAGTGTTGGACTAGGACCAGGAAGACCTGAGTTCAAATCCCCATTCAACCATGAAACTCATTGGGTGACTCTGGGCCAGTCATGTATCTCTCAGTGTAACCTACAACACAGGGTTTTTGTGAGGATAAAAAATAACCATGTACACTGCTCTGAGCTCCTTGGAGGAAGAGCGGGAAATAAATGTTGGTGGCGGTGGGGGAGAATGCAAATCATAACTTCATGGCATTTCAGAACAGGAGTGGAGTCTTTCAGCCATTGTCCTCCCTGCCAGGTGTCCTTGCCCCATGCAGTCTGGCCTCTCCACAAAGGACCCAGACTCGCTCTCAGCTCTGCCTGCCTCATCATTGGCCATCACCTGTTTAAACAATGAGGCACATCCCCTTGAAGTTCTGCCCTTCCACCCTCCTTCTGCCTTTATTGGTTTTTCCACGGAGTTGTTGCCTTCCTTTGACCCACTTATGTTTCCCTTCTGCATTCCATTGTTCCCATCTCCTCCCTGCTTCCCCATCTACCCACTTCCCCACATTGCTGACATCTGTTCAGCTCTGTCTTTGGCTTGCAGCTGGCTGACATAATCCAGCCACACAGAGAGTCCTGCCATTCTCATTTGCTCCTGCCAGCCAGGAAACTACGGCTTGCCCTTCCAGCCTGTGCTGTGCATCCCTCCTGCTTGACTATCCAGTGGGGCATTGTGCTGGAGTTTGGCCACCACTTCTGAGATACCTGTAGCTGGCCAGGTGAGCAGGGAGGGGCTGGTGGCAGAACACAGAGTTATAAGGGGAAGAGTTGCTTTTGCTGTTATTTGAATTGGTAGTACATTGCAAGTATGAAGTCATGTTAGAAGTGACTGATGGTTTAAATCCTATATCCTTCCAACACAAAACAGGGCATAAGATGAGGTCCACTGTACTGACACAATTTCATGATTCTGTCATTTCACAAGTACTGTGGGTTGAAACAAGATGACCTACAGCTGATGCTACCACTAGTTCACAAAAACAATAGATGAGATGGCAAACGTGTTTCTGAACTGTACCACTCCAGAGTGAGGTGGGGGAATAATACGATTTGAGTGGTCCTCGCTATTAAATAAATAAATAAATCCTTGCACACAGAAAAAAAATATATCAAGGAGTTTCAGCGCATCCTAATATGTTAGTTTTGTATGTGAATTTATGTTTTGTTATTGATATAAAAAAATACTTATGATCACCACAAACATTCAAAACTTAGGCAAGACAAAAAGAAATACCAAAGAGAATGAAACCATATTTGGAGCAGAGAAAACATCCCCAAGGTCATTAGGGACTTCCCTTATCAATTAGATATCTTTTACAAGGAATGAGATACACATTTTTGTATGCCACAATGAGATTTTATAATTTGGCCATATAGAAATGCAATACATACATACATACATACATACATACATACATACATACATACATACATACTTGAAGCTATGTTTTGTTTTTAAATTTAAACACACACACACACACACACACACACACACATTCAGATGCCAATGTTGAAGGAACATTATGTCAGTTCCAATTCTTTGTTGCAGGATTGCATACTTCAGATCATTTTCTCGCAAAGACTGATATTATAGGGGTTTGTGGTGTTCCTCCCCCCCCCCGCCCCATTAAGGAAGCATTCAGCCTTTTAATCCTCCATCTGCATTTGAACTGGTATGATCCAGGAAATTGTGTTATTTTATCTGCTGTTTGCTAAACTAGGCCTTAGTGGGGGCACTCACAGGCATTACAACAACCGAGATGTGGGATGAGGTGGAGCTATTATGATGAATAACATAATAGCATTGTTTGGTGACATCAGGTTTTCCCTGAGGTCATACCCTGTGCCTGGGCTGTGCCACTTCAGCTCACATGATTGAATGCTCCTTTGTATAAATTTCCTGTCAGTTTTCAACACAGAAAACTGGCATACCAGGAAGAAGGGTTCTAGCCTTGTCTTTCCCAAAACATGCTGGTTTTCGGTGTCTACGCATGTGTAGGTACATGTAATCATAGGATGGGGACTCCTATGATTTCCCCATTGTCATGGATGGACCACCATCTGGTTAAGGTTGGATTTTTGACTGTGTCTCACCTCCACAGGGGTGAGGGTCCCATTAGGATGATCCACCCAAGAAGGTTATTGGATCCAATAGGATTCTGAGAAGCCTTGGAGGGATTTAGTGTTGGCTCTGCCGGTGACCCTGTCAACACTCTGGCAGAGAATTGGAACAATCAACTCACCAGGGCAGTGAATATTATTGCTCCTAAGCGTCCTCTCCAAGCCGCTTTGAAACTGGCCCCTTGGTATACAGAGCAACTACAGGGGTTGAAGCAGCACAGTAGATTAGAGTGCAAGTGGAGGAAGACTCGACTAGAATCTGACAGATTACATAGAGCACAATTGAAGATCTATGCTCAGGTTATATGTGTGGCAAAGAAATGGTTCTTTTCTGCCCATATCACGTCTGCAAGTTCACATCCAGCAAAGTTGTTCACGGTCATGAAGGGGCTAGTGTGCATCCCTTCCCCCTTGAGCCAGTATTTGGAACCAACAATTACTCACTGTGACATTTTTGAGGGTTTTTTGTGGACAAAATCTCTCATATTCGGGCCGACTTGGATTCAAACTCCACAATTGTTACAGTGTCTGATGCTGAGGTGTCCAGCAGCTGCTCTTATGTGATGACTCTGGGTCAGTTTCAGTTTGTGACTTGTGAAGAAGTGGCCAAGTTGCTTGGAATGATGTGGCCTACCACCTGTCCTCCTGATCCTTGCCTAACATGGCTTATACCAGTGTTTCTCAACCTTTTTGGAGTCAAGGACCTCTAAATTCTTTATGCAGAGTTTCAAGGACCGCTACATTCTTCATGCGCAATTTCCCAGACCAGCAGTTAGTAAAGGGGTTTAAAGTTTAAGTCTATCTGTCTATCTGTCTAACAGACTTCGATACTGCCCAAAGCTTGCATCTCTGGGCAGTTTACAATTAAAATAATATAAGCATTAAAATCATTAAATTTGGAATCTTTTGCAAACATGGAATATTAGGGGTTCTCAACCTTGGGTCCCCAGATGATGGTGGACTTAAACTCCCATAACCCCCAGCCATAATGGCCAAATGCCCCTGAATCTAAAAGCCTGGGTGAACAAATATGTCTCCAGTATGTCTTCAGTATGTGCGGGGTGGGGGTGCTTGTTATTACTCAATGGAGAGGGGATGTTGGGCCATTAGAAAAATTCAAAAGCTACATGGGGCCAACGATAATAACACACAAGCAAGTTTTTGAATTCCCCAAAACTCTTCATCAGGCTGGATGTCAAGCAAAGCAAAAAGGAGGTGAGGAGAGGAGAGCTGGGCAAGTTGTCAGTAGAGCCTGAAGTCTACAGTTTAACCCTCTCATGATGGAGGTGGAGTTTTAGCAGGAGTTGTGTAGTCGCAGGGTCGGATCCAGACCACATTAGTCAGGACCACCCACTGAAATTAATTTAGTCATCTCTCATTTATGTCAATGCTGCTTGGTCATGATCACTTGGCTTGATCTGGATCCTCCTCTTAGATGTGCACTTTGTGAGGCAGACCTAATGAAACCCACACAGCTCCTCCAAAACTCCTTAAAAACAGTTCCGTGGCAGGTACTGGGAATTTTTTTTTTAAAAATGGTGAAAGAAAACGTGAAGAAGAGCAGTGGGGACCTGGTGTTAAAGGGAAGGGGGCAATTCTGAGATGGCAGGGTACGCAGGGTGTTGTAGTGGTGGATGCCTCGTCTTCCTCGCTGGGGAGATGAGGCACTGTTCAGGGTGGGTGAGGCAATGGTGCACCGGACCGCGCTAGGAAGGTCGCCTGGGTCCAAGAGCTGCTGCCGCTGTGCTTGCGCACCAAAGTATAGCAGGTGTTTCCCCATCCTCTCTCGCAGCACGCGCTTCTGTGCCCCCCTCCCAACTCCCTTGTGTGTGCCAATCACACCAGCCTGCCTTTGGGGCCACACAGCTCATGTGGTCCCACATGCTGCCCGTGCGTCGCTGCGAGGTGAGCCAAGGCAGCCCTCCTCCCTCCCTCCACCACTTAGCCCTCACCGCGGCATGATCCTGGCCAGAGGTTGTCTCCCCCACACCCGGCGAGGTCATAAAGGGGGCCGCCATCTTCCACCGGCGGTGCAGACCACGGTGGTTATAGGGGGCCGAGGGACCACAATGGCATTCCCTCTCAAAGTGCCTTGGCTGCAACAGGCAGCTGGTTTTAAATCAGTTGGGATCGGACACGAACCGTGCTGGGCATCAAATCCCCAGGATCACTTCATTCCAGTGCCATTCATCCAATGACCCTTTTGCATGAATGCAGAAAATGGTATCTTGCCTCTCCCCCACACCACGCTGCCTCCCTCCGCCACTTAGCCCTCCTTGGTACGCGTACTTGCTCCCCCTCCCCTGCGGAAGGTCCACCTGCACTCCCTTTCTTCAAAGCCCAAGCCGAGGCGGCCCTCCTCCCTTCCTCCGCCGCTTAGCCCTCACCACAGCATGATCCTGGCCAGAGGTTGTCTCCCCCCACCCGGCAAGGTCACAAAGGGGACAGCTGTCTTCCACCGGCGTTGCAGACCAGGGGGTTACAGGGGGCCAAGGGACCACAACGCCCCACCGATGCAAGAGGGAAACAGCGTTCCCTCTCAAGGCGCCTCGGCCAAAACAGGCAGCTGGGTTTCAATCAAACAACCTTTGGCTGCATATAATAAGCATGTAAGAACCAGCAGCCCTTCAGGTGGCACCCACTGCCATACCTTTTCTTCGATGCTCCCACGCCGCATACGGTTTGAAGCTGTAAAGATAGGGAATAAGACAGCTGTAGGAAGATCTCAGCAGCACGTGGAGGCAAGGCGGAAGCAGGGTCCCGCGTCTCCATGATACTCCTCCTCTCCCTTTTCCATGCCATGTGCAAAATTGAGGATGTGAGTGCCTTGATTGCAGTTGTTGGGTGTGTGTGTGTGACTCCCAGTCAGGGACCGGCACTCAACCCTTCACGGACCGGCAGTGGTCCAGGAACCGCTGGTTGAGAAACTGTGGCTTATACTATCTGGCAGGGAGGCTGTTGTAGAGGGCCTGGTTGCAATTATAAATGCATCTTTGAGGGAGGGCAGGATGCCTCCTTGTCTTAAGGGGGCAATTATTAGACCACTTCTGAAGAAGCCTGCCTTGGATCCCTCAGAGTTATGCAACTACTGGTCTGCCTCCAACCTTCTATGGCTCAGCAAGGTGATTGAGAGGATGGTGGCCCCCCAGCTCCAAGCAGTCTTGGAGGAAAATGATTATCTAGACCCATTTCAAACTGGCTTTTGGGCAGGCTATGGGGTGGAGACTGCCTTGGTCAGTCTGATGGTTGATCTCCAATTGGGAATTGACAGATGGAGTGTGACTCTGTTGGTCCTCTTGGATCTCTTGGCAGCCTTCATTACTATTGACCATAGTATCCTTCTGGAACGTCTGAGGGGGTTGGGGGTGAGACTCATACCTCACAGGCAGATTCCAGATGGTATTCCTTGGAGACTGTTATTCCAAATCTAAACTTTCATATGGTGTCCCTCAGGACTCCATACTGTCTCCGATATTGTTTAACATTTACATGAAACCACTGGGAGAGATCATCAGGAGATTTGGTGTGGGATGTTATCAATATGCTGATGACACCCAAATCTATTCCTCCATGTCAACATCATCAGAAGAGGGCATAACCTCCCTAAATGCCTTACCTGGCGGCAGTAATGGGCTGGATATGTGATAACAAACTGAGGCTGAATCCAGATAAGACGGAGGTACTTATGTATTATGTGGGGTCAGAACTTGGGAGATGATTTTGACCTGCCAGGTCTGGATGGGGTCATGTTCCCCTGGAAGGAACAGATACACAGTCTGGGGGTGCTTCCCAAACCTCTCCCTTGTGTTCCAGGTTGAGGTGGTGGCCAGGGGTACTTTTTATCAGCTTCAGCTGATACTCTAGTTATGTCAATTTCTTGAGATGAACAACCGCAAAATGGTGGTACATATGCTGGTAATCTCTAGGCTGGATTACAATACATTCTATGTGGGACTGCCTTTGCATGTAGTCTGGAAACTGCAGTTGGTTCAGAATGCGGCAGCCAGGTTGGTCTCAGGGTCATCTAGGAGGTACCATAGGAGGTTTCCTGTGTTGAAAGAATTACACTGGCCACTGATACGTTTCTGGGGAAAATACAAGGTGCTGGTTATTCCCTATAAAGCCCTAAACAGCCTAGGCCCTGGGAATTTAAGAGAATGTCTTCTTCACCATGAGCCCCACACCTGTTGACATAATCTGGAGAGGTTCGTCTTCTCCGGTTGCCACCAACTCGTTTGGCGGCTACCCGGGAACAGGCCTTCTCTGTTGCTGCCCATGGACTTTGGAATGCGATCCCTGTTGAAATAAGAACTTCCCAATTTCTGGCAATTTTAAAACATGCACTGAAGGCATATTTATTCACCCAGGCTTTTAATTAGATTTATAGTTTTACTATTTTAATGGTGGGTTTTAAAATGATTTTAATGTTTACTATTTTAATGTTTAAATGGTTTTAATTGTTTCATTGATGTTTAAATGTTTTTAACTATAAACCACCCAGAGACGCAGGTTGTGGGTGGTATAAAAATATGCTAAATATAAAATAAATATATTGTATGCAAGTGCATGTGAGCATCCACCTGCATCTGGGGTAAATACCCCAGCACAAGTTTGCTACCTCAAAGACAACTAAGCCTCTGTCTGTACAACACTTCTTCTCAAAATAAATGTGACCTGCTTTTACATCAAAATACATCCCAGTAGGGCAGTCATGCCTTGCACAAGATGTCACTGTAGCCACAATGGTGCAATCCTGTCCTCTGCATTGCTATGATCCCCAAAGCTGTAGGATTGTGTATCCACTGCCCAGTGTACAACTAAACTTGTGCAGATAAAATGTATGATTCTGAACTTGGTGGGAATGGAGATAGAGCATGGCAAACATCCAGGAACTATCATAGGACAATTTTCTCACACACGATAATGCCACCTTAACTTTCGTGTGTGTATGTGTATGTTGTGGGAGGGGGGGCTGCTTGTTTGAAACCATTCCTGTCTTTCTCTAACATGGGGTTCAAACAAGCAATACTCTCACCCATATATACACTTGGGAGGATCTAGAGCTGTATATATTCATGATAGTACTGCATCAAGTCCTGTGTCAGACTGGCATACCAGTCTGATTTGGTTTCTTGGCTGTCTCTATGTTTTGGTGTAAAAGTACATTAAGGAGACAGGATGGAGGATGTACAAAATCCACCCCTGTATTCTATAGTGGATGGGATTTCTTTCTAGTGCTTGTGGCATTCTTCTTGGTGTTTTGTTTCTAATTACTTTGTAGGAAACTTTGAGGAATATACATTCTTCCATTGGAATTGTGGAAAATACTTGAAGACCATCCCACCCATTATCTTAAAAGAGACACCGAGGTCTTTCACACGACCTCAGCTGGCAGGGCAGGCAGACTTGGGAAGAAGGCAGGATCTTGCTGCCTTTCCCTGCAGGCAAGTGGCGTCCATCTGTGCCTTTGCCACGCCACACACTCACACAAGCGGCGGCACAGCTAAGGCTGTAGCCAGGAGTGGGAGGACTTTCCCCCCTCCTGCATCCCAGGGCATGAGTGTGGCAGCTGCCTTTTTGCCTGGCTCACTGCCAGAAATGGCGGCAGGACAGGAGGAAGCTGGTGACGATCGCCCAGATGATTGCCGGCTGAGGTTAAGCGAACCATAGGTTAAACACCAGATTAAAAACTTGGGCTTGGCACAGGCTTGATCAGGCTTGATCCTGGCACTTCACACATGCAGCCTATCTCAGGCTGGGCTGCCCTAGCCTGGGCGTGTGAACAGCCTCACCAAATCTCCCACAGAAGCTTTAGCAAATGGCTATTACTGCAACTCTGGCTTGCAAGCAAACCACATCAGCCGACTTCTAAGCATTCTACCCTAATCCTATAGGTGTGGAATATTTGCTAAAGCTAAAAATGTTTCTGTACCTTTAAGAGTTTCACCAGACACATCTTTTTCACTTCATGTTATGCTGCAAGAGACAATCCCAGGTCAAATTTACCCTTTTATGCATTTCTTTAAGGACTAGGAGCTGTCTCAGGGTTGGGGCCTAGCAATGCCACTAGCAACAAGCAACTGACAGGAAACAATAGCATAGTCCACACAATATACCTTTTATGGATTAATGCTGTGACTTCCTTTTTCTGGAGAATTACTGTACATTACTATTAAAAATAAATAAAAGAATCACAGTTATAGATTTTTGGGGAGAATGTTAGTCCCACCCGCCCCCCACTGCCCAACTTTAGTGTAGAAATACAATTCATATACCTCTGTAACTCTTTCAAGCGCCAATAGACTATATGCAATATCACAACTAAAAAGTCATTTACATATACCTTTATTTTCAATTACTGTATGTGGAATGGACACTGGTTAACTCAGGAGTTCCCCATCTATTGTAGTCAAGAACTCCCTTTGTCCCCTTCCCCTGCGATAGTTGGAATTTCACGGAGCCTTGCAACCATGACAGGCTTTGCTACTGTTCGATGCCAAAGGCGTCCTCTATTAGTGGTAAATATTTGATATTTTTCACTGGGAGAGTTGGTGGCTGCCCACTCCATTCATCATCATGCTGGGGGGGGAAAGAAAAAATGAAGAGAACAAAACAAGCTTAGAGCTGGGTGCTGAAATGAGAAACAAGGTTAGACTACATAACATACTTATTTGGAAAGCACCCAGAAATGGCATCAAATACTGTTAAGAGGTTCTGTCTTTGTATCTTTCAGCAATCACCTGTAAATGGAACAGTGACTTTACAGAACATTATAACAATAATATATTTTGTTTTAAAATGTATGTAATTTTCAAGGACTTCTGAGACCATTTGATCACCTTTTGCAGGTTTCATGGCTATTCATTTTTATTTGAATATTTATACATGTAAGGTTTTTTCCTATATTTGCTGTAATTAAATTGTGTAATTTTAAGATTTGGATAATAATTTAAAAATGATAGAAGTTTCTGTTGAATGACAAATTGCTTCTGTTGCAAGCAAGATCAAACCTCAGTAGGCTTAAAACTCACTGGGGAATTTAAAAGAATCACTTACAATTAGTTTGAATTTGATGCCTCACGGAGTAGTCTATTAATCTCCTATTACTCCCTCACAACCCTTTTCTCTAAGGCAGGAGTTTCCAACCTTGGACTCCCAGATGTTACTGAACTACAAGGTATGGGGAAAGTGGGTGGGCTTCTGTTCCATCCAGACTGGAAGACTAGAGTGTTGTCCAGACTAGAGTGTTTTATCACAGTGTAGAACAAATTGTGAGCTAAGGGGAGCTCACCTTATAATTAGCATGCGATTTCCATTTAAAAATATATATGTATATCTATGTAAACCGCTTTGGGAACTTTTGTTGAAAAGCACACAAATACAAATATTTGTCGTATTTGTATTTCCAAACTTTCCCAGAAAAAGCTCAGAGTTCCTAAAGTTTTCCAAGAAATTTTGTGAAAAACCAAACTCAGGGAAACATGCCTCCAGTTCTCCCCACTGCCCCACTTTCCAAAACCTTATCCTGGGAGAACGGAGGGATCCTACTAGGAATCCTGGGAAATTATGTTATCAATGCCTTGCTGGAAATTCAGTTTCTTAGGCAACAATGGACACTCCACAGAGCCTCACTTAAACATGAGGTCTCTGCCGCTGCCAAAGCCTTTTAAAACAGGCCTCCCTACTGCTACCCCCCTTCTTCACAAGAGTAATTTTTGAGAAAGGTATGTGGACTGACAGCAGATAATGGTTCAGACTATGAACCATTACCAGCTAGGTTCCATCTTTAGGAAGATTTGGGCTCAGCTCATAATGGATTGCTGCTTTCCATAGTAACCAGTATGATTCAAATTTAAGTACCATCACACATTCCCATTGAACTTAAAAAACCCCACCAAACTCTTTGTGAATCAAGTGCTTCACTATCACTAGTGCCTTCTGTTGGCAGCTTCAAGATACAACCACAGGGTTTCTGTGATCCCATAGGTGGGTTCTAAACCACCATTTTGGAATCTAATTCAGTTCCATAAAGCCAGAAAAATGTCTTCGTGTACTCCATTGATAATATTCTACTAGCTGGGGAAAAGTGAGTTTGGGTACAGTATTCTTGAAAGAGATATCAGAGTAGTACGGCATATAAAGGAAAGATAGTGCCGTTGAGTCAATGTTGACTCCTTATGACCACATAACCATGTGATTTTCATGGTAGAATACAGGAGTGGTTTGCCATTGCCTCCTCCCACGCAATCCAGTGATGAGAAGATTTATTTTCTGGGGCCTGTTAGTTTAGAAACTAGTAGATGGATTAAATAAACATTAATACTTTTGTAGATTCAGCCACTGAATAAGAATGCAGACTGAATTTTCTGTGTGTCAAGCGTAATCATCAAACATTCTATAAATAGTTCATTTTAAATCACTACTGGGAAGAAAATATAATTGATATTGTTTAAAAATTCCATTCTCTCCTTGGTATCATTATTTATTTTATTTTCCTTCAGTATCCTTTTCATTAAAAAGTATTCAGCAAGATTATCTTCGGCAGTCAAAATAATTCAAATTCCCAAATCACAATAAAATATTTTCAGGTAAACTGAATACCTATATGCATTCAGATGTAATGCAACAGAAAGTATGTTGGAAATTTACTTCTCAGCCACTTCTCACTTGATATTTTGTACTTGCATATCTGACTACTAATATATGCAACTTATATCAGTTATAAATGGATTGTGTGTATTTATATAGTCTCTTTCTCAACAAACAGATGGAAATGAAAGTTTGATCCTCTCCCAGTTCTCACTAGTATAAACTGTGAAGTAAGAACCAAACTTCAGTATATTACAGTTTTAAAATTAATGGAAAGTGAACTTCTATCCACATAGAAGTACAAATTTATGTTTTGATTACAGCAAATGTTTTTACTGCCTTCAAGAGCTCCAAAAGGAAGTACTTCTTAAACTACAAAGTTAGGCTATGGAATTTATTCAATTAAATGCCATGATGTCCACCACCTAAATTTAAAAGCTAAATAGCTTTTACAAGGGTTAGATAAAATTAATAGGAAAATGTGCCTAACCAAAAGCATTCTTAGGGCCAAGTCATGTGTTATATTCTCCCGCCACCTGTGGATTTAACAGCTCATAGAAAGATCAACTTCTGTAAGCAGTGTGTGCTCTGAAACCTAGAATCTCTCCTCAAGGAAACTGATCTGTGGGACTGCACAAGTTCCCTTCTCATATAACATGAATTTTAAAATGCAGAGATAAGTGATAGCTATAATGTACAAATGGGCCCTTAGATACATAGCCTTACAACCCTTGGTGCATGGGGTTTGATGACATCTAGTCCTGTTGTCCTGCACAAGATCATGGGATAACCTAAATCTCAAGAGGGATTACAAATAAATGTTCTGAAAAATCCTAAACAATATCTTGAAAAACAAGAAGTCCAACTCTCTGGTCATGGAATTTGGAAAGGAAGCTTATGAAGCTCTTGAAACATTTCACAATTTTTCATGCATGCATACAAGAAAAACAAATCCCTCCCAATTTAAAACATTAAGGGAAATGACAACAAGAAATACAGATTGCCTTTACCTTTAGGGGGAAACTGTTTTGCACCAAAGGTCAAAACTCACAATAAAGCAATTGCACTTCATTAACAGATATGCATAGCTGCTAGTCTAAAATGCTGCCAAACTACCCTTAAAAAGGCAGTTGATACTGAAGCTGGAATGGCAATGCTGAGATTTATTTGCTAAGTCATGTTCCAAAAATCAATTCAGCTGAATTCCATTTTTAAAACTTCCACCATGATACCAGTGGAACAGGACAAGGGCATGCTTGCATTGCATGCTTGCATTTGTGGCTTGCTAACAAAACTATTTTGTAAGGCAGGTTTCTTGATTATTTCATTCCAGTAAATCGAAACTATAGGAGGACAGCTATCAGGATAAGCAAAGGAACTTGCAGCACTTATACACATTCAAAGATCATCAGAGCATGCCAGGAAGGTTGTCTACTTTCAATTATGTGCTGTGTATAATATGGTTCACAGCTGAAATTTTCATCCTCAGGATCTGGGCAGCATGAAAAGCTGTTGTGTGCACCTAGTGGGCAAATGGGGTCTGAGAAAGACACACTGCCATGCCCACTGTTTAAATGATCCCTTCGAAATCTATATGAGGTTATGGACAAGCTGCCTACTTGACCTAAAAGCATTAATTTTCCATTACCCTTAGAAACTGTCAGTGAACTACCGTAAAGCACATATCTTCTGCATTCTCCTTCTTCCTAATTAATAAAAGCAGAGGCGTATCTAGGGAAAATAGTGCCTAGGGCAAGCACTGAAATTGCGCCCCCATCCAAACATCTGACACTCATCTTTCAGATGACTTTACCATAATATCAGCTCAAAAATACAAGTCAAGCTTGTTAATCTTTTAATCTTTCACAAAATATTTAGCAGTGGACGTAGCCAGACCAAAAAATGCTGGAAAACTACAAATTTCAGTATGCTGGAGCTCATGAAATACCCAAATACTATGTGGAGGTGTACTTGGAAAACTAAACAGAAGTGCCTGTCTAATTCTCTACTATGCATTGTAGCATCACTATTACATAAGTTTTAAAAATATATGGAGAATTTGACTTTTCCCAGATACTCTGTAAATAATTAAAGGATATGCAGAGTAAACTGTGTCACTGCTTGGAATATATTCTAGTCTTTCAGAAAGACAGTTAAAATGAGAGAAAGAGAACAAGAAACTCCCAGTGGCCTTAATAATAAGGATTTCACACTTATTCAAAGACAAACTCACCATTAATAGCCATATTATTAAGACTCACTTAACTCACTTATCACAAGAAGCAAAGTAACAGCAAATAAATACAATCCTAGCTCATAAGCTTCAGCTCAGTATTCACAAGCCCTGATTCTCTGTATATAGTGCCAAACTAAATATGTGTACAGTGACTTATATATATTAATTTAAAAAAAAATACCTGTAGCCCCTTCAGGGGGCTTCCTAAAGGCTGTGGCGGGGATCTGCAAAACTTCCCCCTCCCCCTGCTGGCCTCTAGAGGGCAGGGACCATTTGAGCATGTGCAGTGGCCATTTTTAAAAATATTTTTTTAATGGCCGCTGAAAACAAAATGGCCACCGTGCATACTCAAATGGCCTCTGTGAGGCCTGACATAGCCTAGGGCCTCACAGAGGCCATTTGAGCATGTGTGGTGGCCATTTTGTTTTCAGTGGCCATTTATTATTATTTTTTTAATTTTTTAAAATGGCGCCCCCTTCAAGTGGTGCCCGGGGCACGTGCCCTGCCTGCCCTACCCTAGATACGCCCCTGAATAAAAGCAGAAATTCCTAATACCTCCCCATGGAACTACACATTTACCTTGGCAAAAGAGGTTTCTCATGTGCATGTTTGCTGAGGTAACATGAATGGAGGGACAAAAGAGGCATTTATAGAAGATAATCTGCAGATGAAAGGTAGGGGAGCTGTACCTCTCCTGTCCAACTTTCTCTGAAAAGGTTCCCCCAGAAAATGTCCCTTGCCCCAGCTGTTTTCCCCACAACTCAGTTTATTTCCAGTTTTGAAGCCAGTTAGCTGGACAAAAATGGCTTGGGGTATTCCTGCAGAGGAGACTTGGTGGGTAGAAAAAGACTTAAGTAACCTCTCCTGCCTCTCCTCTCCTGCAAGCGGTCTCTCCTTTCAAGCAAAACATGAGGTTGGGAGTCATATGTGTTGGTCATAATATTCACATATTCAGTGTTCAGGTATAAAGCCGGAAGCTTGTGATGCTCTTCACACTAGCAGTGTGAAGAGCCTACAGAGGGTTTGCGGGGAGAGTGGGTTTGACCCATTCTCCCCACGCAAGTGCGCATTTTGGGGAGCCTCCCGATGCGGGGAGACTTTTTGTAGCCTCCCCATGAGGGGGCTCCTCATGAGTTCCTGTGGTGCGGCAACACACAATCCCTTGAAACCTGGATTAAGTGGTGGGCCACTTAAGAGGGCTCACTGCTGTGCCACGGCCAGGAGCTGCACAGCTCCCGGCAGGTCTCACAACCAGCCAGAAACGGGCTGGGCTCCCTTAGCCCAGTTTCGGCTGGTCATGTGAATCGCCTGTGTGTGTACAATTGTATGTCTTACTAACTGTGTCTTATGGTCCTTCCTGTTTGCCTTTCAGAGCAAATTATTTGGGAACCACTGTAGCAAATACAGAGAAGATTTCAAGTGGAAACTGTATGGCTTCTTAATTGCTGAATTTGCAAAAGTAAAATGGTTACTCTTTTTGTGAATTGCAGCTGTCCTCTAATAAACATTTCTATACCCTTGCTTGTTATGATGATACTTTAAAGTTCTTGAAAGTTTTGTATAGCTATTTTGGCCAAAAATATTTTTAGTTTACCTGTAGAGGCTTCAAGATAGTTTCGAAAGATGGAATTGGATGTTCTCTCCAGTTCAGCCCATCAACCAACTTTTTATAATTCACCTGTTCCTTGCAATCTTCACACCTAAAAGTAGATTACATATGTATCTTCAGGAAATTGTTAATTATTTTACTCAACAGTACAATGGCTACATTGAATATATAACTATTTTTAAACTACAAGACTAAAGCGGACATGAATCCATGAAGAAAGAAAGAAACCATTTGCATTATATAGTATTATCATGCACAAAGCTTAACTTTATGATGATTAATTATACATATAGTTAATTAGACACCTGCTTTTTATACCTGCAGTACTGTGCATTCACCTTTTCTACATGATGAAGATCATATTGGGAGTATCATGAAAATCTTTATGAGAAGCTCGTTCAAGCATATCTCCATTAGAAGAATTAGGAAATTGTATGGGATAAAATAAAGCTGATCTAATGTAGTTCACAGTTTAGTTTCACACTAAATAACAAGAAAAAATGCTTGAAATATGCATTGAATTGTATCTACAACTCAAGTGTAGCTAGTGTCAGGCGATCTGGAAATCAAGTCTTATTTTTGTAAATTATATTATTTTGTTAACTTAAATGGTTACTTGAACATCACACACACACTCACTCACTCCCCCCCTGCCCACCAGAACATAAAAGTTGTCAACACTGTCCACTTGCTTGAGGCAAGGAGAAACAGCTGGAGTGAGCCTGTGTTCATTTCCCTATCTCCTTGTCCAAACAAGGGATAAGCCTCATCAACTTTCTGGGATTATGCATCCATCCACTGCAAGAGCATGTTATTTGCACCTCCAAATAGTGGATGTTATGTTCCTCATCCCCTACTCCAACTCCCCCTTGCAAAAAAACCCCCAACACATTTGTTTCTTGAATTAGAGACATCTCCTAGAAGGCAGGTACTTCAGAAAAAATATATGTAAAACTGTAAGTCTATGCAATACAGTGGCTGGCATCCAGAGCAGCAGAGTAGCCTACAAGGAAGACATGCTCGTGTGATGAAGAGTTTCCTTGCTACCACTGTGGCTGTGAGGGAACAAATTTTGATGATCTGTTCTGGCTCTGGAAGTACCCTATGTCACCCAGAAATATGTCCCTGAGGGTGCATGACCCTCAGGGACACATTTTGGATGACATAGGGTACTTCTAGAACCAGAGCAGATCACCAAAATTTGCTCTGCCCAGTGCACATGGGGTCCTAGTGCAGCTAGGAAAGTTATCTGCATGTGCAATCTTCCTGGTGCACTACCAGTAGAACCATGGTTTCTTGAATCACCTGAACTGGATCTCTGCTTGCCTTTACACTACCGGCTGAACTGCTAACACAATATGGTCCCTCTGGTTTAATTGCCAAAATGGAGGACTGGCCTGCTGGTTCAGGCAGCTGATTCTTTAGAGCAGGCCTACACAACATAAGGGCCGGATCTGGCCTGTGAAGGTTTTTTTTGCTGGCCCAAGGGTAGGAATATCCAACAGTGGGAGCCATTAAGAGCTCATGGCTTGCCCTGCTGATGAGCAGCTGCAGCCCAATGCAGACGGCTGCTTGAGATCAGATACCCCTGCCCTCTGGGCCAGGACACACTGACACCATTCCTCATCCCTCCTTGCTTTATCCCTTGACTCCTACCTGGCAGGCACTCCAGGTGTCCTACTAACTGTACAGGGACAGGAACCATTTTATGACCACTGTTCTTGGTTAAAAAAAAAAGTGTAGGTCCATTGATGCAAAAAAGAGATCCACAAGTTAAAACAGGTTGCTTATCTGTAACAGGTGATCTGGTAATGATCCAGTAACATTCACAAAAAGTGGGGGGTTCTGCGCCAGTGTGGAACACTTTGGGCAAAATTCGTTAGCTCCTCACGGCACTGACCAACCACCACTGCACGTGCCCCACGCTTACTCATATCGGTGGTTTGGCACCTTATAGTTTAGTTTCTAGATGGCTGATCCAATTCAGCCTTTCCTTTTAAGTGTGTGGACTTGGAACATATTGCTTGCAGTTTCTGTTGTGGGGATGGATGGGAGGGTTTTATAAATGTTACCGGGTCACTACCAGATCACCTGTTACAGGTAAGCAACCTGTTTATCTGGTTCATGATCCGATAACATCCATAAAAAGTGGGTGACTCATAAGCTACATCACTCCTAGAGGTGGGAGCATACAGCTACTGCAAAATTCGACACTCCTAGAGGTGGGAGCATACAGCTACTGCAAAAAAGTGAGTGACTCACAAGCTACATCACTCCTAGAGGTGGGAGCATACAGCTACTGCAAAATTCACTTGAGTACACCCCTCCCAAAATTAGCTGCCGCTACTGAGCAGAGATCCACAGCATTGGGCGGCGGCTCACAGCATTATAAATCGAATCAACAACAACAACAACAACAAGAATGCTTTACAAATGTTTCTTCCAATGCCCATGTAGCAGCCATGCAAATATCTTTGAACTTAATTTCAGACAAGTGTGCTGCTGAGGATGCATACGCCCTCATAAAGTGGGCTTTTACTGCTTTAGGCAGATCTACCTTCTGTATCTTGTAGGCCAGATAAATAGCCTCCACTAACCAATGAAAGATCCTTTGTCTAGAGACTGGATTTCCTCCATGTTTCAGTTTATATGTGACTAACAGTCTTTTGGTTTTTCTAATTGCAGACGTCCTCTACAAATACAACAGAAGAGCACATCATACATCTAGGCTATGCATTGCTCTTTCCAGTAGCGATTCAGGATTGTGGGGAAAGGGAGGTAGAACAATATCCTGATTCATGTGGAAGTCAGAAATGATCTTTGTCCTGAATTTCAGGTCCAATCGCATAACTACTTTGTCATCGTGAAACTTTGTGAACAGCTCATCAATACACAGAGCGATGAACTTGCTCACTCTTCTTGCCATAGTAATGGAAATCAAAAACACTGTCTTAAGCATAACCATATTAAGTTTAGCTGTCGTAATGGGTTCGAATGGCCCTTCTGTCAGAGTTGACAGGACCAGAGAAAGACTCCATCTATCTATGGGCCTCCAAATCAGTGGGTACAAATTCTTAACCACCTTTAAAAACCTTTTACTATCGTGAGTGAACACAGTTGTCCCGTTACACCCTCCATTGAAGGAAGAAATGGCTGCCAAATGATGAACCCTCAGAGAGGTGTTTGCCAGGCCACTTGCCTTAAATGTCATTACCTAGGTGTGTGCAATTTGGATTTTTGGTGATTCGGTTCAGGACCCGAACCAAATCACCCCTGTTCTGTTTTGTGCCCGAATATGGGCCACCCGAATCACCCTTGATTCGGTTCGGGTTCGGATTTAATCCGAATCTGAATCGATTTGGGGGAAAAAGGGGCCCAGGGACAAAATATTGGGGTGGGGTGGTAGTGCCCAATGGGTGGAAGCTACCACCCCAATTTCAGGGGGATTGGGCAAAGGACTGGTTTTTGGGGAATTTTTGAAGTTTTAGTGACTTTGGGGAAGTTCGGGGGCATAGCATGGGATCTGGGCAAAAAGAGTAGGGTGGGGCGGTAGTGCCTAATGGGTGCAGGCTACCACCCTAATTTCAGGGGGATTGGGCAAAGGACTGATTTTTGGGGAATTTCTGAAGTTTTCAGTCTTTGGGGCAGATTGGGGCAGAAAGTGGGGCCTGGGGCAGAATAGTGGGGTGGGGTGGTAGTGCCTAATGGGTGGAGGCTACCACCCCAATTTCAGGGGGATTGGGCAGAGGGCTGATTTTTGGGGAAGTTTTGAAGTTTTGGTGTCTTTGGGGCAGATTGGAGGCAGCAAGTGGATCTGCCCCAAAAGAGTGGGGTGGGCTGGTAGATAGTGCCTAATGGGTGGAGGCTACCACCCGTCCCCAATTTCACCCGTCCCCTCAGAAGTTTTTCTGAAGGGATGTTATTCCCTTATTTTCTGAGGTGTGAATTCTCATTCTATGATAGCAAATGAGATTTTTTTCAATTAAACAACTCTCATGACCCCACTTTCACTTTTTCACACTCTCATTTACTAAGAATATGATGAATGGATCAATCTAGCACACTGCACCTTATGAAGAAAAACCTCAGAAATTCACCAAAATTCAGCCCTCTGCCCAATCACTCTGAAATTGGGGATGGGTGGTAGCCTCCACCCATTAGGCACTATCTACCAGCCCACCCCACTCTTTTGGGGCAGATCCACTTTCTGCCCCCAATCTGCCCCAAAGACACCAAAACTTCAAAAATTCCCAAAAAAGCAGCCCTCTGCCCAATCCCCCTGAAATTGGGGTGGTAGCCTCCACCCATTAGGCACTATGACCCCACCCCACTATTTTGGGGCAGATCCACTTTCTGCCCCCAAACTGCCCCAAAGTCACTAAAACTTCAGAAATTCCCCAAAAATCAGCCCTTTGCCCAATCCCCCTGAAATTGGGGTGGTAGCCTGCACCCATTAGGCACTACCACCCCACCCCACTCTTTTTGCTCAGATCCCATGCTATGCCCCCGAACTGCCCCAAAGTCACTAAAACTTCAAAATTCCCAAAAAACCGGTCATGAGCCGAATCACCCGAATATTTCGGCCCCGAAATTTGGGTGATTCGGCTCAGCCCCGAAAAGTATCGGGGGCATCGGTTCGGCCCCGAATCACCCAAAATTGCTCGTTTCGGGCACAGATCGATCTGTGCCCGAAATTTTTTGCACATCCCTATCAGGTAACATAAGATGTCCCTTATGGAGCATCCTTGGCCTTGAAGCTGTGCGTCTTAGCATACACTCTGAATCGTTTCCATTTCACACTGTAGCTTTTTCTCGTGAACACCTTTTGATCATTTAGTAAAATGTTGTCTAATGTTTATCCACCATGCCATTAGCCTTAGAACTGCAGGTTTGGATGTAGCAGACGTCCTTGCTCCTGGGTGAGCAGATCCATTGTTTGCTTTACCTTTATGTGTACCCCTGCTGATAGTCTGAGTATTTATTTATTTAAAACATTTATACCTTGCCCCTCCAGTACATTACTGCTCGGGGTGGCTCACAGCATTATAAAACAGTTACAATATAAAACCAGACTAATTAAATTAACCAAATAAGAACCTCCAAAAGGTTCTTGAGTACTCATTGAAACCAAGGTTGCCTTGGCCACCACGGGGTGATTACTAGGCAATGGGTGTTGGCTTATAGAATCTTTGCCACCACCCTGTTGAGCAGTGGATACAGAGGGAATAAATAGAATTAGCTGTGTGTCCATTAGAACTGGAATACATCAACCTTTGATCGCCGCCCTAGACCTGCTCTTGTGCAGTATTGACTGCATTTGGCATTATCCTTTGTCGCAAAAAGGTCTACCATGGGTTGTCCACAGGACTGGAACAGGCCTTTTAGGCAGCTTTTGTTTCTCTCCCACTCATGTTGTTGAAGGAGCACTTGAGAGCTGCTCAAGGCACCCACCAAGGTATTGTTTATCCCCTTTATGTGTATTGCCACCAGATGTATCTTCTGTGGTATGCACCAGTTCCATATCTGCTGGCTTAAATTGCAGAGCGAACAGGACACCGTGCCCCCTTGCTTGTTTACATATGCTATAGCAGTTGTATTGTCCATCTGTAGTTGGACTGTTTTCCCCAGCAGATGTTTTTGAGATGATTTCAGTGCTTGAAAAGCTGCCAGGAGCTCCAGAAAATTTATATGCAAATCTCTTTGAGTAGAGCTCCAGAGCCCGTGAGCCTCCAAGTCTGACATGTGAGCTCCCCATCCTGTCAGAGAGGCATCTGTCACGCAAACCTCTGGTTTTGGTATCTTGAATTGTGTTCCCTACAAAAGGTTCTTGTCCTTTACCCACCATAACAATGAACTCAGAACTGAGTCTAGAATGCATAGATGAAGGTTTTGCCTGTCCACATTTGGGCAGAACGCCGCCAAGTACCATTTACGTAGTTTCCTTGTGTGTAATTTGACATAGCAGACCATGGCTGTGCAAGAAGCCATCAGACCCATTAAGACTTGAATTGTCTGAGCCTTTTGTATTGGGCTTAACTGCACTGCTAGAACCAACTTCCATATTCTTAGAAAATAGTCTTCTGGCAGGAAAGATCTCTGCTGAACCAGAACCGCACCTATGTATGGCAGTCTTTTGACAGGTACCAAATGCGACTTCTTTCAATTGATTATCTGTAATTTTATCACATTGATATATAGATTCAGGCACCTCAGGTCCATTATTGGGCAAATGCTCCTTTCCTGCTTGGGGATTTGAAAGTACCGGGAGTAAAATCCCCCATGTCTGCTTGCCCACTCTACTGGAGAGATTGCACCTTTCTCTAGCAGTGTCTCCACTTCCTCCATCAATGCCATTGGTGGTGGTATGAACTTCATTCCTGCATAGACTGGCAATGTCTTGAACTTGATGGCATAACTGGTTTAGACTATATGAAGCACCCACTGCTCTAATGTTATATGGTGCCATCATTGAGCATGACTTGCCAGTCTGATGTTGTGACCGACATTGATGTTTGATGTTATTGATGGAAATATCACTGGTGTTATTGACATCACTGCTGATAGAGAAGAGGGTGTTGTCTCTCCCACTGGTTGTTGTACACGTGGGCTCACTATGCAATCAAAGATGTTATTTAGACTGCTGGGGAGCCTTACCACGAGCTCCTTGGTTGCTCTTATTCTTTTGAAAATATGGCTTCTTCTTATACTTTTGGAAAGGTTTCCGGAATTCTCTCTTGTCATATTGGCTGTGGCCACCTTGTCTGCATTTATGGTTGACAGCTGGATGACATAAAGGATGACATCATGGATCTAAAGGTCTTTGCTGTATAGTTAGATTTTTTCCATTTCTCCATAGACATATCATCGCAGAACAGACCCTTGCCATTAAAAGTCAGAGCCTCTAACTTGTCCTTCATGTCTTCTTGCAAGACTGTAGAGCGTAACCAGGCATGTCTCATTAGTAGGACTGCTGTTGCCAAAGAGTAAGACTCAGTTTCCGCTAAGTGCTTTGCATTACTTAACTGCTGTGTAATCACCCAAGTTGTCTTAGCAAATATTTCACCAAACCTTTTTTGGAATATCTCTGGTGACATATCATATCATCCTTTTCCTGAAGAAGAGAGTCCCATAAAGAATGTGTATATTTGGATAGGCACACCATATAGTTGGCAATTTTAATGCCTAGACATGCATTCGCATATGCCTTATGGCTCAACACATCCAGTTTTCTCCCCTCTTTATCTGCTGGAGTGGTATGATGTCATGACCCTTTAGCGGTAGATGCGCAGTCAATAACTAAAGAGTTTGGATTTGGATGTCTGAGTAAGTAATCATTCTCCTCTTCCTGTATTCTGTACAGTTTCCAATCTTTTCAAAGTTGGTGTCGACGTGTGCAGCACTTGCCCAACCGACTGAGCAGCCTTTGTTATCACCAGAAGCACAGGTAAGTATACCGGTTGAGCCACATTTGACGTTTTCATAAAATTATATAGAGTGTCATCCAGATCACTAACTTTCCATTTCTAATCCAAAGGAAGCACCTCCGCCATCTCCACAATTTGGAAATGATAGGACATTTCTTCTGTTGCAGAAATTGATGGTTCCATTGGGACATCATCCTTTGGGTCCGAATTGTGACCTGTCAATACTTATTCTGAAGAGTCAAAATCATAGTCATCCCCTGAGGAAACTGGCTCTGAAGGATGAGCCGCAGACTTACTAGTGGAAGATGAATGGGAGCCGGAACCCATACACTTATCAGTTCCTGAGCCGACAATGACTTGTATCAATGTTTTAACAGGCACTTGGGTTCTTCCAGTGCACACTTTCTTTCCTGTTCAGGTTCCAAACACATCTATGTAAATATAGATGTTTGTTTCACTGGTCTGGGTACCAACGATGGCAAGGATGCTTGCACACCGTCATCCTTATCCACATAGATTGGTTTCACATCTTATTTAGTGACAGGTATAGTAACCTGAACAGCAGCATCTTGAATCAATACTCTCGGAGTAATTTGAGTAGCAATTTGTCTTGTAGGAGGCTCCACAACTCGGGGAAGTCATCTGCATTGCTGTCTGGACCAGTTCCATAAGCCTTTTAGCTGCCTTCCACTTCCTAAATTCCGCATAGTCAGCTGGGTGCATAGGGGTAAGATTTGTAGATGCATCACCCTATCTATCAACGGGCAATAAGCCTGTTACAGAAACCCCAGATCGCAAAGGGTAAATGAAGGTGTTTTGTGCACTTCCATTGACTCTTCCTCCTCCATATCTAGGCCATGGCTTAAGAAGCCCTGAAAAGTCAATACCGAGGGAGTATTATCATTCAACTTCAGCATGGTGAGGATGTTCTGCACTGCCTTGGGGTCAAAGAGAGTTTCAGTGTCGTCAGCAGCATTGAGATCAAACAGCACTGGTGAGTGGTCCATTTATTTATTTATTTATCTATTTATTTATCTATTTATTTATCTATTTATTTATCTATTTATTTATTTGAAACATTTGAAATACTGCCCACTCCGAAGACGCTGGGCAGTGTACAAAAACAATGCAACACAAGACAGCATAAAAATTACATTCTAAATAAAGCTAAAGCAACTAACAGAGGGGGGGAAATAGATAAACTACAGGGTGAAAGCCTGGCGAAAAAGAAGTCTCCAATAAAGATTTAAAAATTGACAATGAAGGAGCTAAATGAATCTGCAAGGGAAGGGAATTCCAGAGAAGTGGGGCGGCAACCAAGAAGGCCCTTTCACGGGTCCTAGCACCCCAAACCTCTCGGAAATCGGGGACCGACAAAAGGGCCATCTGAGCAGATCTGACTGGACGGGATGTAGCTGGATGGGAGAGGTGGGTCTGTAGGTAAACAGGTGCCAAACCCCGCAAGGTTTGAAGGTCAAAAACCAGGACCTTAAATTGAACTTGGTAGCGAATAGGCAATCAATGCAATGACTGCAGGAGAGGTGTTACCCTGTCATATTTTCTGGCACCCTTTACTCCAACACTGAAGTCAACACCGGGGTCCTTGGCTAGCGGTCCCTCAGCTCCGACAGCGACGTCGACATCAGGGTTCTCAGCATTGATGGGGATTGACGTGGGGTAGGTACAGGCAACAGAGAAGCCACTTGATGCTGAGGCGCCGATGTTGACATCGTAGCTTCCATTCCCCTTTCCCGCATCAATTTTCATGGCAATGGACATGATCAGTGTTCTCTCTAATTTTTTTTCATCTGTGTTCAGAATGAGTTTTGTTCTGGGAGGCAGTATAAAGGCAGTGTGTGTGCACATGCACTCAGAGTGGGGCCTTCCTGATTCAACCTGAGCGAGATCTAAAATTAACTGAGCAGACATCAAAAAACCTGTGAGCGCGCACACACATGAACACTTTAGAGGGAACAGTGGACATGATAGGCACTGTAAACCAGACGGAGAGGGAGTCATAGTGCTTGGCACTGACTTACGCATTCCCCTCTGTTCATTCTTCTCCCTGTGCTTTTTAGGGAAGGAGAGTCCGAGTCATCCTCTCGCCTGAGCTTCCTATCTGTCACAATGGTGAGAAGTGCACCCCTCAGGAACTCTCGGCTCTTTTAAGGGAGAGTCCTTCCCAATGCTGACTTCAAAGCTGCAATCATCTCCTCTGATGTGGAAGCACCGTTTGGAGTTAGGGCTTCCTCCGATAACACTACCCTTAAGCGCACAGCTCTGTTTTTTAAAGTTCATTTTGAGAATGACCTGCAGACAGAGCATGTGGCTCCTTCCCCCATACATAGGAGACAGCAGTCATGACCATCTGTAGATGGGATCTCCCCCCTATTCCGGGTACACGTCTTGAAGGTGGTCTTTTCCCTAGGTGTAGGGCTTGAAAACAACATTCCAAAATAGAGAACTTTACCAGTCCGTAGTCATACACTTTAAATCGCTTTGCTGAGGTACTGACATCTATTACACAAGGAATAACCTTTTTCCAGTCCGAGTCATACACAAGAAGTTACAATTCATTTCCAAAGGATAGTCTGATAACAAGCCCAGTCACAGTTCAAGTCAAAACCATTGAATTTAGCCACTAAAATATTTTTGAGGAGCCAAAAACTAATGAAGAACTGAAAGCATTGGCGGTCAGAAAGAAACTGAACTATAAGACGCCAAACTGCCTATATGAGCAAGCGCGGGGTACGCGCAGTGGCAGTTGGTCGGCACCATGAGGAGCTAATGAATTTTGCCTGAAATGCAGAACCCCCCCCCCCTTTTATGGATGTTACGGGATCACGAACCAGATCTAATAGTTGCTCTGTGCTGGTCTGTGATCGTAATAAAGGAATTAATTAATAATTGCTGTCATTCATATTTGTAATTCATTTTAATGTAAATTAATGGACTGAAGATTGACCTTGGCCCCCACACATCAAGTCACAAGTGGTTCTGGTCCACAAGGGCATTTGAGTTGTGCATCCCTGCCTTAGAGGTTCATTTTAGACCTGAGAATTTGAGTGCCAAGATGCATAGTATTCATCTATGTGAAAATTAAACCACCTTCACCTATGTAAAGTATGCTGCTGGCTTTTGAAGATACCTTAAACATGCAGATATTAGTGGAGTAGCTTTTGACTGTTTGCCAGAAAGGAATAGGAAGAAATTGTTGCTGATAAGGCAAGCTTTTCCGTTACTAAAAGTATAGATAATTATCATACTTGTAATATTAAAAAGCTAACTAAATAAAGGAGAAGCAGATTATGCTGGTGGCCGCTGAGCCAAATCAAAACACTAGTTGTGTTCCTGTTTTTGCTTGCTGATGGGGAATCTGGACAATTGCCACAACTATGTTTTGCATTGTTAAATTTATTATTCAGATTTGGGACAAGCACTTATCACATGAAAATACTGCACCAATAAATACCCACATTTGTAGAGACTATATCCTAAATCCTGGATAATAATTATTTCCAATCTTTTATATTTAAAGAGCAAACACACCCAATAAATGTCAACAGACAAGAAATTTGATTTGCACATAGGTTTTAGGATAAAGTATATTCTCTCTCTATACTCGATGTACTATGACAAGCTTTCATCACATCAGAATCCTTTGGAGAAACAATGGTTTGTTAAATTCTGTTAAAAAAAACACCCTATTAATAAAATTACAGTATTCTACCATTCTGTGCTCATAATGGCTGGCATCCAGCACAGCATTAAGAGGGCAGAGCAGCAGCTGCACCTTCGCAGTGAGGGCTGCTCCAGGCTCAGCCCTTCCAGGGACATATTCCTGGAAGCCAAAGAGAACTTTTGGAGGGAGGGGAGAACAGTGAAAACTGCACCATCTGCACACATGCTCCGCTGCTTGACAAGCCTTTGGCTGAGCTTGGAGCAGCCCTCACTGCGAAGGCGCAGCTCCTACTCCACCCTCCCTAATGCTGCCCTGGATGTTTGGCTGTGTTCTTATTTGTCTGGTTAAGAAAAAGCCAAAGAAAAAGATAAAAGTATCAAGATTCTTATCCTCATGGATAGGGAAGCTTGCAAATGTGTGTGTACTGTCTAATGGAAATTTTCCAAACTCAGAGATGGATTTCCACTGATCAAGAAGAGGTGGTGGCCCAGTACCTTGCATAATTCCTTGTCCATCTCCATTTGGTTCTTTCTCCCTCTGAGTTCCACTGTCTATCTCTATCCAGTTTCCAGACCTTCCCTACCTTCCATTTCCCAAACACTGCCCGCAAATACCTTAACCAAATCATTTGAATTGATTGTCTGAATTTTAGAAGCAAAATCCATTCTGCAAAACAGCAGCTTTATGCAGATTTACTTAATCTGAGCTATATGTTTTGTATCTGATGTAATGTCAGGGTGAATAGTATATAAGACCTTAACTGTTTCTCATTTCTTCTGATGTTGCATACATATTTTTAAAAGAGAAAACAATATGTTTATGTTTGTCTTCATTACATGGGTCTATCTATGGAATTTTCCCCCTCATAGATGCCTTTCCCAACAAATCCTCTTCCTGTTATTTGGAATGTGGGTGGGAATGAAACAAACTTCAGATGCATCAAGATGCCTTGGTTTGGAGAAGAATGGAACAGATTTCTCTTTCTCACAATCTTCCCCCACTACCAACTTATTTCCTGGCAATTGATTTGTGGAATGAATAGTAGGGGAAGTATGTTAGACTGCAAATCATCTATCCACAAACTGCTCATAGACTTCAGGAAGATGGAAAGGGGTGGGCTATGTTAAATGTAGACTATCATTACTGGTCAAGCACATTTTGTGGGTTAACAAGACAAAAGGCTTACACAACATGATGCCACTATAATACCACTTTATTTTTTAAAAGAACTATTGTTTGTGTCACCATTATCTATCTAGCCTCTTTTTAATCATTTCTATAAAGGTTCAAGTTGCATATTAATGTGTTGAAAAAATGGCACATTCCACCCTTGTAAAACTAGTACTCAATCTCAGGAAATAAACCAGGAACATACTTTGGTTTTCAGTTGTTCTGGATCAAGTTTTTAAAGGATATGTAGGAGTGGCATATCTATATTTTAGATAATTAATGCATTCCTTCAGTCCATTTAATATTTCATAAAATAAAGTTCCATCATTTGTTTTAGATGATCTACCACTAGTCTATTGAAACATACTGAACTGAACGAAAATTCAGGTTCAGGCTGCCATCCTATAACTATAACTATCCTATAACTGGAACAATTCAGAGAGAACAGACCTCTTACTTTATGAAATACATTTGGAATCAAGAAATATATCCAATATAGCTTCATATTGCTCCTTCATGATTTATAGTTGTTCCAAAAAACTTCATTTTAAATACTTAGTACATTTTCCACAAGAGATAAGAAATAGCTCTCTTCTTTGGTTGCATCTGTTTAATTACTATTTTACCAAAGTGGGGAGAGAATTCTTCATTTCACACCTGGGTTCTGGTGTTCCCAAAATACCTTTTGGCAGTTCAGGTTAGTGGGAGTTCCAAAAATGAATTATTTTACTGCCTTTGGCTAATGTTCATGACCAGTTGTCAGAAATGATGAATGTGCAGCAAATTGCAAACGCCATCCATCTGCCTACCACAGGGAACTCCCTGAAATGTTTTTGTTTTATGAAGGAACCAGATTTCTGAATACCAGTGCCTTATGTCCATTAGGCATTTCAGATTAAGAAACAACTAAGATTATCTGTTAGTGTCCTTTGACTGTGAGGAGGCAGAAGGAACTAAAAGGTGTCCTTCCACTTTCTGTTCAAAGAGTATTCACTTTTTACCATGCAAACCCTGCATTGTGTTGTTAAATACAATCTAGAGTCATGCTGTCATGAAGTCTTTAGTCCTCTTCAAAACAGGGGATGAGAGGGTGAGGGGGCTATTCTGGCAGGAGGAAGAAAAGTGAGCTAAGATACAGAAAGCACCCCAAGGTTCCTGGGAATCTTTATGAGCTGTTGAGTCAGAAGAGGGTGTCAGCTTAACCTCTCTAAGGCTCGAGGGGCACCAACTTGGGTGATATTGGGCCAAGAAAGTGGACACATACCTCTCTCCTATTGCTTTCACCTTCCACTGGGCCCCCTACCCAGAGGATTCACTCACAAGATCCACCACCACTTCAGAAGCCAATTGTCAGGTGCAATAAGTTGCAGATTAAGTTTTTTCACACCATCAACCTAAATTTTCTTTATGCAAATACAGGAGCTATAATTTTGTATACTCCAAGAGTTGTACAGGTTTTCAAAAAAACCATACATGTAGTTTTGCGAGTACGTTGTTCAATATAATATGCAATAATGGATTCACAGCAGAGTTTTGACATCTGCACCATCACATGACAATCAAAGCAGCCCACACATCAGCAACGTTGCCTTATTTTCTCTGAACATTTTCAGACTCTGTTTTTGCAATATGTATATTCTGCATATATATATTTAAAGGCAGTATTGAAACAGCAGTCTGAATTTTTTAGCACATTTTCTAAATAATCATTGAATATTTCAACATCCCTAATACATTACTTTGGAATACAGTATAGAACATTTAACCCATGCAATTCGTCTTTCCAATAGAAAATCAAGAAGAGCTACAATTAACTGTTTATAATGAAGATATAATGATATGAACATTCAAAGAAATTAATGAGAAGAGACCTTGGGATATGCCCTAATATGCACACTCCTGAATTTCTTAGAGCTAACTATTTTATGCAACTTGGGCTGAATACAGATGATATTTTTCAGAACTGAAGATGATCTGAAGATGGATTGCTGCTTGCAGGGCCAGCCTTAGGGGCAAGCGAGCCCAGGCACCTACCTGAGCCTGGTATAGTTCACTGCTGAGTGTACCATCTGCAGTGAGCTAGGGAGTTGGAAAAGAGCAGTGGCTGGTATTCTAAAATACTGGCGGCATGCATGCTGTAAAGACCTTTCTTAGTTTCTCAGCACTGAGTGTGTGTGTGTGTGTGTGTGTGTGTGTGTGTGTGTGAGAGAGAGAGAGAGAGAGAGAGAGAGAGAGAGAGAGAGAGAGAGAGAGATTATCTCTGAATCTCCTGGAAGTGCCCTGCACCACCCAAAAATATATCTTTGAGGGTTGTTCAGCTGTCAGGGACATATTTATGGGTGGTGCAGGACACTCCCAGCAGAAGCAGAGATTGGCGAAAATTGGCCCATCATGCAGTTCTGCACTGTGTACTCTGCAAGCTTTCCAGCACACTGCTGCCGTAGTCAAGATGTCATCTACTACAGTCTCTAACCTTTTATTCAAAGTTCTAACTTTGAATAAAAAATGAACTTCCATCAATTACCATGGGGGGTGTTAAAGGCACTCCTTGCTCAGGTCACTATTTATAAGAGGGCCGCCCCTGACTGCTAGTAGTGTGTACACTCATTCCACTTTCACCTCAGGTAAACAGGCTGTGCAGGTTTTTGTACTGTTTCAAAAACCTGCAAAACTTGTACAAACTGAACAACAGTTGAACAGCATAAATGTATGCATGCATCACAGGAAGTGATGCCTCTCTCAATCCACTTTCAACTCTTAAAAGCTACTGTCAGCCTCCAGTGCAACTGACTTGTTATCAGACTCAGATATGCCACTCACAACTATTTAAAAGAAGAATGTTATCTCAGAATCAGACTTACGCAGACAGTAGTGCTCGCAGAAGATCATCTGCTAATGGTAGCCGGAAGGACTTGCACACAGTCCTGCATATATTACTGGCCAGCAGTCCAGATCTGCACAAAGAGAAGTAATATTGTTAATGTTTTCTTTTGTTATTTTTACAGATTTTGAAGCAGGGAGAGATAATGCATTTGTTTTAAGAGGAGATCAGATGTGTGTTAAAAGCAGTAACTTTAAAATTAATGGAAACACTTGTGAAAAGGAAAACACCTTAAAATGTGGCCCTGTGAATGTTCCTTCCTTTCAGGTAGAAGCTCTTGAGGGGCACTTTCCTCCAACTCCTCCCTCTCTTTTAGATTGTGACTCTGCAGGCAGGACTGGTGTTCTGTTTTTGTACAGCACTGAGTGCATATGAGACACTTGTACAAATAAGAGATGATGCTGATGAAGCTTGAGTTCCAGCAAAAGTCAAAACTCATGGGCACTTATGCCCCTTTTCCTGAGCCACCAGCCAGCTTCCCCATTTCCAGACTCTCACCAGAATCCCCTTTCCCTGCTTCACGCTGAACAAAAGGAAAAGGAAACAGTCTTCCCCCTCCTTCTCTGCCTCTGATGAATAGCTTGGCAAAGGAGGAAAAAGACAAAGAAACCTCTGGGCACAAGGCTGGTCCGATGGTGGGCCTCAGAAATCCTTCCACCCCTCCTACTGGCTTAGGAACTCTGCCTCCAAGATTGCAACACATGTTCAGTGCTGGTGACAGATAAATAACAATCTATCTTCTCTTTCAAATCTACAGTTTTGAACTGACTAAATTGTTTTTGTCTACAGCTTCTCAATAGTAATCTCAAAAATGTTTTTGGTGGGAATTAGATCCAGATCACAACAGTGTCAAAGAACACTTGGCACAGTAAAAATAACAAAATCCTGGAACATGTCAGACGTCATGTCAGAAGGTAGAGGAACAACACTGTGCCCATCCCATTCCAGATGCTGAAGTGGATTTGCAGACAAAAAAACTTATCTCGCCTCTGTTCAGTGCAAGGAGAGAAGCAAAGTTCTCAACCCATATAAAGCAGGACATCATCAAAGTCTCTGAAGGAGACAGTATATAAGAGAATTTTAATTAATAAATAAATAAAATCAAAGTAACATAGGAGATGATCCAGCCAAGAACTTTAAGGCTGCAGTCCTATTAGCAAGTAAGACCTATTGAGTGGAAGACCAAGTTGGACATGAACAGAGATGTATGAATACATGAATTTTGTTTAGAAAGCTCCCTAGATCAGGACCATAGCTTGCACAAGGATTAACTCTTTTCACCATGCCATGTCTGATGAAAATTCCCCTCCCCTGCCACACCAAATATTCTGTTTGCTCTCACTATACACATATGTGAATGTTTATGTTTTTCCTACCAGGGCAAACAGCTTCAGGGAGTGATTTTCATCAGGAAAACAGTACAAAAGGGAAAGGCTTAAAACTCACCCTCTCCCACCATCCTTAATTTGCATGGTGGGGAGGGTCGCTTGCAGCTATATAGGGGGTGGGGGAAATTGCAGAAGTACACCCATTCATGCATCACAAACTACACCGTGTGTAGTTTGGCTGCGATTGAGGCTTACTATTAAATAAATGTATTTAGGATCAGGTTGCAATTTCCACTAATTCCAATGGGATATTTAGCCAAGCCTATATATCTATGAATTGTTAGTGCCACAAATAAATAAGCTGAAAAGCAACAATTATTTTTATGTTCAGCAGCTTTAACCTACTTATAGTGAACACACTTTCACAAATAAATAACTTTGTTCAGTTACCCCTCACCCCCACTAATGACTTGAATAAACAATCATAGCATCTTAGGGAAATTATTTTCAGGATGACTTGAGAATAATAAGGGTGATAGCCCTCTTGAAAAATGCAACCTAAGCCAGGAGGGCAAAGTAGCTAGGGTCTGATTGATGGAGCTGATTTGCCATTGCTAGTGTGTTTAACCAAAAGTGATCCAGTTTTAAAACCAGATTCACTATTTTAAATGGAAACTACTATACTACAAAATTTAAAAAAAATGCTTTAACAGTGAACTGGTGTCCTTGTGGGGTGCTACACCCACCTGCCCCTCCCTGGCTATAGCTCTATAGGCCACAGACCTTCTTAACTCTCTCCAATAGAAATCAAAATGTTTGTTCCTTTAAGATGATCAGGCAGAAAATGCATTAGCTTTATAGATCATAGGTACTGGTTCAGCAGATCAAGCGTTCAGCATGAAGCTAGACACTTTTACTGCCATCATCCTGCAAGGTATATACAAATACTAGAGTCATTGGTGTTTCAGGAGCCACAACAGAATCAAGTCATTCAGGCTTCTGACAGAAAATGGAATCCTTACTTGTCCCGGTCATTGTACGCCAAGGTTGACAAGAGTTGACCAAAATTCTCAAAATTATGTTTCTTGAGATGTTCCTGGGACACTGCTAGAAGGAAGGCGACATCCATCTCGTTCTCATCTCTGACACCATAATATCGCCCAACAGTCATAATTTCATGTTCTGATAATTTTCCATCTGAGATACTCAGCATCAAATTTCTGTGAACAAGAAGGAATTAGAAATGAACATACATGTCCAGATGCATATCTGAACTACTTGAACATAATAATTCCACATGTACATTTAGTTTGCTACAAATCAGACTGTCAGCTCTGTGTTAATTTTGTATTCCAGTGAGTTGAGTTTTAAATATATATTTATATCTGAATAAACCAAGCAGTGTCAAGAGCAGTGTTTTAAAAAGAGGCACAGAATGTCTTTGTTATCTGCATCATGATGGACCTTAAAAGGTGACATGATACAGCTATAGTCTGGAAGTTCAAGTCTGGTAAAACTTCAAAGCTGCACCACAAGAAGTTACTCTCTAAGGGTCCATTTTGTTAGGCATGTGCTTTGCAAGCATGGGTGTGTATGTGTGTGTGTGTGTGTGTGTGTGTGTACAACCAGACTGGGCCCTGGTAGACTGATAATGTCAAGGGGACTCTAATCCTATCCTACCATAGTCCCAATCCAGAATGAAGTCCCCCCACTGCTACTATTTGCACAAGACAGACAACTCCTTTTGGCATCAGTGAGCTCCTGTCTTCCACTTGTCAAGCAGCAGCCACAAGGATCCTGATCTGGATCTGGATCTGAACCACAGTAGGGTAAAAGGTAAAGTGTGCCATCAAGTCGGTGTCAACTCCTGGCACCCACAGAGCCCTGTGGTTGTCTTTGGTAGAATACAGGAGGGGTTTACCATTGCCTCCTCCCATGCAGTACGAGATTATGCCTTTCAGCATCTTCCTATATTGCTGCTGCCAGATATAGTAGCAGCGGGGATTCAAACCAGCAACTTTATGCTTGTTAGGCAACCATTTCCCTGCTGCACCACTTAAGGTGGCACAGTAGGGAGGTAGGGTAAAAGCCTTCCTCTCCCACTGTGATTCCAATTCAGCTGCTATTTTATTTATTTATTTTTAAAGCAGGCTTGCAAAAGCACACTTTTAAACAAAAGTATAGTTGGACCCTAAAAACAAGCAGAGTTCGATTTAAATAGGGTATTTTCTTCACATGATATGAAAAAGAAAAGCACCTAATAGAGTGAGGCAGGATGCATCTTTTTCATGTCTGAAATTCAAAAGGCCTTTGGGGATTTTAAAATGCTAGGGCTGTGTAAAGCTTCAGTTACTAATTGAGGCCAAACTGAAGCAGACTTCTTTGGCCTGAACGGAAGCTCCGGACAGTTTGGAGCAAATCAAGTCTTTTCCAGGGTCGCGGCCATTGCTATAACCCTGAAAAACTCTATCATTTACATGAAACCCTGTGGCTTTCCCAGAACTGGAGGAAAAGATGTTTTGTTTTGTTTTTAACCACCAAAGTCCTGCTAGATCTTCTTTTACAATTGAAGTTGCAGAAGCAGGTGCTCCTTCATTGCCAGGAGTGAAGGTGAAGTACAGCCTGCCTGGCCTTGACTCCAGTAAATAAAATGGGGTCAGGGAAGTGGCCAGATATTTGGTCAAAATTTGAAGCATACCAGAGGGAAACCAGGCTGACCTCTTGAAGGGCCAATTTTAATCAGGGGTCTTTCAAAGCACCAAGGCACTCCCAAATTGAATTGGACTTGCTTCACACAGCCCTTATAAATGCTGTATATTGCTGAAAGCAGACAATACAGTTTTAAAAAAAAATCCCATAAGTCATTGCTGCATCCAGGACTGTATCATTGGACTAAATAATTGGCAGTAACAGTATTCTGGCTTAGAAGACTGGCTATTTTCCCCTTGAGAAGATACATGAATACTACAGCTACCATTTTAATAAGTGCTACAAAAGGATCCATTCAGAGATTTGATGACTTGTGAATAATTGAGAAGTAGTAAAAAGAAATCTTTTAATCTTAGTTTTTCTTCCACTTCGACATGATAACTTATTAAAGTATTTGCTGGCCAACATGAGACTTTTTCATTTTATAAATACAATTTGGGGTTTAACTTTAAACTAGATCAGATTATCATAATAAAAACAAAAACCACAAGAGCAACCATAATGGGTGAGATCATGGATCTAGGCCACAACTATCCACAACAGAGAGATGAAAACTAGCTTCCAATATTACAAAACACACTGCAGCCAAGATCCATGCATTTCCAGGTCACAATTACTCACATGAAGCACATACTTGAGGATGGCTGAAAACATCTGAAGTATTGCCCTGCATTAGTGCAGTTCATTATATGGCTCATTTTTAATTAGTATATACAGCAAGGCTTGTTCCAGTCAAGTGCAATAGAAAAATGTTGTCATGCCAAAGTGTTTAATTGAAAAAAATCTCATTTGCTATGATGGAATGAGGATTCACACCTCTGAGGTGTGAATTCTCATTCTATGATAGCAAATGAGATTTTTTTCAAACAACTCTCATGACCCCACTTTCACTTTTTCACACTTTCCTTTACTATGAATAATATGAGGAAGTAATCAATTTAGCACACTTCACCTTATGATGACAAACCTCATAAAAATAAATTCACCAAAATTCACCCCTCTGCCCAATCACTCTTAAATTGGGGATGGGTGGTAGCCTCCACCCATTAGGCACTATCTACCAGCCCACCCCACTCCTTTGGGGCAGATCCACTTTCTGCCCCCAATCTGCCCCAAAGACACCCAAACTTCAAAAATTCTCAAAAAATCAGCCCTCTGCCCAATCCCCCTGAAATTGGGGTGGTAGCCTCCACCCATTAGGCACTACCACCCCACCCCACTATTTTGGGGCAGATCCACTTTCTGCCCCCAAACTGCCCCAAAGTCCCTAAAACATCAAAAATTCTCAAAAAATCACCCCTTTGCCCAATCCCCATGAAATTGGGGTGGTAGCCTGCACCCATTAGGCACTACCACCCCACCCCACTCCTTTTGCCCAGATCCCATTCTATGCCCCCGAACTGCCCCAAAGTCACTAAAACTTTAAAAAATCACCAAAAATCAACCATGAACCAAATCACCCGAATTTTTGGGGTCCAAAATTTAGGTGATTCGGCTCGTGCCTGAAAAATATCGGGGGACATCGGGGTTGATTCGGTTCGGCCCCGAATCACCCGAAATTGTTCGTTTCGGGCACAGATCGTTCTCTGCCCGAAATTTTTTGCACATCCCTAACACAGATGGTTTTTAATTGCCTTTGATTGGGAAAAGACAAGAAAAAGAAAATAGTGTATGAAAGGAAGTATTTATCTGGGTTTCCATAGAAAGGTTTCATCTCTGGCATAAAGATTATCCATACACTAGGAAATGTCCCTGCACAGACTAGTGCAGTTATGCATACATTTTTAAAACACAGCAAGAATAACATTTAAGAATCCAAACACAACCTGTCATTCTATATTTATAATGAGAGAACAGGAGCGAAAACTTAGAAAGTAGGGTATAGAAACAAGGGAGTGTTTTTGTCATTCACTTTCATTTTATATATGCCAATTCAGTTTTTTTTAAATGTATAACACACCAAGAGCCTTTGGAATAAGGTGGGATATAAATCAGAAAAAACAAATTAATAAAGTTTCCATTAGAACTAGATAAAATGATCAACAGGCATGATGAGTAAAACATTGCTTTAGGCTGTAAATACTTATGAAAATGAAATTATGTAGCAAGCTCAGTGATAGAGCACATGCGTTTTACATGCGGAAGGCCCCAGATTCAATTTCCTGCGTCTCCACTTAAAAGAAAAAGATCTCGAGTAGTTCTGCTTTCTCTGAATCATTGGAAAGTTGATGCCAGTTAGAGTAGGCAGTACTGGGTTAGGCTGACCAATGGTCTAACTTGGTATAAAGCAGTTTCAGTGTTTATGCATTCATTTTGCATAGATATGCAACAGAGAGTCTGGCAAAATTCCAAACAGATTCAGCCTGCTAGAACATACAAATGGTTCAAAACATGGCTCCACAGTTGCGCCACAGTTACCACAGTTAAGGAAATTGTACTGTTTAAGCCTGCCTATGATCCACTAGATGGGACTTTTACACACAGCAGGCTTTACCACGGGTTTACTGGGAGGCTCTACTACGACCTCAAAGTTGTCTCAAAACCTGACGCAAACAGTGGATTTTTCTACCTCAGAGATAAATTGGGCTACACTCTAACATGTAGTGAAAAACCCGATTTGTGTGTGAACTGCCCCTGATAACTCACAGGGACTTTGGGGGTAAATCTGGCTGATATGTGAACGCACATGCTCCATTCTGGAGAAGATGCGAGTTAAAGGGATTTAAAAGCCTAGTGTGAAAAACTATCCACAGCCCTGTTGATTTCCTCGCAGTTTCTTCTCAACAACGGGGAACTCCGAGAAGGGCTCATACGAAAGAGTGAGTTAATAATATTGAATTAAACTGTCTTCCCTCTACATACATTCATAGTCCTACCTGAATTGCTCATAGTCAATAATGGCGGTGTGCTGAGGATCAGTAGCTGCAAAAATTTGCTTAATCTCTCTTGACCTAGGTTCTCCTATCACTTTCAATTTGTTCAAGATGATATTGATATTGGCCATAGGAAACTGGAAAAAAAGAGGGGTGGAACAGAACCTATATTTAGTATACACTATGTACTTTTTGGTGAACATACAACGTGAAGACTGAAAATTATAATAGCCAGCTGTTCTTTTCACTTTTGCCATATGCCTGTGCAGCACAGCATCTTACTTGTTGGGCTCATATCATATGCCAAAGTAGTTTCTGTAGAAGCTTTCAAAGCCATGCCAAGGTCCACTTGGGAGAACCATTTGCCAATGTACAGTCAGAATCTTATGCATCTATTTCCCAATCCCATAAAAAGAGTCTTTGCTCCTAGCAGTTACAGTAGCCACAGCTTGACAAACAAGTGGTCAGTGTATTCATTCTCTTCTCTCCCCCCTCCCCCCCCCCACTGCCCTGGCATGTGTGGTGATAGTGCTGGGAAGTGCTCTGTGTTGTCTCTTATTCCCTGTTTTAAAAAAGAGAGACCCGGCATGTAATGGGAAGTCAAGGTTTCCTACTACAAGAATGAGCATGGGAGAGCTGTGGGCCTGGAGATTACCTTCACCCCTCTCCCTCTCCTTCTCACTAGAGAGGGAAAGAGAGAGAAAATGTCTGTTGTTTTTTTGTTTGAAGCATACAACCGTTCTGCAATACACTAAAAAGAAATAAACAATGTACAAACCATGGTTTTTGATCCTGGTTTGTACATATTACAGAATTGTGGTTTACCAAATCCAAAGCAGAAGCCTTCATGCTTCTCATCATGTGTGTAAGAAAGAAAGAGAAGGGAGGGAGGAGCCCATGGGCCCATAGCTCTTTCAGGCTCATTCTAATACTGGGAAATCAAGGTTTCTCATTATGTCTGAACCCACCCATATCTGGAAGCATAACTACATGTACACTAATTCTTCTTGGTTTCTTCTGTGAGGAACTAAGAAGAAGAGAAAGCTTGGTTGACCAGTGTCATTGGGAATGCATGGAGGTTTGCCACCTTGTTGATACAAAGACTTTGTTGTTAGGGATGCAGAGTTTGATAGTGAAGAATTTGATGGAAAGGCACATAACACAAAATTGATATATCAACGGCTCTGTCCAATTCTCATGAATTTGTACCATGAAGCTGAATATGGATGCTGAGTGCAACCTGCCCATATGGTGAAGTAATTATGAAACTGCATTATCAGTTCCTCTGATAACCCTGCAATGTACAATACCCTCCAGCAATGTGTGAACAAATCTGAAAGAAAGAAAAAATACCTGTCCGAAATCCTAAACCATGTAAACCGCTTTGAGAACTTTGAAGAGTGGTATATAAACGTTTGTCATTGTCATAGTAGTGCCAGTGCAGTGAGAAGATCAGAACAGCACTTCCAGACTAACAACATCAGCATGTTGGGGGCAGGAGGACAAATTTCGACAAACTCCCCTTTCTCCAGGAAAATGTGACATCTGAAAATATGTCCCTAAGGGCTGTGCACAGCCCCCAGGGACAAATTTTCAGGTGGCACAGAGGACTTCCTGGGAATGGGGAGCTTATTAAAAATCTTATTTATTAAATAAGCTTATTGAAAATCTCTAAAAAGCTTATTAAAAGTCTCCAGCACACTGGTGCTGTTAGTCTGGAAATGCTGTTATTCTCATCCTCTTGCTGCACCAGGGCTTCCTTAGTCAGAATGTCAACCACTGTGTGCTAATAGGGGACATGACGCAAGAGTGAAGCAGCCATCACACAATCACTTTGCCCCATGTCTAGTTTTATGCACAACCCACAAACTCACAGTCACACCTGATTGTATGCAGAAGTCTGTGTGAATTGGCCCCAAATTGGCCAATGTCACACAGTAATTGAGCATAGCATCCATAGCAGTTGAGTGGATGAATTTAATTAGTTTGTTATTCCCACTTAAACAAATCTGCAAAATTCAATTTCATTTCTCTTTCTGAAAACTCCGAAGAAAATGAATCACCAAAGATAAATATATAAAAATATGACTATTACAGTTTGGTAAGTTATGCAGCTACGCAGAACATATTCAATCTAAAACATGCCCCCAACAGTGCTACCCTTTTCAACAACCTATTTTTATCTTCTCCATACTTGTTTGCTCTTTATCCCAGGGGCCCTGCACAACTGGTATGGGAAGGAGCAACCATAACAACTATCAGATGTTCTTAGGGATTTTGTTTGGTTAGCTTCCGTTTCTTTATCTATTGTATGGGAAAATCAACTGGTACAGCACAGACTGTATCAGCAGTTTCCCTTTTTGCTGTTTTATTCTTTCTGGAAATAAAGGCAGGATTAGGACATTATGAAAGTCAATCTGTGAGTCAATTGAATCATCAGGCACAGAGTAAACTCCATGATATTTACTCCATGACATCTCACATACAACAGGTTGAAGACCATTTTCACTGTGTTGATCTTGGGGTGAATAAACAAAGGCATTCAAAGCAACCATTATTTGAGCAAGATAATAAAACGGCATATGCCTTAAAGGCCAAATAAGGATTGGAAAGCACAGCTTGCCTCATTTGCATGCTTCTCCATGTAGTTGAAAGCATACTCATCAGCATCCACCAAAAGAAAGACGTGGCCATGGAAACACACTTTGGCTCCAACATACAAATCCTGAGCTGTGTAGTACTCAGACAGTTCACTCTTATAGAGCTCCTGCCCAGGCTTCTTAACACGACTTCTCTCCAGGAACTTCCCACCAATTACCCCTGTAACAAGAGAACCATAAACAAGCGGTGTCTTTCAGAGAATAATAATCTAGTATACACTTTAATATTAGACTGCACCCCCAAATTCCCTGCATCCATACTGAATTATCCATACCAACGGTGCCCACACAAGAATTATTTTCATCTTTTAAAAATGCAGATTTATAACATGGTTATTACAATGTATGACAAATATCTTTGTTGTTTGTCTTGAAGATGGCAGAAAATGATCTCTTTAAAGAGTTTCTACAATCCAGACACTAGCACTGGGAACTATTCCCTCATCTGAATTAAAACTAAATGCATTATGTTGTTTGAGTTAGCAACCCCTAATTAAGCTTTGGGTTAACAGGTATTCCTACCAGTACACTGAATTTTAGTAAAAGCTATTGAGCTATTGCAAGGCAAGAAAAGAAAATTAATGTACCTGCCCTACAGACTTATGTACTTGACCTACAGACTTATGACCTACAGACTTATGACTCCAAATATGACTTCATTTGGAGATTTATTTTTTCTATTTTATATCACATGCACATGTTTGTGAGAGTAAGGCACTGTAAGAAGTTGAAACTGCTTGTGTTATATAAAAGTAGTATGCTACACCTATATCATATGTAAAAGGAAAGCCATTGCAAAAGTGTTGCATCTTTAAAACAAAGTTAAAATGAACAGCATGCAAGAACAGAGCTTTTTCTTCGGCATGATAAGATGCTTATTCTGTAGCATGCAGAAGAACGGGCATCACATTTACCAGATTTTAGGAGAAAAAATTGCCAACTATAGCACATTGTGCTAAATAATTGGTACACTAACTCTAGCATGTTAATAGCTATATACTCCCAACTCATAGCCAAAAAGCATGCATTAGACACTATAAAATGTTTCATATGTATTATTTGGTGATATAAGTGTAATAATAAGGGACGGACAGTACAATAAAATGCCATTTAGAGTCAAAATAATAAGTGAATGCAAAATCCGCAGTACTTATTCAACCAGAGTTTATTATAGAAATCTTACTGTACAATATAACTGAAAGGTGAAAAATGCATTAAGGTAATAGTTAAGGCCCAACTGTAAAAACATGAATAAAAATGGAACAGGGTCACAACAACTTCCTCTCATCTAGTTATTAATGTGTCAGTTGGAGCAGGTGACTACATTACTAAGTCAAGGAAAGCTTTAAATATGACCATTGTTTCTAGATTTCGCTCCCTTAGACATTTTCTTAATGCTAAAAATATAAAGAAGGCATTTTTGCAAAGAAAAAAATATCAGACCAAAAAAAAAAAAAGACAAACTGATTACACAGAGGTAATGACACAGGGAACACAATCCAAACTAAGTTCTGTCCCTGATGCCAAGTTGTGGGAGACTAGACAGGAGAAGGTGCTTTTTGAACACATCATCAAGTTTATCCTGGTATAAACAGTACAAGGGAAGGGAAGCCTTTTTTACAAGTGTCTTTTTTAACACACACACACCACACACATACTAGTATGTAGAAAGAGCAGTTCCCCATGGGCACATTTCTCTTTATATTCAAAATGGGAGCATTAATGTGAAATACAATATTATTTCTCTCTCAAAAAATCTAGCATGTGGGTCAAAGTTCCCCCCACCCCCAGAAATGCACTTTGGGGTGTGTGTGTGTGTGTGTGTGTGTGTGTGTGTGTGTGTGTGTGTGTGAGAGAGAGAGAGAGAGAGAGAGAGAGAGAGAGAGAGAGTGTGTGTGTGTGTGTGTGTGTTTTCTGGTGGTGCCTCTGTGCTGAATGCACCACAGCAAACACACTTTTGTGACTGAGACTTAAAAGCTTTGTGCAGGAGGCGAAAAAACTTCATCTCCATGAATGGGGCGGGGTGGTGGGTGTGGGCAGACATAACACATTAGACTTCCCAATGCTGGCACAACATAAAGATATATAATAAGCTACATGTTTAATTATTGCTATGGAGTTATGTGATAAGACTTAAGGCAAAAATAAAATTTACCAAACACTACTTGAAAAGGGCCTCTTGCTCAGTTCAGTTCCTGTTTCAGTCATTAAACTAATATCAAAATGGCTTTTGACAACTCTATAGAAATTTTCACATCTCCTCCCAATCTCCAACAAACTTTAATGAGGCAAGGGCCAGTCTTAGTAGATGAAAATGCCTATTCCATCAAGTTATTTCTTGCATCATTTCCCACTGAACTGACAATGGGTCATATTCATTAATAAAAACTTCCCCCTTCTTTACCACGATTGCTTGCAATTGAGTTAGTCTCATACCTGTATTCCGCTGTGGGGGCTCAAACATTAAAATGGTGTCATCACTCAGAAAATAAGAAATAATGAATTTCCGGTCCTTGTCAATGGGATCAGTAGTAATAAATTGTGCAAGAAACCGCAGTATATTACTTTCGAGGCCTTGTCTATGATAGTAGAAGAAAAAAGAGATGTATGAAATTAAGAGAGTCTCACTTTTCTGTTAAGTGGAGATGCATTGTCTTTTAAAAAATAAAAATAAAACATAAATAATCAATGAGTTTCTATACCAGTTTGAGCCTTTCTAAACCAAGAAAATTATGCCATTGCACATGCCCAGTTTTGCCTTGCGTGAATTCATCTGTGCTTCTAAATGTATTCATTATGTGTGGGTTTTTTATTGTTGTTTTTTGGTTTTGAAAATGACTTCCAAACTAGTTTATATTCACAGCAATAAAACTTAAGAATCCATTCTAATATTAATTTTTAAAAGGTAATTTTTTTTTTTACTATCTGAAGTATCTATTTGGTGAAAAAGCATTATACAATTTTATAAATATATATGATAAATAATAAATGGTGCTCCTGAACCAGTTCTATGCTATATCTTACAAGATCTTCCACTGTCTGAAGTGGCAGATGTTGCAGTTATACAGAATTCTGCATATCTAGGCTCTCAGTCCATCATTCCACCAAAGCATTTTCCCATGCAAATTCACAGCAACCTAGATGCACTGATTCAAAAAAAGTTTAACTATTCTCAGAATCCCTTGGAAAAAACAGGCAGAGCATCACAAAGCAGCATAATGATTAGTCAGTGAAAGAAGGAAAAGGAAAACAATAGAAGAAGATATTCGCTTCCCCCCTACTGGAAGTGGAAACTAGTGAGGGTTTTTTTTTTTTACATATGTGGTTCTTATCACATCCTTTTGGAGCCAAGACTTTGAAGTTCATGAAAATTTAGACATTTATACTTAAGAGATCAGACCCTAATTTCTGATAATTTATTACCTGCCTGGTAGGAGTTGTGAATACTGCAAAGTCCATTTGTAATATCACTTGACACTTAAAATGAAATGACAATACCCTACTGCTCACCTTTCCATGCTGAAATTTTTAAAAAGAGAGAGTTCTGAAAAGTGCTTTTGCTCAGATACCTGTCTTTTTCTAAGAACTTCTTGAAGTCTTTTTGGGGTGGTTTGGGAAGCAAGCCCACGCAAGAGCAAAGAGAGTCTTCTTCGGAGCCAAATCCATTGTATGGAGGATACTTTCTTTCTATTTTTGGAAGAGGAGGCGCCTTGTATGGAACGGGAGTAAAGTCCTCTACAAAACAAAATTAACAACCAACATTTTACCATTTAGGTAAAATACTAAATACTTTTAGAATGGTTCTGTATTTCAGTATCAACTTTGCAGTAAACACTGCTGTTTGTATTAGAAAAGCAAAAATGTCCTCTAAAAACAGTACAGTCAGTCAATGTATTTGTGTAGCCAATGGTCATTATTCCTCTAAACAGGAAACCCAAACTTTAAAAATATTTTTAAGTTTTGTCCTCTGGGAGCATGTTGCTATTGAAATTTTTCTCTGCTTTCTATCAGCTTCTCTCTATGGCTGGGAAAAACTCAAATATTTCTGTGAGCCTTGGTAGATTGCCAACACAGTCCTTATTATCCTAGCAAAGGACCCAGTTTCTTTTCTCAAATACTGCCTTAATAGTGGTGTACTGATTTGAACTCATTTTGTAAAGATGATAAATGTATCAATATCACTCCAGTCAACAATCTGTAATTTGCATGTGATCACCTTGTCTTTTGTGTACCAACAGCCAGGTTATGTGAAAGTATTTAGGGTTAAGCCAATTTAGTTCCATTAAATGCAACTGATTTACAGCAGCAAATTTTTGCTGTTTTTAAAAATATTATGGACCGAAGACTAAACATAATGAGCTTGCAAACAATTAGATCCGAAAAGATGTGTATGATGATGATTAACAGATTAATGGTGTGTTTGTGTTCTCTGAGATGAAAGAAATGTAAAATTCTCTAATGTATGCTAAGTTTCCTATAGGTATGCATAACAAATAGAACTCTGATTAAGATCTTTCTTGCATTCCAACAGTGCCATCTAGTGCAACTGTAGTAGATGGGCTAAAGAAAAATAGTAAGTTGAAGTGATATTCCTAAAGAGGCCAAAGACATCACAGAGTCAGCTCTAACACCTCGGTTCTACTGTGGCATCAACCATTTATAAATTCAACATATTGCAGCCCCCTACTAAACCACTTTTTTTTAACAATTTGGAAGGTATTTCATGGACCAAATGTAAAAGCCTTGTTGAAATCCACATATACTGTGAGAACCTAGTTCATTACCTCATTACTTTGTTAAAGAAGGCATTTAAGTTGGCTAATCAACTTTTTTTTTAGGTACTCAATGTTCAATAGTCAATTATACTAAAGGTTTTTAAAAATAATAGCTGATATCCAGACTAATGTTGCATACACTCAAAAACAGGGGAGAGGCTATTTTGCCAATCTTTCTTTTTCCGCAGCCCACTATACCTCCCAAAAATAGGTCCCTGAGAGTTGCAGGACTTCCAGGGACCCATTTTCAGGAGGCGCCGTGGCCTGCAGAGGAAAGAGGAGTTACGTGAAAATTTTCGCTCCCCTGTAGCATGCACAAAACCTTTTTCAACAGCACAATGTTAGTCTGGATGTCAGCCAACCTCTTTATCAGATAGCAGAATTTTATTAAGAGTTGAATGATGCAATAATTATTTTGGTTTTAAAGCTAGCCATGACTGAAGCTGACCATAGTTAATGCCTGTTTGATGTTTTTATTTGCATATCATAAGGAGCACTGCCTGTCATGATGAACATGTCAAGCTAGTTCTGAAATCCTGAAAGAAACATTGGGTTAACCTTTATAGATAATTCTGCACCTATGGGTGGATACATAGGATTATTCTGTAAAGCTTAATCTATACTGCATAAAGGAAAACTGCATTATACCCTGATCCTGAGCACATTTACTTGGAAGTAAGTTTCACTGATTTCAATTAGCTTGACAAAGAACTGTACCTCTAATCATTAACATGTTCTAAATGCACTCATGAACAAGTTAGGAGTAAATTCAGCATAGAAATAACTATTTCCTTCTCGAACTGAATCTTGACACTTCCTAATTTAATGAAACTATCAGAACAAATGACAACAGAAATACCAGTAGACTAACTGAAATCTGAGATCATTACAATTTGACAACAGTAAAATCAACTTATCTTCAAGAAATTATGTTTTTAAAAGAATGAGCCGATCCCGCACAGAGCATCTGTGTGCTCTTTGGGGCCGGCTGTTCCCCCTCCCACTCCCTCCTGCCCCGCTCTCTAGTGCCCCCCTCCCCCCTCAAGCCCCATACTCTCTTGCCCTCCCCCACTTTCTTTGCTTCCCTTCCTCCACCCATACCTGCACAGAGCAGCTGCATGGGGTGGCAGGCAGCCAAAAAGGGCCCCACCGCTGCCGTTCCTCCTCCCGGGCGGCGAACAGGGAAGCCCTGCCACCTGTTTCCCTCCCGTCCCTCCAACAGGTGCTGGGGCTGCGCCTCACCAGAGCTTGGCCCCCACCGTCCATTCCCCACTCATCCCCGCCGGCAATGCCCGGGCCAGGACCAGTCCATCCCACTGACTCTCACCTCCTCCCAGCCCAGGGCTAGGCCTGCAGCTGCCACCACCTCCTCACAGCGGCTGGGCCAACCGGCACCCAGCCAATCAGGCGCCTCCCTCGCCAGCACACATAGCCTTGCCACATCCCCACGCTGGCTGGCTAAGAGAAATAATTATATAGATTTGACAGAGAAAAACAGTTTTAAAAGAATAAAACTGTATATTAATATATACTGCTGTGCTACCAGTGTTCCCTTTAACAGGGATTCCCAGATGTTGCTGACTACAACTCTCATAATCTCCAAGAAAAAGTCACTGCAGTTGGGGATTCTGGGACTTGTAGTCAACAACATCAGGGATTCCTTCTTAGAGGGAACAGTGGTGCTTACACATTATATATATAGTGTTAATATATATTGCTGTGCTAACACATCTCACATCTTTTGGCAAAGGAAGAAAATTTCACTTTGGACTCAACTCATTTCTTTTTAGATATACAGTCATCCCTTGCCAACCACGGTTTTACCAACTTCAGTTTTGATTATATGCTAATGGGAAATTGTGATAGGTCTTGCCAACTGAGACCTGAGTATCTGTGTTTTGTGAAGTTTTTTCATGATTTTGGAGGGGTTTCAGCAATTTGGAGGGGGTTAGAGGTTTGATCGGCTCATTCCTCTTGGTGACCCTTGCGAGCTAACCCTTGCTGAACTTGCTGTCCCTTGCTAATTTAAAATGCCTTTGAGTGATTTGGGGAGGGGGGGGGGATTCAAAAAATGTCCAGAGATTCGATCTGCTCATTCGTCTTGTTGACTCTTGGCAATATTACAGGATTTTTTTGTGATTTTTAGGAAAAAAAAGTATTTTTCTCCTTTATTGTAGGCCTTTTTTGCGGTTGTGGTTCCCCTATCCCTGTTTCTCATAAACTTTCATGCCTCACTAACTGTGAATTTGCCAACAGCGAGGTATTTGCCAGAACCCTAGCGGTTGCAGAAGGATGACTGTATAAATCTTATGTATGGCATTTCCCCATAAACAAAGTAAAAACTATCTATCTTAGGAATGCGCAAACAGGTTTGACGTCGAACATGTTCAACGTCAAACTGGTTTGGTTCGACCATTCAGGATCAAACTTAACCATCCCCTGTTCGACCCCGGATCAAACACCCCACCCAACCGTTCGGGGGGGTTCACAAACACTCTCTCTCTCTCTCTCTCTATATATATATATAATGCAATGGAAGGGTTCATGGAAGTTCCCCCTCCCACTGCTGGCCTCCCTTGATGCCCATACCGCGCGGACGGCCAGCTCTTGGGCTCACTGGCCGGCCATTTTGGAGGCCAATTGTGCAGGTGCGGTGGCCTCTAGAATGGCCACCGCGCTGGAGGGGGAAGGCCCAAACGGGCAGAAAAGCCAGCCGGCCAGCAGGTATGACCATCAAGGGAGGCTGGCGGGGGGAGGAACCTCTGGGGACACTCCCCCCCCCCGCTGCCTCCAACAACGGGTGTAAGTAAAAAAAAAATTTTTTTTAATTAGACCAGACCGAATGAGGTGGGGGTGGTTGAGGAGGTGTTGGACCAAACTGGCCCAGTCCAGTTCGAACTTGAACTGAACAGACCAGGTGGTTCCTTGCACACCCCTAATGCCGCCCTGAGCTATTTTGGAAGGGCGGTATAAAAATCAAATCAAATCAAATCAAATAAACAAACAAACAAATAAATAATCTATCTATCTACGACAGTCATACAGTATATATAGACCAGAGTAAAGGCTTTCTCATTTTGCCTCAGGCTCCACAAAGCTGGTAAATTGGAACCTAAGTCTAATGCCTTAACAGACATATCACATCATCAGTAATGATGCTGTGCAATGTCACAAATTGTGCTCACTTCCAACTTGCCCTCCATGCACCCACACTTTTCCTTGGTCTTTGAGGCCCAAATCAATAATCTATCATGGCTGGATTACGGCAATGTGTTTTATGTGGGGCTGCCCTTAAAAGATATTCAGAAACTTCAGTTGGTGCAGAATGCAGCTGCCAATGTTGAGAGAGGCAAAACTGTCATACACCCAGGACAGGGACTTCTCTGTTGTTGCCCCCAGGCTCTGGAATACTTTCCCAGTGAATGTCCGCTCTTTGACATATGTAGTTGCTTTTTAAAAACAACAGAATACCTGTTTATTTGTTCAAGCTTTTACCCCTTAGGGCTGCCAGGTCTCTCAGCTCTCCTGCTTCTGTTTGTCCTTTTTATGGTGGTTTTTTAATTGTGTGTGGTATGGTTTTTATTGTTTAACTGTTATTTTTATGGAGTTTTATTGTTTTAACTTTTGTAAACCACCTTGGGATGCCTTATGAAATGAGGTATAAATATTGAATAAATACATACATAAAAATATGAGGAGGATGGAGTGCCTGGTATCAGCAAAAATGCCACTCATTGTCCTGGCCCTGCGTTGCCTTATGAAGCATCTGAGCTTTATTGCAGGGGTTTTCAAACTTGGGTTGCTATATGTTGTTGGACTACAACCCCCATCATCTCCATCCATTGCCTGTATATATTCTACAGGAAAACTCATTATGTTTCTTTTCCAGATCCAGAGTAAGAAAATTAAATTCTCACATCATCCAGAGTGAAAGAGTAAGCCTGTCTGGGAAACCATGTGACCCCTTCACCTTCCAGAGTAGTGTCCTCCTTATACTTGTGCTCTGTGCAACAGCTGAGGCTTTGAAAACAGGAGTGGAAGGGACCATAGACTATAGAAGACACTAATGACTCTAGCATCTTTATGGGAGCATCTTCTAAGTTGTTAGCATCTTCTAAGCCTATAGTCCAACAGAAGAGAGGCAAGGCAGTGACAGACGAACAACTGATAAACTATCTCCCTGAGCTTAGGACAAGCTCCAGATGGTGCTGCCATCCAGCCATGACTAGAATGCACCATAAAACCTCTTTTCTGTTGAATCAGGAGAAGGATGATGAAGGGTGCTAGAAGATGGACCCTCCCAACTGCAGAACCTGTCCTGCAAGCTAATGATGTAAACAACAAACAGTCATGAGTCACCTCACAAAATAATTCTTCTAGCAATGCAGATGCTTCCTAGCATAGGACCAGGAAAATAATGGGCATCTTTGCTGGTGCCATCCTGATTTGGGTATCAAAGACCAAAAAAAATGTGTGTGCATGGAGGACGAGTATAAGTGAACATAATTTGTGACATTGCACAACATCATTACTGATGACGTGGCATGTCTATTGAATCAATTTTAATTTCCAGTTTCTTGGCTTTGTGGAGCTTGAGCCTAAATGAGATAGCCTTAACTCTGGTCTGAAATCGGCAGTGGTTTGTGAAAAGGGGATTTATCATTACAGTGTTGGCAACCCAATACCCTCCCCAATGTCACATTTTAGTGTTGATTCTAATGAACATTGTATAATGTAATGCAGTGAATTCAATTGAATTATATTTTATATATTTCTAAAACAATTGAAGATTATTCTGCATTTTTGTGGAGTCTTATAACAGTGTAGTAGAACCAGTATAGTATAGTAGTTAGTGTTGGACTAGGACTGGGCAGATCTGAGTTCAAATCCCTATTCAGCCATAAAACTCACTGGGTGACTCTGCCAGTTGCTTCTCTCTCTGCCTAATTTACCTCACAGGGTTGCTCTGAGGATAAACAAAATAACCATGTTATTTTGGGCTCTAATTCGGAAGCAGGCACAGGACTCCAGTGTGCAGACTTTGCTTCCCCAGTGGTAAAGGCTGTTCCATTCACTTCAATGGAGGAATAATTTCTCTACATGCATAATCTTTGTATCAGAGGAGCTAAAATTCCCTAAAGTATTTGAACAGCCAAATATGCAGGAGCTCCATGGGTGTACTGATTCTAAATCAGTAATGGATCAAAGCACTGATCTACAAAGTTATTGTATGCTACTAAATTATATATTTTAAAGATATATACATATTAAACTAAAACCTCTCCTGCGGGATATTTGGAGCTTTCACACTAGTTCCAAGTGTGACCTTATTTCCTGAGCACACACTGCTGCACACTTCTGTGTTATTTTATTGTGCAAGCGTACCCTCTGAAGAGCAGGGACCCCACATGCTTTTCACTGTGCCACCTGATGGCCAACTCTTACTCTCAGAGGAACCAGCCCTTTTCCCCACTTGTCACAAAAGTAGTAATGAAAAATAATGGGGTTTTCTCAGAATTCCAGAGCTGACCATCAGGGAACACTACAAAAAGCATGCAAGGTCCCTACTTGGCATGTGTACAGAGAGTAATGTCTCACAAGGAAGTAGCTCATGTGCCTGCATTAGTTTGTGTATGGGGAACTTACAAAATACACTTGGAACTTGCAAAAAAGCTTTGAATTGCCCACAGTTAATTGCCATCTGAAATACCCCTATAAACATAAAGTGTCTACAAAAATTCACATTTTACATAATTTAAGAACATAACAGCCCTGCTGGATCATGCTCAAGGTCTATCTAGTCCAGGATCCTGTTTCACACAGTGGCCCACCAGATGCCTCTGAGAAGCCCACAGGCAAGAGGTGAGGGTATGCCCTCTCTCTTGCTGTTACTCCCCTGCATCTGGTATTTAGAAGCATCTTGCTTCTGAGGCGGAGGTGGCTTATAGGCACCAACTAGCACATCAAAGTATCAGCACATGATAAATGAGCATATCAGTTTAGCGGTATTGCTACTTACTGATTCCATACTTTGTCTTATAATATTCTTTGGTAAATTCATCACAGTCGCAGAGCAATATCTTTCTTCCCCAAACATTGATTACTGACCCTATAGTCAGGTCACAGTCTTTATAAAATTCCAGATGCACAGCTCCTGTCTAGTAATAGGAAAAATTATACACTAGAATCTACATAAGTCTCACATGAAGATGAAATTTTCAGAAGAGGAAACTTGAAATAAGAGAGGCAGTCTTAACAAATCCCTTTATTTCTGCGCCCGCCCACCTAAACCCTCACCCTCATTCCTGGCCAAGGCAATTTTCAAGATTGTATATGAGTACAACAAAAATATAGAATTCAAAAACACACAGTCTTGTTTATTATCTTCTTTACAAATAATTTTGTATGCTATATGTAATAACTTTTTTAAAATATCACCACCACAAATAGCTGCATTCTACAGAGTCAGCAGCGTAGCAAGGTTGGAGTAGGCCCAGAGACAAGATTTTAAAATGGTCCCCCCACCCATCACTGAAGCTCACCTCATGAAGTAGAGAAATCTTAAATGAGGCTGAATAGTGGTAACAAAAAGCATAGTAAAATTTATATAAACCTATGTGCCACAATAGAACATCATCCTAAATTATTTTTTAAAAGGTTTTGTAAATTGTGGATGATGCAAGTCATTTAATGGTACTAGAAAAATGCTGTTCTGGTAGCTCCAGGTCTTAACATGCACATCAATTTCGGAGGATGAATACAACTGAAGGAAGCCCGGGCGAGTGCGCAGCTAGGGGAGTCAGTCATGTGACTTGCCTCTGCCCCCCACCCAAGGCACTGGGCCCCCAGACAACTGTCTCCCCTTGCCCTATTATAGTGATGCCCCTGTAAAGAGTGTAGTTGCTTGGTTTAGCTTACCTTGCGATTGTCCAGAATGTAACGGCCTCTATTTCCTACTAATCCTCCAAACACATTGAGCACTGTTCGATCTGTAATTGTACCAGGCTGGTACAGTCCAACTGGAGCATACTGTGAAAGGGGAAAGGAAATAAGCTGAGCTATCAGACCAACATAAAATAATTAACCTGTAATCCTAAATTTTACAAAATAATGTTTTACACTCTTATTTTACTTTGTTAATGAATATAATGCTACATTTGAGCTGCTATATCCACCAAGCAACATACTATAGTATTACTGCTGACATGGTTCAAACCAAGCATGACAGAGAAAAGCTGGCTGCGCTTTGGAATTATGAATCCAACCCAATACAAATAAGAGACAGAAAATCAAGAAATATATTGCACCCCAATAAACCTCTAATCAAAGGATTGCTGTGGTACTCTTTAAAAAACCTCACATATAGATACATAAATCCTAGCAACTGATATTTGAACTTATCAAAAGTTACGCATCCAACTATTTTGCATTTGTCAGTAGATATCTCAGCTACATAGTATACACATAAAATGATGATTTATCTTATGTGTTTTTTCAGCTTTTCTATAGCATTGCACACAAGGTGGTTTACCATAATTTAGGTCTTCTGAAAATATCCAGGTCTGGGCTTTGGCAAATATCAGAGGTGGGGGAGGGCAAAATGAGAAAGCAATTCCACAATCAATAGTCCATTCTCATTAAATGGAAATGATGTATGGAAACAACACTTTGTTGCCGACAGAATGCATTAGAGGTTTCATTAAGGCATAATGGGCAGACGATTTTTTAAATTTGGAGAGCACACACTGCACTTGGGTTGTTACCAAGATAAAACAACCCTCCTCTGGGTCCTCCACTGTCCCATTGAAATGAAAAAGAGACAAATCACAGGAAATGTAATGGATTGCATCCAGTGCATTCAAGCTATCATTTAAAACCATATATTTTAAATGATATTTTTCATATATGTATTTACCTTTGGTAGCTTCTGTCTATTGAGGAACAGAGGCACAGCATCCCGACCTGAATTCACTGGTATCACTTCTTTTATTTCGATTGTGTCATCAGCTAAAAAATAATGTAGCACCAGTTCTCGGACATCCCCAAACATGGTTTCAGTGTCATTCCACACACCATAAAAACGTAAAACATGTCCATCATGTTCCAGAAACTGTCGAAGTGTATCAAAGCGCTCATACGGACGCAAAGGCGTCATGCTATCTATCAGCTGTAAATCGAGAAAAAGATAAGAGCATTTCTTAAATTATCAACGCTTAAGTACAGAAACAAATCTAGATGCATCTGGGTAGCTTTTCATGACAAGGTTTACTTTTTCAGTTTCTTGAAGAAAAAACATTCCTTGCAAAATAGCAGAGGTAGAAGACTTAGGGACAAACTAGAGACGACTAGGTCATGTTTGATTTCGCATGGCGGGTTAATGAATACGAACACGATTATTTATATACCGCTTTTCAACCAAAGTTACATAAGTGGTTTATATAGATATAAATAAATAAAATGGCTCCCTGTCCTCAAAGGGCTCACAATCTCAAAAAGAAACACAAGATAGACACCAGCAGCAGCCACTGGAGGGATGCTGTGCAGCTCTGTTTGTTTAAACAAACAAATAGAGATGCAAGGGCCCTGATTCTGGCAGTGCCAGAACCTGAGGGGTGTACTCATGAATCAAATGGGCTGTAACCCAAAATTTGGCTTTAAAAAATCTGGCAACTAATTGGGACCACACCATTGATGGGGGTGAATTTAACCCTCTCCCTTCCATGGTCTTGATCAAAATCGAGGATCCCCCCTGCCATGGCTCCTGTTTGCTTGGGAGGACTGCTGCCACTGGCACCAATAGTAACTTTCCTCCCAGTACAGCAGTGGGTTTCCTCCCAGTACAGCAGTACAGCCCCAAACCAGAATGCGACCATAGCGGGGGCAAAGGTTTAAATCCCCTCCCCTCGTGCTATGGTCCCAATGCAGATTAGGGCCCCTGTAGCTATTTATGGGGGAGACCCCAAAACACACAGGTACAAACAACACATTCAAAGATGGGCCCTCATTGGAGAGAGAGTGGAAATATAAGGGAAATATGGCGATATATAATCTGTGAGAACAGGAATATATGCTGAATGGAAAACATAGCTCTGAGGAAATGGCAGTGAGTAGCATGAGGAAGAGCTGGGGGTAGGGGGTTGAAAAGGAAATGAGTTAAAAAGAAATAGCTCATGACCAGCACTGGAACAGCCTGGCAGTGACACCAAAACAGCTTGTGGAGAGGTCCACAAAGACCCAGTTCAAGTGATACCAGACTCTGTCCATGTGAAACCGCCCAGAGACGTCAGTTTTGGGCAGCATACAAATGTGCTAAATAAACAAATTTGCTAAAAAATATAACTAAAGAAATATCAGAGACATGGTTTACCTTTATAAAGCTAAAATGTTATACTCATAAATATTCTGTAGGGGGACAAAGAACAGAGGAATAAATAAAGCACAAAGCAAAGATACCTTCAACCTTTCACTTCTTTGGAACACTTACTTTAAACATTATGACATCACAGAGGACAGATGCAGAAGGATGGGAGTGGGAGGCAGTGAGTGCAGGACTAGGAAAGAAGTCATGGAGGAAGGCAGGGAGTCAAGCCTAGGTGGGGTGAAAAGGGCATGCAGCCAAGGGAAGAGGAGAAAGTGGGCAAAGAGCCAATAGGGAATGAAATGGCTGAACGTCTGTTTTGGTCTGTCAGAGCCAGCCACTGACTGAACTGCTATGATGCCAGAAACCAGGAAAGTGGCAGTTGTAAATGTTAAAAATCAAGTGAGGAAAATTAAAGGTCAGTTTAGAAGAGGAAGGGATGCCTTGTATAGGGACAATGGGAGCAATATGCTCTAGGAGGGCCATGGAGGCAAGAGGTTAAAAGCCAAAGCAGTGTGGCATAGCAAATGGATTTGCTATGGAAGTGCTGGATTTGGGACAGGAAGATGTGAATTCAGATCTCTGCTCAGCCATGAAACTTACTAATCTTGGACAAGTCACCATCTTTCAGCCTAACCTCCTGCTTAGGATTGTCAATCAAGTGGGACAACACCAGGCACAACACTCTGGGGCTATTCTCATGAGCAGCCAAGACCGGGCTAGGGCAGCTAAGCCTGGGCTTAGCTGTCCATGGGAAACTGTGAGAGCCAACCAGCTCCCTGCAGTGTCTCAGAGGCAAACCTGGCTAAGAAGCTGGGCTCTTAAATGAGGTTAATGGAGCAAGCACCCCTGTAACCTCATTTACCTGACCGTCTGTCAATGCCGGCTGCTTTCAGCCAACACTGAAGCACTGGCGGATGCCTGCCCATTGCTGGGTAGATCTCCACAATGCACCGTGCACTCACATGGTGGAATTCCGTGGGATTCATAGAGGCTGGGATGATGCATCCTAACCCTCTGCACCACCGTGCTGCCCGTGGCAGCTGCTGACCATCTGGGTGCATTATCCACGCGCCCAGAACCCCCTACCCAGATCATCTGTGGGGTAAGCAAGCTTCTGCTGCCTTCCCCGCCGCCCATCCTCAAGCCCTCTCATGCGATCATGAGAAAGGGCTCCCAGTGTTCCTGGAAGGAAGGGTGGGATACAAGCAAAATAACCAGCATCTAGAAGGCAGTAGCAGTCTGGAGAAAACATCCTATAAGGCTCAGCATGCTGTTAGCTGGAAGGAGTGCAGAGAATTGTGTTGGTGAAATTTCACATTATTTCTAAATAAACAGACAATCATTAACATTAAATTTACTGTACATCTGGGATTATTCTGAAGGACAAAAAATAGCAAGTAGTTAAAGCAGATATTGCTCTTGCATTTTCCATACAATTTAAAGTGATGGTTTTTAAAAGAGCCAAGGGGCAGAAAATAGGGATATAGATAATGTAAAGACAAAAATCAATGGCAATAATACCCATTGTCCTCTCAGCTATAGATACCACTCCCTTATCAATCAAATATTGTCTCAGGAGGAGTCAGATTCTGCGATGCATTGTTATAACAATACAGCAATGAATTATTCCTCTAAATCTGCCATAGACTGACACACTAGTCTCCTGGAGATTTTTCAGACGGCGACTTTACTTTGGGAGTGTGGGTGTGCATTCACATATCAACCAGATTTACCCCAAAGTCTGTGTGATATTTCAGAGAGTACTTCACACACGATTCGGATTTCCCCCTCCATATTGGAACCTGGCGCAATTTATGTCCGGGTTAAAAAAAACCTCCTTTTGTGTCATAGTATCCGTTATGCCCCAAACTTGCAGTAAAGCCTTGCAGTAAACCTGTGGTAAAGCCTGCTGTCTGAAAAGCCTCCTGGAGAATATATCACAGTTAGATTCACCAGATTTAGCTGGGATTAAGCTATACATTCCCAGTCAATTATTTTACATGCCAGCTAAAACACCAAATACTGTACAGTAAATAAATAACAGTGGTAATATATATAGCTTCCCCAACAGTTGTTATGTGCAGTTCTCAACTAAAAACAGTCTCATCACAATTTCCCCCTCTAGAGACTGGGGAGAAAATAAGATTAATCCAATTAGAAGAACATAATAGCTTTGTTCTCTGACTTGTTATCTGGAATCTGCATTGATTTTGTGTCCTCAATTCTCTAAAAAAGAAAGAAAATAAAAGAAAGATGCACTCTTTTCCTACAGATTTTGTTTTCCTCCCTTGCCTCATGTTGTCTTGCAAAGGGACTGGCATAGGAGAGAACAAATGATAACACAGAAAGTTATATGAAATGAAGCTGAAAGTTACTAGTTATGCATAAACCAGGATCCCAGTTCAATCTGCAATTTTAAAGGTTATAATAGTGCTTCCACTCATCCCAAGATTTATTACAAATGTTACAAATAGAAGCTGTAATCATTTTGCACATTAAATGTTTTAGACTACAGCTAGGTTCTTGACAAATTACACTGAAGGTCTTCAGTAAAAATGTGGGAAAGGCTGGTTAAGTCTGGCCAAGAAATGTCAGTTCAACAGATTTATTCTGTCTAATCTCTCCCTAGAGTATCTATTTATCACTATGTTTCTCTTCCAGGTCTTCAAACAAACTTGCTATGAATACATTACAGCCTCATTCAGCACAACAAAATGACTGCCAAAAACATTCAGTGGGATCAGCAAGAATACCATTTAAATCACAGTGTTCTCATAAGGGATATATAGAGGAACAAAGAGTTCAGGTAATCAGAAGCTTCACATAATTGAGATTCTCTTGTATTGTTTTATTTGATAGATACCTGAAGGAGAGATTTGGCAGCTAATTTTGTATCCGTATATAAAATTCAGCCTCCACTTGTTTGTACCCATTCATACCAATTTCACCCAGCCTCTAACTGAACCCCTGCTGAACCCCTGAGCAAAGAGGCACCTTTTAAAAGTGGTGATTCTCTTTATTTAGCAGGAGGAGAGCAACTGGCCCTATCCATCCCCAGCACAGCATCCCTCCAGTTGCTGTTGTCTATCTTATTTTTCTTTTTTTAGATTGTGAGCCCTTTGGGGACAGGGGACTATTTTATTTCTCTATTAATATCTATGCAAACCGCTTTGGAAACTCTTTGTTGAAAAGCAGTATATAAGTATTTGTTGTATTCGTATTCTCCTGGCTTTGGTTCCTGGACTTAGGATAAGGTTTTCCCCAGTTCAAACCAATGTAGCCTTCCACTTCTACGCAAGAACAATATATATGAATACAGTGTGACATAACTGTGTGAGCACACCCTTAACCTTGACTACCTGGCGGGTTTGCCAGCGAGGTACTGCTGGGAACCACATACTCCCGGCAGTTCTCATAGGCACCCAAGCCTGGGCTTAGCCTTAGCCCAGTCTTGACTGCTCGTGAGAACAGCCTCTAAAAGTCTGTGCAGCAAGGCTATCCTGGAGGTCAAGGAATGAAGAAGAGACACTGGGAACCAGTCAACACTCCCAATGGTTTGCTTAAGAATATATCACCTGCATAAAGAGCACACATTTCTGGGTTTAATTATTCCTTTTCTTAACATTAAATAGTGTTCATGTGAACATGAGGTTGGCACACATATTTGTTAATTACATTTATACTGAACTAATCAAGATTTTTTTAATCCCAATTACCACCATTCTGCATATGTAACAAGTTCTCCAAAGGCTTTGGGAGGCTTAAATCATAACTACAAAGGCTTTTAAGAACATCAGTTGAGAGGCCTCAAAAAGATGCAAAGTAATATGCAGCTGTATTATCCAGCCTTTAGCTAGAGCAATAAACAAACTACTACTATAGTTGTAACAGACCATACTGCTTTTTTAGGAAGATTTGATATTGGTTTTTCCTGTGTTTTGCATCACTTGAGTTGTCACATTTATGATAAACAACATTATATATTAAAAAGCTAAATAATAAGTAAATAAATTTGAGGAAACAATTTCATATTAAAATATATTAAAATAATTTCTCTTCTGCTTTTATAGCACTGGTTTTTACATGCCCACCATTTAACAATTATTTGCATTTAAAAACATAACATGCCAGATTTCACAAGAGTCATCTAAATGTCTGCTGGTTCCTATATGAAGCTGTGCATAAAATATAAAAAGCAGACTAATTATTATTATTATTATTATATTTATATCCTGCTCTTCCTCCAAGAAGCCCAGAGCGGTGTACTGCATACTTGAGTTTCTCTTTCACAACAACCCTGTGAAGTAGGTTAGGCTGAGAGAGAAGTGACTGGCCCAGAGTCACCCAGCTAGTTTCATGGCTGAATGGGGAATGAACTTGGGTTTCCCCGGTCCTAGTCCAGCACTCTAACCACTGTACCACGTTGGCTCCAAGTTTACAAAACTGTATTCATTGCTGGTAGATTAAAAACAACAGATTTTACACTGATGGTAGAGAAAATTATACAGATATAAACTGTATACAATTTTGTTTCTGTGTTCTTCAGGTCAAACATAGGAACATAGGCAGCTGCCATATACTGAGTCAGACCCTTGGTCTATCTAGCTCAGCATTGTCTACATAGACTGGCAGCAGCTTCTCCAAGGTTGCACGAAGGAAGCTCTCTCAGCCCTATCTTGGAGATGCTGCAAGGGAGGGAACTTCAAACCTTCTGCTCTTTCCAGAGCCGCTCCATCCCTTCATTATGAAGAGAGAAGAATTCAATTAAGGTAAATCTATTGTCTGTTACAGGTATCTCTTAGTATCCAGTCATAAAAAAACCTACCGGTTTAGGACTAGAATTAAGGGAATATCAATCTGGCTCAAGCTTCACAAAGCCAGGAAACTGGAACCTAAGGCTGATAACTTAATAGACGTGCCACATGATCAATAATAATGTTGTGCAATGTCACTAATTGTACTTGCTCACAACTTGTCTTCCATGCATCCACATTTTTCCTTGGTCTTTGAAGCTCAAATCAAGACGGGGAGGGTGGGGTGCTTGGCAGTAAAGATGACTCGCGTTGTCCTGGTCCTGTGCTGCCTTATGAAGCGTCTGAGCCTTACTGCAGGGGTTTTCAAACTTGGGTTGCCAGATATTGTTAGACTACAACTCCCATCAGCCATCTGGGAATGATGGAAGTTGTAGCCAACAGCCTCTGCCAACCCAAGTTTGAAAACCCCTGCCTCACTGCATTGCTATCGGAAAACCCATTATGTTGCATTCCCTGATTCAGAGTTAGAAGCTTGAACTCTCGCATCATTCAGCAGGGGAACTCCTGGGACCAGGCAGTGTGGTTAGCTCCTGGAGTGCCAGGGCAAGCCTCCCTGCCTGGAGTACCATGTGACCCCTTTGCCTACTGACAGAGGTGCACCTAGGAAATGTTGGAGCCTGGACCTAAAGGCTTTTGGAGGCCCCTCCCCTGCAAATTAAGCATCATCATGCTCGGCCGGGCGACCTCACCACCCAGGACAGACTGAAGAGGATTTGTGGGCCCCCAGGGGCTGTGGAGGCCCTAGACTTCGGCCCCGAAGTCCAGGGGTAAGAGCGCCACTGCCTACTGGAACAGTGTCCTCCTTCTCCCCCTCCCTCTCTGGTGCTCCATGAACCAGCTGAAGTTTTAAAAACAGAACTGGAAGGGACCATAGACGATTGAAGACACTAGTGACTCTAGCATCTTTTATAGTCTATGGGACTATAGACAGCACTACAGTTTTTAACATCTTCTATGTCTATAGTCTGGCTCGGGTTGCCAACATTCCATTGCCTGAATAAGGGAAACAAGTGAGGGGGGGATCTGGGGTGGGGCCATCTCAGGGGCGGGCCCCTGCCTCCCCCTCCATTCCCCATTCAGGTTGCGTGAGCTCTGTCCTACAGGCAACATATCCTTTTTGGCACAAAAGAACCAGAGAAAATAACTTTAAAAGTCTTCCTCTGCTTCCTCCATTCCCCGTTTAGGTTGCAGGACAAGAAGATCTGTGTCCTACCGTGTGCACAGGAGCACTGCTGTTAGGAGCCAGGAGCAGCTGTTGTGCAAGCCTGCCCACGATCCACCTGTGCAACAGCTGATTGACGGGTGGGTGGGGACAAGTGGAGCAGAGGCTGGAGCAGTTCAGCAGCACCAATAGCTTGTGAGTGAACCAAGCAGAGAAAAGAGCCGTGGGGGAGAGTGGAGTTCGTGCTGGGGTTTGTGATTATTTAGCAAAGCACCAAGGAAGCTACCACTCTAGTTACAGACTGCAGAGTTTAGTTGTTGCAGCTATTTAAGTAACATGCATGGAGATTGCTGTAGAGTCTAAACTAAATTGATTTATTGGCGAAGTACATTTGGGATAGAAAAGACCTATCCTATCAGCTACATAATGAATAGGTAGGGGGAGAGAGAGGTGTTTCCATCTTCTCTCTAGGAGGAAAGGAAGAGGACTGACTCACTACAGGAAGTACCTGAGGAGTCAAGGCAAGGGTCATAGAGTAGAGGCAAGCAGGGACAGGTAAGGAGACCCTCACTAACTGTTAGAGGTTGTTGATTTTTTACCCACAATAGGTAAAACAGCAGAGCACTAAGGAATGAGCACACACTCCAGTTACAGAGTAGCTAGCAGAGGATGGTTTGGATATTGCAGCTATTTAGAGAAAACACATGGAGATCCTTGTATGACTAAACACTAAATATTTATTGGTTAAATACACTTAGATAGGAAAGACCTATATCTAATCTAAAGGACTACATAATGGATAGGTAAGGAGAGAGATAGAGATGTTTCCATCTGCTCTCTAGGAAAAAAGGAAGGCTTGTGACTCAGCACAGGAAGTGCTGCAGAGTCAGTTCAGGGGTCATAGAGTAGGGAGAGATAGGGAGACCCTTACTCACTGTCTCTACTCCCAATGCCCCTAGTGGTCATTAGGACAGTTGGTGCAAAAGGTCGATGCACTGAAAGTTTATCTCCAACACCCCTTCTCATCACCTGTCGCACCTGATCACGACTCCCATCTTCTTACAAAGCATCTGGAATCTGTCTCTGGATAATGGAATGGTTAATCTATCTGCCAGCATCTCTTCTGTGGTGCAGTACCTCCGCTGGACCACCCCTTTTTCTTGCAAGTCCCGAACATAGTGGTACTTTATGGGAATATGCTTAGTTCGAGATTTCATCTTCTCCATTTGGGAGATCTGGATACAACTTTGGTTGTCCTCAAACATCACTGTGGGATTTGGTTCCTCGATACTAAAGTCCAAAAGTAGTTGGTGTATCCATACTTGCTGAAACATACTCTGCTTCTGTGGATGATTGCGCAACAAGTGATTGCTTGCGGCTACTCCAAGTTATGGCTCCACCTCCATACAGGAACAGGTGTCCACTTGTGGACTTGCGGTCTGTTCTGTCCTCTCCCCAGTCTGCATCCACATACCCCACAAGTTTGGGATTGCTGTTTGCTGGAATCTCCAATACATAATGTGCAGTACCTTTCAGGTACCTTCCCAGTCTTTTGACCGCTATCCAGTCCTTGTTCGTTGGCACACTCACTTTTCTGCTCAGGATTCCCACTGCTGAGGCAATATCTGGCCTTGTCACTGTGGCTATGTACAAGAGTTTTCCAATTGCCTTTCTATATTGATTGTTGGCTGGTAAAAGCTGGCAGTCCTCATCTTGCTTCCAGAAATCAGCATCCATTGGCGTGCTGACTTCATTGGCATCTGTCAGTCCCAGGCATTCTAGAAGATCTTTTATTTTCTGTTTTTGGTTGAGAAGGAATGTTCCATTCTCTTCTCTTTCTATTTAGATGCCAAGGTAATATGAGATGCTTCTGAGTTCCTTCACCTCTATTTCCTTGTTCAGCTGCTGTACAATTTCATGACTGTCTTCCCTTTCCTCATGTGCAAGAATCAAATCATCAATGTAAGTCCATCTATTGTCTGAGTTTAGAATATAGGCAGGGGTCAGCTTTTCCTTGCGTGAACCCCTCCTTAAGTAGTAATTGATTCAGTTTCTCATTCCATGCTCTGGCTGCCTGCTTTAAGCCATAGATGCTCTTTTGCAGTTTGCACACTAGCCCCTTCTTTCCAGGTTCCTCAAAGCCTGGTGGTTGTTGCATGTAGATGTCTTCCTTGATTTCCCCATGTAGGAAAGCAACCTTTATATCCAAGTGTTCAACTTGCATCCCTTTGGCTGCTCCCACGCTGAGCAATGTTCTAATTGACGTGTGTTTCACAACTGGTGCAAAAGTCTCATCATAGTCCTGATCATAGATTTGGGAGTATCCTTTGGCTACTAGTCTGGCTTTGTAGCGCTGTACAACCCCTTCTGCATCCTGCTTGACTTTGAAGACCCATTTGCATCCCACAGTCTTTCTTCCAGTGGGTAGTTCCACAAGTCTCCGTCTCATTTTTGTGCAAGGAATCAATTTCTTCCATTGCTGCTTTTCTCCACTTCTCAGATTAATCAGCTGGCAACCTTTCTATATCTTGCCATGTAGTGGGTTCTTGCATCTCTCCTCCTTTAGCCATGAGTGAGAGTGTGTTAGGTAGAACCCCTTTGTTATGCCTCTGTGAGCGCCTCAGTTCGGGTTCTGGTTGTGCAGCCCCTTCTGAATCTGGCACTGATTCCTCGGGATCGCTGCTTGACTCCAGATCCATTTGAGTCCAATCACATGGCTCTTCATTCCTCTGGATTTCTGGGGAAATATTTGATGCTTCAACTTTATTTGGTCTTTGTCTTTCATCGAAATACACTGCATTGCAGACTTTGACCTTTCCACTCTTTAGATCAAGGTTTCTGTATCCTCTAGATACATAGCTAACAAAAATTCACAGTTCACATCTGCAATTGAGTTTGGTCCTCTTTGCTTTGGGAATATATGCATAGGCCATTGAACCAAATACTTTGATGTGTCTTAGGGAAGGTTTTCTGTCATGCCAAAGTTCAAATGGTGTCTTATTTGTTGCCTTGGTTGGCAATCTGTTTTGCAGGTAGTTAGCAGTCATCACTGCTTCACCCCAGAACCTGTCTGCTAGACTGGCATCATGCAGAAGACATTTGGTCATTTCCACTAGAGATCTGTTCTTTCTCTCAGCTACCCTGTTGAGCTGTCCAGAAAATGGATGGGTAGTCTGATGAGAGATACCATTTGATTTCATACATTCTTTCACCTGGTTTGACATATATTCCCCTCCATTGTCTGACCTCAAACACTGGGGCTTCCTTCCAAATTTGTTGTTCACCAGTGCAATATATTCTTTAAATTTCTCAAACACCTGGCTTTTCTCTCTTAGAACATACACATAGCAAAATTAGGAGTAACCATCAATGAAAGTCAGGACATACCTATTTCCACCTGAACTAATCAGTAACGGCCCACAAACATCTGAGTGCACCAGTTCCAAAATGCTCCCGGACTGTACATTTCCCTTTGCCGGAAAAGTTGCTTGACTACCTTGTTAAGAATGCAACACTGGCATCTGCTGGCCATTTCTGGACATGCCCTTATATTAAATCGCTCGGTAAGTTCCCTCATTTGGGAGTCAGTTTTAAAGTTTAGGCTTCGGTGGCCCAATTTTCTGTGCCATGAGAAATCACAATTTTTGTGTTGGCAACTACTTGCCACATTTGCTTGTGCAGTAGCACAGTCTACTTCAAAAACTCCATCATCCCACATGTGGGCAGTCATGATTAACTCATCACCTTATAGAGATGTAGCATGCTTCATTTTCAAAAATTGCTTTGCACCCCTTCTTGAGTCCATGCCCAATTGAAATCAGGTTGACTTGCATCTCTGCCATGTAAAGTGTATCATTTATCTTAACTTCATAAACTTCAGTAGCAGAGCCACAAAGTATCTTTGCTGTCCCCTTGCCAGCCACACTTATCTTCCTTGAATCTGCTAGAGTGACATCTGATCTGTAGCATTTGTCGAGTTCAATGAACAGATCGGGATCACAGATTATATTCTGGGATGCACATGAGTCTAGGATGAAAGTGTGACTCCTTTTTGGCTCTCCTAGGGCAACCTTGTAGCTTTTGGTGTTACTTGCCCTTTCAGATAAGCCACTTTGTCAGTGCTTCTCCTCCCTTCTTTGTTTGTCGCCATGACTCATCCCTGTGTTTACTTCATTGCCATGGTGACCAGGTCCATGCCCTCTGAGTTTCCCGCTCTTTGAATATGCTGATGAGTCACTGAGGCTACTCTGCTTGCTAATGTTGAAATTATTTTGTCTGCTGAAATGTGCCAGAGTGCCATCGCTTTCTAATCTCTCCTGCTGCAACTTTATATTAATATTTCTCAGACTCGACACAACATGATCAACCTTTAGTTCACTATGAGACAGTTCAAGAGTGACAATTAGGGGTTCAAAACTTTTAGGCAGGGATTGTAGGATTGCCCCAATTAGAATGACATCATTCAATTCACATTTGTTATTCTTCAAAAGCCTGCTAACCTCTAGAATATTCGCTATGTGGGCTTCAAAGTCTCCCCCTTCCTGCAGTTTGCTTTCACATAGCCTTTTATATAGGAGAAGAGCTGCGTTTGCAGAGACTTGGCCACATTGTTTTTTCGGTCTTTCCCACACTTCTGAGGCTAAATCTATATCCCGCACATAGATCAATAAATCGTCGCTTATACTCAAAATTAAAAGGCCATATGCGTGTTGGTTTTTCTTGTCCCACAAGGCTTGAGCAGCTTTATCTTGGGCTGGCCATCCCTCCGTGAGTACTTCAAAGTGGGGGGGGGGACCTAAACTGGGTTTGTGCCTAGAAGCCTGTTGCTCCAGCTGGGCCCATAACCCTGTTAGAGGTTGTTGATTTTTACCCACAATAGGTAAAACAGCAGAGCACTAAGGAATAAGCACACACTCCAGTTACAGAGTAGGTAGCAAAGGATGGTTTGGATATTGCAGCTATTTAGAGAAAACACATGGAGATCCTTGTATGACTAAACACTAAATATTTATTGGTTAAATACACTTAGATAGGAAAGAACTATATCTAATCTAAAGGACTACATAATGGATAGGTAGGGAGAGAGAGAGAGGGAGAGAGAGAGAGAGGGATGTTTCCATCTGCTCTCTAGGAAGAAAGGAAGGCTTGTGACTCAGCACAGGAAGTGCTGCAAAGTCAGTTCAGGGGTCATAGAGTAGGGACAGATAGGGAGACCCTTACTCACTGTCTCTACTCCCAATGCCCCTAGTGGTCATTAGGGCAGTTGGTGCAAAAGGTCAATGCACTGGAAGTTCATCTCTAACACTAACTACCTCTACTCCCAATGCCCCTAGTGGTCATTAGGATAGTTGGTGCAAAAGGTCGATGCACTGGAACTCCATCTCCAACAGTTCACTTGCACTGGCTGCCGCTGCCACTCACCACCCACCCAAATATGGAGGAAAGAGTATCCCAGTCGGGACAAGCACTTTCCCCCTGAATTATGGGATGTCCCAGGCAATCCAGAACTGTTGGAAACCCTAAGTCCCTGACAGAAGAGAGGCAAGACAGGGATTGGTTATCAAATGATCCTCTTTCTCTCTGAGCTGGGGATAGTGCTATCGTTCAGCCTTTACTGGAGTGTACCATATAATTTCCTTTCTGTTGAGAGGATAAGAAGGATGAGCATTCTAGAAGAGGGGCCACTCTCAATTGTTGAACCAGTCCTGCAAGCTAAGGGTGTAAACAGCAAACAGGTTAACTCACAGGAAAATTCCTTTGGCAATACAGATGCTTCATAAGGCAGTAAATGAGCAAGACAATATGGGGCATCATTGCTGGTGCCAGGGACTCCATCCTCCCCATCTTGATTTGGGCCTCAAAGACCAAGGAAAAGTGTGGGTGCATGGAGGGCAAATTGCAAGCGAGCACAATTTGTGACACTGTGCAACATTACTGATCACATGATAGTCTGTTAGGGCACCAAGTTAGATTCTAATTTCCCAGCTAAGTTGAGCCAGTCTGAGACTAAGTTGAGCCTTAACTCTGATATTATTATTATTATTTTACATTTATATCCCGCTCTTCCTCCAAGGAGCCCAGAGCGGTGTACTACATACTTGGTTTCTCTTTCACAACAACCCTGTGAAGTAGGTTAGGCTGAGAGAGATGTGACTGGCCCAGAGTCACCCAGCTAGTTTCATGGCTGAATGGGGATTTGAACTCGGGTCTGCCCGGTCCTAGTCCAGCACTCTAACCACTACACCACGCTGGCTCTCAATTATATTTAATATAATTCATTCATATTTAACCATGGTTTGTGAAAAGCAAATGTATGCGCGTGTGTGTGTTTGCATTTCTGTGTTGCTGTGCTTGTTGGTGGAAGTGCTTTTGTTTCTCTGTATGTGAGCTTGTGTTGCGCATGTGTGTGCATATATTTACAAATATTTGTGTGTGTGCTTGTGTTGTATTGGGTGTTTGTATTTCTGTGTGGGTAAATGTGTGTGTGTTCATGTGTACATATGCTTGTTTTCTTGTGTACATGTTTCTGTACCTCTGTGTTTGTATGCATTTGCTTGTGTTGCGTGCATGTGCTTATGAGTGTGCATGTGCTTCTGTTATATGAGTGTGTTTCTTTTGTGAGAGTGTGTGTTTGTGTGTGGCATGCATCTATTTGTGTGGCTGTGTGGAGGCTACGATTGTGCATGAGTCGTTCATGCATCTACCAGCAGGGTGGGGAGCGGCTCCCTTTAAAAGCAGGCAAAGAGCTCCTTACCGGCTCATCCCCGCCCTGCCACTTTTCGGGCAGCACCCGCTCTTCAAAAGGCCATGCACAGCTGCAGCACTGTTCCTTGCAGCCTCTGAACGGCAGGATCAGGGAACAGCGCCACAGCCATGCACAGCCTTTTGAAAAGGAAAAGCAGTGGGGTGGGGATGAGCAGGTAAGGCGCTCCTTACCTGCTCTTTAAGGAAGCCGCTCCCTGCCCTGCCGAGCTGGTTCGGTGCTTCCCAGAGGAGCTGCCAAACATACTCATGCACATCCCTAGTGGAGGTTGCTTAATATGTTTCTGTGTTCTGTCTGTGCATTTGTGTATCACATTTGTGTGTTGTATTTGTGTATGTTTCTGCATTTATGGTACATGCATGTTTGCATCATGAACATGTGTGTGTTTGTGTTGTGTGTGCATCACATCTGTGTGTGTGTGTGTGCGTGTGTGCATTTCTCTGTGTGTTGTATCTGTACTTGTGCATGTGTGTACATACTGTTTGTGTGTTGCATCTGTGCATTTGTGTGTTTCTGCATTTATGTTTCACATTTGTGTATATGCATTGCATCTGTGTTTGTGCATTTGCGTGTTGTGCCTGTGTGTTGCATCTCTGTGTGTTTGTGTGTTGCATCTCTGTGCATCTGGGCATTGCATTTGCATGTTGTGTGTTGTGTCTGTGTGCATTTGTACATTATTTATTTGTTTATTACATTTATAAACCACCCCATCTGAAGGCTCTGGGCAGTGTTCAACAAGTTTTAAAAGACACACAAAAAAACACCATCTAAAACACAGTGCTCAAAACAATATAAAAACAATTTAAACACAATTCAAAACCATTTAAACCAATTAAAATACTTTAAAAAACAATTTTTTGCATCTCTGTGCTTTGCATCTCTCTAAGTTTGTGTGTTTGTTGCTGTATCAGTGTGTGCTCCTGCAGTTATGTTGCATGCATGTGTTTATTTGTGTTTGTGTTGTGTGTATTTGTGCAGTGTGCATTACAGCTGTGTTTGTGTGTTATGTTTGTATTTGTGTGTGTTTCTGCATTTGTGTTGTATGCATGTTTGGGTGTGTCTGACAATGGCGGATGGGCAGCAGGACACTGTCAACTGAGAAAAGTGTGAGGTAATTCTGAAGTAGTGTGAGGGAGTTGCTTTCTGCCTGACAGATAATAGAGGATAGGGTTGTGCACGGAACCAGCAGGGGCTGGTTCGAAGGCGGGGGGATACCCTAAAGGGCAGGAGAGGGTGCTCTTACCCCTCCCGCCGCATTTCCCCTGCCAGTGCTGCACTGTAAAAGGGTCATGCAGATGCACACAAGGTACTTCCTATCACTTCTGGACTGATGAGGGAACGGGGCGGCAGGGACATACTCTGTTTCACCACTGGACCCTTTTACAGTGCAGAGCTGGTGGGGATAATGCGGCGGGAGGGGTAAGAACACCCCCCACAAACACCCTTAAAGGTATCCCCCCGCTTTCAAACCAGATGAACTGCAGGTCGTTCGAATCGTAAAAGGGCTTCCGAACAGGTTTGTGCATATTCTGCCATTTTGGATGGCAGATTTAAGGGGATATTGCTAAGGAACCAGTTATGTCCATGTGGTTCGGGTGATACTGAATCTGTCTTACATGTTCTTTTACACTGTGTCTATTATAGGGGCATTCGTACTATCTGGATCGAACCATTTTAAAACAAATAAGCCTGGTCAATCAGAAGAGTATTGCATTTATTTATTTATTTATTTATTCATCCATTCATTCATTCATTCAATTTATATACCGCCCTTCCAAAATGGCTCAGGGCGGTTTACAAGAGGATAAAAACAATTAAAACCAGTTAACAATTCAAATCAAAACAATAAAAACAGAATGAAACCAATTTAAAAATCCAAACAGCTAAAAACCCTGGAAAACCAAGGCAACCATTTAAAACAATTTAAAACAATTTAAAGTAGTTTAAAAACCCTGGAAGGCCAGGCCAAACTTCTGTAAAACAGTAATGAACTCAAATTACTGATTTCTGCCGGGAGTGCATTCCACAACCCAGGAGCAGCTACAGAGAAGGCCAGCTTCTGAGTAGCCACCAGATGAACTGGTGGTAACTGGAGACAGACCTCCTCAGATGACCTTAACGTGGGGTGGGGATCATGCAGAAGAAGGAGCTCTCTAAGATAACTCAGACCAAAGCCGTTCAGGGCTTTAAAGGCACTTTGTATTTTGCCCAGCACTTTGTATTTTGCCCAGAAACATATTGGCAGCCAATGTAACTGTTTCAAGACAGGCATAATATGGTCTCTCCGGGTTGCCCCAGAGACCAATCTGGCTGCCGCATTTTGAACTAACTAAAGTTTCCGAACTACATACAAAGGCAGCCCCAGGTAGAATGCATTGCAATAGTCAAGCCGGGAGGTTACCAACTGATGCACCACTGTTTTGAGGTCATCCTCTTCAAGGAATGGGTGCAGCTGTCAAATCAGCCGAAGCTGACAGAAAGCACTCCTGGCTATGTCCTACACCTGCCAGGGTGAGGCCTGGGTCCGGCAGTACTCCCAAGCTGTGCACCTGCTCCTTCTGGGGGAGTGTAACCCCATCCAGGACAGGGAGATCTAACTCACCCCTCAGATTCTGAGCCCCCACAAAGAGCACCTCCATCTTGCTTGGATTCAACTTCAATTTGTTATCCCTCATCCAGCCCATTACTGTGTCATGCCCTCGCTCTCAGATAGCGAGGAGGAAGGGGATGCTGATAGCCCTTCAGCTGATGCAGGGGTGCCTGAGGGGCATAGTCCAGCTGTCGGTTCCCAAGAGACGGCCAAGGCAGGTCCGGTTGATGTCTCAGAGCAGGCACAGCAGTCTGAGGCAGCAGAGACTGGGACTGATGAACAGGAGGATGAGCTATGTGGGCAACCCCCACTGACTCCATAGCAGAGACGGGTCACAAGATGGCAGGCACAGCTGGAATCAATCAGGAGAAGTAAGCACCTCTTGCAAAGGGCTGATAAGCCATGAATCCCTGCCAGCTGAGAGTTATCAGCTTGGACTATAAAGCACATCTACAGCTTGCAGTTAGCCACTGGAAGGCAATGTATGTCATCCCAAGTGTCGACAGCTTTCAGCCTGAGCCAGAGAAAGAGAAATATTTCCGAGCCGTGTTTCGCTTCTGCAACCCAGTTTGGTCTTTTGTGAACTATCATCCTAGACTTCCCTACCGGGTGGCCAGATTACTGACATACTGCCTGTAAACAGGCATTTAGAGAATGAGTGCCATTTCCTGAAGATGAAAAGGAGAAGTAGATTTGGGTGTCATCAGCATCTCCTGATGACCTCACCCAACAGTTGCATGTAGATATTGAAAAGCATTGGTGACAAAATGGAGCCCTGAGGAACTCCATATAACCGCTCCCTTTTTGAGGAGAAACCGTCACCAAGCTCCACCATCAGGAATCTACCCGAGAGATAGGAGCAGAACCATTGCAAAGCAGTGGCCCCTATCCCCAACTCCCCTAAGAAATCCAGAAGGATACCATGGTCGATGATATCGAATGCCGCCGAGAGATCCAAAAGAACCAGCAGAGTCACACTCCCTCTGTCAGTTCGCCAGTAAAGGTCATCCACCAGGCCGACCAAGGCTGTCTCAAACCCATAGCCAACTCTAAAGCCAGTTTGAAATGGGTCTAGATAATCAGTTTCCTCCAAGACTGCCTGGAGCTGGTTGGCCACCACCCTCTCAATCACCTTGCCCAACCAAGGGAGATTGGAGACTGGCCTGTAACTATCCATCGCTAAGGGGTCCAGGAAAGGCTTCTTAAAGAGTGGACTAACCATTGCCTCCTTCAGACAAAGAGGCACCCTACCCTCACTCAGTGATGCATTTATATTGACTAGGCCACCTCCAAAAATCTCCCTGCTAAATAGGAGCAGCCAAGGTGGGCAAAGATCCAGAGAACAGATGGTAGGCCGCACCACCCCAGCAGCTTGTCGGGAGTCACAGATTGAAACTGATCCAATCTAATATTGCAAGAGGGATCACTGGACACCTCTTCCATAGACCTTGCAGCAATAGTGGAGTCCAATACAGGAGATCTTGTTCTATCTTACATCTCCTATCCATGTCCTATCTTACATCTCCTATCTTTTGGTGGATGAACATGCAGTTGTCACAGCAGGGACAACAAGATTCTGTGCAGCAGCCTGTAAACTGAGATGGAAACAACTTAGTTGTAACTGAGATTTTTGCATAACCTGATGTGGTTTTATCAAGTTTTACTGTTTTGATTTTGTTTTGTTTTATGCTGATTTATATTTCGGTGTGTATGTTGACTGGTAATTGACTGTAATAAATTATTACTTACTAGGTTTGTGCATATCCCTAATAGAAGATTGGGAAGGGGAAGAAAAGAATGCTACACTCATGGGCAGGCTTACTCAAAAATAATCTCACATACTGCTTTTCTCCCTTTCCACAACCACTGCTCTAACCATCCACCTGGCTTTCCCAATATGTCTCCCTCTCCCACCCTTCCCTGAGAGTTCACATTCCATCACTAACAAAATAGGCATTGCAACCTATTTCTATAAAAATTCTGATACATTCAGCACTGCAACCAATAATTTCATCAACCAGCATTGATACCTCTAACCTTTTGACGCTCTTTGGTATAAGGATCATCCGGACGATTTGCTGAAGGATTTATTCGGACTCCCATCTTTCTCAAAAAATGTTTGGTGAATTGATCGCAATCTATAATCTTATATCTTCGACCATAAAAGATAACATCTGTGTCGAGGTTAAAATAATCTACAGTATAGAACTGATCTTCATTAGGAGGCGGAAGTGGTACCCGATGACGTCGAAGAATAGTTCCTATGTTGGGGGAAATGCAGTTAATATTCTATTTAGCAAATTTCTAGGTCATCTTTCAGCTGAGGCTTCTGAGATGACTAACAAAAGAATACAACAGACCAATTTCAAAACAACAATTAACATCAAATATCAATTTAAAAATACATAATCAACAATAAAAACAAGTAAAACAAGAAGAAGGTTGCCGGTTCAAATCCCCTCTGGTACTATATCGGGCAACAGGGATATAGGAAGATACTGAAAGGCATCATCTCATACTGCGCAGGAGGAGGCAATAGTAAACCCCTCCTACCAAAGAAAATCACAGGGCTCTGTGGTCGCCAGGAGTTGAAATCGAATTGAAGGCACACTTTACCTTTACCTTTAATTCTAAGTAGAAAACTGGGCCTAGTTTCTGCATCTTTCCATTTCAGTCACATTAAGGGTTAAGAATGAAATCCACTGAATAGTGTTTGATTACCATTCTTGGAAATCAGACTTCTTTGTCCACTATTTTTAGCCTACTTTCCAGTAGGTTTATGAGATCACTGGACATTCTGTGTGTCCATGTGTGTGTCCCATCAACCTCTCAACACCTGGCCCAATATGAACCAAATCGGATACAGTTGTAGGGACACATAGGGACACCTCAATGGTGTAGTTTGTGATGATATCATCTACACCAATTCAAGATGGCAGACACTAAAAGTTTGAGGCACAAGTGGGCTAACTTGTAAACCACCTAACCGATTTGAACCAAATTTGCTACAGCTGTAGGGACACATAGGGATGCTCCAATGGCATAGTTTGTGATGATGTAATCTACCCCAATCCAAGATGGCGGATGTGTGAACATTTGAGGCATAAGAGGTCTAACTTGTGAATTGTCTAACCGATTTGAACCAAATGAGATACCTTTGTAGTGAGTGACACACAGGGACACCTCAATGGCACAGTTTGTGATGATGTCATCTACCCCAATCCAAGATGGCGGGTGCATAAACATTTGAGGCGCAAGTGGGCTAACCTGTGAACCACCTAACTGATTTGAACCAAATTTGCTACAGCTGTAGGGACACATTAGGGTGCCCCAATGTGGTAGTTTGTGATGACATCATCCACCCTGATCCAAGATGGAAGACATGTGAACATTTGAGGCACAAGTGCACTAACTGTCATGGCTCAGACCTCTGAGTCAAAAGAGTCAGAGAAGGAGCTGGAGGACTCAGTTGGGAGTGCAGGCTCAGAAGCACAGCAGTAGGATTTGGCTGGGAGAACAGACTCTGGAGCTGGGCTGGTATGGCAGAATACAGAGGAGTCTGGGCAGCTGGCAGACACGAGGGCTCAAGAGGCTGATCAGGAAGAAGCTGGAATTTCACCTGTGTTAAGAAGGTGTCTCAAGAGAAAGACTCAGTGGGAGACATGCAGGTGCAAGATATCACAGGAGAGGAAATAGAAGTGCTGAGTCAGGAAAACCTGATTGGCTGCCGGTTATCTTGAGCCCTATATTAAGCAGACTGTTATTGGCACAGATTGCTGTTAGCAACTTTCGCTTACTGCAGACCGTGTTCATACTTAGAATTCTTCAACCTTTCATGTTCCAGCCTGTCCTTGTTCTGTTCATTCCTTGCTCTGTCCCTCCCCCCCCCCCCCGTTATTACTCAGTTATCGTAGAGGGGGTACCTAGTTTAGTTCAAGGGACTTTATTTTGTTACTACTATTTTTCTTTAGGAGTCCTTTTCGCTTTCATTCGTGCAGCTTCGCTGCTACTCTTATTTCCAGACCTTCTGTTTAACTCACAGAAGTAGAGCTGAAGGGGTTGTAAATCCTGTTGGGTTAGCCGAGCCAACAAATTTACGACACTAACTTGAGGGCTGTCTAACCGATTTGAACCAAATTGGGTACAGATGTAGTGAGTGATACAAAGGGACACCTCAGTGGTGCAGTTTGTAATTATGTCACCCACCCCGATCCAAGATGGTGGATGCATGAACATTTGAGGCACAAGAGATCTAACTCATGGACTAAGATTTGAACCAAATGTAGTCCAGTTGTAGTGATAGTGAAAGGAAAGTAGGCAGATTATTTCTTACTAGAACTTGTCAAAAAATGAAAAAAACTAATTCACTTTGTGGCCCCAATGGCACTATTTACAAAATACATCTATATGTGCACATCCAACAATGTGGTATGCTGCGTATCATGCACCAAATCCTCTCAGCTGTTTATATAGGACAAACAGGGCTATCCTAAATTGTCACAAATCTGATATCAGAAGCAATAACACGAAGAAATCAGTCAGTGATCATATTATTCTATATGGACACACCATCACAGACCTGAGAGTAACTGCTCTTAAAAAGATCAACCCTGGTGGATGCATGGAATGGGAAATAGCTGAGCAGGAGTTCATTTACACACACACACACACACACACACACACACACACACACACCACCTGACACTATTTATCAAGATAGAGATTACAGTTTCTTTTCACATTATAGATTCCACTTAATATTATTACTGTCCTTTTAAGAATTTTACAAAGCTTGTAAGCAATCCAGTTTCTGCTTTACATCTGATGAAGTGGGCTGTCGCCCACAAAAGCACATGCTAAAATATATCATTAAAACATCTTGACAGTCTACATACTACAGTAGACTAACATGGCGATCTAAAACTAAAATATTTATAAACTATTTTGTATAAACCTCCAAATTTTTTTTTTACCAAAAAAGACTTCCACACTTTTTGCCTAATCTGAGGCCAAGAGTCTAAAACTGAGGGAGGATACAGAAATGTACTAAAATAATCACTGGAAGAATTAGGCATACAGTGCAGACTAGATGTTGGAAAATGTGTATAACATGTTTAAAAAATGTTTTTTCAGAAGTTGTATATAGATAAAAACAGCCCAGGGATTTGGCCCATTTGTAGCATATCAGATACATCCCACCCCACCCCATGCCCATTTAGCTTACTATAAGGTACTGGGCAATAATCAGCCATATCTCAATAGGTATTCTGTGTATGGGATAAAACATTATCTGCTCCCATCCTAGCTTTGCCTATCAACACTAGTACTCACAGATATATGTGTACTCCACTCATTGCAAAGTAGATAGGAGCATGCTCTTCAGTGTGTACAGCATATATTGTTTCTCTGTAATGTTGCAACAAAGTCAAAAAATGGTATTTTACAATAAAAACACATGCAGTCATTATTTTAAAATAAACTGAAAGCTGCCCCCACAAAACAACACAAAAAGTGGAATTTTTTACCCTGGATATAAATCAGGCAACACCCTAATGCACAATGTGTTTGAAATGCTCCCCAATAGCTTGTAGAGACTTCGGAGTTAATCTGAACAATATGTGAATATACACTGTCCATTCTGGAGGTGATGTGAGCTAAAAGCTCTGTGTGAAAAACCCCATGGTCAGCGAGACCACTGGCTACCTAAATCTACTGAAAAAAGGAATGCAACATAATAGGAAAAAATCACTCTGAGCACATTTTTCCAGTTCACGTAATAGCTTATATGCCCTATTATCCCCTTCCAACTCAGATAACCTGACCATGAGTATATACAGTGCCAATTTTCTAAAGTATTCAAGAACATCAGATGCCTTAAGACAGTCAATGATTCACTGAAGCTGGAGGACATGACTGTGGCCTTGTGTGCCTGACTGCACTTTCTGTTGCATCCAGCTGGCCTTGGGAAAGCCCGCCAACAGGCAGCGTCTCTCCCCTGTTCATCTGGCTGACCTTGGGGAAGCTGGCCAGCCCCTTTTTAACTGTGCTCTGGACTGTGAGATCTGGACTACACTGGAAACAAAAGTTAACCACAAGGGATGGTCAGAGAACATCAGTTCACCTGGGATCAATTAACAGAGGATTGTTCTATTTATTTTATTTTATTTCTATCCTGCCCTATCCATCCAAAGGTTCTGGAAAGTACACCATATATGTAAGAATCTTCCTATCTAGTATATCCCAAATGGGAAAGGTTTCTTATTATTATTACCACTTTGTAAAGATAATAGGGATTTTCACATATATTTCAAGTTTATTATTCTGACCTTCAGTCCATCATCATACATCTTTATCTGGCTGTCTAATATCTAAAGCTTTTAGTTCAATCTGAAGTTTATTCCCAATCAGTATAATACACTTTTTCCCCACTTACAGATTTTGCTATCTGAACTTGAAAATGTTAGAGGGAGCTGGTTTTCCTCTAACATTTATAGGTATATAACATTTATAGGTTTTATGTCTGGACTCAAGAATATTTCCTATAATAGCAGAAAAGAGAAGTTTCAGGTTGGCATGCCTTTCACCTAGAGCGGGCACCACCTACTGTAAGAAATCAATGGGGAAATACGCTAAAAATGAATATTTCTTATCACATTGTGCCAAGTTTCACTCAAAAACCTCAGTTCATATAGGATGAGATTCCAAAGAAAGAGAATGAAGTCAAGTTTCAGAAATCCTATGTGATTCTATTCAAATTAGTTCAAGAAGTATTTAACTAGTTACTGATTCACAGTTGGCCTCAATCAGAACAAATTGTATTTTGATATAGTTGAACCTAGTATTTAAGTGGTTCTTGCATATAACTAATGATTATACTATGTAAAGAACAAACTGTAACCTTTTAGGTAGGCAAAGATTACAGTTCTTATTAAAAACCCTTCCTAAGGAGACAAACATTAGTAAATAAAAATACCTTGAGGAATTCCACTATTTTTCACCTGGGGTTCAACCACTTGAATAGTGTCATCTTCTAGGTAGAAATATATTTTACAATGTCTTATTCGATACAGCTCTTGATTTTTGTCAGGAACTTCTTCATCAAAATAAGCATCAAAAGACAATACCTATACAAAAAGCATACATCAATAAAATCAACATCAGCATGTTATAAACAAAGGATGAAATAAAGCCGCATTGGTATACAGCAAACTATAGGTGTGCAGGCTTGTATTTCAACATGGAACATTACCTCTTTGAGTTATATTTTAATGTATGAGGTTTAGATTGGTTTTTTGCTTAGACAGGTCTGCAGTCTAATCCAACTGCAAAACCTACATTGGCTAGAATACACACCTGACTTATTTTCCAGATACTCTCATTAATAACACCCATACCTGGCATAAACAGCATGAAAACATCATTTGTGAAAATGCTCTAAAAGGCATAAAATGACATTTTTATATCCATTCAGTTTAACACATACTGTACATGCAACAAAGACAGAAAAAAGTATAGATGGGTTACATAGAAATGCTGTAAAATAATGGGGCTATTCACACAGCTGCATGTGTGTGCGGTCGGGTGGGGAGGCAGGGTTCAACCTACCTTCCCGCAGATGACTGCTCTGAGCTGGGCTTCAGCATGGATTTAGCGCCATAGCTAAATCCACCACAGGTTCTCATGTGCAGCCAAGCCCAGGCCTAGGCTTGGCAGCTCAGTTGAACAGCCTAATTATCAAGTTAGTAACTGTGGAAGATCTGCACCGCTACTAACATGGGGCATGGATCTCCCTGACAATCACCAGTTTAACCACTGCCACCAAACAGACGTTTGTGTTCTGGGATGAATCTACAACAGCCTTTCAAACGTCTGTTGCAAAAACAGAGTGGTAAGGCCTATAGGCATGGGGTGGAGAAACAGAAGCTACCATTTTTCTTTAGAGGTAAAGAAATAATTTTTATGTTGCAAATGGTTCACTATTAAACCAACAGTTGCTTAACAAGTTTACTACCAAAAAAATCATTAACCAAAAGAGCATAAGGAACAAACAACATGTGCTCAAAAACACATCCACTGAGCCCTAACTTAGAGTCCTTGATGATCACCTTTAGTAATTCTGGCTTTTCCTTAATTGAGCCTCAGTTCCTCTCCTTTTACGGTTCTTATTAATTTCAGCTCTGCAGAAATTACACCACTCTGCCCATGATTTAACAGCACTATCTACTGCCACAGCTTTGAGCCAACAATTCTTCAGGTCTGCAGACTGCAGTCTCTCTCAGACTGTCTTTCTTCAAGTCTTCAGCAGTGTTCTCTCCAATTTTTTTCATCTGTGTGCAGAAAGAGTTTTGTTCTGGGCGGCAGTATCAAGGCAGTGTGTGCACACATGCACTCAGAGTGGGGCCTTCCTGATTCAACCTGAGCAGGATCTAAAATTAACTTAGTAGGCATCAAAAAATTGTGAGCGCATGCACATGTACACGCCTTAGAGGGAACAATGGTCTTCAGCTTTGTCTGTAAGCTGAACTCCTCTCTGATTCTGCAATGCACTCTCCTTCTTCTCCTGCTGACTTTCTCCAGAGTCTAACTTGCACACTCTGATCTCCAAAAGGAACTCTGTCTCCTAAAGCAGCCTCCTATATACACACAAATTGTTCTCAACCATTTTTTAAACAACCCAATCAGCATAACTTAAGTTCCCTCCATTTTACAAAATGCAACAAATAGGATTTAAACCTCAATTTCCCTCCAAAACTATCTTTGTACATTGCATCTTCTTTAACTGAATCTTACTTCAGCAGAAGCCATGAACTGTTGACCCTGCCAGATTTTCTAACACAGAGACCTGTAAGGAATTTTTACATACAATCCTATTTACAGAAAGAAGAATTTTGGAAATATCAGTGCTTTAATACAACTATTTTACAATACAAGGGCTTATTCACAAAAAGCAAGAGGTCTAGGCCTAGTTCCTCCACAGTAAACAAATAAACATTTCTGAAGATCATTCAAAAACACATTAATGTTCAGGTGTACAATGGATTATATAACGTTTCAAAGAGTCATGACAGAGAAGAATGCTGTTTACGCCCCATCTGGGTGCTTTCCAGATTAACCCCTACCACAGTGTCACTACAGATCTCCTAAATGTTCTTCCGTACTTCCGGTGTTGTGACACTGCTGTTCACATTTCTGATGCCTTATTTCGGATTTTATCTTTGATTTTAGCACTACAACGTTACAAGTCCGTTGCAGAAAAATAGCTGCATTTTCCTGTTTGAGATTCTGGGGATCATTTTCAATACGATCCTGTCAAGTCGAAGCATTCTACCCCTGTTTAGCATGTAATAGGGAAAGCACCTTGTATTGAAGGACGTCAAAGAGGCAGCTATACTTTTCAGTTGCCAGTATACAAGTGCTATTTTGTGGCCATAAAAACAAGCAATCCTGTGTTTGTCTTTTATCAAGTTTGCAGTTTTAATGGCAGTGCAGACCAGAAACAGAAATTAAGGTGGCCTCCTTGAAAATGAAGGAAAACGGGCAAACCCCAAGGTACTAGCATTTTAAACTTATTTTAAAATACTCTGATAAGACATGCTTGCAATTGAGACATGCTAGCACTAGCATAAAGGATAGCTCTTCCTCAGAGGTGGCTATAAACAGATTAAACACAATAAAAAATTTAGTTATTCAAAGATGTATATAATATTCCAATCTTTAAAAATAAAAATATAATGCACACTATTCAAGCCATTCAAATAACCTTATCTTTACAAAGTTTAATGACCAAAATTATCAGAGCTTCCAAAACATGTTGAAAATGTGCATATGTTTTTAAAATGGAGTATCAAGGAGGATTACAGTATCTCATTCTGCTACAGTTGTTAAATACTGGATTATGTTCAATCTGCCTTACATTTCTTCCAAGGAAGAACTATTCTGCTTGCTCAAAAGACATAAGACGCAAGCACGTTTAACTGCCATGTGCTACAATTTTTTAAAAATCAAAAACTTTCTAAAACCATTTTTAAGGGTTTGTCCAGGGTTGGTTTATTTTTATTTGCCTGCATGAACACCTTCCTGTTACCTAACCACCACCCCCGCCCCTTATTCCAAAGTATACTACTTACTCACCCACCAGTGATTTTCATTTTATTTTATTTACTCAAATAAATACTTTTTAAATTTAATTTTATTTTATTTACTGAAAATAATGATCCATTCTCTCTCTAGGATTTGAAGTGAATGACAACACTTCTCTATTAGTTATTAACAATAAAATGTGCACCCTTTCCTCATAATACTTTATTATTGTTTATTTATTGGGATAGCACCTACAGCTCAGCAAACTGCTTTACTATTAGAGGGGGCAGCAGGGACAAGAGTTCTGCCCAAAGGCTTTAGAAACTAAAAAAAACCCACAGCATAAGTGAGGAAAGGAGAATGGGAGTGATCAATCACTAAAGACACCACAAAAGGAAAGAGATCAACAAGGAAAAAAGGAAATCAATATGGGAAAAGACAGAAAACAAAATCTAATACAGGCTTCATCTTAGCCTCAGCAACCAAAAGTCAGAACAAGTAAAAAGGGCTAATTTTGCTTGTAAAAGATGTTCCATGGGAATAATAATATTAAAGTAGCATTTTTTCCTAAGTGTTCAAAGGACTCCATGTACATTATCACAAAAATATGGTATGGTAGACCCAGGGATATAGCAAAGTTTGAGTGGGCCCAGAACAAAAAGTGAAGATGGGCCCATGACCCACCACCTCCCTGCCTTCTCCTTTGGAGTGGTGGAAGGGGGAGAATGAGGAGCAAGCAGTTGCTCAGCTGGCAGGTCCCCTCTCCCTCAGGAGCCCAGGGACACTTGTCCCCCCTTGTTCAATTTTAACTATGCTCCTAGGCAGACCTGTTTTATTATTCCAATCTTACCAACAAGATTGAGAGATAGTGAGGCTGTTCACATGAGCAGCCTACCAGGACTTGAACAGCCCTACCCAGGTAGGGCTGCTCATGTGGAGTGTTGGGATCATGCTCAATCCCAACACTGCCCCGCTGGGTACCCTGAGGGTTTTCCCTGGGCTATTACTGAGGTAGATGGGTGTGAGCACACCCTTCCACCCAGTCCTCAGTCATGTGTCTGCTCAGGCTCCTACCGCCCAAACTGACACAGAGCTGGGCAGCTAGAGCGTCCAGCTGTGGTGAAATTCTCACATGGTGCATTGCGTTTTTCTGGAGGCTGAGGTGCATTCACCCAGCCTCTGAGTGGCCACATGGCTCCAGGCCACGCAGCTCATGTGGGTGCCTGAGGTGTGCGAGCTGGGCGGCCCGAAGGATAGAGGAGATTATCTGGGGGAAAGGTAAGAGTGCTCCTCCCCACCAGTCCCCCCTGCCTCGTCATCCTGGGTTGTGAGAACAACTTTAGTGGCTGGCTTAAGTCCTCCCAACAAGTTCATGGCTGAGGTGAAGACAGCCGTCCAATTAATTCTACTTTTTGTCAAGAAAAGCCACAAATGTTAACATGGGAAACAGTGCTCACAGTGCCTATTGGTGACTGCTGTACACTCTTGGATCCAGAGCAGGAAGGTGAGCTTTCAGATACAGTAGGGACTGGAAAATTATCTAAGGATTGGGGCAGTTCCCCCATGAGGCAATGGACTCTGGAGGCAAGTGTGCCATGGGATAGCAGGAGCAGGCACTCGCCATGGGCATTACCCCACCTGCTTGCTACTATTGTCCCCACCTCACCTCCACAGCTCCTGCCCCATTCCTTGACTTTCTTCCCCCTTGCCATCCCTCCCCCTCACTGGCCCCATTCCTCACGGGGCCCAATGCCAATCCATTTTCTCTTTGCTGTCGGACTGTCCTCACCTTCCAGGATACATCACTGCTTGGCACTGCAGGTTGGCCGTGAGTAGTGTAAATGTAGCTTGCATCTAGAGGTGGCCTCCCTTCGTTGCTGGCATAGCTGATGTGTCAGCACCAGGAACTCACTCATTTACACTGTCATCCTCTCTCCCTTACAACAGTGAACCTGTCCACTTTTTCTTCCCCATTTCAGGAGGAGACAAGTTTGTTGCTGGAGGGCAGAGAGAATGAGAGCACAAGCAAGAAAGCTGGTGATAGAGCAGTGAGGATGGCAAAGAGGAGAGGCCACTGCTGGATGCAAGCTCCATCCACACTGTTTCACTGCTAGTCTACAATACCAAGCAGCAGAACACCCTGGAAGAAAGGTCGGCCCGGCAGAGTAGAGAAAAATGGCTGGCAGCAAGGTCAGGGAGGTGAGGCTGGGGCTAGCAATGGAGGTGACCAGTGAAGGGGTGAGGTAGCATCAGTGCCAGCTTCAAGCTGGTGGGGGGTGGAGCCAGTGACAACAGCAGGCGGCTCATTATCATTCACCTCATATGGCAATGATGGCATTCGGTCTTATGTTTTCGTCCACCTTGAAAAATACACGTAGAGAAGAAAATGGCCAAAGATGAATATCTTTGTAAACATCAGATATGAAAATATCAAGATGCATAAACTCTGGGCAAAGAAGTGCTGAGCAAAGCACATATGTGAGATGTTAGTCTCCTAACTGTTAATCAGACTCCTTTGCAAGATATGTGCACCCCAATCATGTTCTGACATACTCCCTGCCTGTGCTTTCAAAACGTCCCAAGCAAAATATAAAAGTGGATGTGGCCACTGGATGTAGGCTGTGACGTATGTATTTTCACTTACTCTGGAGTTCAAGTTCAATTTCAGAGACTTACTCTGGAGTAATAAGTGAACTTACATGGTATTTTACAGTGGCATTTTCTTCAGAGAAATACAGTGATATTTTCTTTTGCACAGATATAATAGGATCAGGATGCAAATGTGGCAGAAAGAAAGAAATATTTCAGCATGCCAAAGTACTCTGCTACCAAGACAGAGTGACAGCAGCTGAAGGGATGGGAGAACTGATTATTGCAGAGTAAAGTCTCGTCTGAACTTTCCCTTAATGAGCAGATTTAATCTCCTAATTAGAAATTCTGTGCATAGATAATTAAGCACTGATTGTACAGCTAATATTACAAATATCAAAAGGGAGCAACCATAAACCACAGCAAGAAGAATCTGCAAATTAGCAAAGGAAATAAGCCTTGCAGATTATACCTTCTGATTCAGATTCCTGAACTTCTGGAATCTTCCTATTTCTTGTAGGCTTATAACTTTGATAACAAACTATCACCAGCTGCCTGGTGTTTGGCACACTTGTGTGCTAGTGTTTATCCTCTCTCTTTAAATAACAATAACAGAAGCTATATATCAAGAAGAAATGACAGGGACGGGGAAAATGGAGATTAGCCAAATCCTGTGGGGCACTCTGGAAACTACATTATGTTCGACTTGCTTGGACAGGATAATTTGATTAACAAATTTTATGAGGAACATTTTCAAGCATGAATTGTCCCATATGTGACTTAACTGTTTATCAACCTAATCCACAGTCCAGTTAAGTAATTGCATTTGCATTTATGCTGATTGTACCCCACTAGTTTCCACAGGCTGGGAAATGATTTAAATCCAGAGTACTTTGGCTGAACAGGCTTATAGACCATGCTGTAAGCATTACATTCTTGTAGCAAGCATCACAACTGAAACAATATAAGTACCATTTTATATATTATTAGCATGCAACACAAATGCATACTTTCCTGTTCAACTTAATTTGAACAGTATGCTAAATTCTGATATTTTAAATTTTCAACAAATCTACAACACAGAAGCAAAGGGGTAACCATTCTGCTTAACCACTAACTCAAAAATGCTGAAATATTAAGGATTAGATCAAACTTCACTGTAAGTACATGCTGTACAGCTATGTGCTTGTTTTTTCTTTGTTATTTAGCATGTGTGGGGAGGCAATGTAGATGATAACCAAAACAGAATGTGGAGGGCTTTAGAATTTGGCCCCTGCCACAGTCTCATCTGTCTCACTCCTCACCAACCCATGGCTGCTGACTGATCCAGATGAAAAGGTCCTAAGATTCCTTACCTACTGTGAGCTCACTAACCTGCCTCACAGAGCTGTTGTGAGGACAGAATGGGATAATCCCCATATATACTGTTCTGAGATATGAGGGAAAAAGTTACTTGGGAGTATGCCCTAGGTCCTTTCTCCCTCAAAAGATCAGGATTTAAGTAGAGTGGTGACTCATTCTGCCAGAGACTTCCATCAAGAGTAGTCCCAGGGGCTAGCAGGACCTGTATAGCCCAGGAAGATAGCCCTCCCCCGCTACTTTTTCCAAGACCCCTTGGCAATCAAGGAGGGCACCTCTCTGTTACCACACTACCTCCAGGGTTTGCTGAAGATTCCCCTGCTCGGGGAAGTAACTTGCCTAGTGAGCAAGAAGTTGCTGGTTCAAATCCCCGCTGGTATGTTTCCCAGAATATGGGAAACACCTATATCAGGCAGCAGCAATGCAGGAAGATGCTGGAAAGCATCATCTCATACTGTGCGGGAGCTGGCAATGGTAAACCCCTCCTGTATTTTACCAAAGAAAACCACATGGCTCTGTGGTCGGCAGGAGTTGACACCGACTCGACAGTACAACTTTACCGGAGCCAGCACCTAGAAAGGTCCTTTAAACATCAACAGTTCTTCAGAGGGAGCGGAATTGGAAACACCAACCTGACAGTAGAAATACTTAAACCCTCAGTTGGCTCGAAATCATTGCTAGAGAAAAATCTTGGCGTGCAGCTCTTGGATGGCTGACATCCTGATGACACACACATGCTTGAGATGTGCACAGAACCCTTTATGGGCCTCTGAACTGGTTTGAAAGTTCAGCAACTTGGCCAGTTCAAAGGTTGTGGCGGGGATTGCTTTAAGGATGGGAAAGGGTGCTCCTACCCCTCCCGCTGCATTTCCCCTGCCAGTGCTGCCTTTTAAAATGGTCCGGCGGGGTGGCAGTGTACCTCCTTGCTGCCCCAGTGCCTCCTCGGACTGGAAGTGACCAGAAGTTGTTGCTGCGCATGCCATGGGTACTTTTTGCACTGAATAGATTTCTGTCCATTGATGACTATACAGAGGTTCAGCACGTCAAAGCTTCTCGGGCCTCTGTTTCAGCATCACCAATCAGATCACCTCTACAACTTATCTGTGCTTCTTCACCTTCCTTTTGCATATGCATCACTTTCCAGTTCAATTGGTTTGTTAAACTATTTTTAACCAAGTGAGTGGTATGAAGTCATACAATTTTTAAAAAGGTTTCAAGCATCTGTACCAAATGCTAAAACAAAAGATAAAAGTACAATTTTTTGAAAGAAGAGATGACAGTTGAGGTAATATTGACAGAAAAAATTGTCAGTTTAATAGACAACAGCTACATCAGCAAAAGGCAGACTTTCAAAGACAAAGGGGTGTCACTTAGGGGGACACTTGCTTTCCTCCATGGTGTCATTAGGCTTTGAGAGTGCCAATAGTTTGTCTTACACATGGATTCTATACATAAATGGGTGAGTGGTGTTTTCCAATGCCATAACATTCTTATGATACCCTTGAGTCCCCAGTTCAAATCATGTTCCTCCCTTAAATTAACTCAGCCTCAGCTACTCAATGTGCAATATAGGAAGCCCTTAAAACATTTACAAGTATTATTATTTTGTGTGGGGGTTTTTAAAGTAGCACAAAACAACAATAAGAACAATTATATTCAATTCATAGGGATCTACCAGTAAATTGAATTACCATAGGGGTTTTTTCATAGTACCTAATAACTGAGTATTAGTGGTAGCTGTAAAAGATAAAATGTTTCAAAAGATAGCAATTCTTCAGAAAGTGTGCAGGGATGGATCCAGTTAGGAAGGTTTTTTTAAAACCAACAACAGCCGCAAACACATTTAAAAAGGTTGTACACCCCAACACACACACTAACAAACAAAATGCTTTCCACACACCTGTTTATCAAATGCTACCCATGAAGGTGCATCGCTTCCAACACCTCTAGGGAAAACACTATACTTAGGTTTCAGCTTTTGTCCAGGCAACGGTTCACCTCCTATTCCAGGTTTGTTTTCTCCCATCCACATAGAAACTTTATTGCAGTAACTCCAGTGTTGAGATTTGTGGAACTTTTCTTTCCCTAGCTGCAATCAAGATGAAAGAAACAGTATTTTTAGGAAACAAAAAACATGCAGACATTTTTAGAAATGGCAATTCCAAGAAAAAGTGTCATTCAAAATCAAAAGAGTGTTAATCACAGCAAAACCACCTGCGATTTAAACTTACATAAACAATATGTAAACTTAGCATATTGTTTTTAGAGGAAGTTAAATCAATTTTAATTTAGATCTGAACAATGCCTATGTGAAATTTTGGCCATTTTCCTCATGTAATATTTTTCTTAATTGCATGACATGAGCTTGATGGCAGTTACTTTGGGCACACTCCACCATGAACAACAACTGAACAACTTCACTAATTTCCTTGGTGTTGAAACCCCATTCAAATAAATGGGATTATACCCTTTGGCAAACACAATGGATACAAACGTTGAATGTTGTAGGAATTATATGTCTGAAACAACAGGAGTGTCCTCGAATCTATGGTGCTGAGTAAAGCTAGGAGAGCAAAATACCAGCAGCCAGCCTTCAGTCAAGACTTCCATATTCTCCACTGCAGTAAGAAATGAGGCAAAGCAGAATCACCTTAGATTAACACTGTGGTCACTCACAACAGAAAAAGGTAGGAGCATCTTCTTTGTGCCTACACAGAGGGAATCTGAGCCAGAGCTGAAACTGACTGTGTTAAAGTGTACAGAAGCCTCTTGTCAGTTTCTTCACTGCCTCCACTTCCTAGTGAGGAATCTTCAGACTTTGCCTTCAGACCTCAGATGAACTAATGAAACTAATAAGGATGAAGCTTCTCCATACTTTGTTTTGAAACATTAGTATCAGCTCCCCAGTACTGCCCTCTTTGCTGAGTGCTACCATACGCATAATTAAGCCTTTAAAAGGTGACAAGGGAAGAACAGCACAGCTATCCCCATTCTCAGCAATAAGGCTCTTTCCCAGTCATTACTTGTGAAGTAGATATTGTGCTATTGCCTTTGAATGAGACTTTGAAGAATTAGGCCACAAAAGAAAAAAGTAATGATCTCATCAGCCTGGTATAATGGTTAGAGTGTTGGAGTAGGACTAGGGAGACACAAGTTCAAATCCTCAGTCATGAAACTCACTGGGTAGCTCTGGGACAGTCACTCACTTCTCTCTCAACCTAACCTACCTCACTGTGCTTGTTATGAGGATAAAATAAATAAAGAGACAGATAAACAAATAAATAAACTATATAACCCTTAAATTAAAATAAAAAACCACAGAGGTGAGAGACATGCTACATGGAAATATCTAAAGAACTCACCAAACCACAGAAGGGGCTTTTGCATCTATGGGCTAGACTTATAGGACAACTCAGGATGAGAATGAGGATAAACCAGAATTATTTATGTGCATAACACCTCTTGGGTACATTATCATTTCAACATTATTTTTTTCTGGCAACCTACAAGTCGATATTTGTTACTGGTTTTGAAAGCTTTTGTATCTATTACAAATTGTTTTTGAGGAAAGGAGTATTAGTGTATACAGCACTACCCACCACACATTTAACTATGCACTTAACTGTGACCATTATATGTTGACACTAATTCAGATTTGGCCTCTTATTCCTCCTCTATCACCAGACATAATAACAGAACCGATAATATCAGTAAGCAAAGAACAGATCCTGCCTCTAGCTTTTAAGAGTAGTGTCAGATGGGTTGTACTGATAGCAAAAGAGCAGGATGATGTGGAAGAAGGAAGGAGAGGATAACACTAAACAACATTTCACCCACATCCTGAAAGCGTGTGCGCTATGTGGAACTCTCCTGGATTCAGAATGTATAAACTGATGCTTTTACTTCATTGGGCATGCCTATCAAACACAAAACTACAGCATCCATTGTGTGAGAAGAAAATGGGGGGTACACAGTGCCTGTTTCCTGCTCTTTTTGTCTTTCACCCTAGTAACAGCTTAGAATAATGTCTGAGGGCTGGTGGAATCTGCTCCCAGCGAATGAGAAATCTCTTGAAAATAAAGGGCAACCATTACTACATTCATTTAACTCATGTCTCCAAAGTAAATAGGGAAACAGGCTCAATCACATAGGCCTTGGCTCCCTAGCTGTGACAGTAGCCTCTTCCTTCATTCCTTCTGACAGACAGTGGCCTCTTCTTTTATTTTACCTGAGAAACTACTAAGCCTTAGTACTCTTATTTGGCTTTTACAACCATCCAACCTTGTATCTTATAAGCAGAAGGGGCTGCTAAATTCCTTGTAAGGGCCAGCGGGCCCAGGACTTTTAGGCATGATAGGCAGACATCCAACTGGTGCAAGTTTACCTACCAGACTAGTAAGGTAAAATAAAACAAAATGAAGGAAGAGGCCACTGTCATATAGAAGAGAAAAATCGAATAAAAATAATTCCCCTTATACTGGCATGCCATATAAGAGGGCAATTTGGAGGGGAGGGGAGATTTGTTTATTTTTTAGTTATAAAACTAGCTGTAATACACTAACTTTGTGATCTTCACTTCCCTCATCTCCACTCCTATGAAACTATTCACACATACCCCTTCCCCATACAGTTGCTCCCATTTTTAAAAAGGGAGGCAGAAATAAATAAAATAAAAATATATTGAAGGATAAGAAACATTTTTGTAATGTATTTGTACTAACATTGAAATCGCCCCGACACAAAAACAACATAGATTTCTCACTGAGCACCTGTTATCTTCTCACTGCATCTACCAAGATTTCCATTGCTTCTTTCCTGAAGGTATATGCACAATCCCCATCCCCCAGTCCAGTGTGCTTTTTCTTGTGCTCTTTGCACAGTAGTACTATATACCACTTGAGCCTTCTGTGTTTTTCAAAAATCATGGTTGTTTTTGTTCAGATTACTGCAGCAAACTTTATTCTTTATACTCAGAATGACCAGGCCTCAAAGAAAGACATCAGCAATGATGTCACTGCAAAGCCAACATGGCTGCTACCTGTTTTGGGGTGTGGGACCATATAGGAATTTCAAGCCTTAATTTCAGCTGCATATGAGCAAAAAAAAATTTTTTTCCAGCAAAAAAACAACCACCACCACAGAATATCAGGTGACCTGTAATCACTTTTTTATGACAACTGATCAATAACATTTTTTTTAAGACATCCTCATTCAACATGCAGATCATGCACGCAAAGTCATGGGCTGTTGTTTTAAAGAACATCATGCTTATCATGTTGATTATATTAGTATGTTACAACTAGCAATGATCAACACGAGAAATGGGCCAATTGAGATCTGGTATACATCATGTTGCCATTTCAGATTTTCAGACAGCTAAGGAAAACAAATGTCGAAAAAGAGATGTTTATTCCAGTTTTGCTGTCTCTGAAGGCTATGCTTAATTAAAATGAAACCAGGAAACATCCCATTGGAAAACTGTGGAGCTGTTACTCAGCACTATGGTTCTTTAAGGAAGGATACTTCTCTCTTTACATTCAGGTTCGTAGTCCTCATGGGTGTTCTGTTGAGGACAGTCCACCTCAACATATCAGAACCAAAGGTACCAACTCAGAAGTATGTGGAATTGAGGCCTGTGTCTGATTTCATTTTATATTAAGAAATGAATTAATGCTTGGGCTCAGGGTGAACTGACAGCCCAGATCTCAACTGACCTGTGAGGGAGGAGGCAATCCAGCATTGTATTGTGAAATGGATACTCAAGAAGGCACAAAAGCTAGGCCTGAGCTAATCATATGCTAAAATGCAACTCACTACCAGATAATGTCTATGGAAGAGGCCAGGGGCTGACCTCCCCTCCCCTGTTGCAAGAAATCAGCGTTAATCCTTGTCAACAATTAACTCAATTGCTCTCTATAGAGATTCAACATAGGTAAATTCTTACCTCACTGACATGATGCTTCTGCCTTAGTCAAATGTATAGATTAACTCATCTCACACATGTACCCCTTTTTATGTTACTTTAAATATTCTCTTGTTATAATTACACACTAGATAGAGGTACACAAGAAATAATGTGATTGCTGTCTCACACAAATAGAACTAATTCTCTCACTAACTCCTGACTTTTAACACCTTTTGGGGTCAGACTGGCAAATCGGGGAAGATGCAATTTGTAGCTCAGAGATGCAGATTTGCTTTGGGCAATGTTCCCCCCCCTCCTAAGCGCACAGTTTACAGAAGATGAGATTGAGATCTCTCTGGACTGGCCAATATCCTGAATAATTAAAAGACATTATCCAGAAGGTAGCAGCAAGTTGTCACCTTTTGGGACCCAGGAAAAGATGAGATTTGAATAGACTCTATGAGAGAGAGATCAAAGGAAAATACACTATAAAGAATGAGAGGACAGAGAGGTAGCAGTCTTGTGCCTATGGGCAATCTTTTGTCTACAGCAAGAGCTGCTCACAAGGATCCCAGAGTTTGCTGCTAAGCCGCGGGGCAACAGCAGGAACTCTGTCCATGGACAGGAGCTGTCTGTGACTTCTACTGTGCAGTGAGAAGTCAAGACCTCCCCAGCCATGGTGCTCTGGCTCTCAGCCATGATCTGAGCAACTGCAAACGCTCCTGTCTCCAGCCAAGAAGCCTCGCTCCTTCAGCTGAAAGATCCAGCGTTCTCAAATCTCTGGTCCTGGTAATATGCTGCTCCTTACAAGCCTTTGGCCCCTCCATCTTTTCCCCTCCTTCTCCTTCCCCCACCCTTTTCCTCTACTAATTCCTGAACCATGCCAGCCTCAGCTTTCCTTACACCCCCCCCCCTTTTCCCATCTATATCTGAATTGTATTAGGCTCTAGGAAGATTTAATGCACACACATATGTTAGTTAGGAACACGTTAAATATAGGTGCTGACTAGGATGTTCTGTTTAAATGCTGTTAGTAATATATTGATAGAGTGTCCTGCTTTCTGCTCAGTTTGATTGATGTTGTTATTCTTTTATACTCAATAAAGCCCATTGAATCTTTGAGGATGGTTTGATCTCCTTTCTTCCATGCGCCCAGATCCTACATGGTCACCATATAAAAGAACTTGGTCACTTGGTGACACTATGAGCCAGGCCTAATTTTGCATGCTAGCTAATGAGCATATTTAGTATATAAATCAGGCCTGGACCGTAACAGTTCCCTCTAAGGCATGCGCACATGCGCACACTCACAAGTTTTTTTTATGTCCGCTGAGTAAATTTTAGATCTCACTCAGGTTGAATCAGGAAGGCCCCACTCTGAATGTATGTGTGTGCACACTGCCTTGATACTGCCACCCAGGAAAAAACTCATTCTGCACACAGATGAAAACAATTAGAGAGAACACTGGTCTTCATTTTAGAAAACCAGCTTCTATGCACCCCAGCTACAGGTGTTTCTTCTTAGAATACTGGATACCATATAAGCTATATAGATAATCGTACAACAATTATATTAAACAAGAAAGATTAAAAGTAATTTTCATTTTGTAATGCTAATGATACATTATAAGGTATTGAAAGTTAAAATTTGTATGTCATGCTTTTTATATTTGTTAAATGCTGTTTTTGAATGTAGAATGTCTTTATGCATGAAAAGATTTCAAAGTGGCATTATTTACTATGTTGATGTTAAAAAATTTATTGTCTATTTTGTTTCTAAACATGTTGTGTTATGTTGAAAAATGTCAATAAATTTAGGAAACTCCTTAACTATAAGGATGATTCTAAGATGCAGCATACAACCAGCCAAAACAAAGCAGCAAACATACAGCCATCAACACTACTACCGCATTCAAAAAACTGAGTTTTCCCTCAGTTCATTCTGGGAACAGTTCTTTACACTGGAGAATCAGTGATGGCTAGAGAACTCTTAAGACTCAGAAGCTCAGTCTTTGTATTCCATGGAGCCCACAATGACAAAAGCACAGAATCCCAATGAGATTCAGGATGGGATGGGTCAAATTGGCAAGGCAGCATCGTGGACTAATAACTCTGGAGACCCATGCCAATGCTTCAATAAAGGCCAAGGACTGATTATAGGAATATCCTATAAATGTTAAGGAATATGTGTATTTTCAAGCTTAACAAAACTGGCCAAAGCAGGTCTGGCCTAAACAAGCCATTACTAATCATGACTGATTTGAAGAATGTTAAAAATTGCCTTGAATGCAGCCAAAATCAATCTAGTCCAGCATTCTGTCTTCCAGAGAAACCAGATGACACTGGGTACTCACAAGCAGGGCATGAAGATGATGGTCCTCCCTTGTTGTCTGTCCCTAGCTTCTGGTACTCAGACGTATATTGCTCCTGAGCAGGGAGATGGCATCTGCAAATGCTGAAAGCTTGACCCTTTACAAAACATGTGAGCTGTATCCATCCAGTAAGGACTAGTATTAAATGGCTACCTAGCTAATAATCCATCACTAGGGTGCCTGTGGAAACACACTGATTGATTGATTGATTGATTGTTCAGTTTATATACCACCTTTCAGAAGGCAATTGTAAACACCTAACAGTTCATTACAATGCATGGTGTGTTCTACTCAGCAAACCAAGAGCAACTGTCAAGCGTCTGAAAAAGAAACATTAAAAAAAATGTTCTTCCAATGAACTTCAGGAAAAGAGCAACAGAAGATATTCAGAACCACCAACACGCAAAACAACTTAACAACTGCAAAGCAGAACAGAGGTTTTATTATACAGCTAGCAATTTAAATCCAGTCTATCGAACAGAACAATTCAATAATCCCGAAACTGCTTTCTACTGCTGACTCTTTATATCACAAGATCCATTCCTATGCTTGCTGTTAACAAATTTAGGAACTGTCATTGCAAATCTAAGAAGGAGTTTCAATAATAGTGCAAATCAGGGGTTCTCAATCTGGGGGTTGGGACTCCACAGGGGGTCTCAAACAACTTGAAAGAAGGTTTTAAATGACTCAGGAAGGAGCTATTAGGAGGGCAAGGATCTTGCCCAACAGGTCCAAGGTATGGAGATGGTCAGGAACGATGAAAGGCAGACTGAGACAGAAGCCAACAACTACTTGGCTTCCCCACCACTCAGAAAGCCAAGAGCAGGCACTGTTTCAAGTGGGGCTTGCACTCATTCAAGGATCAAGCAGGAGTATATTTATTTATTATTTATCAAATTTTTTCACCACTCCAAACTTCCATCTCTGGGCAGCTTACAACAATATAAAACAAGTTAAAACACAGAAAATAAAAACCTTAAAACAATTAAAAACTGCAGTCAAATTAAAAGCTTGGGTGAAGAGAGAAGTCTTTAAGTACTTTTTAAAAGTTGTCACAGATGCAGAGGGTCTTATTTATGCAGGGAGTGCATTCCAGAGTCTCATGCAAGCATTAGAGAAGACCCAGCCCTATGTGGCCATTAGACAAGACAGTGGCAACTGCAGACGAGCCTCTCCGGATTATCTCAACAGGCAAGGGGCTCATATTGTATAACTGAGACCTGGATGGGGGAGGCTGGTGGTCCAGTTTGGGCCCAGCTTCTTCCACCAGGCTACTCTGTTGTGCAGCAGGCTAGGGGATGTGGGCAGGGGGGTTGAGTAGCTGCGGTCCATAAGGATACCAGTTCCCTTACCCGGGCCCCTTTTTCGACAGTTAACTTACATTGAGTGTGTCTTTCTGAGGTTGGCAACTAGGGACAGATTGGGGATTATGTGTACCGTCCACCCTGCTGCCCAACTGACTCCATAACTGAGCTGATGGAGCTGGTCTCAGAGTTGGTGTTGGAGTCACCCAGACTTTTGGTTCTGGGGGACTTCAATATCCATTGTGAGGCTGACTTGTCTGGTGCAGCTCAGGAGTTCATAGCGTCCATGACAACTATGGGCCTATCCCAACTAGTCTCAGGACCAACTCATGTTGCCGGCCGCACACTTGATTTGGTCTTTTCTTCAGATTGGGGGGGGGGGAGTTGTTCCGTGGTGTCGTAAACCTGTCCCACTAATCTGGAGCTATAAATCTCAGCCTCCGGAGAATGAAACGGGAAGAAGTCAAACAACAAAACCAGGCAGTAAGCAGTTTCTTCAAACCAGAGTCAGTCTGGGTCATAATACCACCAGTCAGTTGAACAGAGTCCAAATCGTAATCCATAAACAGAGTCCAAATGGTCCAAGGTCAAAACACAGGCACAGCAAACAGGAACACAGCCAAGTATCTCAGTGAAGAACAACGTTGATACCAGCACAGCGGCTGTGGCAAAGCCGGCTAATAAAGGCTGAAACCATGTGCTGTTAATCATGGTTCCCTGACTCAGTAGCCTTGTTTGTTAGTCTAGCCGTTCTGCACATGAGGTCCTTAATCTCCTGCTGTCTTTTTGAGCGATGCCTCTACACTGCTGAGACCAGTTGTCCTTCTTCTACAGGAGCTGCCATGACAGGCTCTATCTCTTCTCAAGCCTCCCGTGGGCTGGTCCCGCTCTTGTCTGCAAGTTCTGGACCTTGCACTCCCACCTCTGCTGCCATCCCCTCCGTCTCTTCCTCCTCCTTCTCGGAGTCCGTCCACATGCTCATGACACGTGGGTGCGGGATCCTGTGGTTTCCCCATTGTCATGGACAGAACACTACCTGGTTAAGGTTGGTTTCACAGTCACAACCCAACCCTGCAGGGGTGGAGGACCTATTAAGATGGTCCGCCCGAGACGGCTGCTGGACCCAGTAGGATTCCAAAAAGCCTTGGAGGGTTTTGATGCTGGTCCTGCTAGTGATTCTGTCAATGCCCTGGTGGGAACCTGGAATAGGGAACTCACCAGGGCAGTAGACATGATCGCTCCTAAGCGTCCCTTCCAATCTGTTCTAAAGGAGGGCTCTTGGTATACAGAGTTGTTGTGGGGTCTGAAGCAGCAAAGTCGGTGACTGGAGCGCAAGTGGAGGAGAACTTGGCTTGAGTGTGACAGCACACAGCATAGAGCCGATTTGAAGGTTTATGCAGAGGCAGTGCATGTGGCAAAAAAACCAGTTCTGGTCTGCGCGCATTGCTTCTGCGGGTTTGCATCCAGCAGAGCTGTGCCGGGTTGTGAGGAGTTTGATTCAGGCTCCTTCCAATTCAAACCAATCCGCGGAGACTTTGCTCTGCTGCAATGCTTTTAATGGGTTCTTTGCAGACAAAATTTCTTGTATTTGGGCCGATTTGGACTCCACTGTTTCTGCAGAGTCTTTAAAGGTGGTGTCTACCAATCCCTCTCACAGTATTAGATTGGATCAGTTTCAATCTGTGATGCCTGATGACATGGACAAGCTGCTTGGGGCAGTGCAGCCTACCACTTTTTCTCCGGATCCTTGCCTGACTTGGCTACTTCTATCTAGCAGGGAGATTGCTGGAGATTGCCTAGTTAATATCATTAACTCACTGCTGCAGGAGGGTAGGATGCCTCCTTTTTTGAAGGAGGCAATGATTAGACCACTTCTTAAGAAGTCTTCCCTAGATCCCTCAGTGATGGATAGCTATAGGCCGGTCTCCAATATCCCATGGTTGGGCAAGGTGATTGAGAATGTGGTGGCTAACCAGCTCCAGGCAGTTTTGGAGGAAACCGATTATCTAGACCCATTTCAAACTGGATTTAGAGCCAACTATGGGGTAGAGTCTGCCTTGGTCGGCCTGATGGATGACCTTTACTGGGGAATCGACAGAGGGAGTGTAACTCTGTTGGTTCTTTTGGATCTCTCAGCAGTGTTTGATACCATCAACCATGGTATCCTGGATAGCCTGGGGAAATTAGGGATAGGGGCCACTGCTTTGCAGTGGTTCCATTGCTATCGCTCAGGCAGATTCCAGATGGTAGAGCTTGGTGACATCTCCTCTTTAAAACAGGAGCTATTATATGGAGTCCCTCAGGGTTCCATTGTCACCAATTCTTTTTAATATTTACATGAAACCGCTGGAAGAGGTCATCAGGAGATTTGGTGCAGAGAGTGTTATCAGTATGCTGATGACACCCAAATCTATTTCTCCTTATCATCATCATCATCATCATCATCATCATCAGGAAATGGCATTCACTCCCTAAATGCCTGCCTTTAGGCAGTAATGGGCTGGATGAGGGATAACAAAGTGAAGCTGAATCCAAGCAAGACGGAGGTGCTCATTGTGGGGGATCAGAATTTAAAGGATGAGTTAGATCTTCCTGTGCTGGATGGGGTTACACTCCCACAGAAGTTGGTTACACTCCCACAGAAGTATGCAGCTTGGGAGTGCTCTTGGATCCAGGCCTCACCCTGGTATCTCAGGTGGAGGCTATGGCCAGGAGCACTTTCTATCCACTTCAGCTGATTCGACAGCTGTGTCCATTCCTTGAAGAGAACAATCTCAGAACAGTGGTGCATCAACTGATAACCTCCAGGCTCTACTACTGCAATGCGCTTTGCATGGGGCTGCCTTTGTACATACTTTGGAAATTACAGTTAGTTCGAAATGCAGCAGCTAAATTAGTCTCTGGGGTAATTGGTCTCAGGCATAATATGGAGACCATATTATGTCTGTCTTAAAACAGTTGCACTGGCTGCCAATATGTTTCCGGGCGAAATACAAAATGCTGGTTATTACCTTTAAAGCTCTGAATGGCTTGGGTCCGAGCTACCTTAGAGAGTGCCTTCTTCAGTATGATCCCCATCGCTCGTTGAGGTCATCTGGAGAGGTCCGTCTCCAGTTACCACCAGTACATCTGGTGGCGACTTGGAACCGGGCCTTTTCTGTATGCACTCCCTGCAGATATCTGCAGTTTAGGCTCGCTGTTGGCCTTTAAGAGAGCCCTAAGAACTTATTTGTTTGGCCTGACCTTCCAAGGTTTGTAAAATGTTTCTTAAAGTATTTTAATTGGTTTTAAATGGTTTTAATTGTTTTTGAATTATTTCTTGTTTACACAGTCAGACAGGTGTTATTGACTGGTTTGTTTTATCCAGACATCGAATCCTTCCCAAGGACCTGGGATGGCTGAATTTTATCATCAATACTGTTGGTTATAAAATTCAGCCATCCCAGGTCCTTGCGATGACCTAAGGGACGGGCAACCAAGACGAAGCCCACCCTAGGTGCCCCCACACTCTCTTCGCCTGGGGAAACCCCCCACCGCCCCGTCAACCACCCAGGCACCCTCTTGGTCACAGCAGGTGGTGAGCCGGAGCAGCAGGTGGTGAGCTGGCGTTTCCCCCTACAAAACTGCATGAAGGCGAACTAGAGAGGCTTCATCCCATCACAAGAGTCTAAAACTCAATATCCCACCACATCCTAGATCGTTCATTCAATATTACGTTTTACAGCACATACCCACTCGCCCACCCTTATCGCCACTGCCTCTGCCTCCACCCGCTGCTTCCGTGGGTGGGTGCTCCCCATCCCCATTGCCTGCCTGCTTCTTAACCTTCACCACCACCGCAAAGCAACAGTTAGAGGCGGCAGTGAAGAGGGCAGGCATGCGCAGCAGCAGCTTGGGGGAACAAGGTCGGGATCTCCCAGGCCCCACACGCGCACTCGCAACAGCGCACTGCCCAGCAGAACAGAAGCCGTGCAGCCACTGCTCAGAAGAGGCGTACAATGAGGCTGGAACTCGGAGGAATGTTCAGGATGCTCCTCCGGGATGAGAGAGTGCCCAGAGTTCCTTCAAATCCTGCGCCTGGCCTGTACACACCACCTCCAACCAGCAGCCACTCTAGGGCAGGGGCAAGGGAGAAAGCGGGCAGAGCTGAAGCGCTGGGGGTGGGGGGAGGCGTGCGCGCGCCTCCTCCAAGCAGCAGACCAGAATAGGTTGCGGAGGCTCGGCTGCAGGGGGTTGACTGTGGCGGCAGGAGAGTGTGCATGAAGCGCCTGGGGAAACGCGGGGCTGTGTGCAACCGCCCTGGTCTCCCCGCCCAAAGGACAGGCCTGCCTGGCACTGACCCCACCACCCGCCGTGGCCAGGAGCGAGCTGAGGCAAGCGACGGGGCATGCATGTGGACGCCCCTGAGAGGCGTGTGGGCGCTCCTCCCGCCCTGGGGAGGAGACTCCTCTCCCTTAGTCATCTGCAGCTGCTTTCTCCCTGTTCCCCCAAGCGGCTGCTCCACTACCACCTGCGGCTGTGTGCTTTCTCCCTACAGCTGGGAGGAGTTGTGCAGGTCCCACGCGGGTCACATGCGCCCTCTCCCCCACAACCACCTTCCCATGGGCCCCCACAGGTGCTAATTCGCCCCCAGCCACACACTCCTCTAGGGACAGCCCTGACAGCCGTTTTGGGGTGGGGTGGGAGGACACGTGGAGAACCATGCTCGATGCGGGATGTGAAGCTTCGCGGGGCGGAGACATAAATTTGGGGAGTCCCGGACAGGAGTTGAAAACAAACCGCTTCCACTTACATTCGCATTGAAAGAGTTCCCGGGCAAGAGCGGTAGCGCCATGGTTGTGCCAGTCCCACGCACCGCTCTTCTACGGCCTTGGGGCTGCTGCCAGAATCTGGCCGGTCACTCTCGGTGCTACCAGGGCGAGAGAAGTGCCAGCGTGCTGTTTGGAGTCCGGTTGCCTGGATACCCCCGTTTGACATCATAGGAGCTGATGGAACGTTGTGTTCACTTTTACGCTTGCTCTTTGCTGCCCCCTGCAGCCACATGACCTTTGGTACAAGTTGAGGCACAGCCTCCCTGTGGCAAGTCATTCTCTGAGCCTCTGCGGTTTATCCTTGAGTCTTTTCTCCATCATTCTTGGAATCTCTCTCCATATCACTTCATCCTTATCATTTATCTCTTGTCATTTCCGGTGATGCTTCATATGCAACTGATAAACCAATCGGTTTGCAAATTTAGTCTTCTTCTACTTAATACAACTTTGAAATTATCTCCCCCCCCTGCCACTTTCAGTAGGCTATTCGCAGAGGCTTCCAGCAGTTGATACTCCCAGAATCTATTTGAACTGACCTCAAAGCTCTCAATGTACTTTTACTAGCTGATGGCTGCAAACCTTGAAATCTCCCTTTTTGAACCCAGACTGTCTGCCTATTTAACCTCAAATATTTTCTGTACCACAGGCTGATCTTGAAATCTTTTTCATGTGCCTGGCTAAAGGGATAAACACTTAACGGGCAGTAATGACAAACGTTTTAAGAAAAGCATACACACAGTCCTTGTTTAAATTTGATTTCAGGACCCAGTGATGTAGTCGCAAATTCAGAAAGGCAGCAGTTCTCCATGACAGCCCCCATAGCCACACCCACCCCTAAAAGCCACACCTCATGGTCATGCCCCTCCCAATGGCCACACCCTCAGATAGTTGCAGTAATTTGGAGGGGGGGGGGGTTCCATTACAAGAAGGTAAGGATCATGTAGACCCTAGGGAATGTACTAGACAGGAAATGCTCACTGAAATGCTCTCCAAAAGACCATAGGAATGGTTGGATTCAATGCATTCCATGGCCATTTGGAAGGAACCTGTGCATTTCAGTGGGAATTCCCTGTCATTCGTTTTAGGATGTCCTGACACTAGTCCACTGCAGGACTTGCATTTTGAGGGTCCCAGGTTCAATCCCTGGCAGCATCTCCAGGAAGGGCTGAGAAAGACTCATGCATGAAACCATGAAGAGCTGCTGCCAGTCAGTGTAGCCAATATTGAGCTACCTGGACCAGAGTCTGACTCAGTATAAGGCAACTTCCTATGTTCCTAAAACAGGAAAAATTGTAATAAACAGTTGGAATAGCAAGAACATCACATTATTTCCTTTTAGAAAGCAAAGGGCTTTGCATCGCTGCTGAGACCTCGGTGGGGGGGGGGGAGTACCGGGACTGCGTCCCTGACCATCCCTGCAGCACTACACCCGTCAGGATCTCAAGTTCGTGTATTGGTTTTTGCAGTAACATCCATCACTTGATTAATTGCAAATTGTCAAATGGAGAGGTGTGTGTGTGTGTGTGTGTGTGTGTGTGTAAGTGCAAAGAACAGTTTCCTTCCAACCACTGTGCAAAGAACAATTTCTTTCCAACCACTGGGAATACGTGTAAGAAATTAATATACGTTTTTCAGCATCTTATTAAGAACTTGCAAATGAGACCATAAAAGACATCATTGCAATAATTAACATTCTACCAAAAAAAGGTTATTCACTCGGACCCATATGTTTCTCTTTCTCCCTATCAATGTACAGAAAGAATAAAAAAGCTGAAGGATCTTAGGCTGTACACAGGTTTCCTTCTCTCCCCCTGCTCTTTGCACACTTGTTTTTACTGTACTAGAAAAGTAGGTCATGACAGAACATAATTAAATTAAAAGACATTGTGATATGAAGCATGATTCAGCAGTCATGTTCCACATCATTTCTAGAAAGGGTCAGCTATACTGGAACCATCCCCACAACCAACTGACAAAGTGTTAACCTTTGCTTTTGCCCATCTTTATTAGCTGCCATTTTTGTTTAATTAAAAAACTAGATAGCAGATATAGGCCAACAAGATGGTGTATTTTTCCAATGAACAGAGCATGCCTTCTGCTGCTTGTATTCTCCTCAGCACCTGTAAGCATGAGTCATTAACTACATCAGAAGAATGCAAACATGATTTACACCTGAATTCTCCTGGCAGTATTACAGATAATTTTGTTCCTAACCCTGGTGAAAATGAACCTGTGGGGAAATTATAGGTACCAGTTTTCTACAATGAAGGAAAAGACTGCAGTAGTTGAGAGGACTGAAGACTGAAACCAAAGTCTAGAAGCTGACTGACACATGCATATACATCACTCTGTGTTTCATCAAGCTATTCCTCAGCTCTTGATGACTCGATTGTGAATGCATGAATTGCCTTCGCTGAAATATATTATATTTGAGATGATGTCAAGTAATATGAAAAATTGGTCTCTGGTGTGTGATCTATTGTGGCTGTTTCATACATGTATGTCATCAGTTGATTATGCAGTTGTCAAGTGATGACCATGCATATGTGAGCTCAGCCTGCTGCAGTTTAGAATTAGAACTCTGTGACTGGAACTCCCAGGGTAATTTTCTTAATGCAAAAGCCATCTCCAGAGGGGGACATTTTGGTTCAGAGCCACAGCATGGGAGGGTCCAACATTTCCCCCTGTGCCATGGCCCCAATCCAAATTGCCACCCTAAAGCTGCTATCACAGGTGGAGAGGAGAAATTATTGTGCTCCCAAGTATTTTCCTAATAAAGTCATCCATCACAAACCACAAGGGTTCTGTTCTGAGGAAAACCGTGTGGTTGGCAAATTCAATTTATTTATTTATTTATTTATTTGTTTGTTTATTTATTTATAGATTTAAAATACCACCAAATCCACAGACTCCGGGCGGTGTACAGGCAACAACAGCATCCAAGATTTAAAATTTAAAGAGAGAGAGAGAGAGAGATTGAGAGAGATTTAAAGGGCAAATGCCTGATGGAAAAGAAATGTCTTCAATAAGATCTTAAAGGCTGAAAGGGAGGAGGCAAACAGAATCTCGGCGGGGGAGGGGAGAGAATTCCAAAGTGATGGGGCTTTGGCAAGCCATAGAAAAGCATTGCAAACATGGGGTGAGGGGGAATCACAGTTGCAAAAAGACTGAAAATGAAGGAAAAAATGTCCACCAAAAATCACCAAAAATCTCTTAAAATCACTAAGAGGAGTTATGGGGAAACGCCCACCACCACCACCCCAGAACCCACAAAAATAACCCCAGAACCAACGGAAATTCTGAGGGAACCCCCCCACCCCCCCACCCCATCACACAAAAAATATCACCAAACAGTGGATACTCATGTCATGGTTTGCAAGAACTGTCACAATTTCCCAGTCACAAATGCTCTAAATCGTGATTGGGAAAGCCACAGTTGGCAAGGGGTGACTGAATTAATAGCAGCAGTTCTGTGGGGAAATGTAGGCCAGGAGATTGGTACATGAAAGAATGGTTGACCCCCCTCTTTCTGTATGCCATGGCACTGAGCCAAATCAGTTTCCTCGGGCTATTTTTACAAGAAGAAAATTATGCTGGGAGTTCCAGTTACAGAACTTCAGTATAAGGCGTAGTTTGGCCCTGATTTATATTGTGACTGTAATAAAGTAAATAGATTGTAGCCTAAGGAAGCCATGCTAACTGGACAAGGAGGCACCTTTTAAAGTGGTGGCTCTCTAATATTTAGTGGGGAGGCAGAAACTTACTCTATTGAACTCCAGCAACGTGTCACTTGAGTTGCTGTTGCTGGTGTCTACCTTTTAATATTGTGAACCCTTTTGGAACCATCTTCTTTTCCCCCTCTTAATTTCCTTGAGATTTTTTTCCCTTGAAAAGTATATATTTTATTTATTATTATTTCTTGTTTACACAGTCAGACAGGTGTTATTGACTGGTTTGTTTTATCCAGACATCGAGTCCTTCCCAATGACCTTGGATGGCTGAATTTTATTATCAATATCATTGTTATTATTATAGCTATCATCGTAGAACATAGGCTGTTGCTAGTGAAGTTGCTTTTTGTAATTGGCTGATGGTGATTTCTGTGGCCCCTATGGTGTTGAGGTGCTCTTCAAGGTGTTTTGGAATTGCACCTAGGGCACCAATTACTTCTGGGATTATTTTGGTCTTCTTCTGCCACAGCCTTTCAATTTCAATTCATAGATTTTTTTTAAAAAATTATTTCTATTGCTTTTTGTTCTATTCTGCTATCCCCTGGTATTGCTATGTCGATTATTTTAACTTGTTTTTCTTTCTTCTCGACTACAGTTATATCTGGTGTATTGTGTGGCAGATGTTTGTCTGTTCGTAGTCAGAAGTCCCATAATATTTTTGCATTTTCATTTTCAACAACTTTTTCAATTTTATGATCCCACCAATCTTTGGTTACAGGTAGCTTGTATTTTTTGCAGATGTTCCAGTGTATCATCCCTGCTACCTTGTCATGTCTTTGTTTGTAGTCAGTCTGTGCGATCTTTTTACAACAGCTGATTAGGTGGTCCACTGTTTCATCTGCTTCTTTACAAAGGCGGCCCTTGCTGTTTGTGGTGGATTTTTCGACTTTTGCTCTTATTGCATTTGTTCTTAGTGCCTGTTCTTGTGCAGCCAATATTAAACCTTCTGTTTCTTTCTTCAAGTTGCCATTCTTAAGCCATTGCCAAGTCTTGGTGATGTCTGATTTTCCACTTATATTGTGCAAATATTGACCATGTTTCCCCCCCCCCCATTTTTCTGCTCAGTTCTTGACTTGTTCTTTCTTGTAGGCCTGCTTTGTTTCATTGGTGTTGAATAGTTTCTTGTTATTGACCATTTTAAGTGCATCTTCTTCACTGTCCTTGATATATTCTTCGAGTCCTCTTTTCTCCTCCTCTGTTGTTTGATGGACTTGCAGCATTCCTCTTCCACTTGAGCTGTGAGGGAGGTATAGCCTATCTACATCACTGCGGGGGTGCAGAGCATGATTGATGGTCATGATTTTCCTGGTCTTACGATCTAGTGTCTTTAGCTCTGCCTGGGTCCAGTCTATTATTCCTGCAGTATATCTGATAACAGGTATAGCCCAGGTGTTTATGGCTTGTATGGTGTTCCCGCCATTGAGTTTGGACTTGAGGATTTTTCTAACTCTCCTGATGTATTCACTTCCCATTTTTCTTTTAACTTCAGTGTGTGCAATGTTATCAGCCTGGAGAATGCCCAAGTATTTGTAATGTTCTTTCTCTTCCAGGTTCTTGATCTTGCTTCCATTGGGCAGTTCTATTCCTTCTGTTTTTGTTATTTTTCCTCTGTTCATTATTAATGCAGCACACTTGTCTAGTCCAAACTCCATTGCTATATCGCTACTGAATATACGGACAGTGCTTAGCAGTGATTCGATTTCTGACTGGGACTTTACATACAGCTTCAGATCGTTCATGTACAGCAGATGGTTGATTTGACTTGATGTTTTAGATGTTTGGTATCCGAGGCCTGTTTTGTTTAGTATTTGTGAAAGTGGGGTCATGGCGATTACATACAACAGAGGAGATAGTGAGTCCCCTTGGAAAATGCCTCTTCTAATCCTAACCTGTCCAAGTGTCTTGCCATTGATTGTTAACTGTGTACTCCACATGTTCATTGCTTTTTTATAAATATCTGAATGTTTTTGCTGACACCAGTTGTTTCTAAACATTCTAGATGATGATGATGATGATGATGATTAATCTGAAAACTTTGGGAGTCTGAACAGCAGCAACTGAAGATGAATATCATTTCATGGCTTCATACATCATTTCTGGCCGCCATTTTGTTTCTCGGAGCCACAAAATGGCTCCTGTTCTTTGGGAGGAAATCCAAAACAGTGATTTCCAGGCAATTTTCAGCCAATTTTCAGGCATTCCGGGGGCACAGCACAACATGGGGGGGTGGGCAGCAAAGCATGGTAAGGAGTTTCCTCCTACGTTTCTCATCCAAATTTGGATGAAAATTGGCATTTTCCCCTCATTTCCCCGGTGACCAAGAAGCTAACCCCCAATTCCTCATTCACTTAATACCTAGATATTCACGGTTTCTGTATCTGCAGTACAACCGTGGTATGGAACCCCGGTGAATATCGAGGTCCTCCTGTATACATAATTCCTAGTCAGTGGCAACTAAGTTAGCAGTACCTTTTGTCTACATTGGCCAACTATCTTTACTTTTTCGCAGTCCCTCCTCACTCATTGCATTCTCAACACAGAATACTTTTTCGCATCCAAACTTTGCAGCCAGTTGTCTCTAGTTCAGTGTCTTCATGCAGTTTTTGTGTGAGCTCTAAAATCTCAGAATGCAAGGCTAATTTTCAATCCAAAGTTCAGTCATCATTTCCTTTCCATAGGAATCCTACTGAAATAAATGTCCACATCAGAGTCTGTATGGCCTCTTTTCTTGGATCTTCTTTTTTATTCTAATTCTTTATAGTCAGTTGACAATAGAGTGAAAATAAATCCCAGTTCACAAATTCTGTTACTGAAAAAGATGAGAAGAATTATTTCAGTTGTCTAGCTTTAGCAAGAAAGAATGGTCCACTGCACTATTTTGTAAATAGCTCAGAGTTGGGGATGATAATAAATAATTCAGTCCATGTGAGCTTTGTATTGGTAGAGCTCAATAAATGCTGTACATCATCACATTTAAATTGCAGCTAGTAATCTTTCTGCACATCCATTGTGCTTATCACATATGCACATATTCCTCTTACTTACCAAGGCCAGTCAGCTTGTTGTATAGCATTCTGAAAGTATATAGTACAATGAGTTAAATTGTTTTTAAGTTGTTTTAAATTGTTTCAGCTTGTTAACTGTTTTAATTGTTGTTTTATGGATTCTTAATTTTTTGTTATTTGTTGCTTGTGAAGTGCCCAGGGCTTCTAAATGGGGAGGTATAGAAATGTGATGAATAAATAAATGAAAATCTTAAGAACATAATAACAGCACTGCTGGATCACGCCCAAGGCCCATCTAGTACAGCATCCTGTTTCACACAGTGGCCCACCAGATGCCACCGGAAGCCTACAACAGGAGTTGAGGGCATGCCCTCTCTCCTGCTGTTACTCCCCTGCAACTGGTACTCAGTGGCATCCTGCCTTTGAGGCTGGAGGTGGCCCATAGCCCTCAAGGTAATTCCAACAAGCTAATCTTGGACACCCAAAAGGCAGCCAGAATACCTTCTCTTGCAAGCTGTTTTGTAAACTAGGGAACTAAGAAGAGAGATTTGGGGGTAGCTTTCATTCTTTGTAAGGTGCTTTTTTGCAGTTCCCTGCTTCACAGAAATCCCAGTTATGAATGTTTCAGTACGTGTTCCAGTGGCAGAGCAATAAAAGACTGACAAGCCTCAAAAGTCAGCTCTGCCTAACTAATATTGAACCACAACCTAAACATAGACCAGTAAGTGTTTAAAACAGGGGATACAGCTGCTGTACATGCACAGTATTATTACAAAATAGGATATTATGCCTCTGTTGCAGCAATATTATATCAGTATAGCAAGCTGAAATGGCAATTCCGCTGTTAGGAATGTTAGAGAGTTCGGGGGGGGGGTCTTTATCTGCCCCAACTACAGCGGAAGTGCACAGGTAATGGAGCACTGCTAATTAATATTGTCTGGAGACATGGAGATAAAGTTCCAAATAAAGTAGTTTATTTAGGAAATCCATCAGGGAGATAGATAAGGCCTACATGCCTTGCTGCTAGCTACATACAGGAAGAGGGGAGGGAGAAGAAGGAAGTCCCTCCAAGGACTTTTACACACAGCAGGTTGTACCATGGGTTTACTGGGAGGCTTTACTGCAAATTTGAAGTTGTCCCAAAAAACACTCTAACGTGCAGTGAAACCCCCAAATTGTGTGTTAACTGCTCCCCGATAACTCGCAGGGACTTCGGGGTAAATCTGGCTGATATGTAAACGCACTCCTTCCATTCCAGAGGAGATGTGAGTTAAAGGGCTTTAAAAGCCCAGTGTGAAAAACTTCCTGGGGTCTTTCCAGATGGCACCTTGAAATTGCTTCACTACATATAGGCTTGCTGTCTGCTCGTATGATCTGGGTTTTGACACCACCTTGCATAAAGGAATAAGAGGGTGCCGTTCTGTTCACATAGCCACAGCCTGTTTTGGATCGTATCTTGATGTTTCAGGCTGAACACACTGTATGTGCATTGTGAAATAGTAGCTGGTTTTTGGAATTATAAAACAGTTTACAGTCTTGCTGGAATTACTCAGAAATAAATTATTTAGTTCAATGGGCTTCCTCCTAGGTAAGAGTGCATAGGCTTGCAGCTGTAGAAGCATGGCTTGCTTTTAGAGGCGTATATGTGTCAATCTCCAATTGTATTTCCTTCCTTTCCCCTTCCTTCTTCTTTTTTTTGCACAAGTCCACTGCCCTTATGCAAATTCACTAAGGGGGAGGGGAAGCTGTCAGTCACCCGCCCCCTCCTCCTCTTCTCCCTCAGGGAAGTGCCCTGTGTGCAGATTCAGGAGGAGGGGTTGCTTCCTCTCCTCCTTTCTCTCTCTCCCCTCAGAGCCTCAGCAAGGGAGCAAGTGGTGTAAAATCCAAAGCAGCTAACTCTCTGGCTTCAAAACAGAAGGCTAGCTATCGGATTTTACCCCACTTCCTCCCACGCAGTCTGGAATGCGCCCAGGTAAGAGAATGAAACCTGAGACTATCATTCTGACAAAGGGGAATTAGGGTAGAGAAAGCATGGTCAGATGGGGAATGCCCTTACTGGCTATCCCTCCCCCTAATGCCCCTCGTGGTCGATAGGGTTGCTGGTGCAAAGAGTCAATGCCATCTGGAAGTTTTTCACACGGGGCTTTTAAAGCCCTTTAGCTCGCATCTCCTCCGGAATGGAAGGTGTACATTCACATATCAGCCAGATTTACCCCAAGTCCCTGTGAGCTATTGAGAAGCACTTCACACACAATTCGGGTTTTTCACTACATGTTAAAGTGTAGCCCAATTTATATCCTGGGTTTTTAAAAAATCTACTTTTGCGTTGAGTTTTTGGGATAACTTTGAGTTCGCAGTAATGCCTCGCAGAAAACTTGCAGTAAAGCTTGCAGTGTGGAGAACTCCCAGGAGCTCCAACATGGTGTAGGATCCTAAGTGCTCAAAACAGTAACATAATACTAAACTCTATATACTATATTGAAAAGGCTGTCTATGCTTATACACCATTTGTTCAAATGAACGTGTGTGTGTGTGTGTGTGTGTGTGTGTGTGTGTGTGTGTGTGTGTACACACACACACACACACACATGCAATCAGGTATTTGAATTTATTATCTGTGTTTAGGTAGGGTATGTCAGAGAGGAAACAGGAGAACATAACTCACAGGCATTCAGGGACAAGAGTAAAAGGCTCCTCACATATGTACACAAATTATTTGTAGGCCTATTTCAACAAAATGAAAGGGATGAAGGGAGGGGGAATGCATCCTTTGCAAATAAGGGGGAGGAAAGGAAAAGAATATTATAGGATGAGCCACTTGTAAAAGTCATCCTTTCCCCACAGCCAACCAACAAAGGTTGGTCGTGAACATTTGCACAACTATCAGTAATATTAGGCTGGTCCCCATCTGTGGCATTGATTGCCCAGGACATGCAAGAGAGTCAGCAGAATTATTGCTGGGAGTCAGACCCGCCTGCTTGTGTGCCACATGCTACTGAAGTGCATTAAATACACTTCTGAAACCCATTTAAGATCTTCAAGCCAATGTGCCCTGAAACAGCAAGGTGCCTCAAAGGACACCTGATTCCTCACTATTCCAGTTGCTTGGATGAATAATTCACACTTGGTTCTCCAAAAGGTAGCTACTTAGCTAGTAGAAAAACCAACTGTCTTGCTTTGGTACCCCCAACAGGCAACAGTATATATTCAGAAAAAGCATTGTATTGTGAAGCTAGAATCACATAGCAAGCTGACTGATATACTGATCTGTGCTATTTCGGTGCAATAAAATGTTTTCTTGTAGACTTTAAGTGCATATTTGCAAAATTCTTTGTTGGTATGATCCCCAGAAAATGATTTGCTTTTAACATGATTCCTAGCCCATTGTGAGGAGCTACTCTGTCCCTCTGTGGGAAACCGGATGATGGCCTAGACAGGTCTTACCTACCTCATTATTTTGTGGTGCTTCCTAGCAGGTTTCAGACAGGAACTTTGCAGGAGATGTGGAATGCCTACAAGAATGTGGGTCTTACCACATACCATAAAATGCTCTACAGGTTTGGGAAATGGTGGGCTTGTGGTATGCACAGTACAAAGCAACTATGGATACCTTGTAAATATCTTCTCAGGACACATGTGTGGGAATGAAGTTGTGTTCATCATAACAAATGCAAATGGGGTTCAGAGTCCAGACATAGCAATTAGAAACAGCATTGGCTCTCAGGTTCAATGCTAGTGTAAACTTGCTTAGGATCTGAAGTTGAATTATCTACTAACTAACAAATAATAATTATAGTGAGTAACCTAGTTGCTGACTCTACTTAGAGTTCTTACAATACAATCCTAGGCATGTTTACTCAGAAGTTCGTCCCACTGCATTCCATAGGGCTGCCATATGGAAAAGGAGGGCAGGTTTTCTGTACCTAAGGGATGCATAGAAGATGGAGTTTCTGTAGGGGAAGAATGGCAGTTCAGTCCCCAAAGAGCAGAGCAAAACCAGTTTGGTGAGAAAGCAGCAAAGCAAGAGGTCTTGAGACAGTTCTTTAGTACTGACATTTATTTAAAGAAAAGGTTACAAACAAATGTAAAAAAGCCTGCAGCTTAATTTCAGCTGTAGCTCATGGCTGAAGACAGAGACCAAACCAAACAGCCATCTCTGGGAAGACAAAATGGAGACTAACACTGGAAGAACAAAATGGGGAGGAGTCAAGCACTTTTCTCCATGACCCTAACCACCACCACCCCCAGGGGTCACTATGAGACATTGCAGCTGAGAGCTGATATTGCCACAGTCCGAGCTCCAACAGTTTCAGCAGCTGCAGCTTTTCTTCTCCCTGCATGACAAGCTGTACCTCCTGAAATTCCCTCTTTTGTGCAGCTTTTAAAGGTACAAGGAACCTGTCCTCTTTTCCATATGGCAGCCCTATCCATGGGACTTAATCCTAGAGAAGTTTGCATAGGACTGCAGCCTTAACCTACTGTTTTCTTTCTTTGACCATTTCCTAGGCATTACTCCAAATTTCCCCCAAAGCAAATGAAAGAATAATCCGTTCCCCTTCTACTCTTCTGCATTTTTAACTTGATCTTTCTGAGGAGGGGAAGAAATCCCTCAAATTTTAAAATTCCCATCTCCATGCTAAAACATCCTTTTCCAGTCAGTCTTAAAATCTAATATTGATCAAGGCCTCTTTAAAGATATGCTGGTACTCCCTCCTCATGCTACCGTTGTGCTATGCCCTAGATTCAGTATCTATTTCAATTAAAATAAATAAGAGAGAAACATCCTTATTTTTAACTAAAAAGCTTCCCAGCTGCCCTTGTAGGCCTATTTGAGGATCTATTGATCAAAGCTGCTCTGCGAAATAGTCTTTTCTGCATGGAATATGATAGTCTGTTGTCCACAGAATACACTAATGCAATGTCGGATATTAAAACAGTAGATATATTTTGTGTTTTGAAGTGGCGGTGAGAGACTCTAAAATCTCTTTTATCATTGAACTCTTTGGGGATAAAAACAAAAATAAACAACTCCAAAAGTTTTGTTCCTTGCTCTCTCTCTCTCCCCCCCCCCCCGGCCTTTTAGAATGTTTACCTACTCCTTTCATACATTTTCCTGACAACAACAACGATGATGATGGTGGTGATGATGATGATATGCAATTATGTGAATGCATCCTCTGAAGGACACAGTACATTTGCCTGCATTCCACTTGGGGGGATACTAATTGCCAGGCCAGCAGATTATGTGTTGCCGTTTCAGTTGTCATGCCACTGCGAGCAAATATAGTGGCATGAATTTGTTTAACATTCCATGGTAAACAAGTACGGGTGTGGAGCACTGTGCATCTTGGCCCAATTTCCATTCACATTGTTCTCTTCCTTTTACGATATGGAAGATTTGCCAGTAGACTGGGGCCTTTCTGGGTTTCTCTGTGGACATTGGGATGCCAGGGTCAGCTCTCTGTCCATCAGCTATGCAAGGCCCAAAGTGACTCCATACGCTACAGCTATTTCTGCATCAGCTCTAGCATTGTGTCTGAGTATATGCAAAGTATATCCAATCAGTATTTTATTCACAGGTTTGTTGTTGTGACCCTAGTTGCAGCAAAGAAAAATAATACAAATTTCTTTTCTTTCCTTCCATAGCAATAGCAATAGCAATAGCACTTACATTTATATACCGCTCTATAGCCGGAGCTCTCTAAGCGGTTTACAATGATTTTTTTTAGCATATTGCCCCCAACATTCTGGGTACTCATTTTACCGACCTCAGAAGGATGGAAGGCTGAGTCAACCTTGAGCCCCTGGTCAGGATTGAACTTGTAACCTTCTGGTTACAGGGCGGCAGTTTTACCACTGCGCCACCAGGAGCTCCTCCATCTGAAATATATCTACACCTTAAACTGTTTTATAAGTCACTGCCTCTGTGTGGGGAACCTTGGGCAATGTTGTTTGATGTCAGACATTTCTCTGAGAGAATTATTGTCACCATTGCTGAAATTCCAAAAAAATCTTTGTGGGAAGCCATGATAGTTCAAGCAGAATAAAACCACTGTACATTTGAAGTGTGTAGATATGCCCTTATATATATAAAATATTCTCCTTTATTCATACCCACTTATTTAGTGCTTCCTGCCAGATTTGGATTATCTCATATAAAAGTGACTAAGAGTAACGCTGCCAGTCAGGTCTTCCATAGCACTTTGCATAGATTCCAGTTCAGCTGTTTTAGGCGTCTTTGGGAACGGCTTAAGTTTAGTTTACACATTATAGCAACCACATTACAGCACTTTGTGTGAGGTTTATTACCACAAGCTCGACTTTTTGAGTTCAGTAATTCAATGTGCAAACTTAAGATATTTTTATAATGCCCCTGCAAATCTTTACTTATGGTCATTTGCCTTTGCATGGTGAAAACAGCCTCAGCGGCTGTACATAAAAAGCTTGAGATGTGGTATTAGCTAGCACATAGCATACATTAAAAGTCTCCACCTGGTGGCCATAATGTGTAAATTGGCCATAACCTTAAAAAAAAACCACCAAAAGAACAGACCAAGCCTCTCCCATGTCATGTGGGCATATTTCACGGTTGGGCCTTTGGTGTATGAAGTGCTTTCCTATTTCAGCCTTCAGTTTGTGAACACAGAGTAGCTGTTGAATGTTTGCTTTAGCTTTGCACATTTTATCATTGTCAGATACTCTGCTGTGTTCTTCAGAGATCTGTACTGGTCCAGCTTTGATCTCTTATTCCCAGTGATATATTTTTCTTTCCGGTGTGGGGGAGAAGTGTTTTGTTGTTTATCTAGCTCTTTGAGAATCTTCTTGATTTTTTATGACGACTCTTTAGTATTCATTCCCAATGTAAACAAAATTATAAATAAGAAAATACAAAGACTTAGAGGAGATCTGATACAGCCTAAAAAGAAAAGTAAGGGAATGGGGAATCAAGACATGGTGGGGGAGTCTGGCACATGAAACCAGGCAGTTGTTTATTTGGGCAAGCATGACTTGCTCCCACATTTTGAAGACAACAAAATATGGGATCAAGTCAGGTTTGCCCCACCGCATTTCGCCTTCCTTTATCTTAAACATCTTGCAGGCCCCCTGAGGAGGCTGCCAAAAAACCCTGCTCCACGCAAAAGTCCTAACATTTCAAAGTGCATCATGTGTGTCTACTGCATGCCATGTCTTCTTACCAGTGTTGTATATCGCTGACAGCAGAAGTGTCAGTGTGCAGCTGTTGTATGCAACTGGGTAGGCAATTCTACAACCACCATATGAAATGGAACCATATGAGCCACCAAATGAAATGGAAAACACGCTGGGGGCAGTATCCACATGGGACCATGATATTTTATGGTATGTTTAGAAACCTGTTCTTGCTTTTTTAAATATATCCTTCCCCCTGCCCACACACACACACACACACACACACACCCCTGCCCACCCCAATAGATGTTTTCCTTCAACTTTTCTGGATGGGTACTTCCAACAGCTAGACAGATATACACTTTTCAGTGACAAATAAGATCCTTCTTTCTTGCATGCAGTTACTAAGGCAGAAAGCCAACATGACAAAGGACAAGCAGTCCCTCTGTTTCAGAGTCATGGGCCCCAGACTTTTCCTGTATATGATGATCTCCCCACCATACATACAGCTGTCCTATCAGGTTTGGTAGTACTAACTACTTGCTGAAAGAGGGGGAAATGAGGACTTCCCCTCTCCACAGGCGATTAATGGTGTATGCATGGCCCAGTTCATCCAGGAGTCCTACTCTGTATGCAGCCTTGGATGCAAGATAAAGCCTTGAGAGAGAGAGAGAGAGAGAGAGAGACCCTTTGAATGCACGGGGTCCCTGGACTGAGGATTTGGGCTGCAAACCTGTTTCTGTTCATGGACAGACAGATAATCCTTACTTGATCAGGGTGAATGTCTACAACAATCCTAAAGTCCATCTGTTCCTGCAAGAGATTTGTATGCACAGTTAAGTCTGTTCATAATCTTCTCTAAGAAGAGAGGGAAAGGGGAAAGTTGAGCACTCCTTCTCCTCCAACAGCTCCCAACAATTTCCAGTTTGGTTCAGTGGGGAAATAACTTGACTAGCAAGCCAGAGGTTGCTGGTTCAAATCCCCGCTGGTGTGTTCACCTATATCAGGCAGCAGTGGTATAGGAAGATGCTGAAAGGCATCATCTCATACTGCACGGGTGGTGGCAATGGCAAACCCCTCCTGTATTCTACCAAAGACAACCACAGGGCTCTGTGGTCAGCTGGAGTCAACATCGACTTGACGGCACACTATACTTTTACAGATGATTAAAACATCCCAGGCTTTGAAACTCCCGGCCTAAGGGGATTCATCTCTGCAGTGTTTTTGGTTAATCCATTACTTGATACAGGCCATCTTCTGAATGGTGGTTTAGTTACTTTTAGTCTAGGTTTTAGTCCTAGCAGGGCTAACAAACAACCAGCAGCAAGAGCACTTAAAAGCAGTCTGCACTTGCCTCTCTGTAAATAATATCTATTCCATAAAACCAGGAGAGCTGGTCTGGTGGTAGAAAGCATAACTTGTCCCCTTAGCTAAGCAGGGTCCACCCTGGTTGCATATGAATGGGAGACTAGAAGTGTGAGCACTGTAAGATATTCCCCTCAGGGGATGAAGCCACTATGGGAAGAGCAGAAGGTTTCAAGTTCCCTCCCTGGCTTCTCCAAGATAGGGCTGAGAGAGATTCCTGCCTGCAACCTTGGAGAAGCCGCTGCCAGTCTGTGAAGACAATACTGAGCTAGATAGACCAATGGTCAGGCTCAGTATATGGCAGCTTCCTATGTTCCTGATTCTACTCCACTGTCTTGTCTTTGCATGCCACACTCTTTCCTCAGGGTTCTACAATCCTGTCCCCCCTTTGACGTCTTTTCACCATACATGAAAACTTTCCTTTCCTGGAGGTTTTTTACACCCGGCTTTTAGTTCACATCTCCTCTAGAATGGAAGTGTGAGTTCACATATTGAACAAATTTACCTCGAAGTCCCTGTGAGCTATCGGGGAGCACTTCACACACAATTTGGGTTTTTCATTGCACATTAGTGTGTAGCCCAATTTATATCTTGGGTTAAAAAAAAACCCCTCATTTTTTTCTTTTGTTTTGGGGGGGCAACTTCTAACTCACAGTAAAGCCTCGCAGAAAACCTGTAGTAAAGCCTGTTGTCTGGGAAACTCCTGGCAGGCATTTGGAATATCAATCTAGAGGCTTCACAGACAGGGCTTCTACCCTGAAACTCCTTCAGAAGAGAGTGTGTGCATTTACACACAAGCCAAACTTACCCCGAAGTCCCTTCAAGATCCTTGGACCCCCTCCACACACAAATTGGGCTTTGTCTTGCGAATTCTAGCTTATCTTGATGTATTTCTGGGTTTTTAAAATGCTGGTTTTAAGTTATTTTTTCTGAAAATGCCAGAGCAAATAGGGAGAGGCATTGATGTAGAAGAATTAGCATGATAAGAGGGATATTCTCTTTAGAAATGCAGATATAGCTCTTTAATCATCTCTCTCTCTCTTCACCCCCATTAGCTAGAAGGAAAACACAGAGGCATGCCATGTAAACTTACAAAAACAAAAACCCGAGAGCAGAGAGGAGAGGCTGCTTCCCTCAATGCCATGAGTGTGATTAAAAGTGGCATTGCTCAATATTTACTCTGTAGCATGAAGCCATGTGCGAATAACTCTCTGGTGGATTTTATTCCCTGGTTTTGAATTTTTATTATCTGCTGTCTTTTAAAAAATTGTTTAATTTATTTGATGATGCTATTTTAATTGATGTTTAAGTCCAGTTTTCTAAAAACAAAGCATCACACAGAAAGGCAGGGTGTAAGCATTTTGCATAAACAATACTGCTACCTTCCACAAACTGTTTCCAGGGGATGGATAATCCTTTTTCTCTTACCACAGAATAACCCAGACATTTGAAGTTGCTGAGTTCATATAACTAAGATTTCTAGACCATCCTAGAGACCTGCAACCCTCTTCAGTGGTCCAGATAAGCAGCCTAACTCAGGGTTCCCAACCTTGGGTCTTCAGAGGTTATTGGATTACAACTCTTATCATCCCCAGAAAAAATGGCTGTAGATGAGATGAGATGAGATGAGATGAGATGAGATTATTCAGTCATTGACCAGCAAATTATGGGGGTTGTATCCAACAACAGCAGAGGGTCAAAGGTGGGGACCCCTGGCCTAACTAGTGCAAAACATTGATTCTGTAAATATTTCCATTTCAGACCAGCAAATGCCATGTTGCTAGATCTAAGTAATGTATTTATTTTCTCCATTCTGGCATTATTTGCAGTTTCCCATTTACTTTGCCAATTTACTTGTTTCCACCCCCTACTAGAGATGTAGGGGGTGTGTGTACACATATATGGACACATTTGTATGGAAAGAGTTAACGTAAAAGATTTCATGTTTGATATGATTTCATACCTTTAGGGTACGATTTTCCAATGACAGTTTATTCTGGCAGTGGAAAACACCCCAAAGCTGCACATAATCTCTTGGAGAAATGGATGGGGACAGCTTACAGAGTCCAGAGCAAACTCACCTCCTGGTTGCACAGGGCAGAAGCTGCAAGTGGCACCTGCAATTTCATTGTGAAGCCAGTAAGGAACCAGCAGCTGCAGCCTGAATGGTAGGAAGTGGCGGGGTCACCAGCTGACAGTGGGCAGTAGAGCAAGGACTGAGGTTACTCCAGCTTGCCTTTCAGGATGTGTGTGGTTAGAAAGAGAACAGACCAGAGTTTAACTGCTCCCAGCCCTGTCAACTGTCAGAAGTGTTCCCTCTAACAGGGATTCCCAGATGTTGTTGACTTAAACTCCCAGATACCCCAGCTGCAATGGTTTTTTTTTGTTTTGTTTTTTGTTTTGTTTTTGGAATTATGAGTGTTGTAGTCAACAACATCTGGGAATCCCTGTTAGAGGGAACACTGACCTCCCCTTTGCATCAGTTGCAAACCTCCTGATGAAGCCCTTAAAGAGCCAAAGTGATGGTGATGCTTAAGCTAGGCAGAGGCACTCTTATCCCTGGACTGCGGAGCTCCACAGCCCATGCCCCCCCGCCACCAATCCTCTTTAATTTAGTGGTGTGGTCGCCCAGCAGAGCATGATGATGCTTAATTTGCAGGGGATGGGGGGAGGGGGCCCTCCAAAGGCCTTTAGGTCCAGGCTCCAAAATTACCTCGGTGCACCTCTGAAGTTAGGTAACAGTTTATTGTTTTCTCTTTCTTGATTGGCTTTACTTTCCTTATTAACTTGCTGGGACTCATTAGCTTTTGGGTGCAGCAAAGAATGGGGAAGCCCACATGTTCCCTGGTCCCACAGAACCCTGAAGATGCTCATTTCCATGTTCTGGCCCTATCTGTGCCTTGAGAATGATACAACTCAACGGTGGCTGTCATACTGTTAGTAACTTGGATTTCATTGGTCAGGGCTCTATTTTGAAAAGAGGGGCTTACTCAGGGGGCTTTGAGGTGGGGTTTTATGGCCCAACAGACCACTTCTCCCTTCTCCCCACATTTCAATGTACATCAGACCCAAGTCCCCACCTCCTATTAGTGTGAAAACACCAGGCTGTATTAGTTGGAAAACTAAGTGTATATTTTATATATTAATCACTAGCTCTGATATATTTATAATGTGTAGAAAGAGTAATTTAAGCTTACTCTGGTTCCATTAAACAAGTTAATGTATGTTAAAGCCATAGTCATCTTGCCATTGCTCCTTTAAATTGTGCTTGTTAAATAAAACAGAATCAATGTATTAACAGTGCTGTGCATACATTACTAACAAATGACTGAACAAATATTTGGCTCATAACTATAAACTAAATGGCATGACATTTGCATAGGAAAATGAATTGCTTTAACATGGGTTATATAAAATTATTGGATAATCTCGAATTATACGTGGATCCTGTCAAATGGTTCTCAGTTACCAAGGCTTAAATCACACACACACACACACACACACACACACACACACACACACACACACGTAAGCCCTGCTGAACATTTTGTGAGTAAAAATAAAGAGAGTTGGGCTACAAGTTATGACCAAAGGAAACTTAAAAAAAAATATTCAGTACATACAGATAGATGCTGTAAATGTCATATGCTCAAGGGCCCTTTACAGCTTTACAGATGAATAATTTTTATGTGGCTAAGAAGGCCAAGATCATGTGGATCCTTATGCCTAAAGACTGAACCAATTTAAGATTTAGCTAGTTTTTAGTAAAGTGTATGTATGTATTTTTGTTATTGTATAAGATAATAATAATAATAATAATAATAATAATAATAATAATAATAATAATAATAATTTTTCTTCTTCAAGTAGCAACTCCTGTGTTAAAGTATAAACAAAGAATATGAGTGATACATTTCTCAGCATTTGCCTTGATCCAACAAAACCAATGTGTAAATGCATTTGCTCCAAACTGAGAACAACCTATCAAATTGGGAGACATGTGTGAAGTTTCTGAAAGTAGCTTATATATGAAGGTCCCATTGGTAGCATCTGCATTGCTAGTCTAGTGACTGGTGCTGTCAGCTCTGACAGTGCCAACCACCTGTTGGTAGCAGGTGAGATGAGTAGATTCAGACTTGACAGATCTGGCCATCTGTTTTATATTTAGATCCTGGCACATAAGAACATAAGAACAACCCTGCTGGATCAGTCCCAAGGCCTATCTAGTCCAGCATCCTGCTTCATACAGTGGCACACCAGATGCCTCTGGGAAGCCCACAGGCAAGAGGAGAGGCCATGCCCTCTCTCTTGTTGCTGCTCCCCTGCAACTGGTATTTGAAGGCATCCTGCTTCTGAGGCTGGAAGTGGCCTATAGGCATTGATAGATTTGTCCTCCATGATTTTGTCTAAGCCCCTTTTAAAGCCATCCAAGTTAGTGGCCATCAGCACATCCCATGGCAGAGAATTCCATAGGTTAATTATGTGCTGTGTGAAAAAGTACTTCTTTTTGTTGGTCCTAAATTTCTTGGCGATCAGTTTCATGGGATGACCCCTGGTTCTAGAGTTGTGAGGGGGGGAGGGATTTTTCTCTGTCCACTTTCTCCACTCCATTCATAATTTTATAAACCACTACCATGTCCCCCCATAGTTACTTCTTTTCCAGACTAAAAAGCCCTTGAGTAAGGGCTCAAGGGCTGTAGCCTTGCCTCATAAGGAAAGTGTTCCAGGCACTTGATCATCTTGGTTGCCCTTTTCTGCACCTTTGCCAGTTCTACAATGTCCTCCATAAGATATGGTGACCAGAACTGCATGCAGTACTCCAAATGTGGTTGCACCATAGATTTGTATAAGGGCATTATAATATTAGCGTTTTTATTTTCAATCCCCTTCCTAATGATCCCTAGCACGGAATTGGCCTTTTTCACAGCTGCTGCACAATAAGTTGACACTTTCAATGAGCTGTCCACCATGACCCCAAGATCTCTCTCCCGGTCATTTGGGGTTTTTTTTGCCCCAGTATGCATCACTGTATACTTCCTTACATTGAACCACATTTGCTATTTTGTCACCCACTCCTCCAGTTTGGAGAGATCCTTTTGGAACTCCTCACAATCTCTTTTGGATTTAACTACCCTAAATAGTTTTTTGTCATCTGCAAGTTTGTCCACTTTGCAGCTTATGCCAACTTCTAGATCATTTATGAATAAATTAAAGAGGACTGGTCCCAGTACAGATCCATGGGGTACTTCCCTCCACTGTGAAAACTGTCCATTTATTGCTACCCTCTGTTTCCTGTCCTTCAACTAGTTACCAACCCACACGTGAACCTGTCCCCTTATCCCATGACTGCTACGTTTACTCAAAAGCCGATGAGGAACTTTGTAAAAAAAAAAATTGAAATCCAAGTGCTGTATACTATATCAATTGGATCACCTTTATGCACATGCCTATTGATGCTCACAAAGAAATCCAAAAGGTTAGTAAGGCAGGATTTGCCCTTGCTGAAGCCATGCTGGTTTCTGTTCAGCAAGGCCTGTTTTTCTATATGTTTAGCAATTTTGTCCTTAAGTATGCTTTCCATCAATTTACCTGGCACAGACATTAAGCTAACCGGCCTGTAGTTTCCCAGATCCCCCCTGGATCCCTTTTTGAAAACCATTTGGAGTTACATTGGCTACTTTCCAATCCTCTGGTACAGAGCCTGATTGTAGGGACAAGTTACATATTTTTGCTAGGAGATCAGCAACTGCACATTTGAGTTGCTTTCAAATTCTTGGGTGGATGCCATCTGGCCCTGGTGATTTGTTAATTTTTCAAAACAGTTTAGAACATCCTTGCTTGTCACCTCAAATTGGCCCAGTTCTTCAGCCTCCAAGCCTAGAAGCTCAGTTCCGGAGTGGGTACATGGTCAGCATCCTCCACTATGAAAACAAATGCAAAGAACTCATTCAGCTTCCCTGCAATCTCCTTATCCTTCTTAATAAACCATTTCACACCCACATCATCTAAGGGTCCAACCACTTCCCTGGAACGTTTTCTACTTCTTATTTAAAGAAGTTTTTGTTATCCCCCTTGACCCTTATAAGCTATAAGCTCCTCAAACTCTCTTTTTCATCCCTTATTGTCTCCATGCATTTCTTTTGCCAGAGTTTATGTTCCTTTCTGTTTTCATTTGCGCAGGACTTCCATTTCCTGAAGGAAGTATTCTTCCCTTTTATAGCTTCCATGACTCTGTTAACCATTCTGGCATCCTCCTGAACTTGGTGGTACCCTTCCTCCTTGTTGGTATACATTCCAGCTGAGCTTCTATTATTGTGGTTTTAAATAAGTCACATGCTTTCTGGAGTGATTTGACCCTTCTGACTTACCCTTTCAGCCTCTTTTTTACCAGTCCCCTCATTTTTGAGAAGTTGCCTCTTCTGAAGTCTAATGCATCTGTGTTGGACTTCCTTGGCAATGCTCCTCTTGCTTATAAGCTGAATTGGATCACACTATGGTCACTGTTCCCCAATGGCTCTACAACTCTGACATCTTGCACCAGGTTCTGGGCACCAGGTTCATCTTGCACCAGGTTCATCTTGCACCATGTCATCTTGCACCTGACATCTTGCACCAGGTTCTGGGCACCACTCAGGATTAAGTTCAAGGTTGCCTTCTCTCTGATTGGTTCTGTGACAACTGTTCTAAGGCACAGTCATTTAGCATATCTAGACATTTGGCCTCTTTGTCAGTAACTTGTATTGGCACCTATAATGTATAAGTCTATGCAACATCAGGGCTTGGCAAAACTTCAAGGCAGGTCACAGCTGGAAGTAGGGTCCAGTTCTGGACCAGGCACACCAAAGAGGCCAGAGGCAGCAGTCACAGAGGAGGACAATCTGGTGGTTGGGCACCAGGTCAAGTAGACAAGGATCAAAGGGCTAGAAGTAGCAGATGTGGTTGAGGGAAGAGCTGTTTTCAGGTACCCAGTGAGGTGAGGCAGTTTGTGTTTGTACTCACAACTGAGGTACCAAGCTGTAATTAGTCTAATATAGAGCCAAATGATTCCGAATGGTTCACTTGGGCTGAAGAATCACAGTTCCTGCTCTGGTACTTCTGTGGCACAACAGAGATAAGGCCAATCATTCATTCCTGGGAGTTGCCCTGGTGGCACAGAGAGTAAGTGTCACCCGAGTCCCACCACCAGGGGCTCTTGTTTGGGACCCCCAATCCCTTACAGGAGCATCACTTAAGTAGCCCACTGCTGTATGTGCATATCTCAGTATGGAACCCACTAAAGTTCACATACAGTCAAATTGTTGTCATCTGGAGTTTTCAAGGTAAGCATAAAGGAGTAATTCTCCTCATTCAACTCAGTTCAGTCATGGACATGATGATCTTACTAAAGAAAATTATTCTAGATGATCTGAACTTTATACAAAGAGGGGTCAGGTAAAAGTGGCCTATATTGAGCAGCAATCAAAAGCATATTTTCTTGGAAGCTACATCCCAATGACATTGATAAGACTTATTTTCAATGGCAGACATACCACGCAACACTCCATCTGCCTGACAAATGAGTGTTTGCACAATTTCATAAAAGTGCTCTTGTGCAAGACACAAGAATTGCATAAATGCAGTTGCTCAATAGAGGGCTATTAGAAATTGCGCAAGTGCATTTGTGAAATTCTTGCATCTTGCACAAGAGTAATCTTGTGCAACTGCTCAAATATTTCATTGCAAGGAAGATGGCTCATTGCATGGTATGTCAGCCAAATACTATTAATTCATCACTTCTATATTCTCTCCTTCTTCCATAGAGCTCAGGCCAGTGTCCCTAGGGTTTTATCCATTTCATAGTGGTTAGAATGTTGGACTAGGACCAGGAAGACCTGTGTTCAAATCCCCATTCAGCCATGAAGCTCACTGGGTGACTCTGGGCCAGCCACTTATCTCTCAGCCTAAGCTACCTCACAGAGTTGTTGTAAGTATAAACATAACCATGTACACCACTCTGGGCTCCTTGGAGGAAGAGCGGGATACAAATGCAAAATAGATAAAACAAATATAATAAAATATATGCGGTGGTTATTTAGGCTGATTAGATTAGAGTTACCCAATGAAATTCATGGTTGAAGGCAGTATTTGAACTCCCAGGTCCAAGTACAACACTCTATGTACAACACTACACTAACTCTCCATTATATAAGATAGGGGTGTCACCTATAAATGTTTCTCTCATGTCTTATATTCCTGTCAAACAACAGAATAGTAATTACTCTAAACATGCAGAAACACAAGAACCCCTGCTAGAAAGAGAGAAAAGTCTTCACAATCACCTTTACATTGCATTACATTACCTGGTATCTCCAGGTAGGAATTGAAAAAACTCCTGCCTGAAACCTTGGAGAGTTGTTGCCAAAGTGGACAAAACTGAGCTAGATGGTCCAATGGTCTGTCTGATTCAGTATAAGGCAGCTTCCTATGTCCCTGTGAATGTCTGTGCCAACTTGGATGGCATCCTGATTTTAGTACAATCCAAGGCAGAATAGAAAGTGGATAGTATAATTACAATAATATGACAATTGTTTTCTGTCTAAGTGGATTATTTAGTCTGGGAGTCATTTATGGAGCATGAAAAGAATGTAACTGGCATAAAAGGCTAGTACCTGAACTGAAGTTTCCAGACTGTCAGTATAGCACATTCAGTACCATCACACATCCTGTGCATTGTAAGGCACTCTTCAGGTTGTTGCATACTGTACTTGGTTCATGAGTTATTTTGTAGATTAGACTTCACAAATCTACAGAAAATATCACCCACGGGCAAAAGCAGATACCTCAAACATTCTGCATTCTGAAGTTCCACTAAGCATGGAATCCATAGGTGTCGCCTCAGAGAGAAACTGAGTGTATACCTATATTTAAAGCTAATGTAGGAATTCATTTCAGCTACTCCACATGTTGCCTCCAGTTTCAAGACTCCAGACTCAAATTCTAAGCTTCAGCATTCCCATTCCCACTGTACCTTCATAAGCTGCTCTGAAGGCATGTTGGTGGGATAAAAAGAATTCCCCCCAACACACCTTGCTTGCTGTAGGTTTTTTGTGGGGGTGGGGGTGGGGGTGGCTGTACACACTAACTGCATTGGCAGTTGCTCATTATGTAACATTAAGCCTACTGAGGCAACTGCTTCAGCCACTGATTCCCTTTTGTTTGCCAAGATCAGGGCACTAAACAGTTTCTAGCAAATCAATTTCCCTCTTATTTAAGTTTTGATGTGTGGAGAGAGAAAGGAGGAAGAACTGCATGGAAATATCCTAGTGATCTGTTATCTGGACTGAGCCATTTTTGGAAGGGTGGTATAGAAATTGAATTATTATTATTATTATTATTATTATTATTATTATTATTATTATTATTATTTTGTGTGTGATAAGCATGTACTTGTAGAATGAATTCATTATGTGAATATAAATAATTTAGATGAAAATGTTTTTGTAGGAAATGAATGAATCCTATATTTGTTTAAAGAGAGTATTTTAAAGGGTGAGAGGAATAGATACATTAATACTATTTCTAACAGTAATTAATGTTACACATACAAGCCATGACTACAAAAGAGAAAGGTAGGGAGAAAGGACATTCATGAAGTTCTCCCCAGGGTACCACCAAAATGTCTGGGAGGGCATTCCTTCATTCCCTTCCCCTTGAATCCAAAAAATCTTCACTTTCCTCTAGAACTTGACATCAATGTTGGCTATGTTAAACAATGATTTTCAGAATACTAACACTTTAATGGGAACAAAAACACTTCTTTGTGGAAGCAAATAAAATAGGTACTTCAGCATTCTTCCTCATAATGATACTACCTACAATTGTACATTACTTTTCATGCCTCACTATATGAAATGAAGTAATTGCCCACCAAACGGCTGATGGATCAGAGCATCTTTTAAGAGTCATTGTGCTATAGAAGATAACATGCTAGACCTAGATCAGGAATCCCAGGATTCAATTTGACATTACTTACAGGCATTAAGCTCACCAGATGATCTTGGGTCAATCACAATATCTCAGGCCCACAAGGTAGTTGTGAAGATAGAAAGGCATAGTATCCATGTCCATAGCTCTGGCTATTTGGAAGAAGGATGAGATCCACATGAAATAAACAAATTTGCTTTACCAATTTATTACTTAAACAAAAAGGTTAAGCCTTGATCTTTGGAGCAAAGGGTTGCCCTTCTTGTCTTCTGTGCTAAGCATATTCCATAGGTATTACCCCACTACTACTACTACTATTACCACTGCCACTCCTAACAATAAATGACCCACATTCTCTGCTGTGTTATGAGGGAGGAGTGAGTGTTCCATCCTCACAGGAAGCCAGGACACAAGCTGTGCTGCAGGCTTGCCTTGCAACATGTGAGGAGGAGGACTGGGAAGTTATTTTTGCCCCTCACTCTTTACCGCAAAAATCCTGTTCACTGCCAGAAATATGTCCTTGAGGGTCACACAGGGCTTTTGTGAGGAGGGGGAGAGCTTCCCAATCCCACTCCCCACATGTTGCACCGCAAGGCAAACCTGTAGCACCGCTAATCTCCTGCTTCTCTCTGAGGGTGGAGCTCTTGCTCCACTCTCATAACACAGCAGAGAATGTGGGTCAGTAATAAAATAAAATAGCTATACTATACATTTCTGCTATTACTACTGTTATTGTTTTAAGCATCTGCAAAGTCTATTTGGGGAGGTCAAATGTGTAGCTGCTATGTCATCTGCCAGAAACCAAAGATAGGCCCACCCTAACATTATTAAATTATGATTGAATAATTGGCTTTGCCTGTAACCGCAACTTCCTGCTTCCACCAGATTGAGGCTGTTTCTGCCCAACAGACTGAGGTCTGGGAGTCAGTCCAGTTTATGAGAACAACTCCTTCTGCTTTTCCTGCCATGTGAAGCCATTTCACACAGTAGGCAAACCTGCTTCAAGCCCTGGAAACTCTGGAGATGTGGCTATGGGCATTCTCTCATCTCTCAGAAGTTCTGACTGGTTGAGAATGACTGTATCTTGATGCCAGAAATCCTGAGATCTGTCTCTTACTTCAGGCAAATCTTTAGGTATGTGGATATATGAAGCCCCTAAATAGTCCAACTGGTAGAATAAAAAATGATGAAAAGACAGGAGACCAAACACTCCTAACGCTGTAACAAATGAAAGACAAATCTGATAAAACTGTCTTTCACTGACTAGCAGCCAGAGTCAGGATCCTCAAAGAAATGGATCAGATCTATTGGGTTAATCAACTGCATTTCATTCTGTGGTTAAATTGTATCCCCCACTCCACATTCTTTCCATTTGATTAGATGTACATTTTATGTTTGGCTTTCAAGCATTCTTATTCCCTGAAGTGAGCAAGTTAATAATGGATCCATCATATGCTAACATCTTTCAAAACCATGCAACCGTGATTTAAAGATGTGAAGAAACTTTGTTGGGAATATGCTGCAAAACAGAAACCTCAGAGTTATCACTTGCCAAAATAGGGCAAGATTCACTGAAAAGGAATGCTAGAGATTCCACCCCCCACCGCCACATCACTTGCAGTTTCTGGTGGGGTGGGGATTACAGACTCTCTCTGAAATATTAGACAAGGTTGTTGTTTTCCCCCCATTTGCATTACATAATTTTATCCCAACAGACTCCTTTGCTTGTCAATTCAATATTAAATTGGTGAAAGAGATTCAATTAACTCATGACACTGTTCACTGTCAGTACAAACATGACCCACAGCGGTTTGTGCCGAGGACTCACTGTGGCTTGAATTCAGCTGTGATACGCATGACCTGTTTTGTTTTTAATGTGATACCATCAACCTGAAATCTAGGCTCTTTTGCCTCTGCCAAGGTCTGTAGCTTTTCAATCACATTTTTAATTAAATGTTTCTTTCTCTCCTGCTTCACTGAAAGGGAAAAAATTATCGCAATCAGGACGGTAGTTTATGCATGAAAGCACCATTGAGAATAATGTTAACTAACATAGTAGTCAATCATAGCTCTGTGGTTGTGAATTAGAAGAAAATCATGGAACCATAACAAGACATCCATTGTGCCACACATTCCACCACACCTGCACACAATGTGTGGTTGAACTCTTCTTACTGCTTGATGGGACCTTGCATAAGCGGGACAAAGACAAGGATATGTAAGTTCTACTGTTAAGTAGCAAAGTTTAGTAAGTGTCTGGAAATTATCATTATTGCAAATGGACAAATGGGAGACCCCATACCCTTCATGCAAACAGCATAGCCCACTCACTTCATTCAGATTCCCAGTTGTAAATCTCAGGTGGGCACAAAAATGCAACAGCCCTGTTGGTTCACCATGGACATTCTTAATTGGTGAGGTGCTTACTGTAGGGAAGGGAAGTTGTAATGTTTGTATAATTAACACTGCCAACCATTAGTGGTGCTGTCCCATGCCTTACTATTTAGTAAGTTTGTGTATCTTGTCTTAGCTGCTCTGTTCTATTGTTGTTACCCTGAGAGAGTGATCCCTCCAAAGTGAGGTCTCTGTGAACAGCCTGAAGACTTGCAGGCCCATAATAAAGTTAAACTGCTATTTCAACTGGTGGCAGCAGCTTTGAGATGGCAAAACCCTGAGGAAATTTACTAGTCCTGCAGATGGGCCTACGATCAGTGAGTACTTGATGGATTTTGACCTCCTTATGTCTATAAATGAGTGGACTGACCAGAAGCCTCACAGTACCTTGCCATTTTTCTTGAGGGTGACGTCAAAGCATACTACCTACAGCTGCCAAGTATGGATTGTGGCTCCTATCGGCAACTCTGTGAGTAGGGGTGTAGCAAGTTTGGAGTGGGCCCGGAGACAAGATTTTAAAATGTAAGTCATTTAATGGTACTAGAGAAATACACGCTGTTCTGGTAGCTCCAGGTCTTAACACTCACATTAATTTCAGAGGATGAATACAACTGAAGGAAGCCTGGGCAGGTGTGCAGCTAGGGGAGTCAGTCATGTGATTTGCCTCAGGGGGGGCCAAGGCAGTGGGCCCCCAGACAACTGTCTCCGCTTGCCCTATTATAGTTACGCCCCTGTCTGTGAGCACTTGAAGGGCCATTCTGAATGAGCCTTAGCCTTTTGTGATATTGGAGGGAATGGCAAGTTAAGAGGAGGCTGGAAGGGGAACCTTTGAATGTGTATCTATGTGCTCTGCAAAAGCTCTTTGACAGAGCTTTCCCTGCTCCTCTGTGCCCAGGGAGGAGGCCACTGAGGCCATTCTGGCTCAACCAGATGTGGAACTTGCTCAACAGAGAAGGGCCTATGCTCAGTGGCAAGCCATGACAGATTCTTGTGTGGCCTCTCAGGTGAGCTGCATGGCTTGCTAAGAAAGATGCCATTCTAGACAAATCTATTGATCCTATTGTGCATAGAGTACAGACTGTAGAAGTGGAGATGGGTGCTTCCTCTAAGATGGCTGCTCCAGTGTGCAGTCCCAGCTCCAGTATGACTCTTACATGCAATCTTCCACAGCCTTCCAGGAACAACTTGACATGGTGGCAGGCTCAGCAGTTAGAGAAGGCCCAGGTGCAAGCAATCCATAAGCAGTCATCCAGAGGAAACCGAGAGCAGTTCCCCCTGGGAATCTCCAACCTACAGATATTTGTTGAAAGTGCAGGGGAAAGGGGCACTCGGAGAGGCATTGCCCCAGCCCTGGCAAGTTGCCACAGGAAAATGAAAAGCTGCTGCTGTAGAAGGGCCACCTTCAGCATCAATAAGAACAGCTCTAAGGAAGGGATGTCCAGGCTTCTGCTATTATATGAAAAGAAAGATTGTGAATTGGAAAACCTCCGTGTTGTTGGACTCTGGTTCTGAAATAAGCCTCACTCATAGTGAACACCCCTCTCTGAAGGGAACGACAGTGGATGCAGCTAGAGTTGTCTGGTCAGTGAGGACCAGACACGGTTGGGATTTAAAAGCTCCCTATGTGTTTGGTTTTTTTCATACAATACTAGTCAGTTCTCACCCCATGAGATTATTTTTTGCCTCCAAACCCATGCTCCCATGCGACTTGGTGTTCCAGTGACAGAATCAGTCTAAGCTTCTTCTTCCGACACAGGTTGATGTTTACGCACATCTTTATGTTCATGACCTGTGGGATGCTTCTGCTCATGTCAAACAACAAATGAGGCAAAAACAGAAGTGGGGGAGACACCTAAGCCTTCTTGAAGGAGCACCACCTTTGAGGAGGAATTGCCAGGAACTTTTAGTAACCCTGAACCAAGGCCACTAGAACATGTCAACATGTCTGTAGCAGAGAGCGGTCAACTACTCTGCCCAAATCACTCTGAATCAGCTACCAGTGATACATGCCCATCCCCATAATATAGAACTCAGGTGGGCATAAAAATGCAAAAGCCCTTTTGGCTGACTATGAACATTCTTAATTGGTGAGGTGCTTACTGTAGGGGAGGGAAGTTGTAATATTTGTATAAGTATCACCACCGACTAGGGATGTGCATAAAACCGGTTCTCCCGGTTCGGTTCGGGTCCGGACCGGGTCCGGACCGGACCGGGGAGGTTCGGTTTTGGTTTTGCCGGACCACCCCCCCGGTCCGGTTCGGTTTCAAACCGGTTCGGATCCGAACCAAACTGGTTCAGATCACAAAAAGTGGCTGGTTTTGAAGGGGACATTGTGTTCTACCTGCCACCCAAATTTCAAGTCGATTGGACCTTCCTCTGATTTTTTACAAATTTTTTTTAAAAAAATTAATTCTTGCCCATAACTCACAATGTGGAGCCCTTAGGGGCAAAAAAGCTGGGGTGGGTGGTAGCCACCCATGGGTGTCCTCCACCCCAAAAATCCCAAGGCAATTGGTTGCTCCTAGTATTATTGGTGAATTTTTGAAGAAAATTTTTTTTCCATTGGCTAGAATGGGGGTTTGGGGCTGCCCCAGACCCGCCTCTGTGGGGTGGCAGCACCCCCAAAGTGGGTCCGGGGCCATGGCAAAAATGCCCTCAGTCCCCCCCTGCAATCCCCGTAGAGATAGGAGTGATGGTTCTGTTGTTTTTCTGAGGTGTTCTGAGTGTAGATTCTATGATAGCTAATGAGATTTCCAATGAGACACCATGAATCCACTCTCATTTGCTATCACAGAATCCACACTCACTCAGAACACCTCAGAAAAACAACAGAACCATCACTCCTATCTCTACGGGGATTGCTGGGAGGGACTGAAGGCATTTTTGCCATGGCCCCGGACCCACTTTGGCGGTGCTGCCACCCCACAGAGGCGGGTCTGGGGCAGCCCCAAACCCCCATTCTAGCCAATGGAAAAAAATTTTTCTTCAAAAATTCACCAATAATACTAGGAGCAACCCAACAATTGCCACCCCATCTTTTTGGCCCCTCTCTCTGGGCGCCCTAACACGTAACACCTAGTCAGTCCATCTTAATGCCTACCTACTACCACCACTCCTATCCAAGCAAGTAAGAGGAGGACACTCAGAGAAACAACACCCACTCTCTGATCTAACAAAAAGGCCACTGCTGTGCTGCCTGCCAGCACAGCAGCAGCAGCGGAGCAGCACACTAAGCACAAGAGCAGCACACACAGAGAAGAAGCAGGAGGCGGAGCAGCAGAGCAGCAGACCTGCCGCTCTGCATGATGGGTGATGTGACGCCCAAAGAAACCACCGCCTCACTCAGTGCCTGCCACTGACTAGGCCCGACAGACAGAAGCCAGCCAACCTGCTCTGCTCTGCTCTGCTGCTCCCCATGGATGATGCACACACACCCTACATCTGCATCTAAATTACCAGACCAGACCAAGTGCGCAGAGTCAGCACAGGCCAGCAGCCACCAGCCCAGCAACAACAACAGCTACTACTGCTACCACCACAACCAGTGTTGCCGCTACAATAACATTCCCAGTCCAGTCACGCGTGCCACAGCCTGAGCCTAGCACACAGCCAACAGCTGCTGCCAGCCAGTGCCTGGCAAGCCCAGCCAACATGAGGAGGAGAGAGCTAACAAGTAGACGGCGCACGCACATCACCAACCCATCACGATGGCGCAACTGCAAGGGGAGAGGGCACAATTACAGGCAGGAGGAGGAGGCGGGCGAGGCAATCCTAGCACAGATTTGAAAGTTTAAAATCCACCAGGACATCTTCTAGAATCTAGACTTCTGTTTTTTCTACCACCAGCTGTAGTGTCTAGTTAGTCAGTGTGCTGTGCAGCTGAGCTGAGCTGAGCTGCATGTGAGGAAGGGTGATTGTAGCTAGTTCTTTAGTTTCAGCAGACTGAGCATTGAGCATGGGCAGTGGCCTTGGGAAGCAACACAATTACACGACACTCACCTGCTGCTGCTGGTTCTAGAAGTTGCCTCTTCTCGTCTTTTCACCTCTTCGTGTGTGTGTGTGTGTGTGCAGTGAGTGCATGCCTTTTGCCTTGCTGGAAAGAAATGCTTCTCTGGTCCACCACCACATATCTGCTCAAGGACACAGAGGCCCAAGGCAGAGGTGGTGGCACCAGTGTGAGTGCATGTGTGCTGGTGGTGTTTGCCACCACAGGTGTTTTGTGTGTGTATGTGTGCGCTGCTAGCTAGGAGGGGGGAGGGAGGCAGGGAGGGAGGCAGGGAGGCAGGGGGGAGGAAAGGGGAGGGGGAGAGGGATGTAGAGGGGATTGAAGGGGGGAGGGTCCGGCTCAGAGTTGGTCAGCCACATATTTGTGCACACACGTGCTCACGTGTGTGCTTCGGTGGGAGAGACCAGACTCTCATCATCTGCCAGACCGGGGTTGGGGGCAGGTGAGGCGGTGGTGGGCTGGAAGGGAGGGAGGATGGAAGGTGGTGAAGAGGAAGGGGAGAGGATGAGAGGGGAAGGATGGAGGGAGGCATGGGGGGGAGGAAAAAAAACATGTAGACAGACACACACCACACTACACACAGAAAGCATCCACACACAGAGACAGTGCTAGGCATCCATTCACACAGACAGACAGACAGACAGACACACAACAGGAAGAGACAGACTGAGCCTGCACCACACACACACACACACAGACCCAATTCCCCCCCTGCACAGTTATCAATCAATATGTTGTGTTGGCAGCCAGTTCATTGCTATTCTGATGGTTTTGGGTTTTTTGCCATCAGCCAACATCAACAGTGACCACAATCAAGATGAACATAAGATGATAATAATTCATTCGTTTCATTTGAAAAAATCACCCAATCATTTTCTCCATGTAAACCAAGCCCCCCACACATGATTTCTGGTAACATTTTCAATAAAATCAATTCATTTGGCATTCATCATTTTGTTCTCCCTTTGTCACCTTTTTTTCTTTCTTTTGCATAATTTTGAGGCTTGATTTTGACATGGGGTTTTTAAAGAAAAAATTATTTACATGTTTATTTACATACAGTATTTACATATCTACACTGCATTTTAGAACGTATACCCGCCGCTGCCACTAAGTCTAGTACTCCGTGGGCTGTGCTACTTTGGGGGTGTGTGCCGTGCCCACGCCAGGTCCCCAAATGCTGACAGGTGGATAGATAAAGGGCCTGTGCTGGTCAGCATTGGGTTTCTTTTTAGGTGGGCGTGGGCATTGTAAACATCTGGCCAGTCGCAGCACTACAACTACTACTACAACTGCATCTCTGTGTGGGCACACTACACGCTGCGACTGGCTGGCACGGCTCAGCATCTGTCACGTCAGCTCAGCTAGAGGTGGAAGGGGGGAGGGTAGGGATAGGCACAGAGGTCGAGCCAGGCAGGTGACCAACCATGGGGCAACCCACGGTAATCACTCGCCCGGCTCAAACTCCAGCTTGGGGTAGCCCAACAGGGGGAGGTTCACCTTAAGGAAGACCAGCTGCTCCACCAGACCAGGGTCCAAGCGGGAGCGAGAGGGTGTCACCACGTCCCCGGCACGTGAAAACACCCGCTCGCTCTGGACACTGGTTGGGGGGCAGGAGAGGAGGCGCACAGCCACCACCGCCAGGTCCGGCCAGACTTGGCGGCGGCTCGCCCAGAACTGTGCGCAGTCCACGCCGTCTCCCTCCACAGGCTCCTCCAAGTACTGCGCAACGCATTGCTCAGCACTGGAGGGGGGCCTGGCAGGTCGAGCCTCCCGCATACCAGGCATGGCGCCATAGCAGAACCGCTGAAACCACTGGGCGGATCTCGAGTCTGTAGCAAATGGCTGCTGCGATGGCGCCGCCTGGGATGCCGCGCTGCTAGACTGGGAAGAGGGAGGGGAAGGGGAAGCTGACGCCGGCTGGCCGCCCATGCTGCTGCTGGGTGCGGGTTGGGCCGTGAGGGCTGCCCCCGCACCACCACCAACACCCTGGTCTCTGCGGGCCCTAGCGGCCTCCTCCTCCCTAACCTTCTCGACCAGGATGCCCTTCCACCTGGGCAAGTCGTCGGCACTCACGGCATTGCCCTTGAGGGCTGGGTGACAGAGACAAGCGAGGACATACTCCTCCCTGTCTCCCAGCACATCAACGAGCCGCTTGTCAACCCCAGACCTCAGCCTCCCAGCCAGAGCACGACCCTCTGGCGTGGTCAGAGAGATATGGAGTCCACCCATCAGCTTCTCGAGACCAACAGCTGTGGGCAGCGCCTGGCTCAAGGGAGTGGTGTCGCCACACAAGCCCTTCGTGGCAAGCTGGAAGGGCTCGAGTGCCGACACCGCCTCGGACATCTGCTTCCACTCTGCGTTCGAGAAGTCGCAGACATCCAAGGACTCGTCCCTCGCCAGGGCGACAAGGGCTCTCTCCTGCTCCAACAGGTGCTGGAACAGGAGGAAGGTGGAGTTCCACCGCGTCTCCACATCCGTAGGGATGAGATGGCGAGGAAGGCCAAGGTCATCCTGCTTCTGGCGAAGCAGTCTCCTGGACTTCTCGCTGCGGTGGAAGTGGGTGGCCAGCTTGCGGGACTTATCCACAAGCGTGGCCGTGGCAGCAACAGCAGCTGGGATGGGGCGGGCCCCCTTCTCCTGGGACGCCTTCAGCTCCTTAAGGCCAAGGGCGTCCCTGACGGTCAGATGGAGCGTGTGTGCCATACACCGTATGTTCACACAGTCCATGACTGTCTCGACAGCGGCGGTAACGTTGGCTCCATTGTCGGTGACAATGAAGCCGCGGGAGAGGTGTGGACACCCGCCAATCCACTCCTCTATCTGGCGGTCGAGTACGGCCACCACCTCCTCCGCGGTGTGCCTCGTGTCCATTGTCTCCACGTGCAGGACGGCCCACCTGTGCCGTAGTGCAGCGGGAGCCACGCCGGACCCGGAAGCATCGCCCGCGGAGGTCCCCTCACTCTCCGGTCCCCACCAGTGGGCAGTGAGGGCCAGGAAAGAAGCGTGCATCCCACTGACACTGGTCCAGAGGTCAGTCGTGAAATGCACGCTTGTCCCGGCCGGAGCTGCACGCAGCTCGGCCAACACGAGCTCCCTGCACCGGCAGTACAGGGAGGGGACCACGTTCCGGCTGAACGTGGTCCTTGAGGGGATGACGTATTCAGGAGCCAGGTATTGGAGAATCCGGCGGAAGCTGTTGTTCTCGACCACCTGAAACGGCTGGTCATCGGTGGAAATCATCTCCCCTATGAGGCGGGTGAGGTGATGATGGTCCACGCGAACAATACGCTGGCTGCCCGAGGACTGCGTCCACCGCTGGACGGGCAGTGTAGCCTGCCTGCTGGCTGGCACACTGCCGCTGCCCGCCCTAGTGGCAGATGCACAAGGCGCACTAGCGCTGCCAGCCTGTCCCCTGAGACCTGGGTGGTGACGCTCTAGGTGTCTCCACATAGGCGTCGTACCCAGGTGCGCAGGGTCCCTTCCACGGCTGACAAGCATCCTGCAGTGGACACAGCGGGAGTGGAATGGGTCATCTTGAGGGACCTCAAAATGCACCCATGCACCACTGCCCTTGGCCTCCTGCGCCCTGGGCGCCGTCCTAGGCCATTTCTCGCAGGGTGGCTGCAGTCCTAGGGGGGGGCGGCCGCCGCTGCCTGCCCACTGCTGCCACCCAACCCGCCCCTTCCGCCCTCCACAGCGGAGGAAGGGCCCGGCTCAACTGGCATCGGAGAGGCAGGCCTCTCCTCCACCACCTCGCCAGACCGCTCCCCACCAGAGTGTCGGGCTTCACGAGGGGGGGCCCCACTGAGCGGCGAAAGGATAGGGGGAAGGGGCCCCAGAGGGAGGGAGAACCTGGCTGCATCGCTGCCAGCCGCACGGTCCTCACTGCCCTCTACCTGCTCTTCCAACTCCACAGTCTCCTCCACCTCAACAACTGGCGGTAGCTCAGCAGCACCTGGTGCCGCCGGCGAGGAGGGACCCGCCACAGCCCCAACGGTGCCTCTGCCTCTGCCGCGATTGGCGGCAGCAGGCGTGGGGAACTGAATCCTGCGCACCAAAGATGGGGCCGGAGCAAAGAATTCTCCAATGGGGAGAACTGGGGTGTCCTCAGGCTCCCCGCGTCCTCTCCCTCCCCGTGCCGCAGGCGCACCCCGCACCTGGCCTCTCCCACCTCTGCCTGCCAGCCTTGAGCGAGCCCTGCCCGCCACACGGCGCTCAGACATGCTGCTAGGTCAGAAGGAGGGAGACTTTAGGAGGAAGGCCAGACAGGGTCAAAAAAATAATTTGGAGGGGCTTAGGGGCCAAAAAAAAGGCAGCTGATTTGGAGGCGGCGGGGGGGAAGTTTGTTTTCAAAAAAGGAAGCCAATTGGGGGAAAAGGAAGAATTTTTGATATGGGGGGGGGGAAGCCAATCGAAGTGAGGGGGAGGGTGTCCTTTTTGAATTTGGGAGTCAACCACCAAGCCAATTGGGGAGATGGGCCTGGGAGGGTTTTTTTTCCAAAAATAGGGGGTTAAAGGGTGGAACCCCGGTGTGGGAGGGTGGCACGGGCAGTTGGGTGGAGTAGTTGTGGTGTGGGTGGCAAGTTTTTAACTTTTTTGGGGGGGGAGAGTGGATGGGGGGAGGGCACAGCACCTACCGGGGGTGGGGGAGGGATGCAGTCAACGCTTGGGAACCTGCAGATCAAAGGAGGAAACCCTTATTTAGTGAACTGGAACACAAAGTGTGGGTTCTGGGGGGTGGTTCTCAAGTAATGCTCCTGTGGGGGGAGCATCAAACTCAATGCAGCCTATTTAGTGACTCTAAATTGCACACAACCAAAACCAGAACCCAGTCACACCAACACAGAGGTTGAACCCACCCACTCTGTGACTCTGCCTGCCCAATGCCATGGCAAGCAAGCAGCAGCAAACACTTGATGGCAGCCTCATGGAGTGAACATCATGATCATCATCACACGTGTGTATTGGCCCAGCATGTAGTGGCAGCATCAGAGCCCAGACAGGACCCCACTCAGACTGCCCCAGAGGCAAGGAAGCACTCTGGCATGGCATGGGCCCAGCATGTAGTGGCAGCATCGCATCAGAACCCTGGACCCCACTCAGACTGCCCCAGAGGCAAGGAAGCACTCTGGAAGGCACCTGTTCAAAAACCACCTGCAAGACGCATGCAATGCAACACAACACACAGCAGCAATTTCTTTATTGGGCATGGGCATGAAGACACAAGTTACAACAGTACATCTCCTCTCCAAGGTTCCCTCCCTCCTCCCCACACCCAAATGCATTTCAGAATAGGGGTGTCCCTATTTAAAACCGCCAGCTAGGGAGAGAAAGGGGCAACAAAAGGTGCACAATCGCACACGCACTAACCCCTCTTCTTCCGGTCCTTCTCCTGCCGCTCACTGCTGGTCACGGATTCGCCGCCGCCAGCCAGCCACCCTGGGCTGAGACACAGCAGGGCGGCCGCACGAGGCACACAGGCAACCGGGGTAGTTCAACAACGATGGAGGGGCAGAAGTGAGGAGACAACACTATTTGTGTCGCTCAACTCACCCCCAAGCAGAGACAAAATCAACCAAAAACTATAAAAAGAAAAAAAAAACCGATGGCAGCCGCCAGGTGGGTAGGCTACTGTGTGCGGCTGCAGCTGTGGGAGAGGAGGTGGAAAGTGAAGGGGAGCAGAGAGAGAAAAGACTAAGAGAGAGAGAAAAGAGAGGGGGGGCAGGGAAAAAGAGAAAGAGAGGAGAGAGAGAGAAAAGAAAGAGAGAGAGAGGAGAAAGAGAGATGATAGAGAGAAAGAGGAGAGAGGAGAAGCGCAGCGCAGCAGGGAGGGGGGATTCAGGTGTGGGGGGAGGACACAGCAGTAGCAGCGGTCCAAAGAGGTGGGGGGAGCAGAGAGGGTGTGTGTGGTTGGGGGCTAGTGTGTGGCAGGGGGCCTGGGGTAAGTGGAGAGAGTCAGGGGCAAGGAGAAAAAGAGGTGGGGTGGGGGGAGCAGAGAGGGTGTGTGTGGTTGGGGGCTAGTGTGTGGCAGGGGGCCTGGGGTAAGTGGAGAGAGTCAGGGGCAAGGAGAAAAAGAGGTGGGGTGGGGGGAGCAGAGAGGGTGTGTGTGGTTGGGGGCTAGTGTGTGGCAGGGGGCCTGGGGTAAGTGGAGAGAGTCAGGGGCAAGGAGAAAAAAGAGGTGGGGTGGGGGGAGCAGAGAGGGTGTGTGTGGTTGGGGGCTAGTGTGTGGCAGGGGGCCTGGGGTAAGTGGAGAGAGTCAGGGGCAAGGAGAAAAAGAGGTGGGGTGGGGGGAGCAGAGAGGGTGTGTGTGGTTGGGGGCTAGTGTGTGGCAGGGGGCCTGGGGTAAGTGGAGAGAGTCAGGGGCAAGGAGAAAAAAGAGGTGGGGTGGGGGGAGCAGAGAGGGTGTGTGTGGTTGGGGGCTAGTGTGTGGCAGGGGGCCTGGGGTAAGTGGAGAGAGTCAGGGGCAAGGAGAAAAAAGAGGTGGGGTGGGGGGAGCAGAGAGGGTGTGTGTGGTTGGGGGCTAGTGTGTGGCAGGGGGCCTGGGGTAAGTGGAGAGAGTCAGGGGCAAGGAGAAAAAGAGGTGGGGTGGGGGGAGCAGAGAGGGTGTGTGTGGTTGGGGGCTAGTGTGTGGCAGAGGGGTGTTGGGGGGAAGGGGAGGGGGCAACAACAAACAGCAAAGGAGAAACTGGAACAACTCGGGCAGCAGCAGCGATTAGGCTGGATGGGGTGGTTGGGGGAGGAGCTGGGCCTGGGCTAGGGTCTGGGAGGAGGGAGGGGGGGCAGGCAGGGGGGGAGGAGGAGGAGGAGGGTAGCAAAATATATAAAGCAATATATATCAAGAGAACACAAGCCAGAAGTTTAAAAAAAAATGAAAAGAAAGACTCTAACCAGCAGAAAAAACTTGGGGGTGGGGGGGTGGGGAGGGGGAACCAAACACAGACTCTGAGGGGGGCCACTAAGTGAACAGAGACAATGAAACCACAATTGCTGCAAATTAATAATAGCAAATGAATAAGTGGAACTGCAAGCAAAGAAAACTGGACTCTGTTTGGCAGCAGCAAACTTGGGAGAAGGCTGGATGGGGTGGGGTTGGGGTGGGGTGTGGTTGGACTTGGAGGGGCAAGTTGGGAGCAGGGAACCAAAACTGATTATATGGGACAACAAGAAACAACAACAGAATCCTCTGGGGGTGGGGGGGAGGGATTCAGGGAACCAACTCGCAGGGCAGCAGCAGTCAGCAGAAACAAACAAAATGGTACAATTTAAGCAAAACCAGCAAGCAATATATAAATGAAACCAATGCAATGCAATGTGAAAATCAAAAAGTTGGACAAAAACAAGGCAGGACAAAGAGCAATAATTAATGGAAGAAGTTTTAAAGCAATGAGGATGCAGTGGGTGGGAGTGGGGGAGGGGGAGGGTAGGCCCAAAGGATGAGAAGGGAAAGGGGGGGAGGGGGGGAGAAAAGCAGACAGACAAGGAACAGGGAAAATTGGGGGAAATTAAGAAGAAAGTAAAGTGAAGTAACACACAGTATACAGACAAGAGACAGACAGAGAGAGGAGACACACAGAGAGTCACAAAGGGCAGGTGGACAAAGGATTAGAGCACACACAGAGAGACACAGGACACAGTCAGGACTCACAGAGACACCAGAGCAGCCAGCAAAGGGCAAGCAGGTCTCAGAGATGATCCCACAACTGCAGCCAAGAGAAGTTTCCAGAGAAGAGGCTTGGGTTTATATAGGTTTGAAATTCCCTCCTTTGGGAGCCCCCACCTTTGCACTCCCCCCACGGCCAACAGGGTGCCAGCTCTCAACAGTGCAACAGCCAAGCAGCCTACCAGACCAAAGGACTCATTCTGGCCAATCAAGGATCAATAGCGCAGCCAATACAATGCCTGGAAATAGCATCACAAAATGGATGCAAGGAGGAGCAAAAGTTTCGGGAAGGAGACACAAAATGGAGGACACACTTGGAACTTTAAAGAGACACTCAGAGACTCAATTTCATTCCCGAACCGGTTCGAATTCGGTCCGGCTCGGTCCCGGAAGGGCCCGATTCGGTCCGGGATCGAGCCGCTGGATCCGGACCGGTTCGGGACGAACCGGTCCGGATCCGGACCGAACCGCACATCCCTACCACCGACCAATAGTGGTGCTGTTCCATGCCTTACTATTGAATAAAGTTCTGTATCTTGCCTTAGCTGCTCTGTTCTATATTTACTCTGAGAGAGTTTTCCTCCAAAGTGAGGTTTGTGTGGACAGCCTGATGAATTGCAGGCCCATAATAAAGTTCTCCTGTTAAACCAGTATTACAAAACCATACAATAACGTACAATCTTTTTAAAAGACAATGTGAACCAGCAGACCAAATCAATCGTTGACTGAATAAAGCAACAGAATTTTTAAAACCTTGCAGAAAATTTCTTTAAAAGACACCTAAAGGTGGGAAGTCTCTCAGATCTCCCTAGGGTTATGGTGCTGCCACCGAAAAGATACTGTCTCTGGAACAAGCCAAACAAATCTCAGAAGCAGGCCAGAGAGCAGGAAGTAAAAAAGGACCACAGTTATCAGAAGATTACATAATCTAGGATAGTGACCAACATGTATCTTCATGGTCATGGATCCAAAATACAACTAGTTGCTCCTGCATAACCCAACATGCATCCCTTCACCACTGAACTATGAAGATCACTGACGGGGGCGTAACTACCATTAGGCAAGGGGAGACAGTCATCTTGGGGCCCCACTGCCTTGAGGGGCCCCCAGAGGCACATCACATGACTCCCCACCCGCCCGTGTTGCACCCCCTATCAGTTATGTTGAGTCTCTTGGAGATCGGCAGTAGCAGAGAGTAAAAAAACTAGATTCAATGTGAACTAGATATTCACCGTATTCATAATGGGGATGTGAGTGTGAGTGCATTATATATTGTGAAGTGTGTTTGTGTATATCAGTGAGGGGCCCATTTTAAAATCTTGTCTCTGGGCCCACTCCAACCTTGCTACGCCCCTGATCACTGAGTGGCCTTGGGCAAGTCACTACCTCTTAGTCTGAATTATCAGAAACCATGGTTGCAATTCTTGTTTGGAGTGCACAGTCGTGATAGCTATGGTTTGCTGGTTTTGGATGTGAAGGCAAATGATGGCTACAAACCACAAAGTAAGGGAATGAACTGGAGCGTTTAAGGGGAAGGGAACATCTGACGGCCTGGAGCACACCCCTGATGGCCAACCCATGCTCTGAACCAAGCCATAATCTTTTAAAACTGAATCATGACCATCTATCAAGCACATTGAGCTAAAGTTCACATTTTAATAAAACAGAGCTATTGCACAATGCCATAAATTGCATTTATTACTATGGGCTATCTACTAGACCAAGGACTAGCAATTCATCAGAGGTACAAAGATGTTAGCCAGTATCATTCTAAGATCACCCACTGAGCTCACATAGATGGATCTTGTATTCCTATTTCTGCACTCCAGTTGCCAGAGCTCTACACTGTCTTAATTTTCAAATTATATTTATGATTCTAGCAACCAAACAGCATAGCCTGTTACTTTCCATCCCATAAAGAAACACTGTTTTCTCCAGTAAGTACCATTTCTTGCTTAAGGAAAGTTCTGGATGCTTGCAGCCCAGAGGTGTAATGATAGGGAGCAGGGGGGGCACGTGCCCCAGGCGCCATCGTTGCGGGTCACGTGGGGGGCGCCGCCATGACCCCCGCCGATCCAAAAAAAGTTTTTTTTTTTTTTAAAATTGTAAATTTTTTTTTTATAAATACAAATTTCTGCGGCTCAACCGCAGCAGCAGTCAAGGGGAGCGCGTCGGCGCCCCCTCCCTCCCCCCACGAGCGGTCCTCCCCCCCCCAATTTGGCATTGCTGCTGTGCTGGCTGGCTGGCTTGGCGGCGGGCGCCGCGGCGGGCGCCTTTAATGGTCAGAGCTCTGCTAGTCACTGCGCACGTGCGACTTGGCCGGCGTGCCAAGCCACGCTGCGCATGCGTGCCGTGCGTCTCTGTCCTCCCAGTCCCAGCTGAGCTCGGTTTGCCTGCACGTGGCGGTCGCGCGGAGGAGAGTACGGAGAGGCGAGCCAAGCGTTGTTGCTGGGGCTGCTGCAGGACACACAACACTGACCCGGGCCAGGCGGCCGGCACGGAGGACAGCCAGGATTCGGTGGGTGGGAGGCGGGTGGACGAGAGTCGCGCGCTGAAGCGTGGCGGTGGTCACAACAACAAGGTGTGTGTTTTTCAATCCCCCTGGCTTCACAGTCAGATCAAGCCGGAATCCAACGTCTCTCCCTGCCACCCCAACCACTGCCGTATCCTTCCTGCCCCCCCCGCTCCTTTTTTTCCAAGGCGGCCTTGCGCATTCCCTTGGCTGTGTGCCGCTCAGCAATTAGTATAATGGGGCGCGTGCACCCGCTTGCGTTTTCGCTTACTCGGTCTTTCCCTTTGCCATCACCCTTATTCCACGGAGGGAGAAATACAGCTCTGTGGTGCTTGGCTCTCACAGCGAACGAACATGCACAATCACTGTTTGATTTTGTAGCCAGCAGAAATTGCATAGCTGTGCTGCTGCCTTCGCTTCCTTACGATGACTGTAATCTTCAGTACACTTACTTGGAGATAGCCCCACTGAACTTGGAGAAAAGTCCTTCTGATAAACGAAGTCAGGGTCAGTCTCTCCGCATATTTCAGATTTCAGTTTTGCAGGGCAATCTTGCGCACGTTTATGTGGAAGTCGGTCTCATTGTCTTCAGCTGAGCTTACTCTCAAAAAAGGAAATCACTTCGAAAGAGATGGCACTTGAAACACATCTAATTCGAAGTGATTTCAGTGAGTTGTTTGTGCCCTTATTATTCCCAAGTTTCACAGACCAGAGAGTTGATAACCAATGGGACCTACTTCCAAGATAATATACCTTAGAGAGAGTGTACAAGCCCCCTCCCCCTAGGAGTGCTTCCCCACGGATTGTAATAGAACTTTATTTACACGGTTCTAAAGAACTCGGGTCTACGGCTGTTCATTGCCAAAACGTCGAGATACCAAGAGTGGCGACGGTACTTCTGCTGAAAACCCCTCCCTTTGTTAAGCAGCAACTTGCCCGGAGTGGGAAACTTTCAAGCTAGAGGCTGCTGCGATCCTCCTCATAGCGCCCCAAATCACCGACGCCTTCCTTTCAAGAGGTTGTGTTCCCTTCATGGGTACCCCATTGCTTCGTGTCTCCACATGTCTTCCCCCTTCACCCCACCCCCGATTATCTGAGGAAAAATGTGGTCCACATCCCGTGGCAGTTCAAAGCAAAACTCCTAAAAATGATTATGGGTTAGGAACTCTCCCACAAAACGGCACTTTCCATAGAATGATGAAGGGGCAAGAAGGCTCTGGAGGAGCTGACATCAAAGAAAGACAGTCTGTATGGCAAAGCTCTTTTCCATTTCCAGCCCATAATGGAGCTTCTTTCTTATAAAGTGCCGCTCCAGCCCCCGCCCCCCATCCCGCCTGCTAAACATTCCCGTTCCTTGAAAGCCCTCTCAGAGCAAAGGAGAGAGAGAAAGAGAGGGGGCGGAGGAAAGCGATGCCGCCCACCAAACTGTCCTATCTGGGTTGGGATACATGTGCTTGCCGTCAATAGTAAATATGCACCGCACGCCTTCTGTGGCTGCTTCGTTCTTCGAAACTGATAAGGCTGGAGACAGACAATACCTCCATACAAGCACACTTCTTACACTCCATTCAACTCCTGTCTGGCTTTTGCTTTTTTGTTTTTTGGTGGTGGTGGGCGGAGGGGATCTTTTAAAAACTTTACCGGAAGGGAGGTGGACAAGCATTTGCTGGACATCCTTCATCAAGCAGGGAATTTGACTAGATGACCTTCAGGGCAACCTCAATCTCTTATTACTGTAAGTGAAAACGGGGTGAGTGTGCGCACATCAGGAACAGCAGTCCAGTTACACCGTGTGTGTGTGTTTAAAAGAACTCTGCCCCATTTTCAGCCTCAATTTGAACCCAGGGATTTGAAACTGCTTGAGATCCGAACCTAGATCTCCACTGTTGCCTTCTATTCAAATCAGAGTGAAAGCAATAGCCACCCTTTAGAAGTGGCGATTCTCTTTATTGAGCAGAGGGAGAGCATCTGGCCATATCCAACCACAACACAGCATCCCTCCAGGGCTGTTGCTGGTGTCTGATACTGTATGATACAAGCCAACTTCACAGGATTGTTGTGAGGAAAAAACTAAGTATTATGTAGTATGTATCATCATTGCATCATAATTCTGATGTTTGAGATACAAGCCAACTCCACAGGGTTGTTGTGAGGAAAAACCTAAGTATAATGTAGTATGTATCATCATTGAATCATAATTCTGATGTTTGAGATACAAGCCAACTTCACAGGGTTGTTGTGAGGAAAAAACACATGTGTGTCAGTCAGATGTATGCTGGGGGGCGTGACGGGGGGGCGCAATTTCAGTGCTTGCCCCGGGCGCCGTTTTCCCTAGTTACGCCTCTGTTGCAGCCTGCCCTAGGCATTGTCACCAGACCCTAGCCCAAGAAGACACAGACACCAAATATTGGGATAATAGGCCACAACTTTATTAATCCAATTGAAAATTGAGTAGCGGACATTGAGAGGGAGACACTCCACCCTGCTGATAGTGAGAGCTTAACAAAGACCGGGTTCAGACTTCACAGTCCTAGCCCAAGTCCTAAATGGGCAACACACCCTGACTCCGGAAAGAAGCAGGTAAGAACCCACTTCTATCCCTTCATAGTCAACCCCGGAGGGGTCTGGACACTTCCAGGGCTTCGCATCTCCCGCACCACTGAGCCCTAGGATTTGCGAAGTCCTGAAGCCAGTTTTATGGCCAATCATCATCCCTGGGCCGCGAGAACCACAAGATTAGTTCTTACTTGAACAACTTCTTGTATCATGGGATTATATTTTCTTAGAGTCAAGAGACAGAATTCTGTTTGGTTTTTTCTGAACTCATACAAGAATACTGAGCAAGATTATTTACTTTTAGGCTGAGGCTGTGTGCATATATGGAAAGTAAGTCACATCGAACAATTTCCCATTATTCATCTATTACTGATGAATAAAGGGAAATTGTTCAATGTGACTTACTCAGTCTTTTGAAGCAGAATACCTCTGAATCCTAATTGCTGGGCCAGTGAAAAATAGGTGAAGGCCATTACCTTCATACCTTGCTTGTAGGCTTCTTAAAAGCACCTGGCTGGCCAAACATGTTAGAAACAGGATGCTGGACTAGGTGGACCCTCAGTCTATTCCAGCAAGGCTCTTCCTAGGTTTTTCTTCTCTGTCTTGTAATAAAACATACCTAGTGCTTGTTGGAGATTCAGCTCTTGTTGGCAACTAGGGATGTGTGAATTGATTCGGGTACACATTGATTTGTACCCGAATCTTGCTAATTAGGGAGATTTGGAGACAAAACAAATCATCCCTTTGGTCCATTGGCTAGATTTGGGTCCAAATCACTCCCGATTCTATTCAAGAGTCAGATCCCTCCCATTAATTCCCCTAGATCTCCAGATTTCATTTAAAAAAAAAAGAAAAGCTAAGCTAGTAGCTTAGCCCTTGTAGAAGAGTTATGGAGCAAAATGTGTGGTCACTATTTTCCAAGTGTTTGGATTCTTTGGTTTCAAGGTAGGCTTCTTCTGAAGAAGCCAACCTTGGATCCCTCAGAGCTGAGTAACTACAGGCCTGTCTCCAACCTTCCATGGCTGGGCAAGGTAATTGAGAGGGTGGTGGCCTCCCAGATCCAAACAGTCTTGGAGAAAACTGATTATCTAGACCCATTTCAAACTGGCTTCCGCACTGCCTATGGGGTGGAGCCTGCCTTGGTCAGCCTGATGGATGATCTCCAATTGGGAATTGACAGAGGAAGTGTGACTCTGTTGGTCCTTTTGGACCTCTCGGCGGCTTTCGATTCTATCGACCATAGTATCCTTCTGGAGTATCTGATGGGGTTGGGAGTGAGAGGCATTGCTCTGCAGTGGTCCCACTCCTAACTCTAGGGCAGGTTCCAGATGGTGTCCCTTGGAGACTGTTGTTCTTCAAAATCTGAACTTTTGTATGGTGTCCCTCAGAGCTCCTTATTGTCTCCGATGTGTTTAACATCTACATGAAACTGCTGGGAGAGATCATCAGGAGATTTGGTTCAGGGTGCCATCAGTATGCTGATGACACCCAAAACTATTTCTCCACGTCAGCATCATCAGGAGAGGGCATAACCTCCCTAAATGCCTGCCTGGAGTTAGTAATGGGCTGGATGAGGGATAACAAACTGAGACTGAATCCAGATAAGATGGAGGTACTCATTGTGTGGGGTTGAAACTCGGGAGACGATTTTGATCTGCCTGTTCTGGGTGGGGTCACACTTCCCCAGAAGGAACAGGTACGCAGTCTGGGGGTGCTTCTAGATCCAAGTCTCTCCCTGGTGTCCCAGGTTGAGGCAGTGGCCAGAGGTGCCTTCTATCAGCTTCGGCTGATACGCCAGCTGTGTCTGTTTCTTGAGATAGATGACCTCAGAACAGTGGTACATCTGCTGGTAACCTCCAGACTGGATTACTCCAATGCGGTCTATGTGGGGCTGCCCTTGTATGTAGCCTGGAAATTACAGTTGGTCCAGAATGCGGCAGCCAGGCTGTTCTCTGGGTCATCTAGGAGAGACCATATTACTCCTGTATTGAAGCATACGGGATATGTTTCCAGGATATGGCTGCTGATATGTTTCCGGGAGAAATACAAGGTGTTAGTTACAACCTATAAAGCCCTAAACATAGGAACATAGGAAACTGCCATATACTGAGTCAGACCATTGGTCTATCTAGCTCAGTATTGTCTTCACAGACTGGCAACGGCTTCTCCAAGGTTACAGGCAGGAATCTCTCTCAGCCCTATCTTGGAGAAGCCAGGGAGGGAACTTGAAACCTTCTGCTCTTCCCAGAGCGGCTTCATCCCCTGAGGGGAATATCTTGCAGTGCTCACACATCAAGTCTCCCATTCATATGCAACCAGGGCAGACCCTGCTTAGCTATGGGGGCAAGTCATGCTTGCTACCACAAGACCAGCTCGCCTCTCCTACAGCTTGGGCCCTGGGTATTTAAGAGAACGTCTTCTTCGTTATGAACCCCACCACCCACTGAAATCATCAGGAGAGGTCCGTCTGCATTTGCCACCGGCTCATCTGGTGGCTACTCAGGTACGGGCCTTCTCCGTTGCTGCCCCGAGGCTTTGGAATGCACTCTCTAGTGAAATAGCCTCCCCATCTCTGACAATTTTTAAAAAGTCTTTAAAGACGCATCTGTTCACCCAGGCTTTTAACTGATACTGTTTTAATTGTTTTTAATGCTGTTTAAGAATATGCTTTTAAAAATTTTAAAGTGGTGTGTTTTTAATTTCTTGGGTTTTTTGTTTTTAACTAATATTTTAATGTTGTTTTTATCTTGTTGTAAACCACCCAGAGACGTAAGTTTTGGGCGTTATAAAAATATGTTAAATAAATAAAAATAAATATATAATAACTTTTCCTCAATGAATCCCCATGAGGATTCATTACACACCTTCATTTCTTCTATTCATTTTGACTGTCTTTTAGACAGTGGCAAATGTCAACTGCCATGTGCCAAATACACCCCCTGCCCACCCACAAGGCAGTGGGGTACTACTCAGTTTATGTGCTAGGAATTTTTTCAAGTGTTTAGGCTCTTTGGTGTCTAATAACCTTCCCTAATAATGAATCCCTATGAGGATTCATTACACATCAAAGAGTCTACATACCTCAAAAATTCCTAAAATATAAACTGAGTACCCAGTGGCTTGTGGTTTGGGGGTGTAGTTGGAACATGGGATGCCACTAATTCCCCACCCCCACCTGTAAAGCAGTGGGGTCAAAATGAACAGAAGAAATGAAGGTGTGTAATGAAGACAGCAACGAATCTAAACACTTCAAAAATTCATTTAAAAAAATAAACTGAGTACCTCAGTGTGTGTGTGGGGGGGGGGGGCTTGTAATTGATACATGGCAGTTGACACTGTCCTATGACAGTCAAAATGAACAAAAGAAATGAAGGCGTGTAATGAATCCTCATAGGGATCCATTATGAGGAAGGGTTATTAGACACCAAATAATCTAAACACTTCAATATTCCTAAAAAATAAAATGAGTACCCCACTGCCTTGGAGGTGGGGTGTGTCTGTGTAGTTGGCACATGGCAGTTGACAGTTGGCACTGTCCAATGACAGTCCAAATGAACAGAAGAAATGAAGGTGTGCAATGAATCCTCATAGGGATTCATTATGAAGAAAAGTTATTATACACCAAAGAATCCAAACACTTGAAAAATAATGAACGCACATTTTGCTCCATAACTCCACTTCTACAAGGGCTAGAGCTTAGGGTTTTGTTTTGTTTTTTAATGAAAACTGGGGCTCCATGTTAGGGTTTAGGTTAGGGTGACTTCAAATCCCCATTATTTCCTATGGCAGAAACAGACAAAATCAGTAAAAACTAAAAAATTCATTAAAAATCAACCAAGCACCTCTCCACCTTGAAATGTGGATGGTAGGTGGCACCCATTGGATCCTACCCACCATCCAAATTTGGTGCCCCTAGGACCTTGTTAAGTGGTCCAAATTGACCTCAATCCAAATCGGATTGAATCAAATACAAATCAAATCTGGGGGAGATTAAGGGAGGGGGCTAGATTTGGACACAAAACAAATCAAGGGTGATTTGTTTTGGGCACAAATCAAATTTAAAAAATGATTTGTACACATCCCTATTGGCAACAACTCTTAGCACCAGCAACTCTATTGACCACTAGGAGCACTAGGTATAGAGATAGCCAGTAAGCACATTTCCCACTGACCATGCTTTCTCTACTTTGGTTCCCCTTTGTTAAACTAATAGTCTCAGGTTTCATTCTCTCACTGGAAAGAGAGACTTCATCCTTCTCCCTCCCCTCTTCCTGTATGTAGCTAACAGTAAGGCATGTAGGCCACATCTCCCTGATGGATTTCCTAAATACAGTAATCCCTCGACCTACGAACTACTCGACATCCGATGTTTTCGAGTTACGAGCGACAAAAAAGACCGGAAGTAGTTGCCGGTTTAGATTCAGCTTACTCGACCTACGAATTTTTAGATGTGGTTTCCTCGACTTACAAATGTTTCCAGACTTCCGTGGTGCGCTCTTCGACTTACGAAAATTTCGACCTCCGAACGTGCGTTCGGAATGGATTAATTACGTAAGTCGAGGGACCACTGTAAACTACTTTATTTTTAACTTTAACTCCAGACAATATTAATTAGCAGTGCTCTCCTTACCCCTGTACTTTGGCTGCAGCTGAGGTAGATAAAGAAATCTTCCCTCCAAGCTTTCTAAACAGTGCTAATAACCAGAATCATACTCACTATACTTATTTAGGATCTCAGTTCAGCAAATGAATTAAAGCATCTTTGTGAATATCATTCGGGGTGAAAGATCAGTCAGTCATTTATGTTTTACAATCTACAGAAAGACTGCAGTTCCCTTAGTGCCTTTGACACTTTTTACAGTCCTTGCTTTGTTGCTTATTTTTGTAAAAGATACACTCAGAGGGCACAACCCATCAAACATTGTTGCTGTAATCTCCATTCATTTCACTGGGGCTTCTGCACTAATTGTGAGCATGACTTGCAAAATGAATGGAAACTGTATGAGTTAAGTTTGACTGATTGAGCCCATAAAAGATTGATTTAATTGCTGCTCTCATCCCTCTGGAAGCACAACATTTTGTCCCCCAAGAAAGCATGTGTCAGACATTAATTTTTACTTCATTCATCAGTGTCACATATAACTCATGAATCATATCCAGTGAACCAAAGGTCCGCACACTTTGCTGTAATAGAAATCCTTGATTGAACTTGCAATAGCTTATCTGTCTTGTTGCTGAAGAAAGTAAGTAAATCATGGCTATTAATACAATAGATTTTCTATCTGTAGTCAGGAGGAGCTATTCCTATACAGTCCACAGCTCCATTAATTGAAAGTCTTTGGACCTATGCCCATTTAATCCCATTGACTTCAACTGAACTAAATCAATTTAAATCCAAATATTTACATTACTTGCATTGTGAATTGGTCTGTAAATGTGGTAATATGGAAGATCCAAGATTAGTGAATTTAAAAATGGTCATCAAAAGAAACTAGATCTGCTTTACTCATCCAGATACAAGAGCATTTGTGATTTATTTGAATGTTTCTTTCTCAAAGCAATATGCTCATTACTAAAATTGAGATGCTGCTTAGAATAGCAGTCCTGTTTCTCTTTCCAAAAATCCAAGCAAGCTTTTCAGAAAAATGAATTCTATCTCATTTGCTAAAACTAAACATTAACTTGGCACAACATTAACATTTAATTTCTTTAAAATGTACCATATTTACCTGAATAGAAGATAATCACCTTTTAAAAAAAGTACAAGTTAAATAGAGGTATAACCTCTATTTAGAGCCCCTGGTGGCGCAGCAGTAAAACTGCCGCCCTGTAACCAGAAGGTTACAAGTTCGATCCTGACCAGGGGCTCAGGGTTGACTCAGCCTTCCATCCTTCCGAAGTCGGTAAAATGAGTACCCAGAATGTTGGGGGGCAATATGCTAAATCATTGTAAACCGCTTAGAGAGCTCCGGCTATAGAGCGATATATAAATGTAAGTGCTATTGCTATTGCTATTGCTATAACCTGTATTTACCCCCAAAGGCAGAGAATATAAGACAATCCTCCAATTTTAACATCAAAGAACTTAAAAAACAAACAAACCCTAGTCTTGGAATTGGGTAAATCTGCTAAATGTTACAGAAGATGACTCTTCTCTTCCCTTCTGGCCCCTAAAAATTTAGAATGTAGCACAACAGATGCATTCTTACATTTTAACATGGATATTCACTTTGTCACAGCAGCTACATATGCAACAGCTCCCCACATAGCAATTTAAAGCTGAAATGTAACCATTTCTTTCATTTCTTTAATTTTATTGTATGATTGTATGTAAGTGTTTTAATTTAATTTAATTTAATTTAATTTAATTTATATTTCTCTATGTAAATCGCTTTGGGAACTTTTGTTGAAAAACAGTATATAAATATTTGTAGTAGCAGTACAGCCATCTAATGGCACAGCGGGGAAACGACTTGACTAGCAAGCCAGAAGTTGCTGGTTCGAATCCCCGCTGGTATGTTTCTCAGACTATGGGAAACACATATATTGGGCAGCAGCGATATAGGAAGATGCTGAAAGGCATTATCTCATACTGTGTGGGAGATGGCAATGGTAAACCCCTCCTGAATTCTACCAAAGACAACCACAGGGCTCTGAGGTTGCCAGGAGTCGACACTGACTTGATGGCACACTTTACCTTTAGTAGTAGTATGGAACATTAGCACAAAGAGCCCAGAGGAATGATGAAAGGCACCTATATTTCTGATGTATGAAATATAGATAAGTGTGTGCATGTTCTCATTAGCCAGTCTGAGTTTGGACGGGGGGAAACCAAGGTTCAAATGCAAACATTGCCCACTATATAGTCTGCTGTCTTGGACTCACCCCTATCTTTGGCTCAGAGTAATTCTGTTAATCCACTGCCTTGAGCTCCTTGGAGAAACTGAACAAAACAAATTAAGAAGCTTTCTGATCTTTCTAGATATTTCATTTGGAAGTCTATGATAATGATCACCCTAGCCCTGCTGCTTTATCAGCTAGTAGTAATTCTCTGTCTCACTATTTACTCTAATCAAAAGTATTTTCAAATGCCACTTCCATGCCTAGGGGAAAATATCTCGGGTCTTGAGATGTTACTGTGACTACAAAGTAAGAGAAGGGAGGAAATAAGGTTAATAGGTACTAGGTTCCTTTTCCCACAACTTCAAACCCCTAGAATGTTGCATGGGTGGGGGGGGGTGTTATTAGCAATTTTTTATTCCATTTTAATTTATCTACACTTTCATAAATTTTCAATAACTAGGAAGACTAGTATCTGTTATTCGAAAAGCGTCTCTTGATGTAGGTCCAGTAAAGGAACTTTACTGTTTTGTATTCCTTAATTGCTTAAAGGAGAAACAGGCTGCAAAATCAAGGATCCCATGGCAGACAGCCCAATATGGTCTGGGGTCAGGTATCAAACTGAATGAAGCTACAACAAGGGTTAAAATACTCTTGCAAGAGTTCTGTTCCACTGACCTATATTTTACATTAATTTGAATCATGTATACTTAAAAGTTCATTAAGACTTGAAAGTCCTTTTACATTGCCAGCATTGCTATCTCTGTCATTGCACATGCTAAAATCTTTGCATTTTGTATCATGAGATGGCTTGAGTATTACTGTATATAGTATTATTCTTGTTGAATTGTTTAGCTTGGATTAATGATTTTTGCTCAGTGTTACTGATTATTTAATTATTGGTTTATTGTTTGTTACTATACATTTTCATTGTTTGGCTGCTTTATATTATTTGTATATTTGTTTTCCGTTGTCACGGTGGGATTTCCTCCCCCCGCTCCCCCAAGGCATGACAAGGTAGCAGGGATGATACACTGGAACATCTGCCAAAAATACAAGCTACCTGTAGCCAAAAACTAGTGGGACCATAAAATTGAAAAAGTTGAAGAAAATGAAGTTTTAAAAACTGTGGCAGAAAACTGTGGCTGTGGCAGAAAAAGACCAAAATAATCCCAGTGGTAACTGGCGCCCTGGGTGCAGTTCCAAAAGACCTTGAAGAGCACCTCAACACCATAGGAGCCACAGAAATCACCATTAGCCAATTACAAAAAGCAGCTTTACTGGGAACAGCCTATATTCTGTGACGATATCTATAACATCAACAACGATAATAAAATTCAGCCATCCCAGGTCCTTGGGAAGGACTCGATGTCTGGATAAAACAAACCACTCAATAACACCTGTCTGACTGTGTAAATAAATAAATCATCATCATCATCATCAACCCCTGCTAACTGGGCAAAGAGGCACCTTTTACCGTGGTGATTCTCTTTATTTAGCAGGGGGAGAGTAACTGGCCCTATCCACCCCCAGCACAGTACTTCCAGTGACTGTTGCTGGTGTGTGTCTTATGTTTCTTTTTAGAATGTGAGCCCTTTGGGGACAGGGAGCCATCTTATTTGTTTTATTTCTCTTTGTAAACTGCCCTGAGCCATTTTTGGAAGGGCGGTATAGAAATCGAATTAATAATAATAATAATAATAATAATAATAATAACAACAACAACAACAACAACAACAACAACTGATGGGATTATAATGATGATAATTATATGATGATAATAATAACAGTGGGATTAAAGCTGATGCACAAGCAAATATTTCCTTAAACATTCTGAATACTACTACTACTACAGATATTTATATACTGCTTTTCAACCAAAGTTCTCAAAGCGATTTACATAGAAAAACAAATAATATGTAAATAAGATGGTCTCCTGTCCCCAAAGGGCTTACAACAATCTAAAAAGAAACATAAGGCAGATGCCAGTAACAGCCATTGGAGGGATGCTGTGCTGGGGTTGGACAGGGCCAGTTGCTCTGCCCCTGCTAAATATAAGAGAATCGCCGCTTTAAAAGGTGACTCTTGGCTCAGTTAGCAGAGGAAATATTCCCTCTGAATATTACCCTATTTCCTAAGACCCTTAAGAGACGTAAGTTTTGGGTGGTATAAAAATATGTTACATACATACATGATTATATATTTTAGACTATTGTTTAAATTATATATTATTTAGATTATATAAAATGGAAACATAAATTGTCTTTCTGAAACAGAGACATAGATTACATAAAACAGGGGTGCACTAGTCGAGTTGCATTGAAGACCACCTTGGGCTCTCTGGAGCCCTGGCCACGCTCCTTTTGCGTGATGACACAACATGATGATGCAAAGGGTAATGATCACCCTAGTGAAGGTGCAACGTGATGATGCAAAGTAGGCGCGGCCAGGGCTCCAGAGAACCTGAGCTCTTCCCCTCATATCAGACAGCCATTTGCTGCCTGAATGCTGTTTATTTCGCTTTCTCGAGGATGAGAAAGTGAAATAAACGACGTTCAGGCAGCAAATGGCTGCCTGAAATGAAGGGGAGAGCTCACTCACCGGCAGCTTGCTCACACCCCCTTGGGATGGGACGGTCGGATGTTACTGGAGGGGTGGTGAGGGGCCGCCGTACCACTGGGAAAAATTATGGGTGGAACTTTAGGAGGTAACGGGTGGTACTCTTCCCTCCTCACTCTCCTTCACCCTCCCTGCAGTTAGCCGACTGTGCACCACATCCTGCTGCGAGAGCTGCAGTTTTTAAGAGACAAAAAGGGGGGCTTTCCCCTCGCGCCCCCCACTCCCCACAGCTACCTCAGCCCCCTTGCCACTCAGCAACTTGCCACTCCTCAAATTTTGCTGCCATAGGCAGACACCTCCTCTGCCTATGCCTAAAATCCACCTAAGGGCACAATACAAAAATATTGTATTTGGCAACCTTGATAATGGCAGGAATGTAGGCAGCTCCTAGAGGGAGGGAGAGACAGGAGGGAAAGCAGAGGCTCAGATTGTCTAGTCATTGGCACAAGGTTTTTCACACCTAGCTTTTTGTTTGCATCTCCTCTGGTATTTGAGATGTGTGTTCACATATCGGCCAAATTTACCCTGAAGTCCCTGTGAGCTATCAAGGAGCACTTTACACACAATTCAGGTTTTTCATTACATGTTAGAGTGTAGCCCAGTTTATATCCGGGATTAAAGAACCCACTTTTAGCATCAGTTTTTTTGGGCAACTTCTAACTCGCAGTAAAGCCTCGCAGAAAACCCAGTGTAAAGCCTGCTGGGAGTTATTCGCACATGGCTTCATGCTTCAGAGTAAATATTGAGCGAAGCCACTTTGAACTATACTCGCAGCATTGAGGGAAGCAGCCCCTCCCCTCTGCTCTCGGATCTTGTTTTGAAACAAGTTCACATGGCATGCTCTGTGTTTTCCTTCTAGCCAATGGGGGTGGGGGGGTGGGAGAGAGCCTCCTAAGAAGCAATATCTGCATTTCTAAAGAGAATATACCTTATATCATGCTAATGATTCTATGTCAGTGCCTCTCCCTATTGGCTTCGGCGTTTTCAGAAAAATTAGCTTAAAACCAGCATTTTAAAAATCTGGAAATATGCCGAGATAAGCTAGAAATCACATCACAAAGCCCGATTTGTGTGTGGAGTGGGTCCAAGAATCTTGAAGGGACTTTGGGGTAAGTTTTGCTGGTATGCAAACGCACACACTCTCCTCTGAAGTAGATTCCAGGTAGAAGCCCTGTGTGTAAAGCCTCCTGGTGATGAAGTGTGGGTGGAGAGGCAGAGAAAGAGTAAAGAGCAGTTTTATACCTATCCTTTAGTCTGCTGTCTCATGAGCAAAGTCAAGGGAGTGGATCCTATTGGGGAGATCCAAGTAGTCTATCTACAAAAGTACTGCCAAAGTGGTAGGCAAGGAAGAGTCCACAGCTATTTCCTTTACTGTGGATTGAGAGGCACCAGGGCGCTTTCCAGACTAGCTGCTCAACAGCAGCAAAATGCCTTTGTTCAGGCAAGTTGCACTGAAAACGTAAGCAACAGAGGGAGCAGTCACGCAGCAACTAACAACCTGAAAAAGCAGCAACTTCCTTAAGCTGGGTATACAACGTCCTAGCTCTATATCGCAGTGATTAAATTTTAGATAAGGCACTGGCAATGTGAATGGCACCTTGCTGTCCACATAGGGACGGTGGTGTCACAATGCAGGAAGTGTGGAAGCACACTTCCGAGATCCGACATGACCCTGTTGCAGGGTCTAATCTGGAAAGCGCCCAGGTGGGCACCTTAGATTCAAGTGCAACAAATGAACAATCAGACAGCAATGCACTTACTAACTTCCTGGGGGTGGTTAACACAGAGCTCAACCATGTTAGTTCATGTGAGGGGACAATGAGTAGGGACTACCTGGAATACTAGGGACAGCAATTCAGGCAGTAGGAAATGGAGGGCAGGAGGAGGTTGCTATTGAGATGGATTGTCTAGCAAAAGGGCACTAGGAAACTTGATCTAACTATGTAAAACTAAAACTAAACTCTTCTTGATTACATTTCAAGCTGCAGTTTCTCAGGCTTTGTCTTTATTCAATACCCAGGGTCGTAGCAAAGTTGGCCTGTGCTGCCTCAACAGCATCACAGGTTTACTATGCATGCAAGTAGCAAGCCAGGTTAATATGGTTAGATTTCCTTTTGGTGTATGTAACTCTAGAAGAATGACTTTGTCTATGTTATTAGATGAACTAGAAGCCATGTTGATCATATAAGCAGAGAACAGCTAGTACAGCCTATGTAGAATCAATGAATAGGGAATAGCTTAGTAGGGCTGTCTCAGTCTGAGAGCCAGTGAAAGCACTGGCCCATCTTTTGCCTTTGTCTTTCTCCTTCTCCTTGCTGATCCTACCAGCAGTGGGGGAAATGCCCTCTCTGGGAAAGAGACCTTTAATCCTCACCTGAACCTGGCTGAAACAATGGTATTTTTACCTAATGGATGTAAATGTCCAAGCATCATCATTCTGAATGATCTTACCATCAGACTTGGAGGATATTATCTTGTTTGAGTAATACTGCGTACATAGTAAACCCGTGATGCTGTTTCAGAACATGGCCTTTGGACAAAAAGTGAAGATGGGCCCCTGCTCCAACTTCTTCAGAGGGGCATGGTGTGGGTGGTAAACAGCCAAGTTGTCACCAGCCTGCAGGGGCCCCTCCCTCAGAAGCTCAGGGACATTTGTCCTTGCTTGTTCAATTATAGCTGTGGCCCTGCTAAGACACCTGTTATTCCATTTTAGCATTAAGGATTCAAGGTGGTGCTTTGTCTCTCCAGGTGGTTTGCACAGGCTCAGGCTCCATGAATCTGTGGTTTTGGTCCAGATGAAGACCTGCTTCCATGGGTGTAGCTATAATTAAGCTGATGGGTTCAAAGAACCCAGGCCCCCAGCTCCTGAGCCCCCCCCCCACTCCTCCCTATTTTTCTTCATTATCTCCCTGATTCCGAAGGGCTGCCGGGAAGAGGAGCGAACATGGGCCCCCTCTCCCCTAGCTACGTCCCTGCTTACTTCCTCTCTAGGCATAAAAAAATTGTCTTTGCAAGTCTTACTCAGGTTCAAAGCTAAAATCCAGTATGGAAGGGAAAGCTGTCTGGTAACATCTCTTTTATTTATTTTATTTATTTATTATTTAAACTTTTATACCGCCCTTCCAAAAGGCTCAGGGCGGTTTACATTAAAACATTAAAATCAATTAATTAGAACAAAAATTATAGAACAGCATAAAACAATAATTAACAATTAAAAACATCATAAAGCAACAATTAAATAATCAGAACAATTTAAAAACAAGTTTTAAAAAGCTGAGAAAGCTTGGTTGAAGAGATGTGTTTTCAGAAATTTTTAAAAAGTTGCCAGAGGTGGGGCAGCTCGTATCCCAGCTGGGAGCGCATTCCACAATCTCGGGGCAGCAACCGAGAAGGCTTGTCTCTGTGTAGCCACCAAACGAGTTGGCGGCAACTGGAGACGGATCTCCTCAGATGACCTCAATGGGCAGAGGGGCTCATAACGAAGAAGGCGCTCTCTTAAATACCCAGGGCCTAAGCCGTTTAGGGCTTTCTAAGTTATAACTTGCACTTTGTATTTTGCCCGGAAACCTATTGGCAGTCAGTGTAGCTCCATCAACAGAGGAGTAATGTGGTCTCTCCGAGATGACCCAGAGACCAACCTGGCTGCCACATTCTGAACCAATTGAAGTTTCCAGACTACATACAAAGGCAGCCCCACGTAGAGCGCAATACAGAAGTCCAGTCTGGAGGTTACCAACAAATGTACCACTGTTTTGAGGTCATTGATCTCGAAAAATGGGCGCAGCTGGCATATCAGCTGAAGCTAATAGAAAGCACTCCTGGCTACCACCTCAACCTGAGAAACCAGGGAGAGGTGTGGATCCAGAAGTACTCCCAGACTGCGAACCTGTTCCTTTTGGGGAAGTGTGACCCCATCTAAAACAGGGAGATCAAAATCGTCTCTAGAGTTCTGATCCCTCACAATAAGTACCTCCGTCTTATCTGGATTCAGCTTCAGTTTATTCTCCCTCATCCAGCCCATTATTGCTTCCAGGCAGGCATTTAGGGAGGATATGCCAACGCCTGAAGAAGTTGACATGGAGAAGTAGATCTGGGTGTCATCAGCCTACTGGTAACACCCAGCTCCAAATCCCCTGATGATCTCTCCCAGTGGTTTCATGTAGATGTTAAAAAGCATTGGAGAAAGTATGGAGCCTTGAGGGACACCATACTTAAGCTCAGATTTTGAAGAGCAACAATCTCCAATCGACACCATCTGGAATCTGTCTGAGAGGTAGGAGCGGAGCCACTGTAAAAGAGTGCCTTCAACCCCCAACACCCTCAGACGTTCCAGAAGGATACTATGGTCAATTGTATCGAAAGCCACTGAGAGATTCAAGAGGACCAACAGAGTCACACTTCCTCCATCAATTGCCAATTGGAGATCATCTATCAGGCCGACCAAGACAGTCTCCACCCCATAGCCCGCCCGAAAACCAGTTTGAAAAGGGTCTAGATAATCAGTTTCCTCAAAGACCGCCTGGAGCTGAGAGGCCACCACCCTCTCAATTACCTTGCCCAGCCATGGGAGATTGAAAACTGGCCTATAATTGCTCAACTCTGAGGGATCTAACGCAGGCTTCTTTAGAAGAGGTCTAATAATTGCCTCCTTGAGACAAGGAGGCATCCTGCCCTCCCTCAGAGAAGCATTTATGATTTCTACCAGGCCACCTACAACAGCCTCCCTGCTAGATTGAACAGGCCATGTTGGACAAGAGTCAAGAGAACAAGTGGTAGGCCTCACCGCTCCAAGCAGCTTGTCCACATCCTCAGGAGTCACAAACTGAAATTGATCCAGTCAAATCGTAGGAGTTGTTGGAAACCTCCAGTTCAGACATCAAATTAATTGTGAAATCTCCATCTAAGTCGGCCCGAATCCGAGAGATTTTGTCTGCGAAAAATTAATTAAACACATCACAGCGGGTGACTGATGCTTCCAAATTCTGGTTCAAGGGAGAGGGGACAGAAACTAGTCCCTTCACAACCCTGAACAACTCCGCTGGACGTGAACTCGCAGAGGCAATACAGGCAGAAAAGAACTGCTTCTTTGCCGCACGTATCGCCTGCCCATAGATCTTTAAATGTGCTCCATGTCGTAATATTTCGGATTCGAGTCGAGTCTTTCTCCACTTGCGCTCCGGTCACCTACCTTGCCGCTTCAGCCCCCATAGATCTTCTGTATACCAAGGGGCCAATTTTGAAGCAGGTTGGAGGGGATGCTTAGGAGCAATTGTGTCTACTGCCCTGGTGAGCAAGTTGTTAAAATTCTCAACCAGGGCATCAACAGGATCACCTGCAGAGCCAACATTGAATCCCTCTAAGGCTTCTTGGAATCCTACCGGATCCAGTAACCTCTTTAGGCGGACCATTCTAATAGGCCCTCGCCCCTGTGGAGGTGAAAAGTGGTTGTGAGTCCAACCTTAACCAGATGGTGGTCCGTCCATGACAAGGGGGATATCACATGAGTCCCCACCCATGGAACACCACCCTGATCAGAGTAAAAGACCAAATCAAGTGTGTGACCTGCAATATGCGTCGATCCAGAGACCGCTTGGGATAGGCCCATGGTTGTCATGGCCGCTATGAATTCCTGAGCTGCCCTGGACAAATTGGTCCCGAAATGAACATTGAAGTCTCCCAGTAACAAAAGTCTCAGCGACTCCAACGCAAGTTCCGCGACCAAGTCCACGAGCTCAGTAAGGGATTCCATTGGGCAGCGGGGCGATCGGTACACTAAAAGAAGTCCCAGTCTATCCCTGGTCCCCAAACTTAAGTACACACATTCAATGTGGTCCGATATCCTAACAGGGACCCTGGTAAGGGAGATGTTATCCTTATAGACCACAGCCACGCCACCTCCCCGCCCATTTCCCCTCACCTGCTCCTCTACAGAATACCCTGGAGGAAGAAGCTGGGACCAGGCTGGGCCACTAGCCTCCCCCAACCAAGTCTCAGTGATGCACACCCTAAAGCATATGCTCTCTACTATCTCTTTCTGTACCACTGCAGTTCTGCACCATACCTGTCCCCTCTGCCATCACTTTTGTACCTACACATCTCTTTTAATCCCCATTTTTAATTTAGTCCCTCATTTTTTAAGTGCTTCCCCTCCTTGCAAAACCATTGGACTCTACATCCCACATTTGTAATCCCTAGTTATCCCTAGATATCTAGAAAACTAGATATCAAGAAGGGTTCTATTCTAGTCTTCTAGCAGACATTTAGTGTTCTGTGTGGATGGATTTATTAATATTATTTTTTATGGAGGAGCATTCAGTCACATGAGCTCTCACTTGCGATTTCGTGGTACAGTCCAGACATAGGTATACCAGCTCCGTGAAAACTAGATCTATAGTCTCTCTGTCTCTGCATATCTGCTACCCCCTTTGCTCTTTCCAGTGAGCTCTCTGAAACCTATATCTCCTTTTCCTATCTGCATTCCATAGTACACACTCTACGTTACCATAGTAATTTATACACACCCATCTTCATTAATCCATTGTTTTCCTTTCCCCATTCTAAAGGTCTCTGCATCTGTTACCCTTTTTTAATTCCTTCAGTCTTTTTTCACTCCCTCCCCCTATCCTGGTTACCACTCCTCCGCCTCATTGTAGCAATAGCACACAAGACTTTCATTCTCCCAGCAATTCACATCAGCAAAGGAGTTTCAGACAAGAGTGGGACATGCAGGATGACTGACCAGCAACAGGCTGCAAAAACTGGCACTAACTCCATCTTACACCTCTGAATACAGAGACATGACTAATGCAGATATATCATTGTGGGCATTCTCTCATAGGGATGTGCGAACCGGTTCGGATCCGAACCGGTTCGGGTCCGAACCGGTTCCGGTTCGGAGGTTCGGATCGAACCGAACCACCCCTGGTTCGGTTCGAATCCGAACCGAACTGGGGGTGGTTCGTTTCGAACCGGTTCGGACCGGTTTGGATCGGTTCAGAAAGCTGAAAATTGGTCAGATGGTAGCTGGCACCCAGGGGTACCTGTCACCCAAACCCCAAAGCAATCGGACACTCGTACGATTTTTTATGAATTTTTGAAAAATATTTTTATTTTTCTCTCATAGGATATAATGGGACCCGAACCAGGCCATTATTTCTTATTGTGGAGCACTCATGGGTGCCAACAACCATGCAAACCCTGAAGCAATCAGACACCCCTATGATTTTTTATGAATATTTGAAATATTTTTAATTATTTTTCTCATTGTGTATAATGGGACCCGAACCAGTCCATATCCCCTGTTGTGGAGGACCTAGGAGCACAAAAGCAGGGTGGGTGGTAGACAGGCATGGGTGCCTACCACCCAAAAAATCTCAAGGCAATTGGACACTCCTCTGATTATTGGTGAATTGTTAAGTGTTTTTGAATTCCTCATAGAGAATAATTAGGATTGCAGCAAATGTATAGCTTCACGTCGGGGGGAAAGGGGTGTCGTAGAGTGCAGTGTGGTGGGTGGTAGTTCCTAGGGTGGGCAAGGAAGCTATCAGAATTATTTGAAAGGAATTGGGCAAAGAGGTGATTTTTAAGTGATTTTTGAAGTTTACGCGTCTTTAAGGTTTTTCCTCATAATAAGTTATAATGGAGCTTTCAGCAGCCCTATAAGTGCACATGGGGGTGCTGGGGTGGCCCAGAGCAAGTGGTGGTGTAGTGCACATAGGGTGCCAACCACCCCCATGGGTTTCTAACCCATGGGGTACAGGGATCTCTGGTAGGGGCACCCCCATGGGTACAGGGTTCTCTTGTTTCTGAGGTATTGAGTGTGGATTCTATGATAGCAAATGAGATTTTCAATGAGACACCATCAATCCACTCTAATATGCTATCATAGAATCCACACTCCGCCTCCTGCTTCTTCTCTGTGTGTGTGCTTAGTAGGGGTGTGCAATTTGGGATTTCGGGTGATTTGGCTCAGACCCGAACCGAATCACCCCTGTTCTGTTTTGTGCCCGAATCTGGGTCACCCGAATCACCCTTGATTTGGTTCGGATTCGGATTTAATCCAAATCCGAATCCGAATAGATTCGGGGGGTAAAAAGGGGCCCAGGGGCAAAATTTTGGGGTGGGGTGGTAGTGCCCAATGGGTAGAGTCTACCACCCCAATTTCAGGGGGATTGGGCAAAGGGCTGATTTTTGGTTAATTTTTAAAGTTTTAGTGACTTTGGGGCAGTTCGGGGGCATAGCATGGGATCTGGGCAAAAGGAGTGGGGTGGGGTGGTAGTGCCTAATGGGTGCAGGCTACCACCCCAATTTCAGGGGGATTGGGCAAAGGGCTGATTTTTGGTAAATTTCTGAAAATTTCATATCTTTGGGGCATATTGGGGCAGAAAGTGGGGGCTGGGGCAGAATAGTGGGGTGTGATGGTAGTGCCTAATGGGTGGAGGCTACCACCCCAATTTCAGGGGGTTTGGACAAAGGGGTGATTTTTTGAGAATTTTTGAAGTTTTAGTGACTTTGGGGCAGTTTGGGGGCAGAAAGTGGATCTGCCCCAAAATAGTGGGGTGGGGTGGTAGTGCCTAATGGGTGGAGGCTACCACCCCAATTTCAGGGGGATTGGGCAGAGGGCTGATTTTTTGAGAATTTTTGAAGTTTGGGTGTCTTTGGGGCAGATTGGGGGCAGAAAGTGGATCTGCCCCAAAGGAGTGGGGTGGGCTGGTAGATAGTGCCTAATGGGTGGAGGCTACCACCCATCCCCAATTTAAGAGTGATTGGGCAGAGGGGTGAATTATGGTGAATTTATTTGTATGAGGTTTGTCTTCATAAGGTGAAGTGTGCTAAATTGATTACTTCCTCATATTATTCATAGTAAAGGAAAGTGTGAAAAAGTGAAAGTGGGGTCATGAGAGTTGTTTAATTGAAAAATATCTCATTTGCTATGATAGAATGAGAATTCACACCTTTTCTATTCACCATAATTCACCCCTCTGCCCAATCACTCTTAAATTGGGGATGGGTGGTAGCCTCCACCCATTAGGCACTATCTACCAGCCCACCCCACTCCTTTGGGGCAGATCCAATCTGCCCCAAAGACACCCAAACTTCAAAAATTCTCAAAAAATCAGCCCTCTGCCCAATCCCCCTGAAATTGGGGTGGTAGCCTCCACCCATTAGGCACTACCACCCCACCCCACTATTTTGGGGCAGATCCACTTTCTGCCCCCAAACTGCCCCAAAGTCACTACAAAAATTCTCAAAAAATCAGCCCTTTGTCTGAAATTGGGGTGGTAGCCTCCACCCATTAGGCACTACCACCACACCCCACTATTCTGCCCCAGCCCCCACTTTCTGCCCCAATATGCCCCAATGACATGAAATTTTCAGAAATTTACCAAAAATCAGCCCTTTGCCCAATCCCCCTGAAATTGGGGTGGTAGCCTGCACCCATTAGGCACTACCACCCCACACCACTCCTTTTGCCCAGATCCCATGCTATGCCCCCGAACTGCCCCAAAGTCACTAAAACTTTAAAAAATCACCAAAAATCAGAGGAAGGTCCAATCGACTTTAAATTTGGGTGGCAGGTAGAACACAAGGTCCCCTTTCAAACCAGCTATTTTTTGAGATCCGAACCGGTTCGGTTCGGATCCGAACCGGTTCGGATCCGAACCGAACCGGGGGGGTGGTTCGGCAAAACCAAAACCGAACCACCCTGGTCCGGTTCGGACCCGGTTCGGATCCGAACCGAACCGGGAGAACCGGTTTTATGCACATCCCTATTCTCTCATCTCTACTTCCGCTTCTGAAGGGCTGGCATTAAACACACATATTTAGAATCACACACACACCCCCGCCAAGGATGCAAACAGGCTGAAATTGGCAGGAAGGCCTGACATTGGGCAGCCTAGTGTAAAATAAAACATCCACCAAGTTAAATTCCAGTTTCTCTCATTATCTCTTCACCTTAAACAGGAATGGGATTTGGCATCTTCCCACAACAAAGGGCAGCAAATATTAATATGCACACTCCAGGAAAGAAACTTAATTGACTGGACACCAAATGACACAAACATTGCAAAAAAGAAGAAGAAGAAGATCTTTGAATAATTTTTGACTATTGACTGATAACATTTGCTTCATATGTAGTATTGGTAAGAAAACAAACTTTATGTCTAGATCTATTAAGATATAGAAAATATTTAGGTTGTATGCAAGGAACAATAGAGCAAAAATGTACAGCAATAAAACAGAATCTTTGTAGTCTCCTGCACGTATCAACCTACTGCATGCCGGCATGACGAGACCCATCAAGCCAAACACAACCTACACTTGTTTTTTGCTGCTTGCCCAGGCAGGGACTGCTAAGGAGCGGCAGTGGCGGCGGCAGCAGCAAGTACGTGGCAGGCCACAGCACATGACTGCTGGGGTGTGTTTGACTTGGTGAGCCTGGAACTGTGTTGACCTATTAATACATGTAGTACCATATAGAGATCTAATGACTCTTGTACCCTATGATCAGAACAACTTTAGGAATATATTGTTAAATTTTATTTTAGAAAATAGGAGAGACCAAGAGTATACAGATGTACTGATTGGAGCTCTGGCTTCAAATCATGTTTGTTGCAATCCCCTCTCCTAGTGACCTGGACAAGTCACTATTTGTCACCATCAATTTGTTTTGCAGACATTTGGCCTTTCCAACCTCTGGATTAAAGGTTGTATCAACGATTCATTCTGAATCTAAGCAGAAGAATGAATTTGCAACAGGGCAATAACGAAAGCACAATTTAGCATCCTCATTATGTTACAAAGTGTTCACAAAAAAGATATCTGACCAGAGATAAAAATCAACATCAATATTATCTGTTGAGTTTTCTTATGATTAAAGAGCCTTGTTGGGCCTTATAAAATGTTTGTGTCAAACCAAAGTCCAATATGTATTTTGAATTGATTCACCACTAACATCATCAATATTATCTGCTGAGAGCAGATTAAAACACCTTGTTAGGGGGAAAAGGGACACTTGTAAAATTCTCAGTGTCAGATCAAAGTCTTATGCACATTTTGAACTGATTCTGTTAGAAAGTCATCAGTGCTTATCATGACTTGACAACGAACATAATTTAACCACTGTTAAATCACTGTATGTTCATTCCAAATCATTGTATGTTCCATAAATCAACCTTGGCAAGAAAAAGGTGATAACATTAGCTGAAGTACTGTTTCAAAGCATCTATTTTAACGTCACCAGATCAATTTAATACTACATTGGTTAGACACCAACAAAACTATCTTTCATCAAAGTTGAAAGTCAAAGCTTGCCATAAAAAACTCAAATATTAAATTTGAATGTACTACAATTTATCTTGAGGCCTAAAGTATCTAGGAGTAATTAAATTAATTGACTTAAAATGTCTCTTCAGACTTGATATTTTATAAATGTAGTGAACAGGAAATGATGTTTGGTGTCATGTTTTATAACAATACAAGTGAATTTTAGCCCGTTGAAAAACGGGCGCTAGTAATGCTTTCGGCCCCCGCCGCCGAACCTCCCAGCTGCCCGATCCCACCATTTGTACAGGAAAGAGGAGTTCGCCAGCAGAGCTCCTCTTTCTGCGAAGGCTCTTCTCAAACTGGCGCTTTGAGTGGAAAGGACGCCCTTTCCGCTCAAAGCGCCAGTTTGAGAAGAGCCTTTGCAGAAAGAGGAGCTCTGCTGGCGAGCTCCTCTTTCCTGTACAAATGGTGGGATCGGGCAGCTGGGAGGGCGGTTCGGCGGCGGCATTTTTCAGGGCCAATTTGGCCCTTAGTAATTTGGCGGGGGGACGGGAATGGTGGGATCGGGCCCCAAGGTTCCCCCCCCCCACCCGGCTTTACTGGCGGCGCCAGGCCTCGGCGGCGGCTCCGCCGCCACCTCGGCCAGCTTCCCCGCCGCCTCTTCCCCCGGCGCCTCTCTCCTTTATTTGCGGCAGCCGCTTCTGGCCCCGCCACCGCCTCACCCGCACTCCCGCCACCAGTTGCCCCGTCGCGGCCACCGCCACCTCTGGCCGTGGCCACGGCTGCGCCGCCGCCTCTCCCACACTCTCCTCCTGGCGTAGGCGGCTGCCACTTCTCCTTCTCCCGGCCCCAACATGGCCGCCGGGTCCTGCCGTTCGTGCCTCCCTTGCCCTGTTCTGGGCATGCCCAGAACAGGCCAGGCACGAACGCACGCTTGGTGTCCGTCCACGGACGGACACCAAGCGTTTTATTAGAGAGGATTGAGTTATTTAAACAGTATTTGTGCATTCCAGGCTCGGACTGGTCCACAGGGCAACAGGGCATATTCCTGGTGCGCCCCACCCGCAGGGCGCCCCTGCACCCTGCCTCACTCAGCAGCAGTGAAATACTCCTACCCTGAAGTACCCATTCTGCTCAAAACCTGGCACCCTCCTCACATACATTCCACCGCCCTCTCAGTGACCCCAGTCTGTCTCTGGTACATTCTAATTGAATTTCTGTTCATCTTCAGAGGGAGTTGAGCAAACTGAGAACACCTGAAATTTTTACAATTTTCATTAGCAAATGTGAATTACAAGAAAAATCCAGGCTACCTATAAAAAAAAATAAAAATGAATCTACACATTCAATAGTGTGAAAAAGTGAAAGTGGGGTCATGAGAGTTCTTTAATTGAAAAAAATCTCATCTGCTATCATTGAATGAGAATTCACACCTCAGAAAATAAGGGAAAACATCCCTTCAGAAAAACTTCTGAGGTGTGAATTCTCATTCAATGATAGCAAATGAGATTTTTTTCAATTAAAGAACTCTCATGACCCCACTTTCACTTTTTCACACTCTCATTTACTATGAATATCAATCTAGCACACTGCACCTTATGAAGAAAAACCTCAGAAATTCACCAAAATCCAGCCCTCTGCCCAATCACTCTGAAATTGGGGACGGGTGGTAGCCTCCACCCATTAGGCACTATCTACCAGCCCACCCCACTCTTTTGGGGCAGATCCACTTTCTGCCCCCAATCTGCCCCAAAGACACAAAAACTTCAAAAATTCCCCCCAAAATCAGCCCTCTGCCCAATCCCCCTGAAATTGGGGTGGTAGCCTCCACCCATTAGGCACTACCACTCCACCCCACCCTTTTGGGGCAGATCCACTTTCTGCCCCCAAACTGCCCCAAAGACACAAAAACTTCAAAAATTCCCAAAAAATCAGCCCTTTGTCCAATCCCCCTTAAATTGGGGTGGTAGCCTCCACCCATTAGGTACTACCACCCCACCCCACTATTCTGCCCTAGGCCCCAATTTCTGCCCCAATCTGCCCCAAAGACATGAAAACTTCAGAAATTCCCCCAAAATCAGCCCTTTGCCCAATCCCCCTGAAATTGGGGTGGTAGCCTGCACCCATTAGGCACTACCACCCCACCCCACTCTTTTTGCCCAGATCCCATGCTATGCCCCCAAACTGCCCCAAAGTCACTAAAACTTCAAAAATTCCCCAAATATCAGCCCTTTGCCCAATCCCCCTGAAATTGGGGTGGTAGCTTCCACCCATTGGGCACTACCACCCCACCCCAAAATTTTTCCCCTGGGCCCTTCCCCCCCCGAACTGATTCAGATTCGGATTAAATCCGAATCCGAACCGAATCAAGGGTGATTCGGGTGGCCCATGTTCGGGCACAAAAAAGAACAGGGGTGATTCGGTTCGGGTCCCGAACCGAATCACCCAAAAGCCGAATTGCACACCCCTAGATAGATGGCAATGATGAGAGCCAATGAAAAGAAGCACAGAGGTTCAGCATGATTAAGATGGGCAGATAGGGGCGAGTGGGAAGTGAGCAGAGAATAGAAATCAGGAAGACTAGTAAGCAAAACATTACATTAATCAATAGAGTACGGATAAGTGTTTTGTAGAATCAAAAAGGTAAGAAAAGATTAATTACAGAAATAATAGGTTATATCCTAACAATTGCTTATGGAAATAAATTTGTGCAAGTGAACTTCCTCGCCCCCTCCTCCCCTCAGCAAGTTCCTAAGAGCTCTGCTCACAGGTGTTTTCACTTGGTTTTGAGGAATTCTCCCTTCTTCTTCCAACTCTCCCTGCCCCTCCAAATGTCCAGGATTTTCCCAACCCCCAGGAGTACCTTTTATGGGAGCTTGGGGGATTGTTGTGGGGAAGTGCAAACTTCCACACCATGTTAGGATGCAAGTCATTAGCAGGACAACTGACAGACTTTAGAACACTAATATTAGGGGAGAGAGAGAGAGAGAGAGAGAGAGAGAGAGAGAGAGAGAGATCAAACAATGCCCAATTTCTTAATTTACTGAAATGACTGAAAAAAGACGTTGCGGACAGAGAAAAAGATGAAAATGAAAGTTTAGTGGGGGGATACAATAAACTCTGGCTTCTGTGTATTTTGAGATAATGATTCAACATCCATGCAGGATAACAAAGACTTTTGAAAGTATTAGGATAAACAAAGGATGAGGAGGGTACAGAAAGGTAGGACTGAACTCCATCAGAACACTGCCTACAGGACAAACCCTTTGAACAAAGGCATCACAAAGTGCTGACTTTCCTTAAGTCTTAATCAGCACTATGTATGATAAGAGCAGCACTAGAATGAAGAATGGGGAACATGTCTCTGCGAATTGGGAAACAGACAAAATGGCACCTGGCTTGGTTTGCTTACATAGGTCACCTGGCATAAACTCTTGGTTTGCATGCCCTACCCTGAAAAATGGAATGCCCTCAAGTGTCCTGTTTTTTAATTTTCCTTTTTTGTTGAAGTGCTTTTCACGTAACACCAGAGCCACTACTTAATCTTAGTTAATGGAAGTAACTGGAAGTACCCTATAAAGTTGTGAGGTTAGTCGGTGTAGACTCCTGGTAACCAGAGCCATGCGGTTTTCTTTGGTAGAATACAGGAGAGGTTTACCACTGCCATCTCCCACACAGTATGAGATTATGCCTTTCAGCTGCTGCCCGATATAGATGCCACCTGTAAATATGTCCCTTGGGTCTGAACTATCTTCAGGGACCTACTTTTAGGTGACACAGGGCACTTCCAGAGGCAGCACAAACTGTGAAAAATTGCCCCCACCACCACTCTGCACAGCTAAGAAGACTCTTCATTGTGCAGGCATGTCTTCACTGGTAGGTTGCTCTGAATGCCAGCCATGTGTTTCCTAAACTTTGGTTCTAGTATGTTAGAAATTTTGGTTCAAGTCTCCATAGAGTTATTTTCTGAAAGGAGACAGCAGCACCTCAATACTACTTCACCAATTGAACAATGTGTGTGTGTGTGTGTGTGTGTGTGTGTGTGTGTGTGTGTGTGTGTGAGAGAGAGAGAGAGAGAGAGAGAGAGAACAAACACGTATGTGCACACACACAGATTTGAGGTGGAAGCATAGGATTCAGTACTCCCAGCTTTCTCTGTTCAAGCTATGAAATGCATGAATGAAGCCAAATTTCTTACTATACAAACCACACTGTTCTAGCCACGTCCTTCTTCACATGTCTATTCATACGATTTTTGCCCATAGCCTGCAAACACATTATATGCATGCATGGATTCTATTTTGAGCAGCAGTTCCCTCACTGTATGTCAGAATCAGCTTCCAATATCCTGCCCAAGCTACCCTTCTGAAGCACCTATCAAGCACCTATCATTGCAGCACAGCAGGGAGATATTGTTTAGGAAAGTCTTGCTGCACTTGGAGATCTTGCAAGATGCATATTGTAATCTGCTGCATCTCTGCATTAGAGACCAGTTTGTGTTTTAAAGCTGCTCAGGTTATTTCCCATTAAGTTTATTACTTGCCAAGTGCTCTAGAGCTATTATTTTGTTCTCTTGATCTCATGCATTCAAAGCCATCACCGATATTTGTTTCTCTTTAGTGCATTCTAGAATGTAGTAACTATTATCAGAAACTATTGTATCTAAACATTGCAGTTAACAGCTTCTATTAACAAAATGTTCCTATTAGAATTATAACAAAGCTGAGGAATCAAAATCATAAAAACATTATAATACTTTAGTGTTCAAAGCACTTAACATATAATATCTCAGGAGTCCCTACAACTCTGTATGTGTGTGTGGGGGGGGGGTCAGTATTATCCTCATATTGCAAATGGGGAAGCTGAGGTTGAGAGATGGCAGTTTGTCTAAGGCCACCAAGTGAATTCATGAATCTCCACCATAAGATTTGTATCACAGTTCGGCCACTACACACTAGACCCACTAACTGAATTAACACTAATCCCCTTTCCCAAATTACGTTCTAGCAGGACACAATTATATATAAAAGTATCAAGAGAATACTGAATGTTGGGCCAGATCAGACACTCTTTTGCATTCCCAAGATGACTCATCGAGTACTTCTATATGCTGATATGTACAAAAATGCTTCTTTGGAATGAGTCATTCATGTGACTTGCTTATAGATGATCCTTTGAGCCGAGGGTGGGTACCTGTAATACATACCTGCCTTGTTTGCATATTTTCTTCTGTTTATTGCCTATATTTTGGCTGCATAATTAATGATGGAATCACAAGGAATTCCAGGTGCGTGATGTCAGTGTCATTGACCTTTTAGGGAACAGTGACCATAGTGTGATCAAATTCAGCATACGTGGGGAGAGAATCACCAAAGAAGTCTAACACAGACACTTTGAATTTCAGAAGAGGCAACTTCTCCAAAGTGGGGAGTATGGTGAAAAGAAAGCTGAAAGGGAAAATCAGGAGAGTCACTTCGCTCCAGAATGCATGGAGTTTACTCAGAACCACAATACCAGAAGCCCAGTTAAGACTGTATACCCAAAAGGAGGAAAGGTACCACTAAGTCCAGGAGGATGCCAGCATGGATAACAGTAAAGTCAAGGAAGCTATGAAGGGGAAGAAGACTTCCTTCAGAAATTGGAAGGCCTGTTCAAATGAGAACAGAAAGGAACACAAACTCTGACAAAAGAAATGCAAGGTGACAATAAGGGAGGTAAAAAGAGTTTGAGGAACATTGAGCTAAAAGCATCAAGGGGAATAACAAAAAATTCTTTAAATACATCAAAAGCAGAAAACCTGCCAGGGAGGCAGTTGGACCGTTGGTTAATGAGAAAGTGAAAGGGATTATTGAGGAGGATATGGAGATTGCAGAGAAGATAAAGGAGTTCTTTGCATCTGTCTTCGCAACAGAGGATACTGAGCATATACCTGTTCCTGAAACAGGCTTTTCGGGGATGGAGGCTAAAGAACTGAGTCAGATAGTAGTGACAAGAGATGATGTTCTAAATTGTCTGGAAAAACTGAAAACTAGCAAATCACCAGAGCCGGATGGCATCCATTCAAGAGTCCTCAAAGAACTCAAATGTGAAATTGCCAACCTCCTTGATAAAATATATAACTTATCCTTGCAATCAGGCTCTGTACCAGAGGACTGGAAAGTAGCAAATGTAACACGGATTTTCAAAAAGGGATCCAGGGGCAATCCAGGAAATTACAGGCCGGTTAGCTTAACGTCCGCTCCAGGCAAATTGATGGAAAGCATCCTCAAGGATAAAATTGTAAAGCACATAGAAGAACAGGCCCTGCTGGGAGAGAACCAGCATGGCTTTTGCAAAAGTAAATCTTGCCTCACAAACCTTTTGGAGTTCTTTGTGAGTGCCAACAAGTGTGTGGATCAAGGTGACCCAGTTGACATAGCATACCTGGACTTCCAAAAAGCATTCGACAAAGTTCCTCATCACCTGAGAAAACTTAGGGATAAGGGGGAAAGTACATGTGTGGATTGTGAACTGGTTGAAGGACACGAAACAGAGGGTAGGGATAAAAAGAGAATTTTCACAATGGAGGGAAGTAAGAAGTGGGGTCCCCCAGGGATCTGTACTGGGACTGGTGCTTTTTAATTTATTCATAAATGATCTAGAAGCAGAGGTAAGCAGCAAGGTGGCCAAATTTGCAGATGATACCAAACTCTTTCGGGTAGTGAAATCCGAAAAAAATTGTAAGGAGCTCCAGAAGGATCTCTCCAAACTGGGGGAGTGGGCGACAAAATGGCAAATGAGTTTCCATGTTGGCAAGTGTAAAGTGATGCACACTGGGACAAAAAACCCCAACTTTAAGTATACGTTGATGGGATCTGAGCTGTCTGTGACTGACCAGGAGAGGGATCTTGGGGTCGTGGTGTACAGCTCGTTGAAAGTGTCGACTCAATGTGCGGCAGCTGTGAAAAAGGCCAATTCCATGCTACGGATCATTAGGAAGGGGATTGATAATATAACTGCTAATATTCTAATGCCCTTTTACAAAACCATGGTGCGGCCACACCTTGAGTACTGTGTACAATTCTGGTAATCACATCTAAAAAAGGACATTGTAGAGCTGGAAAAGGTGCAGAAAAGAGGGCAACCAAGATGATCAGGGGCCTAGAGCACCTTTCTTATGAGGCACGGCTACAACACCTGGGGCTATTTAGTTTAGAAAAAAGACGGCTGCGGGGAGACATGATAGAGGTCTATAAAATCACACATGGTGTGGAGAAAGTGGATAGAGAGAAATTATTCTCCCTCTCACATAACACTAGAACCAGGAGTCATCCCATCCCATTGTGTGAAGTATTTTTTCACACAACACATAATCCACTTCTGGAATTCTCTGCCACAGGATGTGGTGACAGCCAACAACCTGGATGGCTTTAAGATGGGTTTGGATAACTTCATGGAGGAGAGGTCTATCAATGGCTACTCGTCAGAGGGGTATATGCCACCTCCAGCCTCAAAGGCAGGATGCCTCTGAGTGCCAGTTGCAGGGGAGTAATGGCAGAAGAGAGGGCATGCCCTCAACTCCTGCCTGTGGCTTCCAGTGGCATCTGCTGGGCTACTGTGTGAAACAGGATGCTGGACTAGATGGGCCTTGGGCCTGATCCAGCAGGGCTGTTCTTATGTTCTTAATTTACAGTATCAAAGTGCAGAAAAGCAAAGATTAGTCAAGGATTGATCTTCACTCTTTAATAGATGTTCAATTGCTTATTTTATCCTTGCAAAAAAGTATGACAGATATATAGATTTCTTTTATTGCAATGATTTCTATAGAAGATGGCTAGTCCTGCGCTTGAAGCACAATATCCTACACATTTAGTTATAGGCATTATTTACCACAGCATGAAATAAATAATAATAAAAAACTTACATTGGAAAGAAGTATAAAGCCCAAAAAGTAACATATTAAATATGCTGAATTCCGAATGGAGATATAATAAAGATCATCACAAAAGTTAGCCAGTTTTTTGTTTTTGTCCAAGAACACTACTGAACATACTGCAGAAATTTCGGCAAACCTGCTTGAGCAAGCTTAAGGAGGCAAGAATCTAAAATATAAGATATTCCTATTTGTCTGACAAATGCCTCTATCTTGCTCAGGAGTGATTAGTGAGCGAATCCGACTGTCTTGTTCAAGGACCGCACATCGCTACTGTTCTTCATAATGGTTAAGTCAGCAGGAAGAGTCACATCCTTAAGATGCAAGGCCCAACAAGAAGCCTCCAACAAATCCACCAGATACCACTATGTTCTGTTTAATAAAATCTGTTGACTGAAAAGGAAAGAAAGTTTACTATAAATTCCATAAATGCAAAAAGTCTGCTGATAAGTTAGAAATTTTGTTAAAACAATAAAATACTTTTTACAGTCAGATAATTGCTAATCAATTAGTGATTATATATCAGTAATATAGCTTCAATTAGAACTATATTATATAATACACTATATCAGTTGTAGAAAGATGGTACTACTCCCCTGCCTTTTTTTTAAAGCAAGTTTACCTTAATCCTGAACTATAACTTATGCATTTCAGTATGGCTTATACAGAGAATATCTGGTGAACTGTATCAACTGATACACAGTATCAACTGTGACATTTCAAATGTTCCAAAATGTTTTAACATAACACATTGTAAGAACTAATCTGCCTACTTTCCTTTCACTATCTCTACAATTGGACAAAATTAGGTTCAATTCAAGGTCCGCAAGTGAGACCTCAAATGTTTGTGTGTCCGCCATCTCGGATCAGGGTGGATGACATTATTACAAACTACAACACTGAGGTATCCCTGTGTGTCACTCTATCTAATTTGGTTCAAATGGGTTAGAGAGTCGACAAGTTAGCCCACTTGCACCTCAAACATGCATGCACCCGCCATCTTGGATTGGGGCAGATGACATCATCACAAATTATGCCATTGAGGTTTACCCATGTGCCCCTACAGCTATAGCAAATTTGGTTCAAATCAGTTAGGCAGTTCACAAGTTAGCCCACTTGTGCCTCAAAAGTTAATGCATCCACCATCTTGAACTGGGATAGATGACATCATCACAAACTAAGCCACTGAAGTGTCCCTACAACTGTACCCAATTTGGTTCATATTGGTCCAGGCATCTAAAAGTTAATGGGCGGGGGACACACACACAGAGACACAAAAAATGCCAGGTAATCTCATAAGCCTACTGGAAAGTAGGCTAAAGTATCCACAGATAGCTATTAGTCTTTTAAGATACCACAAAAGATACCACAAAACATTTTGCTGCAACAAACTAACAAACATATCAAGGTATAAGCTTTCATGGGCCATAGCTCATATTTCATAGATTAAGTAAGCTTTGGCCTACAAAAATTTATGTGACAATAAACTTGTTAGTTTTTAAAGTGTCGCAGAACAACACTGTCTCAAATAAGAAGTTAGTTCTAATCTGAGAATCACATAATGATATATAAACTATTTACTAAAGACAGTCACTTGACTCATCAGGAGCAATGACAGAGAGTAGGCATGAACAGTAGAGTGGATATGTGTGTACAGCTGCACATATGCAGGACTCTCTCCCAGAAAATGGGGACCTTTGTTTTCCCATTATTCTAGACTGTATGGAGAGAACCCTGTGCCCATACAGTTGTTTGTGCATGTGCAACATGCAGATATTCAACAGGATGTGGGTAAAATTCGGGGTAATTCAAGGTCAGAGAAGGATTTGTGGGGAGGCAGTTGGATGCTGTGAAATATCCAAAGCAGGCAGCAGACTGAATTAAGAGGGTGGGCGGAGACTACTACTCTTCCTTCCTTCTTGGAGGTGAAAGTAAAGCTAATGCCATCTGGAAAAGGGCATTTTTGTCACCACGTCCAGTATCCTGGGTATGAGCGCCACCTTACTCACTACCTTGCCTGACATGTTAGGATCTCTGTTCTTATCCCCTATCCAGGGCGAGTGAATGCATGATCCTTATAATATGGACTAACATATGATAAGGATCATATGGTAGGCCTCACCCCTAATCTACACACGATCAGTTCAATGCCTGCATGGCAACATGCAGACTGTCCCATGACATGGCTCTCCTCATGTGATCTAGAATCCTGGAAAAACAGAATTCCCAATTGCAGGGAGAGAGCCCTACATGTGTACAGTTGTACACAGACACACAGTGTGCAGACATTCTGGTTAACATGCACAGGCTGCCCCTCTAAGCACATTAACTCTCCATGAATATGTTGCAAGAACAGAGCTAGGATGATGGATTCTTGATAAGCGTTACATCAAGAACATCATAAATTCAATATTCAAAATAAATAATACATGTGGTACCTCTTCAATCAGTGTACTGATTTCAGGAGCTGCCTTATTTGCTCGTTTTTTGAGTTGCTTTTTTGCTTTATTTACATCTTTTTCCACCCTCTTCCAGTCAACCTGTACATAGCCACTATGACTAGCAATCTGGAAAAAAGAAGACAGATCTTAGAAGTTAGAACACAAAATACATGTCTATAGCACTTAACAACACCAGTCTAGTTGGGAGGCTATCATCAGGTATGAGCATTGGTTACTTACTGTGAAGGCTTCTTCCTGCTGCTGGATATGAGGACATCTTGTGGGTTATACTTCCCCACTGCCTCCAGAGGCAGGACTAAGCAAGTTAACTTAGAAAACATTAATAGGCCTCGGAAGGATAACCCCGTCCAGTTCTGAACATCCAAGTAGAGATAACAGAGAACACTAACAAGGAGAATAACTTTAAAAAACAGCATAGAGAAATACGGAAATCCTCGCAATAGACCCAGACAGCCCAGGCAGGTGGGTCGAGATGTCCTCATATCCAGCAGCAAGAAGCCTTCATGGTAACCAATGTTCCTTTCCCTGCTACTGAAAGAGGACATCTCACGGGGCATGCCACAGCTGATGAGCCCGGGTGGCAAGTGTCTGGGACTACTATTGAGGGAGTACATGCTGTAGCACTCTTCTCCTGAATGCAGCTTCAGAGGAACGCTGTGTGTCCATCTTGTAGCACTTTTTAGGTAGATAGGGATGATCATGTTGCCACTTTAGAGTTCTGACAGAGGAACGTTAGTAGAAAAGACTGCCATTGCTGCTGCTGCACTAGTCAAATGAGCCGAAAGATGTAAGGGCGTTGGCAGCTTTAAAGTAAACTGCACAAATGCAGGCCTTGATCCACCTGAGTATAGTGGATTTTGAGACCTTTTGGCCCATGGAAGTAGGGAGATATGACACAAACAAGTCTAGCATGGCTCAGCAAGACAGATGCAAATTGTTAATATCGCCAGACATCAAGCTTGTCCCATGCCTGCTCTGATAGATGTGAAGGTTTGGGGCAAAAAGAGTGTAAGATAATATCATGTGATCTGGGAAATACAGATGTCACCTTGGGGACAAATAATGGACCAGGGATCAGTCTGACCGAGTCGGGGAAATTATGCAGAAATGCTTATTTACTGATGGAGCCTGAAGCTAAACCCCCTTCTGGCCGAGGTAACAGCTACTAGGAAGGCCAGTTTATAAGACAGAACACGGAGCGAGATCAAGCAGATGGGCTCAAATGGACACCATCTGGAACCTGCCCAAGAGGTAGGAGCGGAACCACTGCAAAGCAGTGCCTCCAACTCCCAACCCCCTCAGACGCTCCAGAAGGATACTATGGTCAATAGTATCGAAAGCCACCGAGAGGTCCAGAAAGATCAACAGAGTCACACTTCCTCTGTCAATTCCCAGTTGGAGATCATCCATCAGACTGACCAAGGCAGTCTCCACCTCATAGCCAGCCCGAAAGCCAGTTTGAAATAGATCAAGATAATCAGTTTCATCCAAGAGTGTCTGGAGCTGGGAGGCAGAGTAGGCCGAGAAATGTGTGTAGCTCCCCTGAGCAAATGTTTGATATGAGATTGTATAAGGCACTGAGGTCAGGTGTTAGAGGCCAAAGCCCCAAGAGTGCCGCTGCTTGTCTTTTCAGCGTGTTGGGAGGGGTGGGGCAAGTTGAGCAGGCCTGGTGTAGAGAGAGCAACCTGGTCCTGCCTTGGTGACTGATGTGGGCTTGCACAATGATGTTGACCATGTGCACCAGGACATGTTTGCCTCTCAACAGATGTTGAAAGGCTATCAATCCAGATGGTTGGCCCTTAGCTCCAACCAACTGATACTGTGGTCTCATTCCTGTGGGGACCACTGTCCCTGGGCTGAATGGTAGAGACAATGGGGCCCCCATTCCTGGAGGCTGGCATCAGTCGTTATGATAATCCTAGGTGGTTCTAGAAATTGTTTCCCTGGGGAAAGATGGTTCAGAGCCATCCACCAATTTAGGGACTGATGGATATCATGGGGTAATAAGACTCTCATTTGGGACTTTAATATTCTGATGAGGGAGTAAAAACCACTGGAGTGATCGTAAACTGAACCTAGCCCAGTATACTGCATCCAGGGATACCACCATTGGCCCCAATAGGTGAGCTAGAGTTAGAATTGGTACCCAGTTGACTGGAGGGATCAATGCAATTGTGGCCAGGCTCTTTTCAATGCATTCCCGAGGTAGGATTAATCTGTCCTGGATAGCATCTATTATTACCCCCATATGATGTAACCTCTGAGAGGGAGAGAGTTGGCTCTTTGACTGATTGACTAGGAACCCATGATTGGACAAGGCCCGAAGTGAAAGCCTTAGTTCTGCTAGGGGCTGAGGCTAGATCTGGTGCTCTGAGTAGCATATCGTCTGGATAGGTAAAGATCCTGATGTCCTGAAGCCTGAGATGTGCTATGAGCAGAGCCATGAGCTTAGTGAAAACCCTGGATGCCGAGGATAGACCAAAAGGAAAGGCTCGGTTATGCCTGCCTGCATATTTGAAACGGAGAAATGGCTGACTGTCTAGATTAACTGGAATGTGCAAATAAGCCTCTGTCAGGTCTATGGAGGTGATCTAAGTGGTGGAGGGATTCTGCAATAGACCTCAGAGTCTCCATCTTGAATTGTTTGTGTTTGATAAATTTGTCAAAGTACTTGAGATCCAAGACTGCTCTGAGGGAGCCATCCTTTTTTTACACGGTGAACAGAATGGAGTGAACCCCTTTGCTCTACTGATGAAGAGAACAGACTCTACTGCACCTATGTTTTCTAGATGGTGAACGGCTCCTAGAAGGCCTGAGTGCTTAGTATGAGAGCGTGAACACATACTGGCTAAAACCTGTTTGGCGGTAGAGTGGTATATCCTATTCTGTAATAGTGAAGAATGGTCTGATGTACCCATCTGTCGCTAGTGGAGAGTTCCAAAGTATGGATGTGCTAAGCAACACCACCCCACCCAAATGTGTCAGTGAGTTCCGATTGCTGTCTAGCTGTTTTAGTCTGGCCCGTGAAGAGCTGACGTCGTCTGGTGGGCTTTTTGTTGTATCTAAATGTGTTCCACTAGGGCCGTTGTGTCCTGTTGTCCTTTTCCCTTTTTCTGAATGGGGCCCTGAAGGGACAAAGGAATTGAAAAGGCTGTTTATTCAGCCTATGGGAGTCTCTATGTGTTGCAGGAAAGGCTTTTCTCTTATCCTTGGTTTCAATGAGCAAGTCCTTTAATGCCTTATCACCAAACAGCTTGGCACCTACATAAAGGACAGGTGCCAGATTGAAACAAGAAGTGGTGTCTACCTGCCAATGTCAGTCATAGAGTTTGTCTGGCCACCACAGTGGAATTGGCGGTCCTGGCTGAAAAGCAGACAGAATCCATAGTGTTGTCAGCTGTGAAAGCCTGTGCCTTTTGAATCCTTAAGAACACTTTTTTTTAAGCATATGGGGTCCTCAGGTGGGTTTTGAATTAAAACATTCACCCATAATAGTCAAGCCCTGGAAATGATAGATGCTGCCATAGATGAGTGGTTGGCCAGTGAAAAGGCTTTGTGTGCTCTTCTAAGAAAGGCCTCAATTTATTTTTATTTTTTAATCAGAAGGGTCCCCGAGGGATGTGTCTCTCCATCTTTTAGGTGCACTGAGCCCGAAGGAGGGCCACTACTGGAGCATCAGTGATAGGCACCTTGAGGAACTCCAGGTTTTCATCAGGGAAACTGTAAAACTTGGCAAGGAGGCACCTTTTAACATGGTGATTCTCTTTATTTAGCAGGGGGAGAGCAACTGGCCCTATCCACCCCCATCACAGTACCTCCAGTGACTGTTGCTGATGTCTATCTTGTGTTTTTCTTTAGATTGTGAGCCCTTTGGGGACAGGGATCCATCTTATTTATGTATTATTTCTCTGTGTAAACCAGCCTGAGACATTTCTGGAAGGGCGGTATAGAAATCAAATTATTATTATTATTTCTTGTTTACACAGTCAGACAGGTGTTATTGACTGGTTTGTTTTATCCAGACATCGAGTCCTTCCCAAGGACCTAGGATGGCTGAATTTTATTGTCAATTGTTATAGATATCGTCACAGAATATAGGCTGTTCCCAGTAAAGCTGCTTTTTGTAATTGGCTGATGGTGATATCTGTGGCCCCTATGGTGTTGAGGTGCTCTTCAAGGTCTTTTGGAACTGCACCCAGGGCGCCAATTACCACTGGGATTATTTTGGTCTTTTTCTGCCACAGCCTTTCAATTTCAATTTGTAGATCTTTGTATTTGGTGATTTTTTTCTATTTCTTTTTCTTCTATTCTGCTATCCCCTGGTATTGCTATGTCGATTATTTTAACTTGTTTTTCTTTCTTCTCAACTACAGTCATATCTGGTGTATTGTGTGGCAGATGTTTGTCTGTTTGTAGTCGGAAGTCCCATAATATTTTTACATCTTCATTTTCTACCACTTTTTCAATTTTATGGTCCCACCAATTTTTGGCTACAGGTAGCTTGTATTTTTTGCAGATGTTCCAGTGTATCATCCCTGCTACCTTGTCACGCCTTTGTTTGTAGTCAGTCTGTGTGATCTTTTTACAACAGCTGATTAGGTGGTCCACGGTTTCATCTGCTTCTTTACAAAGGCAGCACTTGCTGATTGTGGTGGATTTTTTGACTTTTGCTCTTATTGCATTTGTTCTTAGTGCCTGTTCTTGCACAGCCAGTATTAAACCCTCTGTTTCTTTCTTCGTTGCCATTCTTAAGCCATTGCCAGGTCTTGGTGATGCCTGATTTTCCACTTATATTGTGCAAATATTGACCATGCAGTGGTTTATTTTTCCATTTTTCTGCTCGGTTCTTGACTGGTTCTTTCTTGTAGGCCTGCTTTGTTTCATTGGTGTTGAATAGTTTCACTTTACTGACCATTTGAAGTGCATCTTCTTCACTGTCCTTGATATATTCTTCAAGGCCTCTTTTCTCCTCCTCTGTTTGATGGACTTGCAGCATTCCTCTTCCACCTGAGCTGCGAGGGAGGTAGAGCCTATCTACATCACTGCGGGGGTGCAGAGCATGATTGATGGTCATTATTTTCCTGGTCTTACGATCTAGTGTCTCTAGCTCTGCCTGGGTCCAGTCTATTATTCCTGCAGTGTATCTGATAACAGGTATCACCCAAGTGTTTATGGATTGTATGGTGTTCCCAACATTGAGTTTGGACTTGAGGATTTTTCTAACTCTCCTGATGTATTATTATTATTATTCTTACCACCACCACCTATTGGGCACTGTACTAGGCTTCCTGGAGGTGGCAGGTGATGCCCATTCTTGTTTCAATGTGTCACTGAAAAATTCAGGGAAAGGGAAATTATTTTCCTTCGGAAACATGAGAGCCCCATTTGAATTGGGTTGCTTCTCGTGAGGGGTATCCAATTTACCAGGAGGTAAATTGCCTTCTTCAGGAGAGGAAAAGTAATCTGGGATAAACACTCTCTGAGATGTAGAAAAATAGTCACTAAGTTGGTCATCAGACCATCTAGTGTCATTATCAGGATTCTGTTCCACAGGAACGGTGGGGTCCTCAGCAGGGTGGAGGGTTCCTCTATATTAGGGAGCATCCTCACATTACCAGGAGGTCTGAGAGGGACGTGGGGATTGGGAAACCCATAGCCTGAAATCTGAGGAATGTGTAGAATGATGCCTATTTCTTGCTGATTTGCCTTTGCCCTTACTTTTCTTGCATGATTTCTTAGGTACCTGGCCTTCAGAAAAAGAGGAAGATGATCTCTCTCTCCTTTTCCGCTTACGTTTCGCCCCCTTAGATGGTCTGGATTGTGGAAGTGATGTAACCAGTATATCCTAGAACCAAGTTTGGCATGCTGGGGATACTGCGCTGGAAAAATCTGAAGGAATGTTGGGAGGGGCTTCCCTCAATAAATCAACTGGCAGTGAAGGGGCACTAGGTTCTGGCCTAACAGAACCTCCTTGCCAGGTCTCACTGCCTGAGGAGGGTGATTGGGGCCCCACCCGCACACCATCAGCTAGACTGCATTTTCTTGACTTTTTGGTACTTGGGTGTTGTGGCCACCTCAGCCTGATTCAGGTGATTGGGCTCGCCCATCCTCCCTTCAGCGTGCCGCCATGGCCCTTGTCTCCCTCATGGTGCTGGGAGATTTGTTGCAGCTCTATTGGCGCCCAAGGGCATGATCTGGGCCTCCAGCTGGGCCCAATGATAGTAAGGATGCTGCAGCCGGGCCCAATTACAGTGTGATTGGCTTTGCAGGCCTGGAGGGGCCTGGTCTTGGAGGTGTGGTCTGATTGGTGATTCCCACTCCCACAATGCTCTCCAAGCGACATGCTCAATTTGCTTTGGTCCCGGTACTGCTGGGGAGGGGGTTGGGGGTCCTACCTCCCAGGGCTCGACAGGACTCGCAACCTTTTGGTGCGATGCTCGACAGCCATGCCCCTGGATCCCCAGAGGTTGAGGTGGCTGGGGTGGCAGGTAACAATGAGGGTCTTGTGGTGCTTGGCACACTGCTGGGGGCCTCCAAGAAGGAAAACTTGAATCTTTCTGTCTCCACATAGGGAGGAGGACATTCCTTAATTTGGGACAACTCTGCATCTTGAACTGCTGCTGGCTCCAAGGGAACATAAGGAGTAGCAGCAGATAAGGTAGAAGAGAAAGGAAACAGCTTTTTAAAAAACAATTGCAATAGAAAAAGCAGTTAGAAAAAAAGGTACTAATGCTTAAGTCAAATATCACTAAAGGAAGAAAAAACTGGAGAATAAAGAAAGCTTTTGGGGAGAGAGGATAAAAAGCTGTCCCTGGAGCAGATGCACATCTATCAGAACTGGGCGGGGTTATTCTTCCCAGGCCTATTAAAGCTTTCTGTTAATTTGCATGGTCCTGACTCTGGATCAGCAGGGAAGTATAACCCACGAGGCATCCTCTTTCAGCTGCAGGGAAGAAGTATTCTGTGTTATTTAAGAGATGATAAATTTACAATAGAAGTTGATCCAATATGGGAAATTTCTTTCAGCATTTTGAACCACGTATCCCCCTGTCTAGGCAAACAACTGTATAAATCAAGCTTTTTAAACATTTACACTTAATTTTAAATTGAGATAGCAGAGAGAAGGGAAGGACTATTTTAAAGTGAAAGTTATCCTTTAAAGCTTTAAGCCCCAATTTCTTTCAATTAAACTTAGACATTCAAGTCTTATTTTTGCCATTTTACATCAATCAGTTTTTGTTTACTGAATCCATATTTGGCTAGCGTTCCTAATGCCTTCATTATACGTTTGCATATACCCTAAAATAATTTTACCTGTAATACAACATTAAACTCTTAATGCTAGAAGTTATCTTTCTGTGATATTCAATTCAAGATGTGCAACTACTACTATTATGAATGTTTACATACTGCTTTTCTTTTTCTTTACCAAAGGCTGCATTTAGAAAAATAAGCACATGGGGATTATCACTGAATATTTAATTTTTTTTAAAGGTACAAAACCTTACTCACATTCCATGATTCCTTCAGCCAAAACTTTACCATCTAATTACTGGCAAATTCATAAATCTCCTCACATGGACTTTAGCAAAGCAACACCAGTAAGAGGAGCTCTGTGAATAACCTTTCAAGGGTCACTGTACCACGTCTGCAAATTTATTTATTTTTAAAATTGTATACAGAAGTCTTCAGCTACAAAGTTAATGCTGAGAATTGCTATATGCTCCTCTCCACTTCTCCTTGCTGAGAAGATTAATTCTACAGAATTATAGAGAAAAGAGAATTCTATAGAATTCATCTATAGAAAATGCTGCTATCTGAATAAATAGTTAAAATTAAAGTATACATACTTGTAGCAAAAGAAAGCCACCACCTACTGCAGTTGCTGCAAGTTTCCCAACCTTCTGAAATAAAAATCCTGCACACCTTATGGTAAAAAAAAAAAAAAAAAAGTGGGGGAAGATAAAACACACAAATCATGACTACAATATAAAGACTCTTTACTGGAGTAAGCATCATTGAGACATTATGCTACATGAGTGTACAGATATCTTTACACTCATACATGTTTTTTGGTAAATGACTATATCTGTGTGCATTTCAAACGTGAACCTGGGTACAGGTCCTTCAAATAGGGATGTGCACAAGCTAATTCGGGACCTCTTCTGGGAAGCACCGCACTGGCTCAAGTGCTGGCATTCCAACTGGCTCTACGAGGCAGGAAGCAGTTCCCTTAAAAAAAAAGGTAAGAAGCTGTAAGGAGCTCCTTATCTGCTCATCCGCCACCTCACTGCTTTTCCGGCAGTGGCACCCGCTCTCCAAAAGACTGTACACAGCTGCTGTGCTGTTCGCTGCAGATTCCACCCAGCGCCAGCACACACAGAGGATGGATGCAGGGAACAGCGCTGTAGCTGCATATGTCCTTTTGGAGTGTGGGCACCCCGCCAGAAGAGTAGTGGGGTGGCGAACGAGAAGGTAAGATGCTCCTTACCTGCTTTTTAAGGGAACTGTTCTGCCCAAGATGGCCATGCACATCCCTACCTTCAAATGCATAGTACAGATAGGGAGTGTACTGCTGTACCTGCATTCTACATAACATGTGAATAACTGTACCTATGTACAGATTTGTACCTGTGTAGACTGTACAGTCATACAAGTGCTGAACGTAACATGTGAATAGGAATACTGTTCTACTTTCAGGAAAACATTTAGTAGACCATAAGCTGAACAACTTGCTTTAAGCTACAAGCCCACTTTCACTTCATAAAAACACACAGGCTGCTTGTTTCCAAGAGGCCTGTGACAGAAGTAAAATAGGGGAGGAGTTGTTGCTCAGTGACAAAGAACATGCCTGTATGCAGAAGCTTCCAAATTCATTCTCCAGGTGGAAATGGGAAAGTTAGCATAGTTAATTAGCATAGACAATCCTGTGCTAGATGGACTTATGGTCTCACTCTGTTTGAGGCAGCTCAAACTGAATGAGGGACTCCTTTGGAGGTTACTTTGAATGAGATAATTCTTTGTGCTTCTTGATCCTTACTTACATTAAGGAAAAAAATCTTAATTACAGTTTTGATAACTGATATAGTAAACTTTTGTAATCTAAACCCTTTCTCCTCTTTTACAAACATTTTCTACACTAATTTTGGCTCTTCTCTGAAATGTACAGTTGTTGGATGTCATTTTAAAGATATTGTTAGAAGAGAATTCATTATACCTAAAAAGAATAGACACACATTACAGTATTTAAAATATGCTTTTCTCACCAGCCTGTTACGCCACCCATTACAATCTGAGTAGCTACAGAATACTTTTCTACAATAGGTCCAGAATTTCTGCCAAACACACGGTTCCACCAATGATGACGCCTTGCATATTCTGTTAAATCCAGTACTTCATATGAATCATCATCACTGTCATGGTCTTTAAAATACAAATAGAAAGTCAGTCTCCCTCTGCATTTTAAATCAAGTAAACTGCAATCCTTAGCTTAGCACCCAACAATGCTAATTTTAAAAGGCATGCATCATGCAGAAGCAGAACTAGTATTGCGTGAACAGAATATACTCTACTATTTCAAGAGAGGAAGGGGCAATTTTTGCTGATCCTTCCTTCCTGGGCAGCCCCTTACAATATAGATCTGAGGAGTTCAGCGGAAATAACTCCTGGAAGAGACTCCTGCCTGAAACCTTGGAGAGCCACTGCCAGACAGTGTAGACAATACTGAGTTTGATGGTCACCTAAGTATTTACTTGGATACTGCCTCATGAAAATTAATTTAGCAGAGCATACTTTTTAAATTCAGCTGTATAGGAAAGCCATCTAAAAGAGCAACTATAAAGAAACAAAGAGAATGCATTTTATTAAATGTGCTTTTTGAGAAATGATAGAAAAACAAAACATGTTACTTTTCTAATAGTGTTAAAAAGTCACCTACGTTCCATTGAGTTAAACTTTGTATGGCTCCAAACTGTTTGACTATATGGCCCTAATGTGAGAATACTTTCTCTGGGATCCATGGACCAAAACCCATCTAAGAAGATGACCATGAGGAGAGCTGGTCTTGTGGTAGCAAGCATGACTTGTCCCCTTAGCTAAGCAGGGTCCATCCTAGTTGCATATGAATGGGAGACTTGATGTGTGAGCACTGTAAGATATTTCCCTTAGGGGATAGAGATGCTCTGGGAAGAGCAGAAGGTTCCAAGTTCCCACCCTGGCTTCTCTAAGACAGGGCTGAGAGAACTTCCTGCCTGTAACCTTGGAGAAGCTGCTGCCTGTAACCTTGGAGAAGCTGCTACAATATTGTGTAGACAATATTGAGCTAGATGGACCAATGGTCTGACTCAGTATATTGCAGCTTCCTATGTTCCTAAGATAAGGAAATGCATAAATACATAAAAGAGCATCATTCATTTTCTCCTCTGCGTTATATGCATTTCAATAACATACAATCACTGGACATTAGTAAAAGGAACAGTGTCCTACCATTAGTTAAGGAACAATGTCACTAAGGTGACACCCAAGACAGAGCAAATACTGCATCAATTGCAGTCAGATTTTCACAATACAGTACTTTCAGCAGTGTATCAAAAATGTAATTTACAAGAAAATGAAAGCTGAGATCCCACAATATTAAAGGAAGATCAAAGAATTCTGCTAAGGGATGTCAAGGAGCTTCCAATTTCTGGAATAATTGCCTATGTTTTGTATTCTATGAGGAGATAATCTTAAAATGCAATTCAAAGCTGAGAAGCAATAAACTACCATGGAAGTTTTCTTTAATATAATGCCAGTCCCCCACCCCGCACCCCTTTTGTTTTTCTAAAGCTCTAGCTTTCCCCTTCCTGAATACTGCCTGCAGAACCTAACTCTCATGTACTTATTCTCTGTGAAACATTAAGTGGATGGATGCTACTTGGGGCCTCCTGTTAGACCTTAAAATCCCCCTCAAACAGAAGTGTCATGAAATTAGATACGGGCCTTATAACCTATTGTTTATACATAGTCGCCTTTTTATACTCGACATTTCTTTGATAAAACTGCCCGAAATGTTTGGAACGTATTAACAATAACCAAAAAAATCCTTTACGCTCAGCTTTAACAACCAGTGAAATTACAGCAACAAGGGAGCAAACAGATGCAAAAGGGTCAGGCAGAAAAACATGCAAGCCCAAGAGAAAAATACTCTCCCCACCGCCACAAAGCGCCAGGAGATGGAGCTGAGGATGCTGCTCCGCCTACCCCGGAGCCGTGCGCAACCAGCCAGGGCTCTGTCGCAACCCCAATGGGCCGCGGGGCGGGGGGGGATGAACAGGCGAGCCCATATCTACGGACAGGAGTTAAAGAGAGCCCCAGGAAGAGGGCGAGTGTGGCTAAGTCAGAACGACTAGCCAGTTTCTCCACCCCATCTAAGGCTCTAATTTCTATCTGACACGCAGGCCAGCTCCGCTCTGGGAGGCAAGAGCACCACTCACTGCAACTAAACCAGTCAGCCCTGGAGGAAATGGGACTCTCACTGACCTGAGGCGGAGCGAGATCTCCGAGACGCCATGATAACAACTGGGTGGGAGGGGCAGAGAGGCTGCTACACTGCTCCGCCCATCTGCCGCTCTGTACCCTACAGATTCGGAACTCTAAGGTCTGCCGGAAGGGCGCATGCGCAAAAGGAAGAAACGGCAAGGCGCTCTATAGACCCTCTTGCGGCTTCCGTCTTCACACCCGCCTGTCACGGGCTGACGTCATCAGAGCGTAATCGGGGCTATGGGGATTGTCGTCTCAGCTCATCGGTCTGGTGGACGAATACATTTCCACCAGAGGTCTAGATTTGGTGCTCTGATTGATTGATTGGTTGATTGATTGATTATAAATGAAGTCTTCTACTGAGATTTTTGGCTAGATGGTGCTGTATATTGTTGAGAAGTTATTTCGAGTTCTTGCAAGACCTCACAAAGTATTGTAGAAAATAACATATGTTCCGCTATTTCTAAACATCCTTAAACGGGACAAATTCATTATCCATCCACAATACAAAATTTACAGCATATACGACAGCCCAAGAATATGCGTGCATTCCATCATTTCATCTCCCTTGGGAGGGACCCCGCTAGACTTCCACCCCGCTTAGGTACACGCCCTCCAGTCTCTGCCATGTTTGCTCTGTTAATTTACTCTGGCCTCCTGAAATACTGTATGTCGACACATCACCATTCTTCACAGCATCCATTAGCTTCAGAATTATGAGGACTGGGGTTTATCTCTGTGTGTTTTGCTATCAACAATTTTATTGGAGGGGTTCTACATACATAAAGTACAGAAAATTGTATTTGTAGACATTCTCATGCTTTCTCTACACGGATCCAGACAGATGCTCATGATTTTCACACTGACAACCTCCAAATCAGGGGCATAGAAAGGTTGGAGATGATCCTCGAGCTGGGACTAAAGTGAAGATGGGCCCAATGGGCCTCTGCTTCCCCTGCCTCCTTCTTTAGAGAAGTGGAAAGGGAGAGCAAAAAGCAAGCTTTCCCCCAGTCAACAGGGACCCCTACCCCAGGGGCCCTGGAACATTTACCTCCCCACCCCCCATTCAATTGTAGCAACGCCCCTGTCAAATCTACCAGCAAATCATAGCTCACATCAGTGTCCATGTCTTACACTGTTAAAAAAAACACCCTGCAATCTTTTACTACGCTCTGATTAAAGCAATCATTCATGCCAGTTGATGGTCAAGTTAATTAATTTCAATAACTGCATATACCTTCCTTCTAAGCCCAGTGAGGCATAATTGTTATTAATATGACTTGCTACATCGATCTAATCATATTAAAAATACATTATGGCAATTATTCTATTCAATTTAAAATAAGAATTGAGTACATACAATTAAAGAAAATAAATTTAAATAATAATTGAACACACAGATATTACACAGAACAGATATTACACAGAAATGACAGCTCAGTGAAGACATGTACATTGTTGCAGAGGTGAATGAAGACAGAGAGCCACACTTGAGGAATGTTGGTATGTGGTTTAAACACTCATCAGCTTAGGAGAGGAGAGCTGGTCTAGTGGTAGCAAGCATGACTTGTCCCCATAGCTAAGCAAGGTCTGCCCTGGTTGCATATGAATGGGAGACTTGATGTGTGAGCACTGAAAGATATTCCCCTCAGGGGACGAAGCCGCTTTGGGAAGAGCAGAAGGTTTCAAGTTCCCTCCCTGGCTTCTCCAAGATAGGACAGGAATTTTTTTATTGAACCAACAAACTACCAAAGCATACAGTACGTTGCCAAAGCACAATTATATACAAAGTGGTTGTTTGTACATGATATATCTACAAAGATTTACACACAAGGATTTGGAAACCCACAAGGTTATGAAGTAAATTCAGGTAGTACTGTAACTCGGGGTTGGGGGATTTCAAGGCACATCAGGTAATCGGGGGGGGGGGGGTTACGTCCGACGTCCATTTCCACAATTTGTCTCATTGCTGTTTAGAAGAGATACACTTGTGTCTTTGCACATAACCATACAAACTTTTCCAGAAGAGATTTACTGTCTCATCTGCATGAACCTCTTGGTTCTTCCCTCCCTATTCCTATGCAGGAGCATTGCATAAATGACATACAGGTTTACTAACCTGATTACGAGAAGGGGAACATTCCAATTCCCTAGTATGAGGGCACCTGTTCCATCCCGTTTCCTTGAAGGTTTCTTTCTGGGACCTCGAAAGGAGGTTCTATCGCTCAAACCCGAGGTTAGTTCTTCCCAAGTCTGTTTTTCCAAATCAGGCCACTCTAACAGCTTGCTTACTCCCTGCCACACTCTTTTGGCTACCACACACTCTTTTAAGATAGGCTGAGAAAGATTCCTGCCTGCAACCTTGGAGAAGCTGCTGCCAGTCTGTGAAGACAATACTGAGCTAGATAGACCAATGGTCTGACTCAGTGTATGGCAGTTTCCTATGTTCCTATGTTCCACTCAAATATAAACACACACACACTCACAATCCCCTGGGTGTCCCAGGGATCCTCTTTGCTAGTCTGTGTTCGGTTGGTGCAGTTAACTCACCACCAACACCTGCATTGCAGTTTCAGTTGGGTTTTTTTAAAAATGGAATGGGTCTTTCTATGTAATTTTGTGCTAGACTGTGAAGAAAATTAAATATATATATTATTTATTTATTTATTTGTGTGTTATGTGTCTTTATTTCATGTGTTAATGCTGTGCTTTGACCCACCCAAAAACCAATTTGTTATGGGGCAGCTAACAAATAATGTTGTTTGTTTGAAATATTTCTATCCCACTCCTCCAGCACACTGCTGCTTGGGAAGTCTTACAATAAAAGCATGAAAGCATAAATTCAAGATTAAAATATAAAAGAATAAAACACATAAAGGACAGTGAATAATCCTAAAACATAATAAAAGAGCAGATAAAAGCAGAACAGTAGCCAAGATTAAAACAAGATGATAATCACAGCCAGTCGTTAAAGGCTTCTTTTAAAATGAGATTTTAAACATTCTTTTCAAAACTAAGCAAAGAGGGAGCCTGACGAAGCCCTTCTGGGTGGGCATTTCAAAGCCCTATCCCCGGTCCCCGCCAACTGGATTAGTGTCAATGGCAGGGCCGAGAGAAGGGCTTGATTAGATGATCTGACCGGGCAGATTGATATGGGCCATGCAGTCCAAATGGTATCCTGGTCCCAAGCCATGTAGAAAATCTAAAGATTCTGAATGGGAATGGGGAGTGCAAATAACTTGAATAAATTGTGGTAGTGAGACAAGGGGTGCAAGGGGTAATGTGCAGGTGTGCTGGGGAGAGAGCAAAGAGCACAGACTGCTCTAGAAGCCCACAAGGGTAAGGACACTCAAAGTATTAGCTCATATTGACAACATTTGGGGGCTGTAGGAGGACAGAGCCAAGACTATGTTTTGCCCATGATTTGAAATGAAGTTTGTGATGAAGGCTTAGGAGGAGGAGATGAAGGCTTGGGAGACAGTGACTATGGCACAATGGAAATACCTTGAATGAGCTTACTCTGGGGATCATCAAAAGTGGAAGAACTGTGGTGTAAGGGGCAGGTCCGTGGTGAGACAAATGTAGTGGGATGGGTAGAGTGCAACACAACACTGGAAAAGTGAGGGCATTTAATATTTATAAAGCAAATAATGTAAAGCACTATTTCTGCAGGATGTGTTAGACTATTGTGTAGAAGCAGTGCCTCGACTTCCTGAATGATTGGAATGTGTTACCGTACTCTTATAGAATTAGTTGTTTGATCTGGGAATGGGGGAGTACTAGTTCATTGACTAAAAGGTTGTGGGGAGAAAAGGACTGGGCTCTCAAAAAGAGGGGGAATTAGTGTGGGTAAAGCAACAAAGGCAGGCCCCTTTTTAGATTAAGACCCATTAGGGCCACCATTCCTTCTCATGCACTCTTTGTAAATGTCATTTTTTTCCTTCGTCAGTAGGATTATACTGTTTACAATGAACCAGTTCATATGCCATGTGGAGCTAAGATTAAACCTTGTCTTCACATGCCCTGTCTCAGCCTCAGAAACTTGACCGCCTCCTCCCGCCCTGCCCTTGTTGGAAGAATTCTACATACAAATGTGGTCAGAAACAAGCTAGTATTGGTTGTGATATCTAAACTGCCTGATCCTAGCTTATTCCAGCCAAAATGTTTGAAATAAACCATGATCTGAACTCAAAATATGGAATTGGATTCAGGTCATGGTTTGTTGTTTGGTTGGTTTTTTGGTTTGGTCCCCCCAACAACTTTGGATAGAATAAGGCAGGGGTGGTCAGTTCAGATGTCATGACTGATCATGGCTTGTTTCCAACATATTCCAGAAGTAGAATATTTCCACATAAGTAGAGGAGGGAGGAGCATGTGATCTTGAGGCTGACTGATGGCTCACAAAGCCAAAGTTCAGTCTAGGTCCACTATTTATGAACCCTTCTTCATGTGTGAGGCCTCAAGGCACTGCTCTCTAAAAAAGATTCTTGGGAGACATTGTTGAGGGTTCTTCTAATCGGAAACTAATTTCTGGAGCATAAGTCATTCCCTCTTCTCTGCTCTCTAACCTTACGTGTGTGGAAAGTTGCTCATAGGGTTGCCATATTCTGGCTTTCCAAATCTGGGTGCCTAATTTGCATATCATGTAAATTGGTTTGCGCATAATTTTTGAGCAGAATAGTGACTGCACGTTTTGCTCCATAACTCTGCTTCTACAGAGCTTAGGGGGTTTTTTGTGGTGTCATGACTCAGACGTCTGACTCAGAAGAGTCAGAGCAGGAGGATTCACCTGCTAGTGAGGGCTCAGAGGCACAGCAACGGGATTTGGCAGGCAGGCCAGGCTCTTGGAAGACAGAACTTCAGGGGCTTGATTCTCAACCAGTGTTTGATGAGTTCAAGGGAAAGGGATGTTTAGTCTAGGGAAAAGTTTGTTTAGTCAGACTTTGTGTTAGAATTTCTATTTCTTTGGGGGGGGGGTGCTTTTGCATATTCCTGATACTGTTTTATTATAGTTTACCTGTAATGCAATTGAAATAAGACACACTAGCCTACACCCATACTAATTAGGGTGTTGCAAAATACTGTATAAACATTTAAACGTTCCTAAGACAACCTATTTTTGTAACCTACTAAGTATTTTTTAGTGTAGCTAAGAAAGCTAGAAGCCTCAGATGGAAGCAGTCCGTAGTAATTGAATAAAACTGTTTTTAAGTTCTTTTCTTTTTACAAGCCTCTCTGAGTTGTTTTTTAACTCAGGAAAAAGGGGGGACGAAGGGCGAGTTATCTGGTGCCAGCACATCCTCAGATGTTCAGCTGCTGTCAGTTTTCTCACCACGTGCAGGCTTGCACGTGGAAGATTTTTGTACTTATTCAGTAGCAAAATAAAGAGAGTTTTCCCTGGGATTCCACCCCAAGGCCAGGGAATTTCAAGCTCTGTGGATAAGCAGAGTGGTGGCGGCAGCCTTTGAACCTGTTGGAGATGAACTTCCAGTGCATCGAACTTTTGCACCAACTGTCCTAATGACCACTAGGGGCACTGGGAGTAGAGACAGTGAGTCAGGGTCTCCCTATCTGTCCCTACCCTATGACCCCTGAACTGACTCTGCAGCACTTCCTGTGCTGAGTCCCAATCCTTCCTTTCCTCCTAGAGAGCAGATGGAAACATCTCTCTCTCTCCTTACCTATCCACTATGTAGTCCTTTAGATTACAGGTGCTGTTTTACCTATTGTGGGTAAAAATCAATAACCTCTAACAGGGTTATGGGCCCAGCAGGAGCAACAGGCTTCTAAGCACAAGCAGAGTTTATTTCATTTTTCATTTTGAAAGTGCAGCTGAGTTATTTAGGAAATGCAGCATGGATCCTGTGACTACAGCCCACTCAGGAATGGCTCCTTCTTTTCCCAAACTGGATGGCAATAACTACGAAACCTGGGCCCTCAAGATGAAAGCAATCTTCATGACAAAGGGAATCTTTGAAGTGCTCATGGAGGAATGGCCAGCCCAAGATGAAGCTGCTCAAGCCTTGTGTTGACAAGTAAAACCAACACGCGTATGGCCTTTTAATTTTGAGTATAAGCGATGATTTATTGATATATGTGCGGGATACTGATTTAGCCTCGGAAGATAGACTGAAAAAGCAATGTGGCCAAGTCTCTGCAAACGCAGCTCTTCTCCTGTATAAAAGGCTATGTGAAAGCAAACTGCAGGAAGGGGGAGACTTTGAAGCCCACATAGCAAATATCTTAGAAATTAACAGGCTTTTGAAGAGTAACCAATGTGAATTGAATGAAATTATTCTAATTGGGGCAATCCTACAATCCCTGCCTAAAAGTTTTGAACCCCTAATTGTCGCTCTTGAACTGTCTCACTGTGAACTGAAGGTTGATTATGTCATGTCAAGTCTGAGAAATTTTAATATAAAGTTGCAGCAGGAGAAATTTGAAAGCGATGACACTCTGGCACATTTCAGCAGGCAAAGTAATTCCAGCATAAGCAAGCGAAGTAGCCTCAGTGACTCATCAGCATATAATTCAAAGATCTTCTAGAATGCCTGGGACTGACAGATGCCAATGAAGTCAGCACGCCAATGGATGCTGATTTCTGGAAGCAAGATGAGGACAGCCAGCCTCTACCAGCCAACAATCAATACAGAAAGGCAATTGGAAAACTTTTGTACATAGCCACAGACACAAGGCCAGACATTGCCTCAGCAGTAGGAATCCTGAGCAGAAAAGTTAGTGTGCCAACGAACAAGGACTGGATAGCGGTCAAAAGACTGGGAAGGTACATGAAAGGCACTGCACATTATGTATTGGAGATTCCAGCAAACAGTAATCCCAAACTCGTGGGATATGTGGATGCAGACTGGGGCGAGGACAGAACAGACCGCAAGTCCACAAGTGGACACCTGTTCCTGTATGGAGGTGGAGCCATAACTTGGAGTAGCCGCAAGCAGTCACTCATTGGGCAATCATCCACAGAAGCGGAGTACGTTTCAGCAAGTGAAGCATGCAGGGAAGCAGTATGGATACACCAACTACTTTTGGACTTTAGCATCGAGGAACCAAAGCCCACAGTGATGTTTGAGGACAACCAAAGTTGTATCCAGATCTCCCAAATGGAGAAGATGAAATCTCGAACTAAGCATATTCCCATAAAGTACCACTATGTTAGGACTTGCAAGAAAAAGGGGTGGTCCAGCTGAGGTACTGCCCCACAGAAGAGATGCTGGCACATGGATTAACCAAGCCATTATCCAAAGACAGATTCCAGATGCTTCGTGAGAAGATAGGAGTCGTGACCAGGTGCGACAGGCGATGAGAAGGGGTGTTGGAGATGAACTTCCAGTGCATCAAACTTTTGCACCAACTGTCCTAATGACCACTAGGGGCATTGGGAGTAGAGACAGTGAGTAAGGGTCTCCCTATCTGTCCCTACTCTATGACCCCTGAACTGACTCTGCAGCACTTCCTGTGCTGAGTCCCAATCCTTCCTTTCCTCCTAGAGAGCAGATGGAAACATCTCTCTCTCTCCTTACCTATCCACTATGTAGTCCTTTAGATTAGAGATAGGTCTTTCCTATCTAAGTGTATTTAACCAATAAATATTTAGTGTTTAGTCATACAAGGATCTCCATGTGTTTTCTTTAAATAGCTGCAATATCTGAACCATCCTCTGCTACCCACTCTGTTATTGGAGTGTGTGCTCATTCCTTAGTGCTCTGCTGTTTTATCTATTGTGGGTAAAAATCAACAACCTCTAACAGAACCTAATGATAATTGCAGAATAGTTTTAGGAGTAGCCAGGAAGCTCAGCAGGGATGATTCAGCATTTCTTTCCTGCACGTGAGCTTGCTCTGAGACAAAGGCTTTAATCCACTATAGCAATGCCCTTTGCACACGCTCAGAGGCACTTTTCTTTATTGTTATGTTTAACAATCAAAGCAAAAACCGTGGTTCAGTTGAAGAGCACATGCTTTGCATGCAGAAGATCCTAGGTTAAATCCCTGGTATCTCCAGTTAGGCTTGGGAAAGACCCTGATTTAAAATCCCAGAGAGCTACTGCCAGGTAGTTCAAATCCTGAGCTAGATGGAACAATGGAATATTAGTTTAAGGCAGCTTCATATTTTCACATATTCCCTGGCTCAAGCCTGGTACTGAAAACAAATTCTGCTATGAGCTCTGGTGTAAATTAAGCCCTGATAATATTTAATCCATCTAGTTGTACAGAACCATATATTTGAGAGAGCTGAACATTATTTCTTGCTATTGCTGTAGTGGCAGGGAGCGGAAACCTTTCTCCTAAAATGAAAGTGTCATTTTTCTTTCTGGGGAACAATTGCTAATTTTGCATTTAAAACAAAAACAAAAACTTTGTCATATGTTTTCTTATTTGATTTCTGGAGAGAGAAAACAATTTCCTAGGAGCAGCTTCTGTGTAATTAAATTGAAATGCCCTACGAATTGAATCTTTTTCTTGGTATTGTGACTTCTTCTAGTTCCTGGGGAGGTCCAGGTTCAAGTTATCCTACAGCTAAGGGTGAGCTCGAGCTCTTCATCATCTCTCAGCCTCACAGATCTTTTGTGAGGATAAAATGGAGAGGGAAGAATCTTGTGTACTTCCTGAGCTCCTTGGATGAAAAGTGGGGCAGAAATGTAACTACTTCAAATTACTGCTACTTCTTAGGAGACAATGTGGCCCAGACAGATCTTATATCTATTGATTCAGTAATCCAAAAACCTTCAGTCTGAGATTAGGATTAAGATGCTTTACATTTTCACTCATGCTGTAAAAAGAATGGAAATTGCAAGTTAAGGTGCCCATCTTAACTTCTGTGCTATAAGCTGTAAATTCTGCTGATGATGGCTTTAGAAATGAGGCTCCATGCACCCACACTTTGCCTTTATCAGATATGCATCAGGCAGAAATTCAACAGGGGCATGCCTAGGAAGTGATTGGGGAAGCTGCACCTGTTAAATGCAGCTGGACACATCCCTCCCCAGACCAATGTCCAGCTGAAAGTCCAATGCAAAGCATGGGTGCATGGAGCCTCATTTATAAAGCCACTATCATATACCAGACCAATGACTTGGTTAAACTAGTCATTGTCAGGGAGATCTGTGTCTTGTGTTAGCAGCAGGGCAGATCCTCCACATATGGTGGCAAATGGTGGGATAGACAGCTATTCCTCCATACTTGTCCACCATCCCTTAATTTCACTATTTCAGTTCATGTACTCAGCTGTTAAATATGCCAGGCTTTATTTATCCATTCGTTACAGGAAAGGCATTCAGAATTTTTCCAGGTTTTTGCTGTTACCAACCTAGCAGCTCTAAAATCATTCTGAGTTCAGATAGCCGACATTGTTGCACTTCCCTTTTCCGGCAATGCACATGTAGGTTCTCTCACTGCAGAAACCCATATACCTATATAGAAACATTAATGCCCTGTGCCCTTCTTTTGTGTGCAAGTGTTCTTTAGTATAAAACTAAAAATAATAATAAAACTTCTAGAATCCATTTAAAACCACAATAAAACCACCAAATCAATAGCAGCAGCAGTGACTTGGCTAGTGATAAACAGCATACTTCTACTTTTCATAAGAATTTTTAAATTTAAAACATGAACAATTACATTGCCCCAGGGGCGTAGCAAGGTTGTAGTGGGCCCAGAGACAAGATTTCAAAATGCCCCCCCCCCCCCGCATATGCCACAATAAAACATCATCCTGAATTATTTTTTACAAGGTTTTGTAAATTGTGGACGATGCAAGTCATTTAATGGTACTAGAGAAAGACATGCTGTTCTGGTAGCTCCAGGTCTTAACACTCACGTCAATTTCGGAGGATGAATACAACTGAAGAAAGCCCGGGTGGGTGAGCAGCTGGGGGAGTCAATCATGTGACAGGCCTCTGAGGGGCTCCCCAAGGCAGTGGGCCCCCAGACAACTGTCTCCCCTTGCCCTATTATAGTTACGTCCCTGCATTGCCTTTATACAGAGAATGTTTCCCTGACGTTATTTCGTTTAAGATGTAGAAAACCTTTAAAAAGTGATTCCCATGGGGAAACAGATTGAAGCTAATCACACACGTGTGCAAAACCAGGCGAAAGAAGTCCAGCCCGGTTTTGTATGTGCGTGTGTACTACCGGGATTGGGCCAAATCCTGGCAGCACCGTGGCGACAAACCTGCCTACAGAGTCTCCCTTACAAAACCTTACAAAAGGTTACAAAAGCGAGCCCAGCCACGGCTGGGGAGTGGGATCCCCATAATGCACCCGACACTTGCACAGTGCATTATGGGGGCTCTGGGGAGGCGGGGCAAAGCGTCTGGCACCCGAACCCTCGGAGCAATTGACAGTAGCTATAATTGTCTGGGTGGGTGATTCATCTGCCCAGAGGGAAGGACCTGCTCATCTGCAGGGAGCTAAGCTTTTTAAGGCTTCCTCCCCACTAACCCTCTTGCCCTTTCTCACTGGTCATGAGAAAGGGCTCATAATGTAGTTATTTTTACCTTGAACTATGTTTTGTGCTGTGTAAATGCTCCCAGATAGAGCTGTTTGAAACTCTGGAGGGTCAGTGTAGATAATATACTGATGGAACAATCGTCTAACTAAGCATGAGGGAGCTTCACAAAGCTTCACAATTTTTTTAGATATTTCTATTGAGTCCCGCTTCTAATATTCTTTTCTTACATGGTAACTTGCTTTTTAAAAAAGTTGCTTTTCTGCCTAAACAATATTTACAGATAGTTATATTATTCAAATTGTCACATACAGTAGATAGCAATCCTTACTGCTCCTTTACTTTTCCACTACAATAATTAGTTTTATATAATACTTTGACTTAATATATATTTATTTTATTTCTACAGACCTTTCCTCCTTGGAGGAACTTAGGGCAGTATGCATGGAGATTATTCCCCCTGTGTGTGCGCGTGCACACACACACACACACACACACACACACACACACACACTCGTAGCAGTAGATTATTCCATTTTTATCCTCACAACAACCCTGTGATGTAGATTAGTCTGAGAGAAATGCCTGGCCCCAAGTTACACATTAGCTTTGAAGCCCTTCAGATAAAATATTTTTTATAACAGAACACTGCATATAGATTGAAAGTAATTAAAATATGTTAAAGCCCTGTGTACTCAAGTGTTCCTTTTTATAATAACCCAATGTTAAGCTTTACATTCAGCAAATATAGCATTAAGTATGAAGAAGTGGACATTCTCCAAGTGTGCATTATTATTGGCATATGAATGAAGGCTGGCAGCACTGTAATGACAGAGGAATTACTGAGATGATTTATACAATCAAAAACTGTGTTCTACCTGGGTTTGGGGAGAGTGTATGTTCTCAGTTTCTGGTTCTGTGGAAGCAAAGTAAGAGTAAGAGGAAATCCTGGGTAGAAGTGATTGTGTAGAAGCAAGATAAGAGGAAAAGCTACCCAGGTTTTCCAAGTACCTTGGAAAGCATAAAGGGGAATAACAAAAACTTCTTTAAATATATCAGAAGCAAGAAACCTGCTAGGGAGGCAGTTGGGAGGTGGTTGGGGTAGTGAAAGGGATTATTAAAGAGGATTTGGAGGTTGCAGAGAAGCTAAATGAGTTCTTTGCATCTTTCTTCATGGCAGAGGATACTGAGCATATACCTGTTCTTGAACTAGGCTTTTTGGGGATAGAAGCTAAAGAACTGAGTCAGATAGAAGTGACAAGAGTTGATGCTTTAAACTGTCTGGAAAAATTGAAGACTAGCACATCTCCAGGGCTAGACGGCATCCATCCAAGAGTCCTTAAAGAACTCAAATGTGAAATTGCCGACCTTTTTGCAAAAATATATAACTGATCCCTACAATCAGGCTCTGTACCGAAGGACTGGTAAGTAGCAAATGTAACACTGGATTTCAAAAGGGGATCCAGGGGCGATCCAGGAAATTACAGGCCGGTTAGCTTAACATCTGTTTCAGGCAAATTGATGGAAAACATTCTCAAGGATAAAATTGTAAAGCACATAGAAAAACAGTCCCTGCTGGCGGAGAACCAACATGGCTTCTGCAAAGGTAAATCTTGCCTCACAAACCTTTTGGAGTTCTTTGAGAGTGTCAACAAGTGTGTGGATCAAGGTGATCCAGTTGACATAGTATACCTGGACTTCCAAAAAGCTTTCGACCAAGTTCCTCATCAAAGACTCCTGAGGAAACTTAGCAGTCATGGGATAAGGGGACAGGTACATGTGTGGATTGCCAACTGGCTGAAAGACAGGAAACAGAGGGTAGGTATAAATGGAGAGTTTTCACAATGGAGGAAAGTAAGAAGTGGGGTTCCCCAGGGATCTGTACTGGGACCGGTGCTTTTTAATTTATTCATAAATGATCTAGAAGTTGGTGTAAGCAGCGAGATGGCCAAATTTGCGGTGATACCAAACTTGTAGGGTAGTGAAATCCAAAACAGATTGTGAGCAGCTCCAAAAGGATCTCTCCAAAATGGGTGAGTGGGTGACAAAGTGGCAAATGCGGTTCAATGTTGGCAAGTGTAAAGTAATGCAAATTGGGACAAAAAAGCCCAACTTCAAGTATACGCTGATGGGATCTGAGCTGTCTGTGACTGACCAGAAGAGGGATCTTGGGGTCATGGTGGTCAGGTCATTGAAAGTGTCGACTCAATGTGTGGTAGCTGTGAAAAAGGCCAATTCCATGCTAGGGATCATTAGGAAGGGGATTGATAATATAACTGCTAATATTATAATGCCCTTATAAAAATCTATGGTGTGACCACATTTGGAGTACTGCGTACAATTCTGGTCACCACATCTATAGAAGGACATTGTAGAAATGGAAAAGGTATAGAAGAGGGAAACCAAGATGATTGGGGCCTAGATCACCTTCCTTATGAGGCAAGACTACAACACCTGGGGCTTCTTAGTTTAGAAGAAAGATGACTGTGGGGAGACATGATAGAGGTCTATAAAATCATGCATGGTTTGGAGAAAGTGGATAGAGAGAAATTCTTCTCCCTCTCACATAACACTAGAACTAGGGGCCATCCCATGAAATTGATTGTCAGGAAATTTAGGACCAACAAACAGAGTATTTTTTCACACAACACACAATCAACTTGTGGAATTCTCTGTCACAAGATGTGGTGACAGCCAACAACCTGGACATCTTTAAGAGGGGTTTGGATAACTTCATGGAGGAGAGGTCTATCAATGGCTCTCAGCAACTGCCTGTGGCTTCCAGTGACATCTGGTGGGCCACTGTGTGAAACAGGATGCTGGAGTAGATGGGCCTTGGGCCTGTTCCAGCAGGGCTGTTATGTTTTTAGTCACACAATCACTTCTGCCCAAGATTTCCTCTACCTTGCTTCCACACAACCAATAACTGGGAGCACACACAGCTTCCAAACCCGGGTAGAATGCTATGAGGCTGTTTTCACACACAGAGTAACCCAGGATAGGGATGCCCAGCCTGAGTTAGGCTGTGTGTGAGAACCACTGGGATCAGGATCCATCCTGGCAGACCAGTACCACATAGCTCAGCTTTTCAGCCCAGCTGCTAGTCAAGGTTAAGGGAATGAGCGCTCCCTTAACCCGGGCTACTTGCTCATGTGTGAGCCATGCTGCTTCCAGCCCGGCTGCACACAGAGACAAGCACCTAGAACACCCATCTCTTGGAATCCCCACACTGCATGTTGTGCGGTGCATTGTGGGATCTCTGGAGGCTGGGATAATGATTCCCGGCCTCCACTGACTCGCACTGCCAAGATTAGTGTGGAGATGCATCCGTGCTGCTCCTGGCAGTGCTGGTCATCTGGGTGTGTGCCTTGCGCACCTTCAGGGCAGTGAGTGGTCGTCTGGGGGAAAAGTAGGTTAAACCTTGCCTTCCCCCTGCCTGCCCAACCATGCATGTGCAGCCTTGAGAACAGCCCCAGTTTTTGAAAGTGTGTATGACCTCACTATCATGCTTTACTTTGTAGAAACTGGCAAGTTGTTTGGCTGCTGTGGGACATTTACACAACCAAAAACTGTGTTCTATGAGGGTTAGGGAGCTGTGTTTACTACCAATTTCCAGTTGTGTGGAAGCAAGGTTGTGTTGAAGCAACCCGGGTAGAAATGATTGTGTGGAAGCAAGGTAGGAGGAAAAGCTACCTAGGTTTTCCTCCTACCTTGCTTCCACACAATCACTTCTACTTAGCTTTTCCTCGTAACTTGCTTCCACACAACTGAAAATTGGGAGCACACACACCTCCCAAACCTGGGCAGAACACAGCTTTTGATTGTGTGAATGACCTCTCTATGTTAATTCTGGACAATCCAAAACCCAGTAAAGGATGGGTTGCTGAAATAAAATTGGATCTTAACTACCTGACCTCAAAGTAAAGAACAAGGCATTCCAGTCTAGATAATACTGAAGCAGATAATGTAGCTATTCTCACGACCAGCAAAAACAGGGCTTGAGGTCTGAAGGCGGGGTTAGCACTACCGTGTGGAACCTCAGCAAGCTCTCAAACTGGGCTCTGTCAAAAGAGGGTCACCCAGTTCCCAGCCCCTCCTCTAAAACCATGTTCAGCAAGCAGCCCCCTCCCAGTGCCCGTGTGGAGCCACGGAACGCTGTGAAACCCTGCTTGAGGCTCCCTCCCTGGGGATACCATAGAGACTGGATAACAGAGTGGGCTGCAAAGCAAGCAGAAGTTTGCTTGGGGAAAGCTTGTCCAGCAAACAGCACTGAGCTTCCTTAAAGTGGCAGGCACCTTGCAAATGAGCCCAAGGGAAAATATGAACATAGGAAGCTGCCTTGCATTGAGTCAGACCATTAGTCCATCCAGCTTAGTACTGTCTTAGTACTGTCGACACAGACTGGCAGTGGCTTCCTGAGGCTCTCAGGCAGGATTCCCGCTCAGCCCGACCTGGAGATACCAGGCAGGGAGCTCAAATCCTTCTTCCTATAGCAGCCCTATCCCCTAAGGCAGGGATTCTCAACATGTGGGTCCCCAGATGTAATTGGACTTCAACTCCCATAATTCCCAACCAAAGGCCACTGGGGCTGAGGATTATGGGAGGTGAAGTCCAATAACATCTGAGGACCCACACATTGAGAAACCCTGCCCTAAGGGGAATAGTTGCACAGACACATGTCATACTATTCATTCATTTTACATTTTACTAGCTGACCCTGCACAGAGCATCTGTGTGGTCTTGCACTGAGACTTTGGCATTGCACCCCCACAACGTTCTTGCTTGCTCTCGCCGCCCCCGCAATGCTCTTGCTTGCTCTCGCCACCCCCGCTCTCCCCCTACAAGTCTCTCACCACTCCCGCAACGCTCTCGCCACCCCCGCTCTCCCCTCGCAAGTCTCTCGCCACCCCCCACAACGCTCTTGCTCACTCTCAGGGACCAATCAGGGAGCAGCAAAGAGGGACTGCAGCTTGGAGCCCTCTGAGTGGTCTCCTTGGGTCACGTGCTTGCTCTGTCCATTCACGGACTGCTGTTGCCATGGGTGGGGCTGGAGGACCAACAATGCTAGCAATTGCTGGAGAGAATCTTAAAATGTTAATTGTGTGTCGCTCACACTCCCTGCTGGGTTTGCAGCATGTACCCTTCTGTTTGCTATGAGGTAAAAATAGGGTTCTATCTGCTTTCAGAATGTAACCCTATTTTCTGCTCGTCTGAATAGCTTCAATGAGATGGTCTATTCAGTGTGGTATAAAAGAGCTATAGGCTTAGAGAAGCACTTACTATTGTTTTTAGTTAATAAGTTATTTTCGCAGCATGTTCAAAGTGATTTTCCCCTCTGTTTTAATAATGTATTTTGTAATGCTTTGTGAATCATGCTCTATTCTGAGTCTGCACTTTCTGTTAAATTTTAAAAGAAAACTTGTTTTATCTTTGCCCATCATCTTGTATCTGCTTTATTATTCTCATTTATTATTTAGATTGTGGGTTCACCCACACTATACTAAGTGCTTTTTAAGAAAGAGGAAGGCAGTCTCTGCCATGAGTGTGGAACCTCTGATGATTTAAGGAAAGGAGCAGCCTGCCCTGTAATGACTGTGTAGAGAGGTCACCAAAGAAAACTTGCCTAGAACAGTTTTTGTGGTGGTGGAGACTTCTTTCTTTCTCCCTCCCTCCCTGAAAGTTACAGAGGAACTGTTAAGACTTGGTTTGATGAAAGCAAAAGGACTTATGCATGAACGGAGCAGAAACTTAGATATGGGCCACGTTCGCACATAATGTGAAACCATAGTTAAACAGGGCAGAGGTTGGAACTTGATTGTGTCTGAATGTGTGCAACCATGGTTTCACAGCAAAAGCAAGTTGTGGTTTGCTTTGCCAAACTCCAGTTTAAACCTATTTGTAGTGAGTTTCACCATTGCAACCTGAGGTTTTTCAGCAGCAGCATTATGTCCAAACATGGACAGTGCCATAACCGTGGTTTCGTTCATTTTCTGGATAATCATAAAGCTGACATAATCATATGATAATCATATGATTCTCCATAATTATAGAGCTGGTAGTGCATACCCACCTGGATCATTCCTTCACCATGTCTGCAACACTTTTCACTGGTCGCCTCTTTGAGCACTTGCCCCACCGCCTGTCTTCAATCCAACAAAACAGTTGCCCGGCAACAGGACACTGCCACTTCCCATCCCAAGCTTGTCAGCTTGTCAAACAGCAGAAGCACACAGGGGCATGCCCTCTTCCCATTCTGTCCCTTTCCCCCCTCTTCTGGCAATCAGGAGAGAATGGGGACAGGATGGCAAGACTGGCACAACGTGCTTTGCTCTCCAAAAATGAAGTAACAAACAGGAGCGTAGGGAGGCTGGCGGCAGCCCATGTACGGCTGCTGCCGTGGTCCCCTGTGTCTGACGTCAGATGCAGGGGACCGGCTAGTCATGCCCCTGTGTCTGACATCAGATGCAGGGAACGTGGTTGCCTTCCCAAATGGGGCTGCACAGCCCCGTTTGGAAGGGAAATCAGCCCACGCTGCATTGGGCAGCACGGGCCAGAGCAACTCTTTCTGCCTTAAATGTAGGGAGAGCCATTCCAGCCATGCTGCCAATGCAGCATGGGCCGATCTCTCTCCTAAACAGGGCTGTGTGGCCCCGTTTGGATGGAAGATCAATCGGTCCTGCTGCGTTGTCAGCGAGACCCAGAGTGGCTCTCCCTGACTTTAAGGCAGGGAGAGTCACTCTGACTGCACTGCCAATGCAGCGTGGGCCGATTTTGGCTCCAAATGGGGCCGTGCGGCCCTGTTTGCGACTGAAAAAAACCCGCCCCCACATCTGACGTTAGGCACGGGAGGTGTGTCTGGGGCCGCACTCGCGGCCCCTGATTGGTGGAAGCCCGGATTCTTTGAACCTGTTCACCCAGTGGTGGCTCCACCCCTGGCAACAAAAATGTATGTTCATAAGCAGATGCACTTGAGGTGGCAACATAAGCAGGGCAACTCTTTTAGAGCTCTGGAACAGGAACATATGGCTGGGCAGCGATACCCAGAGTCGGGTTTAAAGGGCAGCCACAACCAGGAATTCTTGAATGGCTAAGGTCTATTTTTTTGTACATTAATATTAGGGAAGGGGGCCCGAGTCTCTTCCCCTTGAGGGAATGTGTGTGGTCCCTAGGTTTACTCATGAGAAGGGCCAGGCTGCAGGATCAGCATTGCTCCAGTTAAAGGAGCTATTCAACATATTATGATGACGATGAATGTTGTTCCTGAGAATGTAAGGCCATGGGGATACCCCTTCACAACTCATGAGAAGAACCATCTGAGGGGACAGTGGTGTCAGGCAGAAGAACTAGTAATGTGTGGTGACATCCCTTCTCCCATGGGTTGCTCTCTCATGGGAGCGTCAGGCCATGGAGACATGCATGGGGGCTGGATGGCAGATGCTGCCCAGCCAGGTTGCTCTATACAAGCAAACCAAGGGGATGGGTACCCCAGCAACAGCTCTCCCTGTCTTGGCAACTGTCATGAAGAAGCTGTCAGAGTGTACCCTATGCCATTCCATCCACCCATTAGAACATGTCCATCTTTGTTTTTGCCCAGAATGGTGACCCCACTCTCCTTGGGTTGCTGGAAATTGGGGCTCCAATCTCTCACAATTCCCCATGGCAGCAGATCTGCATATGGTGCAACAGTGGTCCAAACCTAGGTAATTTGAATGAGAGTAAAGATCTGTCCCCAGTTCTGGTGTTTCCCCTGTCTGCCCACCCAGCTGCATTTGAACACATGGAGCCTCAAAATCTTCTTTGGGTGTGTGAAAGGCTTCCCTGGGTGGGGGGTGGGAGGAGAGATCGCTGTGCAAAAGTTCTAAACAGCAGATCGTATCTCTTCACACTTTGCTTTAGAATGTCTTTTAGACATCAGTGGGACTTACTCTTCAGCAACTGTAGAGAAGACTGCTGCCGAACTTCCTAATAAAAGCATTTCTATTCACAAGTTCAAATCAGTAAGCACACTGCTACCAGTAATTTAACAAATAAAGGATAATGAAAGCTTTTCTTGTGACTTGGAACCAGCAACAAGAAAAACTTCAGGTGGCTGTTCTTGGCTCAGTCCAGGCTTGTGAGAAGGTTCTCTGAAAAGCTTTCTCTTTAACATATTTCCTTGAATATCAAGACACTTCCTCTTAGGATGTGAAAGCAGATACACTTCCAACGTTGTTAACCTTGAGGTTGTCAGGGTGGAAGCCTTTTGCCAAAGGCTCAATTTCTTCTCTGTAGTTTTTTCTCTTTGTCAGATATGCCGATTTCAGAATAACATTTTCTGTCCAGAATGCTAAGATACAGAAACATTCCTTGGATTAGTGGAATTGGATCTGTTCTTAGATGTCAGTTTTCTTGAAGAGATTAAGGTCTGCTCCAGCTGGGGAAGATCAAAGGTCTATTTTTAGCAAACATCTATGGAGTAATATTGCTTTAATGATCACATACTTGCATAATATTTAATATTATTAAAAACCAAATTATCTAAAGCACAGATTTAATCTTTCTTCATAGATCAGATAAGAAATCAGCTTTATTTATTTATTTGCAAAATTAATTACCACCTAAATCTAATACTTGCTATTCTATCACTTAAAGACTCAGTATGACATTACCAGCTAGGTTGTGCTTTGGCTTTGAATAAAGTCCAAAGTGGTCTGAAAACAAGCCACTCCAAATCTTAGGGTGTGTCCACATGTGATACACAACATGCCATTGAACTACCTGGGTTGCAAATGTTAAGCTAAAACAGAAGAAAACAAATCTACATTCTAGCCTATGCTGGTATTCCAGCTTAATTTCACTAGAAAAGCCAAACCTAATTTGAGTGTAAATTGTGAGAACTGGTTTAGATCCAATCATTTAAATCTCCTCCAAAACAGGTTCAGGTTATAAGATATAAATACTACCACATTGCTACCCTTGATTTTTCACTATGGAGTGCTTTTCTGCGGCTTCTGTAACTGTAGCTATTATGTATAAACAGTAATCAGGTACTACTGCCATGTTTCTTTATCTAAAGTTGCTAGTCTGGTAATTATGCATATGTACACCAGCCAGAGGTTGCCAGTTCGAATCCCTGCTGGTATGTTTTCCGGACTATGGGAAACACCTATATCGGGCAGCAGCGATATAGGAAGGTGCTGAAAGGCATCATCTCATACTGCGTGGGAGATGGCAGTGGTGAACCCCTCCTGTATTCTACCAAAGACAACCACAGGGCTCTGCTGTCGCCAGGAATTGACACCGACTTCGCAGCACACATGACATAAAAGTGGTGGTTGCAGGAGCTGTGGCTCAAAGAATGTCATGGATAATGAGGAGAACAGGGGTGTGTGTGCGTGTGTGTGTTCCTTTCGCACAGAGGATACTCCTCTGAGGGATAGGGGCCTCCTTGTAGTGGGTGATTTGATCATTAGAGGTATACAGAGATGGGTTTTTGACCTGCGTGTTGATGACCTGTGTGATGTCTGCAACCATGCCGATTGATCTATAATTAGGACTCCCTCCGCCAACTTTATTAGAATAAAATTTACAGTGCAGAACAAAATTAATCCAAACACAAACAGCAAAATATCATACGACAAAACCAGATTCATCAATCCATCCACATTCTAATATCATCTGGGGTAAGAAGACAACCATAATTCTTCCAATTGGTATAAAGAATAAAAAGAGTTATTTGTGGTCTGGTTTGCACGGAACCGAATAATATGGGTTAACTTTTCTGAGATTATGATATTCCATAGAGGCTTATGCCAGATATCCATCAACATGGTTTTTTCAGTGCTTGGCTATAGCTAACCTGGCAGCAGTTACCATAAATACCACTTTTTTTTTTAATGACACATCTGTATTGACCCCAGAAAATATATTTACTAATGCCAGCAGGGGGCATAATCCTATTTTCTGATTTGTGATCTTACTCATCTCCATGAATACCTCTGACCAAAAGTGTAAGACCCTGGGGCAGGTCCACCAAAGATGAAAATAGGTTCTCTTCATCCCACAACCATTCCACCAAAGTGGGGAATAGTCTTTATGAATGTATGCTAATTTTACTGGGGTCAGGTATCATCGATGAAAAACTCTGAGAAAGTTCTCCTTAATTTGGGCCGAGGAGGAAGTAACTGGTTTGCATTTCCAAATGTTCAACCACTTAGGACTTCACACTAAATTATTGCCAGCTTTACTCTTGCCCAGAACATCAACCAAGATTTATTGCCTTGCCTAATTGAACTTTTGCATTCTGTATCCCATATATCCTTAATATAACTTTTGAACTGTATTTCTATTTTTCTGCCTCCAAGCCAGAGGATGAAGGCAAGGATCTGCCTTCGGGTGGAGGTGGTGGCTCAAGTATCCCTTGTTTGGGTGTGGAGAGTTCCAGAAGCACAGGGTTGCCTGAGGTCTGGACCTTAGGGTCTTTCCACTTTGTCTCATCCCCTGAAGTATCTGCCTCATCCCCCAGTTGGGGAGGGGGAGGGGTGTTCCTGGATCCAGGTTCATGATGCAGCCTGAACTCCCTGGAAGAAAGGTAGGATAAAAACATAAAAATTAATCATCACATTCTACAATATACAGATTTGGCAGGTGTATAATTACATGCTTGGTATCAAATATTTAATTACGTGTAAATATATAATGGGAGTGAATTTTCTTAGAAAAAGCAGCACTCACATACTGTCTCCAAAGCTGTTTGGGTGTTGCCTCAGGAATACCTATCTGAAACAAGGAAATGCTTGTGCTTACAACATATTGTGCAGATACATATTGAATTTCTCTCTTCTCCCAGAAGGATTCCATGAGACCTGGAAGAAAATCCCTGAGGGTTGTGCTGTGATCAGGGACTTATTTCTGAGTCACACAGAGAGCTTCCAAGGAAAAGGGAGATCAGCAAAAACTGTCCGTTTGTCCCCATGAACACTGGAGCTGTTCATCTGCAGAGCAGCGGCACCAGTGCTTATCATAAAGTGCTGGTGCTCTGATGGTCTGCATGCCAGCCAGAGGGAAGTTAGAAGTAGGGGAAATGGGATCGGTGGTAGGCTTTGTACACACACACACACACACACACACACACACACACACACACGTCCCAATTCTTTATTGCTTTGTATACTGGCTGGTCCTTCACCCCACTACAATGCCAGTATAATACGAAGTCATTTCAATTCCAGCTATTCATTAGATATCAAAATAGTTGTCTGTTAGAGCAGTGGCTGATGTAGATAGAACTGTCCTGTTTTTAACCATGGATGTTAGAGCAGTTTTTCAGAGAAATCCAAAATGACACTGGACAAATATAGTCTGGTTTCTGGAGTACCTTCTAAATGCAAAAGTTGCATCTCTTTGTTCTCAGAACTCTCTGCCAGTATGAGTGCATTAAAGGAAGGTCTGAAGGCAAGCAGGCTTCCTTAAAAAAAAAAAAGTTGTCTGCCAAAATGAAAACATGAGCAAAATGAAAAGGAACATGAACTCTGGCAAAACACATCTGACAATTTGAAGAACATATTGCTAAAAATATAATGAAAAACAATAAAAATGTCTTTAAATACAGCAGACGCAGAAGACCAGCCAGGGAGACAATCATATCTTTAGATGGCAAAGGAGAGAAAGGATTGCTAAACAAGGATTGGGAGACAGTAGGGAGGCTGAACGAATGTTTTTTCATTGGACTTCAGTGTGAAGATGTTGGATAGGTACCCAAGCCTGAATGGCTTTTGTGAAGAGAGTGTTTGAAGCAGAGGTTGGGGTTACTCCCCACACATATATTTGTTACCTTTTTATGCTTCTCAATGGCAAAGGAATTTGTGCAGGACTGGCACATTTGATCCATTGGTGCAAGAAACACATTGCCTTTTCTTCAGACATTTGTATACCACTGTCCATTGATCTGAGTAATAACGAATTTCTTAATAGTTCCTATTCTCAGCCTTGGGATGCAAAGATTGTGTTAAATGCTCCCTACTTCCCTGTATGGTGAAAAGTTCCAGAGTTTTGGTTTCCTTTGCAGGAGTGATCATGGAAGTAGAGGTGCACCATGGCAATTTTGGAGCCTACATGGAAAGGCCTTTGGAGCCACCCCCCCACCACACCCCCTTTGGAGCCAGCCAGCGCCTCCCCCCACCAACCACAAAATAAGCTGCAATGCACTATTTCTTACACTAGAACATGTTAGGGATAGCTGGAAACTTTTGTTTTTTAAAAAAAATTCTGAGAAGTTACTTCCCAATGACCTGCACAACATACCATATTTTGCACTGAGAGTCCTGGCACTTAAATCCTGGCTGATTATACACCTTCTTGCTCATTCATCACAAATCCACAAGTGTGGGCCAGAGAGCATTTGTAAAAAACTACACAACCCCCAATGGATTCTTGACCAATCACAAACCAAATAGGACACAACATATGCCCCTCGTTTCACAGCTCTCACTCAGACCTTCTAGACTGCAAGTCAACTTGAGCATAGGGCATTTATAAAAACAAATATTGTTTGTTTATTTGGATATTAACAGTTAGCTCCACTTTCACTAGGTGTACTCTGTGGATAGAGATAACTTTCTTCCAGCTTTACTGCAGTAGGGAAAAAATTATTAAAAACAAATGAATTGACCTATCCACTTCAAATTAAATAGCAGCTGCCACCGGCTCGTCTGGTGGCCACTCAGGGACAGGCCTTCTCTGCTGCTGCCCCAAGGTTTTGGAATGCACTCCCTAGTGAAATGAGAGCCTCCCCATCTCTGACAGCTTTTAAAAAGTCTTTAAAAACACATTTCATCACCCAGGCTTTTAATTAATGTTGTTTTAAAATATGATTTTAAAAATTTTAAATTGTTGTAATGTGTCCCCCCCCCTCCCCATTTTTCTCTTAATGAATGTTTTACTTTGTATTTATTCTGTTGTAAAATGCCCAGAGATGTAAGTTTTGGGCGGTATAAAAATGTTTTAATTAAAATAATAATAATAATAATAATAATAATAGTAATAATAATAATAATAATAATGGCAACTTGAAGAAAGAAACAGAGGGTTTAATACTGGCTGCGCAAGAACAGGCACTAAGAACAAATGCAATAAGAGCAAAAGTCAAAAAATCCACCACAATCAGCAAGTGCTGCCTTTGTAAAGAAGCAGATGAAACCGTGGACCACCTAATCAGCTGTTGTAAAAAGATCGCACAGACTGACTACAAACAAAGGCATGACAAGGTAGCAGGGATGATACACTGGAACATCTGCAAAAAATACAAGCTACCTGTAGCCAAAAATTGGTGGGACCCTAAAACTGAAAAAGTTGAAGAAAATGAAGATGTAAAAATATTATGGGACTTCCGACTACAAACAGACAAACATCTGCCACACAATACACCAGATATCACTGTAGTCGTGAAGAAAGAAAAACAAGTCAAAATAACCGACATAGCAATACCAGGGGATAGCAGAATAGAAGAAAAAGAAATAGAAAAAAATCACCAAATACAAAGATCTACAAATTGAAATTGAAAGGCTGTGGCAGAAAAAGACCAAAATAATCCCAGTGGTAATTGGCGCCCTGGGTGCAGTTCCAAAAGACCTTGAAGAGCACCTCAACACGACAGGGGTCACAGAAATCACCATCAGCCAATTACAAAAAGCAGCTTTACTGGGAACAGCCTATATTCTGCGACAATATCTATAACAATTTATTTATTTATTTATTTTATTTTTACATTTCTATACCACCTTTCATTAAAAGAAAACCCCAAGGCGGTTTACAAAAATTAAAACATACAATAAAAAGCAATAATAACATCAAGCAATAAAAACATCAAGCTAAAAACATATAAAACAGGGATAAAAACAATACAACAGATAAAAACACACAGAATCAGCAGTAAAAATGATTATGTAAAAGCCTGGGTAAAAAGCCAAGTCTTTAAAAGCTTTCTAAAAGCCATGATGGAGTCTGAGGAACGAATGGCCACTGGGAGAGCATTTCAGAGTCTAGGAGCAGCAACAGAGAAGGCCCTGTCCCGAGTGCACGACAGCCGGGCCTCCCTCATTGTTGGCACCCGGAGCAGGGCCCCCTCAAATGCCCCCTCGTCAAGCGGGCAACAACCCTTGGGAGCAGGCGGTCCCTCAAATACTCCGGGCCCAAACCGTTTAGGGCTTTAAAGGTCAAAACCAGCACCCTGAATTGGACCCGGAAACGAACCGGCAGCCAGTGCAGCTCTTTCAAAATGGGGGTGATATGGTCCCAACGGGAAGCTCCGGATAAAACCCTCACTGCCACGTTTTGCACTAGCTGCAGTTTCCGGATATTCTTCAAGGGCAGCCCCACGTAGAGTGCGTTGCAGTAATCCAGCCACGACATGACTAAGGCATGGGTAACTGTGGCCACAACTGCCTTCTCGAGAAAGGGACGCAGCTGGCGCACCAGCCGAAGCCGTGCAAAGGCACCCCTGGCCACTGCCTCCACCTGAGCTTCCAAAAGCAGCGCCAGGTCCAGTAGTACCCCCAAGCTGCGTACTTGCTCCTTCAAGGGGAGTGCAACCCCATCCAGAAGCGGTAGAATCTCCTCATCCCGATTGGCTCTCCTACTGACCAACAGTACCTCCGTCTTATCCAGATTCAATTTCAGTTTGTTAGCCCACATCCAACCCATCACGGCCTCCAGCCCCCGATTCAGGACATCCACCGCCTCCCTAGGATCAGATGACAAGGAGAGATAGAGCTGAGTGTCATCCGCATATTGCTGACAACTCAGTCCAAGTCCCCGGATGACCTCTCCCAGCGGCTTCATACACATGTTAAACAGCATGGGGGACAAGACCGATCCCTGCGGGACCCCACAGGCCAACGGCCACGGGGCCAAGCAGTAGTCCCCCAGCACCACCTTCTGGACCCTCCCCCCAAGAAAGGACCGGAACCACTGCAAAGCAGTGCCTCCGATTCCCATACTCGAGAGGCGGCCCAGAAGGATACCATGGTTGATGGTATCGAACGCCGCCGAGTGGTCCAGCAGAACCAACAGGGACGCACTCCCCCTGTCTAGTTCCCGGCATAGGTCATCCACTAGAGCGACCAAGCAGTCTCAGTCCCATACCCAGGGCGGAAGCCAGACTGAAAAGGGTCCAGATAATCCGTATCAACCAAGACCCTCTGCAGCTGGGACGCCACCACACGCTCCATCACCTTGCCCAAAAAGGGAAGGTTAGACACAGGTCTATAGTTATCCAGGTTGGAGGGATCAAGGGAGGGCTTTTTTAATAGTGGTCTTACCACCCCCTCCTTGAGGCACGATGGCATCCTGCCCTCCCTTAATGAAGCATTAACGATCACCTCCAGCCATCTGCCTGTCCCCTCCCTGGCAGCTTTTATTAGCCATGAAGGGCAAGGGTCAAGAGCGCACGAAGTCGCCCGCACACTGCCCAGGATCTTGTCCACATCCTCAGGCTGCACCAACCGAAAAGAATCCAACACAACGGGACCAGATGGTACAAGAGGCACGTCTGCCGGAACTGCCAAAACTCTGGAGTCCAGGTCAGCACGGATGCAAGTGACTTTATCTGCAAAGCGACAGGCAAACTGATCACAAAGAGCTGTAGATGACTCCTCCCCCATTATCTGGGGGGATGTGTGGAGCAAGGTTTTTACCACACAAAACAGCTCAGTTTGTCTGCACTGAGCAGACGCAATGGAGGCGGAGAAAAAGCATTTCTTCGCCGCCCCCACCGCCACGGCATAGTCCCTAAAATGGGCTCTAGCCCGTGTTCGGTCAGATTCGTGACGACTCTTCCTCCAGCGTCATTCTAGCCGTCGTTCGAGTTGCTTCATTGCCCTAAGCTCCGAGGAAAACCAAGGAGCAGATCGGGCTCCACCAAGCCGGAGAGGGCGTTTAGGAGCAACCGTGTCAACAGCCCGGGCCATCTCTCCATTCCAGAGGTCAACCAGGGCCTCGACAGGGTCACCAGCTCTGGACACTGGAAACTCCCCGAGGGCCGTCTGGAATCCAAGCGGATCCATAAGCCTCCGGGGGCGGACCATCCTAATCGGCCCACCACCCCTGCAGAGGGCAGACGGAGCAGTCAAACTAAACCCCACCAGATGATGATCTGTCCATGACAAGGGAGTGGTCTCAGATTCCCCCACCTCCAGATCATTTATTTCCCGGTCGGCAAAAACCAGATCCAGAGTGTGTCCCACCACGTGGGTAGGGCCCGATACCAATTGAGACAGGCCCATGGTTGCCATGGAGGCCATGAAATCCTGAGCCGCACCCACTAGGGGGGCCTCGGCGTGGACATTGAAATCCCCCAAAACAATAAGCCTGGGGGAACCCAAAGCCACCTCCGAGACCACCCCCGCCAGCTCAGGTAGGGAGACTGAAGTGCAGCGGGGTGGTCGGTACACCAGCAGAATCCCCAGCCTATCTCGGAGGCCCACCCTCAAGGACAAACACTTGAAATTCTGAGATTGCCTGACCAGGCACCTGGAAATGGGAAGAGTCTCTCGAAAGATGACTGCAACGCCTCCTCCCCGACCCTCAAGGCGGGGCTGTTGCATGATCTGGAAACCTGGAGGGCAGAGCTGAGAGAGACCAACCCCGCCCAGCGCATCCAACCAGGTCTCCGTCACACATACCAGGTCAGCACGCTCATCCACAATCAAATCGTGGATGAGAGATGTTTTTGCGTTAACTGACCTGGCATTCAGCAGCAGCACCCTAATCCTCGAGGGAGTGTTCTCAGAGCTCCCTAGGGTCAGAGGGTTGGGAGAAGGGTCGGAAAAAGGAACAGGCCTCAATTGTCTGGACCGTTTCCCCCTGTTACGGCCTGCCCAACTCCCACCGCCATACCTCCCTCTGCCCGCTACCTGTGATATTGCCGCCCCCACTCCAGACCCACTTTTTTGCTCTCCCAGACACATCTCCCCAGACTAACCCACCACAGCTTCTTGGCTTAATAAAACCAAAACCAGACTTGTACATCTGCTAGCTTCTTAATTGCAGAGAGAAGGATCCTCAGCGCAGAAGGGGAGAGATCTTCAAGGCCCTGGGCAGCTCTCCCCACGGCTGAGAGCCACAAGGACGAAAGCCCTTGGGCCAGCCTGCCCTATATAGCAGCAGAGCCCCAGCACAGCAACAGCCCAGGAGATGTTACACACCTGGAGGAGAGGTGGGGCAGAAGCAAAAGACAGCAAAGCAGTCAGTGCCCCACCCAAGCTGTTCCCTTCTTCCCCAATTGACAATAAAATTCTGGCATCCCAGGTCCTTGGGAAGGACTCGGTGTCTGGATAAAACAAACCAGTCAATAACACCTGTCTGACTGTGTAAACCAGAAATAATAATAATAATAATAATAATAATAATAATAATAAATATTCAGAGCCCTCCCACCCTGTCCTACATCTGTGCCCAATATCAAAACCCAATGAGTCATTCCAGGAGATCGAAAGGGTGGGGCAAAAAGTGGGGGTGCTTTGCCCTTTTTTTAAATGAAAGGGCAGATTTCTCCATATGGGGGTGAAACGATGGCCTAAGGGGTGGGGGATGGCTTCAGTTCAATTCATTTTAGTAAGTTTCTGCCACGAAACAAGCCACTTCTAGGATTTTGAGTTTTTCAAAAATTCAAAAGAAATATTTAAAAACCAACAGATTGCTCAATCTGTTTCAAATTCAATATTCAGAGCCCTCCGAACCTGCCCTACATCTGTGCCAGATATCAAAGCCCCATGGCAAGCCACTCCATAAATATGCGAAGTGGGGAGGGGAAGAACCACAAAAAGGAAATCACATACTTCTGTTACTAGGTCCGAGAAGGAGTCTGAGGCAGGCACAGGTTCAGCACACGAGGGCAGGGCAGTGTAAACGTGCCAAAAAATTTCAGGGGTGCATGCAATGGGAGCAATCTTGGAACTCTCGCTTGTCATGTCTGGCCAGGGCAGGTGTGTCCACCAGGCAAGTCAGTCCACCAGGCAAGTCAGAAGCAAGGAGCACCTGCCTGGGGCCGAGCTAGTCCAGAGTCAAATACAAGCCAGAGGTTGAAAGCCAGGTAATCCCTCCAACAGTGGTGAGCTAAGCCAGGCAGAGTCAAACAGGCAGGAAGTCAGGATCCAGGGAATCAACCTAACAAGGATGAGCCAAGCTGAAGTCAAATACATGCATCAGGTCAGAAGCCAGGAAATCTCAAACAAGAAACCAGGAGCCAGAATGTATCCACAAACAAAATTACTCCAACAAAGAGCAAAGGCAAACTGAAGCCTTAAGTAGCAGCCAGAGATACAGCCCTGCCCAGGCCTGGAATGTCCCAGGCCTTAAAGGGCCTGTGTCCTGTTTCCCAGGTGCTGGCTACTGTGGGGCTGTACTGTAGCGGCTGGTGGGGATTGTGGTGCCTCTGTTTCATCTGAGGACAAGGGTTGGTCAGCAGGTACATGGGTCCCTGGTGTCGGAGGCAGAGGTCCCTCATCTCCTGCCTCATCCTGGGAGTCTGCTGACAGGCATGATGGGGCCAGTCTCAGTGCTCCTGATCACCTCATCCTGAGAGTCCTCTGAGTCAGATACAGGGTCAGCCTCGGATTTCATGACATCCCAGTCCTCCTGTGAGTGTGCTCTTGAGCAAGAGCCCTTGGAGTCTCTCTAGCACTCCCCACATTCTGGGAGGGCCCTGCAAGGTTGGAAATACAGTACATAACTGAGGGTCAGTACAATGTTTCTGGTCTTTCAGAGTCCTTCCATAGCTCAGGGAGAGCTGTGGACTCTAAGGGTTCTTGTGCAGCAGCATGCCCACAGGGTCACTGGGGGAGTTGTGCAAGAGCTCTCATCATATTGTTCCTCAAAGCATGCACTCTTTGTTGGGATGTCAGCCATTGACAACATTTGTGTAGTATTTGGTTTGTTTACAAATATACAAGTAGAGCATGCGTGGAAGCAGGTGCCCTGTGTGCTCCTACAGAGCAGCAGTCCCAGCACCTCACATCAAATCCCTAAAGAATGCAAATCCCTTGCACCCTAGGGTGATATAATTAACTCTTTTTTTAGAGTTAATTGTATCACAACATTGATACAATTACATAGGATCTTGGAGGGCATCCAGGCTTACTAAGGTTGTTCACATGACCAGCCCTATGGAGACAGGACAGGGTTGCCTCGGGTAGAACTGGTTCTGTGAAGCACCAAGAGCACTCCTGGTCCTGCTGCTCCTCCCCTGGGTAGTCCTGGTTTGGAACCCAGGCTGAAAGTGAGGTAAAAGAACAAATGCGTGCTTCCTATCTCACCTTCTGGTTGTATGGGTCCTTGTGTTGCTGGCAGCCATCTTAGCCATAGAACCAGGGGGAAGGAGTGTCCCAGCAGCATGGAACTTTCCCAATACACTATGCTGCTTGCATGGTGCATTGTGGGAAACCTGGCAGCCCGGCTTCCTTTCCCTACAACTCACAATCACTGCCCGGCTTGCTGCAGCACCATTCATGTAGGCGTGCAAGCAGCAGAGCCCAGAAGAGGCTTGGATCACCTGGCCCTCCCCACTTTGGTTGTGTGAACAATCTTACTATATAACAGGGAAGAAGCTGTTGGGGCTTGTAGAGTTGGTTTGTGGTTGTATGTTACTTTTGCATTGTTAAACCTTTATTAGCTGGATCTTCCTCCATCTAACATCACTGGTCCCAGAACAACAATTGACAGTCTGTTATATATAACTTCAGAATCTCGGCAGATTCAAGCTTAGGAAATTCAGATCCAGTTAAAGTGGACAGACTTGCAATATCACCAACAAATAAAGCAATGCAGAATTTGGTGGACTGGTAACACACACCTGTATTTCTAACATTCTCCACTGTCATTCATAACTCTCTGTCCCAACCTAATTAATTAATTAATTAGCATATTTTCTTACTCTAAGGAATTATTTGTATTATGATATTTGTGGAAACTTTAAAATGTGAAAATGATTCACTTGTACAAAAAAGAAGGAAACTTTGTCAGAAGTAATAAAGTTTACTGTCTATATGTAGCATAGGAAAGGTTGTGCCGTCGAGTTGGTGTCAACTCCTGGTGACCATGTGGTTTTCTTGGTAGAATACTGGAAGGGTTTACCATTGCCATCTCTCATGCAGTATGAGATGATGCCTTTCAGCACCTTCCTATATCACTGCTGCCTGATATAGGAGTTTCCCAGATTCTGGGAAACACAGAGTTTTCTTTTCTCTCTCTTCCCTGCCCCTACCCTGGTCCGGTAGTAAATATAGGCAATCCTTTAATCTTCAAACTATTCATTTTAGATATTTATAGGATCATTTTTAATGCAAACTGTATTAATACCCTGGGTTTTTTAAAAAATAATTCCAATTCATTCATTCATATGAAAAAGTTCCATTGGAATGGGTCATCTGCCCAACTTCTCAAGATTATCCTATGAACTGGATCTTGTATTTTTATCCAGCTTCCACTCATGCAATTGTCTTTGAGCTAATTCCATGGATGACTTACTCCAATTACATTTTTTTCATGATTTGCTTCTATGGGAAGCCTTCCAAGAGCCAGCCTGTAGATACACACGTTATTTTAGAATTGGTTGATAAGCAGACAGTTTAATTCTCAAAGCACTCTGTCAAATTACTAAAGAGCCTGAACCAGCACAGGTCTTTAAGGAACAGATTCTATGTCTTTCTAGGCAGCTTCAAATGTGCAGTTTGCAGCTTTCTCCCCCTCTACCTGTGTCTACATTGTGATGGCTTCAGTAAAGCAATAAAGAACTTGAACTATCTGAGTGATGCTCCCCCCGTGTAGAGAAAGCTGCATTCATGGGAACTGATATTGCACTTTTTGGGGGGTATCATAGCTCTGTGTAAAATACCAGTGAAAACAGGTAACAAAGATTTGATAGCACATTAAATGGAGACATATTGCCAAAGTATCTATGGTATCTCTTCATAAACTTAAGTGATGATAGCTGGGATCTGAATTAGAGCCGGTGGTGGTTCTCCTGTGCATGAGAGTTTTTCAGATCCCCCTTTCCAGTGGCAATGGGTATGCCTCATAAAGTCCCACTCTCAGGTTTGGGGTTTATCTCATAAGGCAGGAGAGCCTGCTTCTAGAAGAAAATATTTGCTCTTGTGTATATCCAGAAGCATCTACCATTGAGATCAATGGGACTACAAGCAAAAAACCGCCCTGAGCCATTTCGGAAGGGCGGTATATAAATCAAATAAATAAATAAATAAAATAAAATAAAATTAAATTAAATTAAATTAAATTAAATTAAATATGGCTAGAACAAGACTGTTGATATTGTGTTTTACCTGCCAGCACCTGTCTCTCAACTTTTCTTTCTCTGATTTTGCCAATCTTCCTGACATTATTTCTACTATAATCTTGAAGGAAATGCTGCATTACATTTTTTGCCTGTTCTGAACAGCTAAAAACTCAAAAACTTAAAAAAGGTATGTGCATGGTTTCAGCAAAACTTTTCATGCTTCAAACTTTGTATGTTTAATTGTGTATTGCTTAGAACATCTTCTTTCTGAAAGAAAGCAGAAACATATGCCCCCCCCCCCGCATTTTTAGCATGACCTTGGTTATCTGTACTAGTTAGTAGTGTGCTAAAACCAGAGCCAAGATCCTGCTTCAGAAAACCTAAAGGAGGAAAGTCCTTCAGGCCAGATTCCAAATTGACATTCAGAGCTATCCAAGCAGAAGTGGAAACATGACAAATCCTTTAAAAAGTGGTAAAATTAAAAAGCAAAATTCTTTCTGCTCCATAGGTGAAAAAAATTAAAGTAGGCAGCAAAGTGCGGTAGTAAAAGAAGAATAGGAACAAAGCTGCAGAGTGATATAATCTATGGAGGCAGGTGCATTCGAGGTTCCAGCAAGGCACTCGAGAAAGGTGTGTGTTGAAAGGTTGCCTGGTACATTATGTGGGCTTTATGTGAACAGGAGAAAAAGACCAAGGATTCTAAATGGGTACATGAAACCTAGGGGCTCTAGTTTTGTTTTGTATTTAAATATATCTTAATAATTACTTAATTTTTGAAATAAATTATGGCATTTCAGAAGCAAATGTAATATGCAACAACTCAGGATCTACCTTAGGGGCAAACTACATGTTACATTCAAATAAGTGTAACAAAGCCCCAGCTTCTTTTAACATAAAAAGCAGCTTCAGGAGGCTGTGATGGTGAGCTGACAACCAGCAGGGGAAGGGCGTGCTTAACCTGTACTCCATCAATTATTTTGCTATTCAGAATTGCTCCTAGTTTCTCTTTCACCAGAGGGAAGAAGGTATGTGTCCTCCGTGATGAGAGAGATGACTTCAGGGTGCAATTCTGAGCTGAAAAACTGCTGCAGGGAAATGTTTAAGCATCTCTTTCCCATCCCCAGTCCACTGTTCCTACACTCAAGATCACATACTCATGAGGTTGCTTTACATTACAAAAAAAACCAGGGCTTTGTCACACACATCTTCGTGTAGCCTACTTTGTCCCCAAGTAGATCTGACCAAAGTCCATCTGTCCTGGTATCCTCACTCGTCCAGCAGCCATTGGATCTACATGGAAATAACAGTAGATATTAGCCATATACTAATAAGAACCCATCCGTCTACTCATTCCCTTGTGCTGAAGCAATGTTATAACATTTGCTGTAACCACAGACAGTTCAATCAACAGAAGAATAACTGGCCTCTTGGCGTTGAACAGGGAAATAATGTTATTGTTGAAAATGCCCTGAAAAGGGGTAAAAGACTCCCACAATGACGCTGTGTCTCTGCTACAGGAAAGAATTCAAGTGCATGAGCAGTGGAATGATAACCTAGACCTTTCCCAGTCCTCTGGGTCCTGTCTGCATCTGTCTAATAATTGATTGGAAAAGCTTACTAGGTCATTAAAGGTCTGTGTCATGCAAAATTATGTCCCTGAGAGTTGCACAACCCACTAGGATGTACTTTCAGGTTACACCAAGTGCTTCTGGGAGAAAGAATGACTAATAATAATAATAATAATAATAATAATAATTATTATTATTATTATTATTATTATTAAATTTCTATACCGCCCTTCCAAAAATGGCTCAGGGCGGTTTACATAGAGAAATAATAAATAAATAAGATGGATCCCTGTCCCCAAAGGGCTCACATTCTAAAAAGAAACATAAGATAGACACCAGCAACAGTCACTGGAAGTACTGTGCTGGGGGTCGATAGAGCCAGTTACTCTCCCCCTTCTAAATAAAGAGAATCACCATGGTAAAAGGTGCCTCTTTGACAAGTTAGCAGGGGACTAGCAAAAATCACCCTTCCTGCATGTAATCATCCATGCTACTTAAGCAGGACTGCAGATGCTGCATGCATGCTTCTTTTGCTTGCACGTGTGAAGTCTTATCATGTTAGCCATTATACCTTACAGCGGGCAAGAGAGAAGTGCAGACAAACAGGCTGAGCTTTGGAGTGCGAGGGACTACTCTGCCACCTGTCTTGCTGCTCTGAAGCCTAGAGATATGGCTGACATTCTACACAGAGTAACACAGGCAGTTCTCATCTGCCCACACTGCTGCAGGTGTCTAAAACAATGCCTGGGAAATTTAGGACCAACAAAAGGAAGTACTTTTTCACACAGCACATAGTTAATTTTGTGCCACAGGATGAGGTGATGGCTACTAGCTAGGATGGCTCTAAAAGGGGTTTAGACAAATTCATGGAGGACAATTCTATTAATGGCTATTAGTCTAGTGGCTATAAGCCACCTCCAGCTCAGAGGCAAGATGCTTTTAAATACCAGTTGCAGGGGAGCAACAGCAAGAGAGAGGGCATGCTCTCAACTCTTGCCTGTGGGCTTCTCAGGGGCATCTGGTGGGCCACTGTAGGAAATAGAATGCTGGACTAGATAGGCCTTGGGCCTGATCCAGCAGGGCTGTTCTTATGCCCATGGAGTTGCACAAGAGCACTCCTATGCAATTACATAAAATTGTACACACTGCCATGCACACTGAAAATAATTGCTGCTGCATCATGGAAGTGTGATTGCATGAAGTTATATATTAGCACCAGTGCTCTCTTGTACAACACCATGGACATTGTTTTAGACACCTGCAGCAGTGCGGCTGCTTAACGATCACCCATGCTACTCTGTGCGGAATGTCAGCCAGTGTCTGTAAGCCTTTCATGGGACTTGAACATATCATGGTCACATATGTAATTCTGTTCTTTCGTAATATGATAGACATCTAAATGTATGCTTTTATTAAGTGTGAACATGCCAAGAATATTGGGGAACAAGTGCCACACTGAATACACATGCTAAGGTCCTTTATCACCTGCTCCTGAACAAAGCTATTTACAGCCCATTGAATTTAAATGAGCTGCTCTAAGGTAAGTCCTTAATGGACTGTATGCTCTCCAACAAATTGACATCTTCATCAGCCCTGGTTCTGAAAAAGTTAATGCAAAGGTCTGGGGAATGATGAACTTGCCAAAGTTTATTTTTCCAAAATGCAGATGATGTCCCATGGCTCATCATATAATAATATACATTCATGCGCCCGGGAATTCCTAATTAATACTGTTACCATTGCTTGAGGTAGGCATAAGCATTTGTTCCCTGGAGATAATGTTGTTTTCTTTCTTGCAGACATGAGTTTCAGGGGACTCAAGTCCTTAGAGCTAACATCCAAATAAGAAAAACCTTCATGATAAATGAGACTCAAATCGGGCATGGAGAGCTGTAGAACTATATTTCAGTGAGAACAAATGGTTTAGTCAGTCTGTGTCTTTGTGTAGATTATTTTGATGCTCCTCTATGAAAATTAGCCAATTTAAAACAATCTATAGCCCTATTCAGACATTAAGGCTGTGGGTAGGGCTGCTCATTTGAAGCACCAGATCACGGGCTGCCGGCCCAAAGCTGCTGGCCAGGTAGCCTAGGCTTTTAACCTGAGCTTTTACCTGGGTAGAAGGAGTGAGCATGCCCTTCCTCCCCATGGATTCCCCAGTCATGTGTCTGCTCAAGCTGCAGGGAGAGCCTAGAGCACCTGGCTGAGTGGGAATCCCTCAATACCCTGCGCTCCTCATGCGGTGCATTTAATGATATCTGGAGCTGGGCTAAATTTTCCTGGCCTACAGGAAGCCCAAACTGCTAGGAGCAGTGTGGATCATGCTGGTGTGTGAACTGTGCAGCCCATGAAGAAAAAAACATCATCTGGGAAGGAAGGCAGGAATCTCCTGCCACCCCCACTCCAGCCCTCCCTGCCCAGCTAAAAAACTTATATAGCAAAAGAGTATGAGAAGATGTTTCCCTATCCCCAAAAGGCTCACAGTCTAAAAGGAAACACAAGGCAACAGCTGTTGGAGGGATGCTGTGCAGGGGTCTAATAGGGACAGTTGCTAAATATAAGAAATAACCACTTTGGAAGGTGCCTCTTTGCCCAGTTAAAAGGGATTTTAGTATATCTGATTGTGCCATTTACTGCTAATTTTGTGAGTCTATCATCAAAGCAATCGTATTATTCCAAATTTATTTTTATGATTTGTCTGAAAAAATTATGAGCCTAAGAGTTATTCAGGAGATACATAGCTACAAAGGCAATGATTATAACATAAATCAGTCCCTGCTACGAAAAAAGACACCACTGAGACATCAAGATTAAAAACGCAAACTATTACATATTTCAGTGAAAAACTTGTTATTCTTAGTGTATGCCCCAAGGATTTTGTAAAAGGGGAAATAGGATGCTATTTATTAAAACATGTTCCAACTAAAGAAGTAGCCTTCAGCCTTAAAAGTTGTCTGTTTTCTATCATTTAACTGAAGATAACAGAACAGACTCATAGGCATAGTAATTAAACAAGATATATGTATCTGGATCGACGATGTCTCACTTGGCTAGAAATATTTTTGGAAACTCAAGAAAGCAAGTTCGGCAGATAACATTAATAAATGTGTATGACTGCTATGGGTTATCATGAAAACAATCTAGGAAAAACAATGTGTTTTCTAATAATACAAAAGAAACTTCCCATACCCTGAGCATTTCCAAGCTTTGTTGATGAGTTGTTTTTCACAAGGCACTCCACTATAGGGATGTGCCCAGATGGCAGTTCGAGTACTGGTCCAAATACGGACTGGTATGTGGTCTGGCGAACCAGTTCGGTCCAATTTGGCTGAACTGCGAACTGGTCTAGCTGCTTGAGGTGGCGCTGGGGTGAGTGGGTGGTGAGTGGCACCAGTGCCTTTGGAAGGATAGGGCAGTATAGAAATGTAATAAATAAATAAATATAAAATAAATGTAGCCTTACCAGCGTGACTGCTGCTCCAGACAGCAGCCTTTGTGCGGTGGTGTGGTGGCACAGCTCCATCACTCACCTGGCCTTCGCGCATGTCCGGAGTCCAGGGGAGTGCAGCCACGCTGCCGCTGTGAGCAGGTTCCCGGGGGGAGTACCACCACAGCAGGAAGCTGGCTGGAGCAGCCATCATGCTGGTAAAGACCTATGTCTTTATTTATTTATTATTTATTTATCATATTTATTTATCATATTATTTATTTTTAAATAATAATATTTCTATACTGCCTGATATATACATCTCTAGGTGGTGTACAAAATTTAAATCTATATATGTAATTCTCCAGGGTGCGCCTTGGAATGTGTGCCGGTGCCCAGCTGATTGGATGGGCGGCGGAGGCACCAGATATGCTGAGGCGCACCCAGGAGAATTGGTCAGTGGCAGGCCTGGCCGTAGAGGCGAGGAGGCGTCGTCGTCGTCCCCGGCCATAGAAGCGAGGTGGTGGCAGATATATATATCACAGATTAAAAACCACAAAATGCAATAAAAACAATAGTATAAAACAGTTATTAAAACAAATTATTAAAATTAATTCTAATTAAAAGCCTGTGAGAACAGGTGAGTCTGGAGGATCTTCCTGAAAATAAACAGAGAAGTAGATGCTCTTATTTCAGCGGGGAGCTTATTCCAAAGCCCCAGGGCAACCACAGAGAAAGCCCAGTCCGGGGGCACCACCAGATGAGTCAGCAGCAACCGTAACTGGATCTCTCTAGAAGATCGTAACAGGTGGCAGGGTTCATGACAAAGAAGGCACTCTCTTAAAAACCCAGGGCCCAAGCCATTAAGGGATTTATAGGTGATAACCAACATTTTGTATTTAACTCGGAAACATATCAGCTGCCAGTGCAATTATTTAAAATCAGTGTTATGATGTGGTCCCTTCGTGTTGTTCTGGAGACCAGTCAGGCTGCTGCATTCTGTACCAATTGTAGTTTCTGGACTACGTACAAAGGCAGCCCTACGTAGAGCACATTATAGTAGTCAAGCCTGGAGGTTACCAGCATATGTACCAACATATGTACCACTGGAGGTAAGGTCATTTACCTCCAGAAATGGGTGTAGCTGATGTGTCAGCCAAAGTTCATAAAAAGCACTCCTGGCCACTGCCTCAACCTGAGAAACCAGGGAAAGCTTTGGGTTCAGGTGCACTCCCAAGTTACATACCTGATCTTTCAGGGGGAGTGAAAACCCATCCAGAGCAGGCAGATCTAAACCATCTCTTGGGTCCTGACCCCCGACAGTGAGTATCTCCGTCTTATTTGGATTCAACCTCAGTTTTTTATCCCTCATCCAGCCCATTACTGCCTCCAGGCAGGCATTAAGGGAAGATATGCCATTTCCTCATGTTGTTGACATGGAGAAATAGATCTGGGTGTCAGTGTGGTGTAGTGGTTAGAGTTTTGGACTAGGACCAGAGACACCCCATTTAGGGGTCTCAAAACCCCATGCAGCCATGAAACTCACTGGGTGACTCTGGACCAGTCACTTCTCTCTCAGCCTAACCTACCTCACAGGGTTGTTGTGAAGATAAACATAACCATGTACACTTAGGGCTCGGAGGAAGAGTGGGATAGAAATGCAAAAACAAACAAATAAAAATAAATTTTAAAAATGAGCTTATTGATATCATCCTGCGCCAAACCCTGATGATCTCTCCCAGTGGTTTCATGTAGATGTTAAAGAGCATTGGAGACAGTATGGAGCCTTGTGGAACTCCACACTTTAGCTCTCATTTTGCAGAACAGTGTCCAAATGACACCATCTGGAATCTACCAGAGAGGTAGGAACAGAACCACTGTAAAACAGTGCCATCCAATCCCAGCTCTCTCAGGAGGTCCAGAAGGATGCCATGGTCAATGGTATCAAAAACCACAGGGAGATCCAAAAGGATCAACAGAGTCACACGCCCTCTGTTGATAGCCAGTTGGGAGACCATCCATCAGGCCGACCAAGGCAATCTCAACCCCATAGCCCACACAAAAGCCCATTTGAAATGGGTCTAGATAATCTGCATCATCCCAAACTGCCTGGAGCTGAGAGGCCACCACTCGCTCAATCACCTTGACCGACCATGGAAGATTAGAAACCAGTCTTTCATTAGCTAACTCCGAGGGATCCAATGCAGGTTTCTTCAAAAGTGGTCTAATAATAGCCTCCTTAAGACAAGAGGCATTCTGCCCTCCCTCAGAGAAGCATTTATAATATTTACCAGACCCTCTCTGATAATATGATTACTAGATGAGATAAGCCAAGTTGGGCAAGGATCAAGAGAACAGGTTGTAGCGTGCACAGTCTGAAGCAGTTTTTTCACTTCCTCAGGTGTCACAAACTGAAAATGATTCAATCTAATTCCATAAGAGGAGTTGCTGGACACCTCCCCAGTAGACTCTGCATTAACTGTGGAATCCAGCTCGCCTCGAATATGAGAGATTTTATCCACAAAGAAGTCATTTAAAACTTCACAGTGAGTAACTGATGGTTCCAAATTTAAATTCAAGGGGGAGGGGGTACATAGTAGCCCTCTCGCAACCCTAGATAACTCAGCTGGACGTGAATTTGTGGAAGCAATGCGGCCAGAAAAGAACCGCTTCTTCGCTGCCTGTACTGCCAGAGCTTAGCTCTTCAAATGTGCTCTGTGTTGTGCCCGATCAGACTCGCGCCGTGTCTTCCTCCACTTGTTCTCTAGTCCTTGCCGCTTCAGCTCACGTAGTTCATCAGAATACCACAGGGCTATCTTTAAAGCAGGTCAGAGAGGATGCTTAGGAGTAATTGTGTCTACTGCTCTAATGAGTTCATTATTCCATGTTTGCACCAGAGTGTTGACAAAATCACTAGCAGAACCAGCCCTAAACCCTTCCAAGGCTTCTTGGAATCCTATTGGATCTGAGAAGGAGTCCACCTCCTCGGGTGGACCAATCTAATAGGTCCATCATCACCCCTGCAGAGGTGGGTTATGGGTATAAGTTCTGCCTTAACCAAATGGGCCAAATCCCTTTCAGGGAACCTGGTAAGGGAGAATGTATTCTTATAGACCACAGCTACCCCACCTCTCTGCCTACAACTTCTCACCTGCTTCACCATGGAATAATCCTCTGGGAGAAGCTGGGACCAATCTGGACCACTAGCCTCTCTCAACCAGGTATCTGTAATACATACCAAGTTGGCTCCTTCATCCAAAACCAGCTGCCTCAGATTTATTTTTTACTGACCTGGCATTACAGAGCAATTAGGTGAGGTTCTGTGGATGGTTGGCATGTAAAACAATATTTAAAAATCAACACAGATTAAAATACACGAATCAATAAAAACAGTAGCATAAAACAGTTATTAAAACAAATTATTAAAATTAATTCTAATTAAAAGCCAGTGAGAACAGGCCGGTGGCAACCATAACTGGACCTCTTCTGAAGATCGTAATAGCTGGCAGGGTTCATGACAAAGGAGGTGCTCTCTTAAATATCCTGGACCCTATAAGGGCCATATCTTTGTAGATTCCCCACCACTACTTTTAAAGGTGCAGCACACCTCCCCCTGCTGCCCACCCCGGGGTGCCACCTTGAACCACCAGACCAGTTCTCAGTTCAGCAAACCAAACCAGTTCACTGGACTGCGGACTTGTCTGAATTCAGACCAGTACTTGAACTGCCGTCTGTGCATACCCGTACTCCACCAGCAAGTGTAGAATCAAGTAGGAGATAATAAAAAGTGAAAATCAAGCTGTTTTAAAGCCAGTTGTAGTGTTGCCACTGCCATTCAAAGAAACCAGAATTTCAGTCTTAGAAATGACAATTATGATGCAGAATTTCTTCGTAATAGTGGCCCACACACCCCACAATGCAACATGCACATTACGAGCACAAGTTACACAACGGAGCCCTTGAGCAATTTCAAGAATTGCACAAACTGCATTTATGCAAGAGTAATCCCTTTTGAAATAATGAGATCACACTTGTGTGAATGTGGCTTGTGCAATTCTTGCAGTTACACAACTGTGTGCTTACAATGTCACAATGTGCACATCGCACACCACATCGTGGTATGTGTGCCTATGGCTGGGGAAAAAAATTCCTGGTGGTGTTTGAGCTCAGAGTACATAGCTCCTGACCACCAAACCATGTGACTAAGGCTTCCTCTGATCCCATTTCCATACTTGCATTTCATCTGCACCTCGCTCTTCTGTAAAATGGGGAGCTTGGGAGAGATGGTCACTGGGTTCTTACATTGCCCTAGTCTAGTGGCATGGGAACTGGTGCAGTGCTGATCCTTCCTGTACTGCCCAGGTAAAGTGGGAAACTCTGGGAGAACCCATGTTGTGCTTCTTCCTCACACCACCTAGGAACTGGTCTAATGCTCCTAGAATCCGCTAGGAAATGGTCCTATCCAACCCCAGCACAGTACCTCCAGTGACTATTGCTGGTGTTATGTTTCTTTTTAGATTGTGAGCCCTTTGGGGACAGGGATCCATCTTATTTATTTGTTTGTTTGTTTGTTATTTCTCTATGTAAGCTGCTTTGGTAACGTTGGTTGGTGGTGTAATGCTGATGTGGGGAGGAGCTGCAGTGTGGGCTGCCTCACATGGAATGGGGCTTTTCACCTTAATCTCATTACTCTTGGAATGATTGAGGGTGGAAAAGCCACAGACCAAAATGAAACAAGATTCCATCTGCAATAATTAAAAAAAAAATCACTTCCACCCCTTTTTGATCATTTTATTTTCTTCCAGCTTTGCTGGCATGTTTCACTGGTGCCATCACTTCAGCTTTTCTTTTGGTATTGGGTAAGCTTCTATTCAGAGCATCTCTACTTCACAACTTTTCTCAGTGTGAAGAACCTCAGAGAGCAGCTTTGGCTGTTCAACAGAGAGGCTGATACAAAAAGTATGAATGACTTACATGTTTGGGTTTTCTTTTTTGCTTCTTGTATGCAGGGGCAGCCTAAGGTATTGTGGTTCCTGAGGCAAAGCATCAAATGCTGTCTTGTCCTATGCCCATGGTGGGGGGCGAGTCCTCTTTCAGAACTGATGCTTGCAAGCGTTGAAAGTGATGTAAGGAACAAGGAGGAAGGAAGGTTGCCAGCAGCCTGCTCTTCTCTCCTTATACTTTGTGCAAGCTTTACAAGGCATCAGAAGTGCTCTTACCCCTGGACTTTGGGGCCAAAGTCCAGGGCCTCTACATCCCCTGAGGGCCCCCAAATCATCTTTAGCCTGTCCTGTGTGGTGTGGTTTGTGCCCTCAAGAACCTGCGTTAAAAATGATGCTTAGCTTGCTGTGCGAGTGGGGCGCTCCAAAGGTCTTTAGGTACAGGCTCCAAAATTACCTAAGTGCACCTCTGCAAGGCCTGTGTGGAGAAACACTCCTTGCAAAGCTTTCAAAGGTCACATTTGTCCCAAAAAGCTCCTCTGATGATAGCAACAGAAGCCATCTTGCTATTGTGCTGGTGCCCCTGTGATCTGCAGCCTGAGGCAACTGCATCACCTTGCCTCATGAAAGGACTGTCCCTGCTTGTATAACTTGTGGAGTGAGAACTTGAGTGTTTCCACTATGATAAGATGTGTGAGCTTTACAAAATCTGAAATGTCGTTTTGCCCTGGAGGATATGTGCAGGTGTGAACTTCATATCGTACAGAAAAAAACATGAGTCACTCTTAGTATCAGAAATTGCCCACAGTGTGCTTGAACTCATAACTGTGTGCCACAGTCCCAAGAGCACTGATCCATTAAAGCTTCAGACTGTGTTGGCTGCTATTTAGTCCTTCCACTACAAAGCTGAGATAGGGTGGGTGGATTCGACAACTTCCTTTAAAAAATAAAGGTGTTTGTCCGCACTGGGATTTCCAAAACATGGTGTGTGCAGCAGATTGGGAGGCTTTATAGTGGGAAGGCAAACGTAGTGATCAAGCTTACAGCCCCCATCTTCATGCTGTCCTGTAATGAAGAATATAGGGGCCGTAAGCCCTGCCCTCTCTAAGTGTGGTCAAATCCTTCACCAGGAAGTTTTTCACACCTGGCTTTTATCTTGCATCTCCTCTGGGATGGAGTTGTGTGTTCACATATTGGGCATATTTACCCCGAATTCTCCGCGAGCTATCAGGGAGCACTTCACACACAATTTGGGTTTTTTATTGTGTGCACAAAGTATAAGGAGAGAAAAGTGTAGCCACTTTTTAATTGGTTTGGGGGGGCAACTTCAAACTTGGAGTAAAGCCTCTCAGTAAGGATGTGCACAAACCGGTTTGGAGGTTCTTTTCTGTACCTCCGGACTGGTCTGACATTTGAGCCAGTACGGCAGCAGGGGGTTACCTTTAAGGGACTGGAAGGGTGCTCTTACCTCACCCCCCGCAGTCCCCCGCCGGCATTGTCTCCAAAACTGCTGGTGTGGGGCATCAGAGTACCTCCTTGCTGCCCTGGTCAGGGTCAAATCGGAAGTGCCCAACATGTACGCCCCGCGCCAGCGCTGGGGTGGGTGGGTAAGAGCATTCTCTCAGTCCCTTAATGGTAATCCCCTCCCACCACCAAACTGGCATAGCGCTGGTTTGTGCACATCCCTATCTCTCAGTAAACCTGTGGCTTGCTGTCAGAGAAAGCTCCAGGAAATGTGATTGGAGCTTTCCACATAATTATCTCATGAGGGAGTAGTCTTCCAAGGAATTAGTAGGGATAGGGCCTGACCAGTGTCCCCTGTAACAGGGATTCCCAGATGTTGTTGACTATAACTCCTGTCATCCCCAGCCAAAGGCCATTGTCGCTGGGGATGATGGAAGTTATAGTCAACATCTGGGAATCTCTGTTGCAGAAAACTCTCTGGGCCTGACCACACCCCACACCATCAGTATGTTTACTTTTATCAGGCTTTTTTCCTGCATGTCATCATTTCTAACACTAATAATCAAACTTACCCTTTACTGATATTAGTGGAGCCAACTTTTCCAAAAATGCCTTTTTGTGGCACTCAGTAAATTCCTTTTGTGAGAAACTAATATCGAGGTGTTCATTTCTTTCATTGAATGCCATAACTGTTATTCACAGATGATAATGACAGTATAATGTCAAAACATTTCCCTTCAATGTGTACATGCAAACGCTAGAGCTGGTAGTCAGTCAGGATTCTGAGGTTGTAACAAACTTGCTTATTTTGATGTGGGGAAAATGATTATTGGTTGTATATTCTACACTGTTATAGTGTATTCATTTGAACCAGGTTGTCACAGGCTGACCAGCTGAGGGAAAGTATAAAAACTGAGACTTCTATCATTCTGAATTTTGGCACTCTAAGAATAGCAGTTGGGAAATGAAGTCCCTGAAGCTGTCAAGTGATCCCATAAAGCAAAGATTCAAAATATTACTTGCTGTTACAGAGAATAATATTTCTGGGTCTTTCTTCTGTGCCCTAGTTAAGTTTAAGAAGAGGAGGACACATAACAGTAGGGGGAGGGGGTTATTTGACTTAGATTCCAAAAGTTTGAGATAATATTTGGAGACCTTTCTCCAAGGCCCAGAAATCTATTTAAAATAGGTCAGTACCCAGGGCCAAAAAGGGGTTTTCATTAGTCTCCAAGATTTGCACTAACTGATGGCTTCCTGGTTAAAATAAAAATAAAAATATCTACACAAGAACAACTTCTACCATTCCAAATGGGTACTTAATATGCAACATTTAGCACTTTTCTTTTTTTCAATCATTTGCAGCTGCCTCAGTTTCTCCTACAAAGCACAAATATCTATGCAAAATATTCTATACCTTTTATTCTGTGATCTCTCAGTATTCTAAAACCATTGTGTATTAAACTGTATGTCATACTACCATTGGATATATCCCTCCATTTCTGATGTCATACAGTGCTCAAGACTGATTTCGATGTAAAAGTCAAGTGACTGTGCTCAGGTATGTTCACACAGGAGTTTCTACAGTCTACTATTTGAGTTAAAATGGGAAGTTCATATGGTTGACTCTTCCAAATATTATTCAAATTCTTTGGAAAAGTCAGATTATGTAAGTTTCTTATTTTATTTGATTTCCTTTAAAGTCTTCTGGTTTATCAGAAGAGGGGGAGGCCTGATAGATTCCGCATTGTATAACAACAACAACAACAACAACAAACAAAATGATTTTAGAAAATTGCAAGAGAAGAAAAACAAATCTAAGTGTTGCATGGATTGACTACAAGAAAGCCTCCAACTCATTGCCTCACACATGGATACTAAAATGTTTAGAAACAACTGGTGTCAGCAAAAACATTCAGATATTTATTTAAAAAGCAATGTGCATGTGGAATACACAGTTAACAATCAATGGCGAGACACTTGGACAGGTTAGCATTAAAATTAGGCATTTTTCAAGGGGACTCACTATTCCCTCTGTTGTATGTAATCGCCATGACCCCACTTTCACAAATACTAAACAAAACAGGCCTCGGATACCAAACATCTAAAACATCAAGTAAAATAAACCATCTGCTGTACATGGACAATCTGAAGTTGTATGGAAAGTCCCAGTCAGAAATCGAATCTCTGCTAAACACTGTCTGTATATTCAGTAGCGATATAGCAGTGGAGTTTGGACTAGACAAGTGTGCTGCATTAATAATGAAAAGAGGAAAAATAAGAAAAACAGAAGGAATAGAACTGCCCAATGGAAGCAAGATCAAGAACCTGGAAGAGAAAGAACTTTACAAATACTTGGGCATTCTCCAGGCTGATAACATCGCACACACTGAAGTTAAAAGAAAAATGGAAAGTGAATACATCAGGAGAGTTAGAAAAATCCTCAAGTCCAAACTCAATGGCGGGAACACCATACAAGCCATAAACACCTGGGCTATACCTGTTATCAGATACACTGCAGGAATAATAGACTGGACCCAGGCAGAGCTAGAGACGCTGGATCGTAAGCCCAGGAAAATCATGACCATCAATCATGCTCTGCACCTCCGCAGTGATGTAGATAGGCTATACCTCCCTCGCAGCTCAGGTGGAAGAGGAATGCTGCAAGTCCATCAAACAGTAGAGGAGGAGAAAAGAGGCCTTGAAGAATATATCAAGGACAGCGAAGAAGATGCACTTAAAATGGTCAATAACGAGAAACTATTCAACACCAATGAAAGAAAGCAGGCCTACAAGAAAGAACAAGTCAAGAACCGAGCGGAAAAATGGAAAAATAAGCCACTGCATGGTCAATATTTGCACAATATAAGTGGAAAATCAAACATCACCAAGACTTGGCAATTGCTTAAGAATGGCAACTTGAAGAAAGAAACAGAAGGTTTTAATATTGCCTGCACAAGAACAAGCACTAAGAACAAATGCAATAAGAGCAAAAGTAGAAAAATCAACAACAAACAGCAAGTGCCACCTTTGTAAAGAAGCAGATGAAACAGTGGACCACCTAATCAGCTGTTGTAAAAAGATTGCACAGACTGACTACAAACAAAGGCATGACAAAGTAGCAGGGATGATACACTGGAACATCTGCAAAAAATATAAGCTACCTGTAGCCTTTTTAGGGATGGCTTTTTAGGGATGGAGGCTAGAGATCTGAGTCAGATAGTAGTGACAAGAGATGATGTACTAAACTGTCTGGATAAACTGAAAGCTAACAAATCACCAAGGCCGGATGGCATCCATCCAAGAGTCCTCAAAGAACTCAAACATGAAATTGCTGACCTACTTGCTAAAATTTTCAACTTATCCCTGAAATCAGGCTCTGTACCAGAGGACGGGAGAGTAGCAAATGTAACATCGATTTTCAAAAAGGGACCCAGGGGCGATCCAGGAAATTACAGGCCAGTTAGCCTAATGTCCGTTCCAGGCAAATTGATGGAAAGCATCCTCAAGGATAAAATTGTAAAGCAAATAGAAGAACAGGCCCTGCTGGGAGTGAGCCAGCATGGCTTCCGCAAAGGTAAATCTTGCCTCACCAACCTTTTGGACTTCTTTGAGGGTGTCAACGAGTGTGTGGATCAAGGTGATCCAATTGACATAGTATACCTGGACTTCCAAAAAGCTTTTGACAAAGTTCCTCATCAAAGACTCCTGAGGAAACTTAGCAGTCATGGGTTAAGGGGACAGGTACATGTGTGGATTGCCAACTGGCTGAAAGACAGGAAACAGAGGGTAGGTATAAATCTAGAGTTTTCACAATGGAGGGAAGTAAGAAGTGGGGTCCCCCAGGGATCTGTACTGGGACCAGTGCTTTTTAATTTAGTCATAAATGATCTAGAAGGGTAAGTAGTGAGGTGGCCAGATTCGCAGATGATACCAAACTCTTCCGGGTAGCGAAATCCAAAACGGATTGTGAGGAGCACCAAAAGGATCTCTCCAAACTGGGGGAGTGGGAGACAAAATGGCAAATGCAGTTCAATGTTGGCAAGTGTAAAGTGATGCAAATTGGGACAAAAAAGCCCAACTTCAAGTATACACTGATGGGATCTGAGCTGTCGGTGACTGACCAGGAGAGGGATCTTGGGGTCGTGGTGGACAGCTCGTTGAAAGTATCGACTCAATGTGCGGCAGCTGTGAAAAAGGCCAATTCAATGCTAGGGATCATTAGAAAGGGGATTCAAAATAAAATGGCTAATATTACAATGCCCTTATACAAAACTATGGTGCGACCACACTTGGAGTACTGCATACAATTCTGGTCACCACATCTTAAAAAGGACATTGTAGAACTGGAAAAGGTGCAGAAGAGGGCAACCAAGATGATCAGGGGCCTTGAGCACCTTTCTTATGAGGCAAGACTACAATACCTGGGGCTTTTTAGCTTAGAAAAAAGACGACTGCGGGGAGACCTGATAGAGATCTATAAAATCATGCATGGTTTGGAGAATTTGGAGAGAGAGAAATTCTTTCCCCTCTCACACAACACTAGAACCAGGGATCACTCCATGAAATTGATTGCCAGGAGGTGTAGGACCAACTAACGGAAGTACTTTTTCACACAACGCGTGATCCACTTGTGGAACTCGCTGCCACAGGACGTAGTGACAGCCAACAACCTGGATGGCTTTAAGAGGGGTTTGGATAACTTCATGGAGAAGAGGTCCATCAATGGCTACTAGTCGAAGGGCTGTGGGCGACCTCCAGTCTCAAAAGGCAGGATGGCTCTGAGAACCAGTTGCAGGGGAGTAATGGCAGGAGAGAGGGCACGCCCTCAACTCCTGCCTGTGGCTTCCAGCAGCATCTGGTGGGCCACTGCGAGAAACAGGATGCTGGACCAGATGGGCTTTGGGCCTGATCCAGCAGGGCTGTTCTTATGTATCCAAAAATTGGTGGGACCATAAAATTGAAATAGTTGTAGAAAATGAAGATGCCAAAATATTATGGGACTTCCAACTACAAAACAGACAAACATCTGCCACACAATACACCAGATATAACTGTAGTCAAGAAGAAAGAAAAACAAGTTAAAATAATCGACATAGCAATACCGGGGGATAGCAGAACAGAAGAAAAAGAAATAGAAAGAATAACAAAATACAAAGATCTACAAATCGAAATTGAAAGGCTGTGGCAGAAGAAGACCAAAATAATCCCAGTGGTAATTGGTGCCCTAGGTGTAATTCCAAAACAACTTGAAGAGCAGCTCAACACCATAGGGGCCACAGAAATCACCATCAGCCAATTACAAAAAGCAACTTTACTGGAAACAGCCTATATTCTGCAACAATATCTATAATAACAGCAACAACATTGATAATAAAATTCAGCCATCCCAGGTCCTTGGGAAGGACTCGATGTCTGGATAAAACAAACCAGTCAATATCACCTGTCTGACTGTGTAAACAACAACAATAATTATTATTATATTTTATATCCCACTCTTCCTCGAAGAATCCCAGAACGGTGTACTACATACTTAAGTTTCTCCTCACAACAACCCTGTGATGTAGGTTAGGCTGAGAGAGAAGAGACTGGCCCAAAGTCACCCAGCAAATATCATGGCTGAATGGAGATTTGAACTTGGGTTTCCCCAGTTCTAGTCCAGCACTCTAACCACTACACCACGCTGGCTTCTTAATAATCTGAAATAGCTGTACTTTATACTTCCTTTTCCAGAATTGCGTAGCCAATGGCTTTTCAGTGAAAGTAAGCCCCACTGAGCCTTTTTCAGTTTTTTTTAAAAATGGCATTCAGTATCCTTAAGCAAATTCATTGTGAAGTCTAAACTACCACTATACCTTCCACTGCCAAATGATTCACTCTTTTTGGAAACAGGATACTGTGCAGGGTTAAGACCCAATTGGCCTCTCTCAGTGATAGATAGTGAAAAAGTAGAAGGCCCATTTTCTTTGGTGTCTCATACTTTGGGGCTTGTACTTGATATTGCTTTTGCTTTTTACCTGTATTCTGAATTAGTGAAAACCTTTCCAGTGTCAGCTTATTATTTCAGATCCTTACCAAACACTTATGCATATTATTGAGATTTCCCCTCTCACTGATCTGATTATAATGTCAATTGAATAAAGAACTCTTATCTAAATGTTGACCCTCGCATTCATAGTTCAGTTATGCTTCCATCGCAGGAATATCATTTAATTGTGTGTGCTTGTGTAAGTGGTACTGTTTATTAGTCTCAGGATCAGTTCCTCTTTTGTCAGGGACCTCTGTAGTAATTACCTCATCTGTTCCTAATATTTCTCCTTGAACATAAATCATATCAAATTCTCTGAGTAAGGGCCTGTTTTGAAAGATGGCCATCTATCTTAAGTCATGTTTGAAAAACAAACATTTTTACTCACATAATTTAAACAGTTCTGATTTTAAGTGTAGTTCTGAGTGTGCTGATGAAGGACAGCTATAGCAGGCAATGTTAGGACGGAAGAGTCTCAATCATTTATCCATCACCTGCAGGAAGAGGACGGGGAGAGTAGTAGGACTGGTGACTCCCTGCTATGCCGATTGCTGTGCACTGTCTGGATCTGTTGACTCCTGAAGTTTGCTATCTCCTTGGTGTGCAGATGCAGGATGTATGTGATGGACAGGTTTCTAAGCCTCAACAAGCCCACTTATTATGATTCCTTTTTACTCAGCCATGTGGAAATTAATAACACTGCCAGGCTGAGCTATGTAAGGTGAAAGACCTTAGGGCTCAGGTGGTTTGCTCATTAATTCTTCTGTGAAAGGAAGAGGACTACCATGAGAGAGAACACCACTTCAGGTTAATGACTGATAATGTAGACAGTATTGACTGCGGGGGGAAACTTTGTTTCTGGGACAACAACCTACGATTCCTTAATGAAAGACTACAGGTAGGTGATGGACTCCACCTCACGAGGACTGGGGAAAATGTATTTGGCAGAAGCCTGATTAACTTGATCAAGAAGGCTTTAAATTAAACCCTTTTGGGGACATACAAATCTGAAGGTAAGCACTAAGGTAAATACTAAAGCTAGAGACTTGGGTGCTACAGGAAAAACTGGGGAAATTCTTGGGTTACCTAACAAATCCCACAATAAATAGGATAGACACTGGAGCATAATGGTTTGCAATGTCTGCTTGAGACAATAAGGTGGTTCCCACGATCAGTGGGAGCTGCCTGGAGCCCGATCTCCCCACAGATGACCCAGTAGTCTGCTCCGGGAAGCCGAACTGGCTGCCCACATGACTGCTGGCTCTGTTACAGAGCCGGTGCGCAGGGCAATAAGAGCAAAAGTGTAGTCAGCAATGCGCAGGGCATGCTGGAGAGACCCCCAAGCTGGGAGGTGGCTTTTCACCTCTCCTTCAGGGGTCTCCTCATGAGTTGCTGTGGTGCAGAGCCACGCCGCAGCAACTCATGATCAGAAAAACTGGGTTTGCGGAGCACTCGCTCTGCAAACCCGGTGTTAGCACCAGGCTACTTAAGCGGGTGACCCGCTTAGGAACCACCGGGCTTGCAGCCGAGCCCGGTGGTTCTCACGATGGGAGAAAATTGGGCTAGCCTCCGCTAGCCCAATTTTCTCCCATCGTGTGAATAGCCTCTGTTTCAAAAAGAGGATTCAAACTGAATTGAGAAAGGGTCATCAACAGAACAATTGTCCTCATCCTCAGTTTGAACTTAATACTCCTTTGCTTGTTCTCTAGCGATAGACCTTTGCAGGTAGTTTTAAAAAAGAAGTGGCCTCAACTTTTGCCCAAAAGGAAAACATTCTTGCTCTCCCATTGTCTTAATTCCTAGTTGTTGTTTGCAGGGGTGGGGGCAGGGAGTTGGTCATCTCGTCAGAATGAAATTAATTCATCAAGTGTGTAATGTCTTTATATAAATAGGCAGTGGAAACCCTAGAGCAAATTTGAAAATATATATCAACTTAAAATATCTTAAAATTGCTTATTCTTAAACACTGTGTTTAACATTCAAATGCATAGATGCACAACTAAGAAGTGACCTTTAAAGAGTACACTCTAATAAGGTGGCTATTTGGGGAATATACTTTATAAAAATTACCCAGAATTCTAAAGATGTGAGCAGATGCATTCTTCTACAACCACCAAACTGCCAGGATGCCCTTTGGAGTCCATTGATAGACCACTGTATACAGAAAACTGCTAATCAAAGTACTTGTGGATGGCTGGTGGTGGTAGAAAGAAAAGCCAGGCAATCACCTATGAGGAATCACAAGGAAAACACAATTCAAATTCCTGAATTCTTCTTCCCCCAGCTCCATCACAGCCACCGCCAGGCAAGTGATGCAGCAGCTAGAATGTCGGCTTTGGATGTAAAGAATTATTTTGGGATCACATGGGCAGCTCACTAGCCCTGCTCAGTCATTATAAAATCTGGTGATACTGTAGTTGTGTATAGCATCCGTGTGTCCATAAATAAGCCCCACCCCTGTGCAGACATGATCTGAAATCCCTCCCCAGTACTCTCTATGGTTACAGGATTATCTGCACTCCAGCATTCCACGTCAGCTGCTTGATACAAGCTTTGTTCAGAAACTAAAGTTACATCTGCATCAGTGCTGCACCACAGTGATATAGTGGGATTAAGCATGCTAATTTAGTATACCTCTTTGAAGAATGAAACAAGCCAGAAAACAATCTTCTACTTTCAGGAGAGTTTTTTGGATGTGTTTGATTCAATGTGCCTCATTCCTTCAAGCCATGTGGGAAGTGTGTCAATTCCTGTGTCGATGCGTGCTATTCCATACAACAGAGCAGGGATTGGGAAAGTCTGTGGGTGACTGTCAGAGCTTGAACTAAGAACATCATGACTTGAGGGTGGAGCTTCAGCTAGTTTGTTACCATGCACTGTATGAACACAAGCCTCAGAACTTCAAGTGGAAGGGAAAGGAATTATATAACAGTGGCCCCTGCAATGACAAGCAATGATATATCCAGGTCTGCTATGGATACCAGGAACCCTGCCTCTACCCTGTCTTGGCCAGTGGCTGTCATGTTACATTGGAAACCATGTAAGTTGCACTCCTGAAGTGCATGTGTGCTGGTTTAAGTTGTTGGGCAAGAGTACTGTTGCACAAGACTGCTATTTCCTTGGATATTTGCAGCAGTGCAGGCTAATCAGAAACACCCTTGTAAGCCTGCGTAACATGTCAGCATATTTCACCTCATGTCACAGCTTCCCTAACTCACTCTCCCATAGCGATGTGCAAACCAGTTCAAATTCAAACCAGCTCGGTTTGATGGTTCGAATTCGAACCGAACCAGTCATCAGGTTCGAGTTGCAGGTTTGAATTCCAACCAAACTGGGGAGTGGTTCATTTTGAACCAGTTTGAACTGGCTCGGACCTCCAAAAGCAGGTGGGGTGGTAGCTGGCACCCATGGGTACCTAGCACCCAAACCCCAAAGCAATCGGACACTCATACGATTTTTAAATGAATTTTTGAAATTTTTTATTTTTTTCTCAGAGGGTATAATGGGACTTGAACCAGCCCATTATTCCCTATTATGGAGCACCCATGGGTGCCAACAACCACTCAAACCCCGAAGCGATCGAACACTCCTATGATTTTTTAATGAATATTTGAAATATTTTTAACTATTTTTCTCATAGGGTATAATGGGACCCAAACCAGCCCATTATCCCCTATTGTGGAGCACCTAGGGGCACAAAAGTGGGGTGGGTGGTATGAACCCAGGGTTTCCTACCACCCACAAAACCCCAAGGCAATTGGACACTCCTCCAATTATTGGTGAATTTTTAAAGTATTTTTGAATTCCTCATAGGGAATAATGAGGATTGCAGCAAATGTATAGCTTCATGTTGGGGGGGAAAGGGGTGGCCTAGAGCAGAGTGTGGTGGGTGGTAGTTCCAAAGGAGGGCAAGGAAGCTATCAGAATTATTTGAAAGGAATTGGGCAAAGGGCTGATTTTTAAGTGATTTTTGAAGTTTACGAGTTTTTAAGGTTTTTCTCCATAAAGAAGCATGGAGATGTCAGCAGCCCCATAACTGCACTTGGCAGGTGCTGGGGTGTCCCAGAGCGAGTGGTGGTGTAGTGCACAGAGGGTGCCAACCACCCCCATGGGTCGCTAACTCATGGGGTACTGGGTTTGGTTGTTTCTGAGGTGTTCTGAGTGTAGATTCTTTGGTAGCAAATGAGAGTGGATTCATGTTTTGTCACTGAAAATCTCATATCATATCTAGGTGCTCCATAATAGGGGATAATGGGCTGGTTAGGGTCCCATTATACCCTATGAGAAAAAAATAAAAATAAATTTCAAAAATTCATTAAAAATCGTATGAGTGTCCGATTGCTTTGGGGTTTGGGTGGTAGGTACCCATGGGTACCAGCTACTACCCCACCCACTTTTGGAGGTTTGAACCAGTTAGAACCAGTTTAAATTCAAACTGAACCAAGAGGAGTTAGACCAAAACCAAAATCGAACCTCTCCCTCCTGGTTCAAACCTGGTTTGAATTCGAACCGAACCAGGCAAACCAGTTTTGTGCACCTCCCTACTCTCCCAGCTCCATCCAGTAACTTCAGGGACTCTGAGGAGAACATATTCTCCAGATCTAAGTTTAGCTATGCTCCTCTCATCTCTGGCCTAGCCCTGTTGCACAAATCCTATTGTACTGGTAGTTTCTTTCTTGCTGTTTCATTTCAACTTCTGGTTTAACTTAGCACTATAGTACAATATCAACTATAGGGAAACCTGATCTTTGGACATGCTGCTATACTGCTTCTGGTGCAGCTCAAATTGTCACACAAAGATCAAATTAGCAATCACACAATTTACAATGCAAATTTTACACTTAAGGCCATTCAGTGGGCAACTGTTCAGAAAAACAGTGCAGGTGACATTGCAGGGGTTGTCTCGAAATTGGGAAACAATGCAGTGTTCATTGAAACTGCAGTCCTGCTGGTGGGGAGAGAGAGAGAGAGAGAGAGAGAGAGAGAGAGAGAGAGAGAGAGAGAGATGTGTTTTGCCTATGGGGAAAACTGGTGAGAAGATTAGGTAAGAGGACTTGGACTTGTATTGCTGGGTTTGAGTTCCGTTGGTATGAGTTTACTGTAACATTTAATATTTTGATTGCTATATTTTTTGAAACGTTTGCTATATTTCTTAACTATCTTAGGATATAGCAGAATAGAAATCCATATAAAAATAAAATTTAAAAACAGGATTTCATTGACAGAGCTAAAAAATATAGCTTACCTAGGAAGGTACAATGTGCACAGTATCATAAAGGTATGTGCTGATTTGTTCTGATAACTCCTGCAGTTTTCTAAATCCCTTCTCACCACTTTGAAGGACAAGCCAATATTGACCATAAATAAGACAAAATAAAACTCTAATTGTATAACTGCAGAACCTTAAATAAAACAGAGAAGGGTACCAGTTATGTCTATAACTGGTTATAGACCAGTTATAGAATTAAGCCTATAGGTAATTCACTTTAAAATGTCCAGACTCCCTTGAGGACATCTTGTTTATTACCTATTTTATACATATGCAATTCTCCCACCATCTATTATGAGCTGTTCACTGTGGTTCTATTCTTTTTCTTATCAAACCTGGCAAAAAGACCCTTGAATTACAGATGAAATTTTTCAGCTATAGATGCAGCATTTTCAGATTATTTTAAATGTGATTAAATACATGAACAACAAAATATGTATGTATTGCTTAATGCCAGATTAAGCTTGTGACCAGCAATGTGTGTCAATCCTGAGACCACTTGGGATAGGCCCATAGTTGTCAAGGCTGCTACGAACTGCGGCACCCTGGACAAATTGGTCCCAAAGTGAACATTGAAGTCCCCCACCACCACAAGCCTAGGAGACTCCAATGCCAAGCCTGAGACCATGTTTGTCAGCTCAGTTAGGGGCTTGGTTGAGCAGCAGGGTGATTGGTACACCAACAAAAGTCCCAGTTTATCCCTGGTCACAAAACTTAAGTACAGACATTCAATATGGTCACTTCAACAGGGATCCCGGTAAAGGATATGTTATTCTTATAGACCACAACCCCCCTGTCTCCCCTGCTCCTCAACAGAGTATCCTCTGGAGGGAGAAGCTGGGACAGACTGGGCCACTAGCCTTCCCCAGCCATGGCTCAGTGATATATACTAGGTCAGCCTCTTCATCCATAATCAGATCATGGATGATTTCTGATTCTGGACTGGACTGGCATTACAGAGGAGCAAGGTGAGACCCTGTGGGTAGTTGGCATGGCTCTCTAAGGTCAAGGAGCTGGCAGGACATTCAGATGCTATTCAGTTTCTGAGGCGCTGTAACGGCCTGTGACTTGCCAACATTACTTCTTCTATCCCACCACCAGAATAGCCACCCCATAATCAATAGACGTGCCCCATCTCCCCAAATCCAAATAAACCTAGACATATATAGGTCCCAATGATTCTTGGGACTTGAGGTCAAGGTGGGCAGGGGTGTAACTATAATAGGGCAAGGGGAGACAGTTGTCTGGGGACCGACTGCCTTGGCCCCCCCCCAAGCAAGTCACATGACTGACTCCCCCAGCCATGCATCCGCCCAGGCTTCCTTCAGTTGTATTCATCCTCTGAAACTGACGTGAGTATTAAGACCTGGAGCTACCAGAACAGCATGTCTTTCTCTAGTACCATTAAATGACTTGCATCGTCCACAATTTACAAAACCTTAAAAATAATAATTTAGGATGCTGTTCTATTGTGGCACATAGGTTATATATATCTAAATTTTGCCATTATTCAGCCTCATTTAAGATTTATTTACTTCATGAGCTGAGCTTCAGTGAGGGGCGGTCCCATTTTAAAATCTTGTCTCTGGGCCCACTCCAAACTTGCTACGCCCCTGGAGGTGGGCTTCTGAAGGACCACAGTATGTTACCTCTGGCTGCACTGAGGGCAATTGAAGGAGGAAAGAGAAAACCCTTCTAACTCCCCGCATACTACCACTGCTGCTTTTCCCTCCTCAGGTCTGCTGAAAGTGATGGCCGGATGGGGGGAACCTTTCCGTATCATGCCATATGCGTTGCCTGTCAGGGCCAGACCAATAAGTTAAGGATAGGAGGGAGAATATGTTGTGGAAGACTATCACTTTGGACTGTCAGGATTGAGGGAGTCATTTGCCAAGCCTTGCATTGGCTCAGAAAATAACCTAAGTTTGTCATTCAAATATATGTGGAGTGGGGGAGATTTGAATCACTTCTGAGTTAATACAAGGCAAGAAAGTAAGATTACCCACAGGGTGTACAGAAAGTGTGATTACCCTCTACACCAGGGTGTACTGCCACTTTTTTTTTTTTAACCAGCAGTAGAAACAGGAATTCAAGTTGTGATTATTTTCAGGTTTCACTGACCTGAAATGTCATTATTATTCTATGACAGAGAAATAGTGCAGAAAATAAATACGTATTTAGAAAATTATTTTGTTTCATATCCCCATTTATGTAAGTGGGAAAATATTAAGTGGTTTATCACCACCTCATCATATAGAAATTAACACAAATGACAGAGCAACAACATACAAACCTAAACAATAAAATCTTGGAGGAAATAGAAAACTACAGAAGAGGGGTGTGAAATTTCATCCAAATTGGGGCAATCCACAGATCTGACCTCAAATCGAATCACCCTCAAAATAGAGGGCCCGATTTGGGGTTGACGTGAATCCCCCCCAAATTTGTCCCAAATCTATTTGAATGCCACTTTGAGGCCTGTTTTGCTGGAAAAACAGGCCTCAATATGGGACTTTTTTCTAAGGAGAGCTGGTCTTTTTTTTTTTCTGAGGAGGGCCGGCTGTAACAAATCACGCAAATCAATTCTAGCAGTAGAATCAGAATTGGTAGACCAGCTCTCCCCAGAAAAACAGGACACCTGGTATATGGATTGGGATTGGCAGGTAGACCAGCCCTCCGCTCCAGACTTCGGACGTCTGCCTGCCTGGGAGGACTGGTCTACCTGGGTTTACAAGAATGGTTGATATGCCAATGTAAAAACCTTTTTGACAGAGTTGAATGGTTGTTTATAATTTTAAAAACTCTTCAACAATTGAACTTAGGAAAAAACCTCATTGGAATACAGTAAGGCAATCTGTAGGCAACCTGCAGCTATATTATTAATTAGTAGGCAGAATAAAAAGAAAATGATTTTACAAAGAGAAATTAGACAAAACAATCCCTTTTCTTTCCTGTAATTTTCTTTCCTGTAAATTTTAGATGATTTAATCCCACTTGAGCATTTATTGTGGAATAACAGACGGCAGAATTTGGCCTCTATAATTTTTTCATTAAAGTGTTTTTATAGCAGCAAGTTTTGAGTTCCAAAATAATACTGGTACATTTTTATATGTAATAATAATTTTGTTGTATCTGGGTATACATTGGCTGCATACATTTGTATAATGTTGTATAATGTTAAAGAGTTTTAGCAGAAATATAGAAAGGTATCTGCCTGAGCTTGCATGATTGGTCTGGATGATCAGTGTCATTGAGAAGAGTCTCAGGTTGAACAGACACCACCCTCGCAAGTATCTTGCCTAAAAAGTGAAGATTTAATTTTCCCTCCTAGAGAAGAGTGGGGGAGCACCTCCAAATGAATATGATATTAACTACCCATCTCCAACCAGTCGGTTTAACTTGGTAAAATTCTATAAGCCACCTTGTCCACATTCTTGGGTTGAATTATGCTGGCCAGCCTGCTCAACTTTGGCTCTACAACTCCCACAATCCCCAGCCACAGTGGCCAATAGCCAGGTTGCTCTCTCTGCACCAAGCTTGCTCAATTTAGCTCCCTCCAGCTGTTTTTTAGACTACAGCTCCCATAATCCCCAGCCACAGTGGCCAATAGCCAGGTATTATGGGAGCTGTAGGCCAACATCTGCAGGAGAGTTGCAGCTGAGCAGCCCTGAATGGCTTAACTGTTAGGAAATCCAAAGTATGCACTTTTTTTGTAAATTTAGACCACACTGTAGACAATTGGGATTCTTGAGGAAGCAGATATAAGTCTTAAGTCATCCCATCCCTAGAATAGATGTATGTTTTCACATAGCTGAGATGTGGAATTAAGAATTGTTCAAATCAGTACTTATTAAGGTCACATTTACATCTTTGCTTCAAATAAGGTGTACTGCCTCCACAGAGTGACAAGGGACTATCTTGCAGTACCAGAGAATATGGTTTGACACAAGTCACTTTTCTCTAAAGCACAACTATTCAAACAAGTTAGGGGAAAAGATGACTTCAGATACTTAATTGTAAAATAACAAAAACAGAATACATTTCATATATTTTTCAGCTTAGGCAATTCATAACCATGGTTTATTTTTTACAAAACTACAGAGAGGTACAGCAGTATTTTATGCAAGAACAGCATCACTGGACAGTTGTCCAGAATCATCAGAAGGATGTATACTCAGAGACTAACCCTGTGCCTATAGCCTCCATCTTGTGGATGAGTGGTTCTCTGGGCCTAAGACCAGTTTGCTGAAGGCCCCCTGAAACCAGTCCTGATTATATGGAGTCTAAAAATCAGGACCTGAAGTAGAAGAAGTATCTACCTGTGGTCAGTGTGGAAACCCATGACTGATTTAACAACTCAAGTCTAAGAACTGCAGCACACTTATAAATGTTTAGGGTACTCTACCAATTCTTCATTAAAAAACATGGCATTGCACTAGTAACTCAGGCAGTTACTTTATATAAAATGTTTTAAGGTAAAAGTGTAAGCAATTACAGTTCAGATTTCCCACCTCTCACAAGTACTACCTTAATTCAGTAACAATTCTGCTCTCACTGTATACAGTATTTTAAAGAGAATTTTGAGACATAATTACAAGACAAAACCTTTGCTTTATTATTTCAGCAATAACACATTCCCCAGCTCTGTTTTGACAGACTACCTTACATAGACACAAAATTATGCATATGAGAAGATAATAATAGTGAATCGCCTGTGCAGATAAGGATTCATGGTGCATCTTCGTCTCTCATCTTCACTGAGCACAGTTAAAATCCTCATGCACGTGTCTTCGCTAGGTTCCAGAGCCAGGAAACGTTTGAACTTGCATTATATCGTTTTTCACCAACTAAGTGGCTTGCTCCCCCCTCTATAACAAACCCCAAACAAGACAATTATCAGGAAAGGTAAACCACATAGAAGGAGCGCCTGAAAGAGATCCCTGTCACAGACGTCTGGGGTGACAGACGTCAATCGACTCGAGCAGTTTTATTCAGTACGGTATTACTTTTTGAAGCGAATGCCGAAACAACCCGCAATTAGCTACTGTCCCCAGTTCCTAGGAAAGGGAACGGGTCGTTTTGGTGTTGCAAGTGACTCCCTGGGCTCGGCGGCCAGGTAGTCTTGGCTTCAGACGCGGCAGCAGAACTGCTCCTTCCGCGCAGAATTCATCGGGCTCGGAGCAGAGCAGCAAAACACCGCCTCCCCCAAAGTCTGCTTATGGGACCGGAGCCGATGCCGCTGAGCCCAAGGCAGCCCCTCGCAAGGCCAGGGCGCGCCTTCGCGAGCCGCCTCTCCAGGGCGTCCCGGAGGACTCGGCTCCAAGCCGGGACCGACTGTCCTTTATGCGCGCGCGCCCGCGCGCACACACACGGCGCCGCGAGAAGGAAGCCATTATTATTCTTGGGTGCCAGGAGAACCACGCCCCAGCCCAGGGAAAGGCGGGAGTGGGGTGCGCCGCCGCTGGAGCTGAGACCCCACCCTCTCCGGGAAGATGACAATAAGACTTGCAGATCCACACAGTAATCTCTTCCAGCATCAACAAAAAGAATTATCTAACATAACAACCATCAGACACCTCATGCCCTCCCCCCGCGAACAACTGCTCTCCTTACAGCTGAAGTCTCCCTGCACCTAATTTAAAGGGCACATACGAACTTGCTCTCCGTGAGTAACTGACAAAGCCATTTGATTGACTTGCTAACGGCTGAATAACAACCCTTCGTGTACAGAAACCCCACCCTCATGGCCAATGGAGTGTAACCAGTACTGATGGTCGGAGCCAAAGAGATGCAAGAAGCGAGTCTCACGGAGCCCTAATTTCCGGTTTCCGATTACAGAATTTTCCACATGGGGCATGAGTGGGGAAGGTACACAGTATGTAGGAGAAAAACACCCCACAAGCAGGACAGGGTTAGAGACTCCTTTTCCTTTAAGTGCTTTGGAATAAATAATACCTTTTAGCCCAAATTTCTTTTGCTCGCTGGATGAGCCTGTTTTTTCTATTGGCTATCGGAACAGAACTTCTCAATCCTAGTAATGCTATACAACTATGTAAAACATGTTACTCCCTATTTAGAATATATGATTTGCTAGAAAATAGATATGGTTTTTGAGCAATTAGACGGAAGAGCAAAAAGGAAAATGTGCATTTGTTCACAAAGGTGTCTGCTGGACAGATCTTTAAGAGATCGCATTTTATGTTTGAGACCCGTATCCTGTCACAAATGAAACATAAATATTATACATATATGTATATGTATATAAATAAAACAAAACTATATTTTAGTATTATAGATACAAAGTTGATATTTGCTTGGGAGAAAAGTTCCTGCACCTTTAAAGATTGTTCAATAGAGAGAAATCCATTAGGTATAATCTCTCACATCTATGGATCTTTATGCACAGGAAAAAGCTGCACGCACTGAATTTATGTCTGTCGTGCTGCCTTTTAAATCACGCATTAAAGCGGACTTAATGGAGTAAGGGAGAATGCGTATATCATCGCCACTATATCGTCTTATTTAAAATATAGATATGCAGAAATTCAGGAAATCAAGTCTGCGATAGATGCACTTCCAGCTGTTGAATGCTGCCTGTCATGAAAAATATAAAAGGTGTGGGCCATTGTAAGAAATGTCTATTTACGTAATTATTATTATTACTAGGGTAGAAGGCCTGACTACTTAAAAATCCCGCAACGAAACCTTTTCCTGTTCTACAGCTGTTGCCCTCCGCCGCGCATGGAGCATTCTATGAACTTAGCAGGGAACCCGAAGTTATGATTCCATTCCATTTGACCATAGCCCCTTGGAAGAAGCGGCGCGGCTACCAAGCTCGAGCGTAGCGGTAGAAGAGCGCTATAACTGACGTAAGTCAACAAAGGTCACATGCGCAAGCTTGTGCGTGGCGATTGGCTGCGTGGGCACAGGCAAGCGGGGTGGGGAGGGGGGGTCACGGTGGCGGCGTGGGGTTCGCTGTGTGACACAATTACAACAACTTTGTGCAGCTGCTGGGGAAGTTTGTACAGGCAACAAATACACCCCAGGCGGGCGCGCGTGGGCCCCTGTCACCCCGACTCCACTCACTCCTGGTCGCCGTGGCTGGCGGCTCAGCAGCGATGTAAACACTGCTGCTCCGCCGCCGTCACCGCCAACAGCAGCAACAGCCGCCTCCTCCTCCTCCTCCCCCTCCCTCTCCCCCCAGTCTCCAGCGCTGGGGCTTCCTCCCTCCTCCTCTCCCTCCTCCTCCTCCGAGCAGCGGGGCTTCCCCCCGCCTCCCTCTCCCTCCCCCTCCCTGCCGGCTGTTGTTGTTGTAATAAAAGTTGTGGTGGTGTGCGTGTGTGTCGGGCACCCCGCCCCGCCCGGCACTGGGGGGGTGTTGGGGGCGCGCGGGGAGGGGGGGCTTGCGATCGTGAGTTAATTACGTTGCGTTTCCATGAAATCGTGTGGAGTGTCGCTCGCCGCTGCTGCCGCCGCCGCCTCTACTGCTTCTTTCGGTGATGAGGAAAAGAAAATGGCGGCGGGGAAAGCGAGCGGCCAGAGCGAGGAGGACTTCGCCAGCCTGACAGCGGAGGAAAAAGAAGTCCTCTCTGGCCTCGACAGGTACCCGAACGGCAGTCTCCGCGTCCCGGCTCGCCCGGTGTTCTTTCTCGCCCGCCTGTCTGCCCGCGGTGTGCGAGTGTGTGCGTGTGCGAGGGAGAGCGGGGGAGGGAAAGCGAGCAGGAGTGTGGCGGGGCTCTTGGGCCGGAGTGCGGGCTCGGCCGCTGCCAGCGAGTGAGAGGGAGCGAGTGAAGCTGTCCGTTCGGGGCGTGGGGCGGGGGGCGGGGGGGACTCCACTAAGGTGGCTGTATTTCTCAACCTCTCTCTCCCGCTTCCCCCCCCCTCCTGCAGCCGACTCTTTGGATTTCTGAGGCTTCATGAAGATGGCGCCAGAACGAAGGCCTTGCTGTTAAAGGTAAGGGGACTCGGGTGGGGGAGGAGGCAACCAGCGAGGGAGCCACCCTCTCCTCCCGTGTGTGTGTCGCTCTCTCTCGCTCTCTCTCTCGGGGAGCAGAGGAATTAAACCGTTACATTGCGCCCGTAAGACCCGCCAGGAGACTTGGGTCGAGCTGCACTGCGAGCACCTCTTTCTGGCCAGAATGGCTATTCTTTTCGCTGGCGCGCGGTGTGTGCCTAAGAGGTGCCGCCTTCCTTCCCTGTCTCCATCGCCAGCACCACCCCCGGTACTGGGGAAAGAGATGGGTGCGTGGCGTGGAAAAGTCCTCTTAGCTACTTCCTGGGCTTTGCCCAAAAAGTAGGACAGAGTATGCCTGTGCATCAGGCTCGAATCGCTCCAGCTGGGAAGAATCTTTGTGAAGAATCGGCAGATCGGGCATTACTTAGTTGCCATTCACCAGCCTAGACCACCTTTTTCTCCTGTTTTTAGCCTCTTTTTCTCGAAGGAGAGAAAGCTGCACTGAACAGAATGGTTCTTCCTGAATTTATCAAAGTAGAAGAAGCCGTGAAGAAATGTGGTCTCTTGCTTTCCATACTATGTCACTTTTAGGAGTCAGTCGCAAAGTGTTTTGTTTACTCTCTCGTTCCATCTTTTCTCAAACCAACTTCCTTGAGTGATTCGCTTTCTCCAGACTTTTCCCACCTCACCCTGCATTTTGTCAGGGAATATGGCCAGGCTGGTGTTGTACACCCGAGTATATAAAGATAAATGGGTTTTTTTCCCTGTAAAAAGTTCTTGGTCCTGTCATTTAGTTAAGTAATGGCTGCTCCTGTCGGCCCAAGATGGCCGGACAGGGAGGAGAGAAAACGGGTGGGAGGAGATAAACAGGGAAATAAATAGTAGAAATGAATATGTGCATTAACTGAAGTGTGCAGCTTTCAGCAGGTACATAGGCACACTCTACAAATGTGTCAAAAGAGTTTTTCTCTTTGCTTGATTTTCTAAAGTAGGATAATGTAGTTCTGAAGCTGGGAATGAACCTTATTAACCTGTGGCACATTTAGCTATGTATACATAATCTACTGACAAAGACTATAGAGCCTTGACATGATAATTTTAATTTTCTGGGCAATTTTATCCATTATTGAAGATCAAGAAAGGTTATAATGTGCTTAATCATTTGGCATCTCTAGTTCCTTTTTCATAGCTAGCTTTTGTATATTGACATCTTATTGTTTAGGTTGGATGTAAACAAAACTATTTCATTTTAAAATTATGCAGTTACTTTGAGTTAGTCTACTTTAGACCTTTAGAACTTGTTGTTCGGTGAATAATACCATCACCCCCAAATCTTTTTTTTTGTTGTTTTGTTTTTATGTAATGAAAGTCTCTTCTGTGTTCTTGACCTTCGTTGCAATTAAGTGTTGGAACTCTTGTGTACCAGATGTTTTAGTAACAATCTAAATTTATTATATAACTTCTGATGTGTTAAGGATTATCAGAATTTGAGATTGTAATATCGTAGAGGAGCTTATGCTTTTAAAAAAAAATTAGGTATCAGTCCGCAAATGAGCAGCCTGAATGTATGTGGAATTATCTTTTTAATTGTACTAACAACTCATGTGCCTGCTTTCATGTGTGCCTGCCTTTATCCCTTATAGGTGTTTAGTGTACATACGTATTTGTCTATAACTGCAATCTTGAGGAATCTTAAAATATTTGTGTTAATGAGCTTGACCCTTGGTATGTCTTGTGTGTACCTATGCCTTGTGAATTTGAAAGGGCCAGTATGTAAATTATTTTAGTGGGTTTTTATTGAACTTCAGAAATTGTGAAGTAATGTTGCTTGAGTATGTATAACGAGAATAGCATGTTGTGATCTTATCCCTTTCACCTTTTTCTGATTTGATTTACTGCTTCTGAATAACAGATTAACAGGTTAAATGATAGGTGTGCGGAAATGACAAGTCAGGACAGATAGACTTAGAGCAATTGGGTTGTTTCATTGAATGAGTTATGTCCCAGGCCTCATGTAGTGGGGCTTACCAACATGTCACTGGCAAACAAGGGTTATAATTGAGAGAGGTGGGAGATAAACAAGGGCTGGTTCCAGACTGGTGTGGGTTTGTCTCGGAGAAATAAACGTTATGGCTTGGGTAGCAGGACCACAGAGAAACAGTTGGTTAGTGCCAGTCATGGTTTGGAGATAGTGAAAATCTTGTGTCAGACCATAACTGGTGCAACAGCTGATGTCATTAGTAGTGAACAATGCACAACTTTTGAAGGTGAAAAGCTCCTCTACTACAGTAGTAATCAGCCAGGGAATACCACTTGTGCTCAGCATATTCCCTAAACTACTATGACTTCTTAAAGGGCAAAATATAAGCAGCCAGTTGGGACAATTGGAATCCTTGTGAGCCTTCTAATCCCTGTGATACTGGTTGTTTGCATTGTTCATTGGTGGTTTTGGTGAGGACTATGAAGTCTTTTCAGATGGGCAAGGCAGGAAGGACTAGCAAGATGCTTGAAAAGATTGGGAAAATACTCTGGTTTCTGTGTTGGAAGATACGTGAGGGGTCTGATCCAGAGGACCCTCTATAATTTTTTTTCATCTCTGTGTGGAATGAGTTTTGTTCTGGATAGCCGTATCAAGGCACTGTGTGCGCACATGCATTCAGAGTGGGGCCTTCCTAATTCAACCTGAGCGGGATCTAAAATTAACTGAGCAGACATCAGAAAACTTGTGACCATGTGCACAGCTTAGAGATAGCAGTGGCCTGATCTCTGTGTTGGAAGGTACTGGCTACTGCTTCTGAAGATGTGGATGCTGAGCAACATGCCTGGATGAGAACTGGGGAACTGTAGGACTTTTCTGTTGAGTACTTTCTCGATCCATGGTAATCCCAAGACGTCTCATTTGTCTTGGAATTCTTAAGATCCTTGTTGTAGATACTGGATCAGGTGAGCTTGCTGTGGGAGATGGGAGCTAGCTCATGATGTGGGTTGTACTCCTGAGAGGATTTGGTTTCTCCCCTCTGCTGCTAAATATCATTTTGGTTAAACGTAATGTTTCAAAGTTGCTATTAGTATTGTTTCATTAGATGGAAAGTTAGCATTCCTGGGTACATAGTAGCCTAATGACAATATGGTGGTAAGCCCTTATGAGGGTATTTTTAGGTCTATTTTGAAAAGCAGAATTATCCTTGTTGGCATTGGGAAATGAATACTGCTTGGATTGAGGAGTAGAGATAAACTATGATGTACATGCCTGCTTCTGCTCTGATTTTCTGGTACGGGATGCAGTTTGACTAGTGCTCTGACAGAGCAGGGAAAAAGCAGACTCCTGTTTTCTGTACTTTTTGTGCTGGCTGGGAGGAAATACTAGTCTAATGCTTCTTTGTGGGGGTCTGCTTTAATGTTTACAAGCCCATATTCATTTGAAGCACGGAGCTGATAAGGAAATTGGATGTGCTAGAAACATTGTTTTCTGATATCCTGCTTTGAATAAGGATACATAGTCTGCTTCTGTGTTTAATATGGGGGTGGGGCAGGGCAGGATGATGGCTTGTTTTCTGGCTTACACTTAAGCACTGGTGGATGAGTACTGTGAAAACTTTCTGGTAGTAAACAATTTTTTCTGGTTTTGTTCTTGGATCTTATAGCTGTTCTGTACACCCATGGAACAGCTGGTTACTATTTGTACAACAGCAATGTTGTTGTTTGCTATACACGCTATTCGGCAGGATATCTCTAGTAGCAGGGTGCTAAAACCATTCAAACTTAAATGGTTGGTTGACAAAGCAGAGTAGTGCACACCACATTATGTGGGATCAATGTACTCATGTATGAGCTGAGTATAAAGTTTTGGTATACAGTCTATTAATTTACCAATTAAATGATATGTTGGAAAATTGTGTGATGGAAAAGTGGAATAGAGATCTATTTCTTCTAAAGTTTAGATGTAAAGTTAGCATTTAGTGTATGTTAGCATGGAATTGGACATGCTTGCCAAATTCATATCTACAGTTGCAGTTTCATCTTTGCGGTAGCGGATGATTTCTTTCCTGATCACACCTAGATATATGCAGTCACAGTTGTCATTGATACCTTAGTGATGTTTTATTGCTATACAGCTGTGTTCCTGTATGTGTGATTGTGTAGAATTTGCCTGTGATGGACATGATAGATGTACTCTTAAATCCATCCTCAGTTCTAGGGTTCTTTTTGACAGTACTCTAGTAATGTATATTATATTATAATATAATTTAATTTAATTATATTATAATATAATATACATGACAGACTACTGTAAATACTTTTTCATTGGAAGTCTTACTGTTGCATCTCCTTTATTTGTGAAGATAATAACATGGAGTAAAGGTGTTCTCATTATATGTCTTTGTTGTAGTTTAGTATGCTTTTTTTTAGGCAACAGCTGGTTAAATAATTGGGTGTGTGTAGTGGTGGTAATATATTGAATGAAATTAGTACAAAAATATTAAGTTGACTAAAATTCTTTGTAATCGATAGCTAAAGTTGTGATTTTGTGTGTTTACTATGGGTTATGTAAACATCATGCTGAACTTGATGCTTCTGAGTTTTCCCCCTATGTCTTTATATTGGTGTGTGATCTTGTAATCACGTTACTGGAATTATTGGAGAATATGCAGCTTTCTCTCCAATCCCAACCACCTTTGTTTCAGTGTAAGTAAACACTAAGGACTGCATCTGTTGAACCTGATTGTATGCATGTTGACTTGGAAATAAGTTTTATGTTTAGTGGAACTTGCTTCAAAGTAAGCATGCAGTGGATTGTAGGTCTAACTGAATAGACTGTTGTTTTTCAAAATCTGAACTTTTGTATGGTGTCCCTCAGGCCTCCATATTGTCTCCGATGTTGTTTAACATCTACATGAAACCGCTAGGAGAGATCATCAGGAGATTTGGTGCAGGGTGCTATCAGTATGCTGATGAAACCCAAATCTATTTCTCCATGTCAGCATCATTGGGAGAGGGCATAACCTCCCTAAATGCCTGCTTGGAGGCAGTAATGGGCTGGATGAGGGATAACAAACAGACTGAATCCAAATAAGATGGAGGTACTCATTGTGCGGGGTTGAAACTTGGGAGACGATTTTGATCTGCCTGTTCTGGATGGGGTCACACTTCCCCAGAAAGAACAGGTACGCAGTCTAGGGGTGCTTTTGAATCCAAGTCTCTCCCTGATGTCCCAGGTTGAGGCAGTGGCCAGAAGTGCCTTCTATCATCTTTGGCTGATAACGCGAGCTGCATTCGTTTCTTGAAATAGACGACCTCAAAACAGTGGTACATCTGCTGGTAACCTCCAGACTGGATTACTGCAATGCACTCTATGTGGGGCTACCCTTGTACGTAGTCCAGAAACTACAGTTGGTCCAGAATGTGGCAGCCAGGCTGGTCTCTGGGTCATCTAGGAGAGATCCTATTACTCCTGTATTGAAGGAGTTACACTGGCTGCTGATATGTTTCTGGGCAAAATACAAGGTGCTGGTTATAACCTATAAAGCCCTAAACAGCTTGGGCCCTGAGTATTTAAGAGAACGTCTTCGTCATGAACCCCAACGCCCATTGAGATAATCAGGAGCGGTCCATCTGCATTTGCCACTGGTTCGTCTGATGGCTACTCAGCACAGGCCTTTTCCATTGCTGCCCTGAGGCTTTAGAATGCGCACCCTAGTGAGAGAAGAGCCTCCCCATCTCTGACAACTTTTAAAAAGTCTTTAAAGATGCATCTGTTTACCCAGGCTTTTAACTGATATTGTTTTGATTGTTTTAATGTTGTTTTTAGAATATTGTTTTAAAGTTTTTAAATTGTTGTGTTTTAAATTTCTTGTTTTTGTTTTTTACTAATGTTTTACTTTTTTAAAATCTTGTTGTAAACTACCCAGAGACATAAGTTTGAGGTGGTATAAATATCAAGCAATGGCTCACATTATCAAAAATGCCAAGTCATAGTAAAATGTAATCTTTACTTTATTATGGTATCAGGTGCATGGAAGTTTCATAATACGGCCTCTTCTAATGAGTGCCAAGAATCAATTTTGTGCATATTTCCTCCTAATTGAGCAGAGCTCTAAAGCAGTAAGTAGTTAGTTTTAGTTGAAAGTTTTGTGTCCACTTGTGGCAGTGGGGTTCTAGATTAAATTTTTGCTATGGTCAGAAAACAGAATAATGCTATAAAATGGATTTTACTTAATGTATTGGTGGTGTTGTGAAGAGAGGAATCTAGGTAGTGATGCCCTAAGTACTCCTGCAAAAAACTTAAGTGATTCTGTGTAAATTGCTGCTTTACCAATGCATATGTAAATCTTGTCTTGGTGATCTTATTGCACTTTAAGATTAGATTTTCATTGTAACATGAGCTCCCTTTAGAAGGTTTGCATGCACCTAGATGTTGTACTTCTTTTTCCAGTAGTCCATCTGAATCCTGAGTTGGTGGCTTTGGGTGGGAGGGAGAGAGAGAGGAGGTCTTATTGCATTACACAGGAACTGCTTCTGGCAAAAATAGATTCAAAAACTTCACAACTCATGTAGAACTCATTGCGTCGTCCTCTAGATTGGGATTTAAATTGGCTAACTGTGGAAACTAGCAGTGCAACCAACAAAACTTTCAGAGCAGTCACTGAGATACCAATAAATATTGTTAGAGGAATATATTATTCTAGATCAATTTTTTGTGCATTATATTACAGTATAAATCTAGTGCTGGATTATTTTTTTAAACAGTGGTTTGATGCTTAAATGTTTGGCATATCTCCCTGATAACTACTACTTTTTCGTCAGTTTATTATAGCATTTTCAGAATCGACCTTTTTCTAAATTCTGTTTTAAGTACATTCTTGAGATTATCACAGTTTTACATCTGTTTTAAAACATAATACTTTGCATTGAAATCAGTATTTTCAATTTTTCTGTAAATATGAAGTAAACATAATAATTTGTTTAATTTGTAGTTGATTGAATTTTATAGATACCTTGTTAAAATTTATATGATAGCTAGGCCTCAATTATTTGGGAGGGCTTTAATACATTTGCACTTAAGCTATTTAAAGAGCTCATGTTACTTAATTACTAACAACAAAATTCCTCATGTCTATATTTTCACTTTGTTTGGCAAACTGAAAGCTGGGTAGAATTACAGAACCAATTAAAATTGAGTGTACTTCCATTTCTAAAATTTCTACTTGACTACCTGAAAAACCTGAAATAAAATGAAATTAATATTGTAGAGGTAGGTTGATAGATACGTAGATAGATAGGGCAGATAGATAACATGCCAAATCAGATCACAGTCAGTCTAGGGCAGGCGTCCCCAAACTGCGGCCCTCCAGATGTTGCTGAACTACAACTCCCAGCATCCCGAGCCACAATTTATTGTGGCTGGGTATGCTGGGGGTTGTAGTTCATCAACATCTGGAGGGCCGCAGTTTGGGGAAGCCTTGTCTAGGGCATCAGGGGAACTTGTATAGTAACATTTTTGAAGGGTGGGGAGGAGAATGGCTGTGGGAGGATGGTGTATTTCTGTTGGAGTCATAGATTCTATCTCACAGGCCTAAGAATGATTCCTGATTGTGTTAAATGAATCCATATTTTCTGAGCAATACCATTATCTATATTGTATTAGGAGTCAAACTGTTGCGCTGAAAAAAATTAATGTAATTTTTTTTTTTTTTTTTAGGGTGGGGAGTTGTATGGGAAAACTTCCCAGTTGAAAACTTTATTGGAAATCCACATCTCTGCTTGTTCCCTAGCATCCTAACTACTGTATTTACCAAAATCCACAACAAGGTTTTCTCCAAAGTCTTTGATTTTAGAAATTGGGAGGTTATCTTATATTCAGAATCCTCTGCCTAGCTCACTCCAGGCACTCTCCCTTGTGAAGGACCTGAGAGGCAGCACAGCCAAACAGTGTCGAGCCCCAATAGCTGTTGAAAAAGTGACAAAAGGGGAGGGCAGGGTTGTGCACTTTCTCCCCACTTCTTCAGCTCTCCTAGTAAGGCGATCTTCCTGTGTGGCAGCTCCATGTGGGCTTTCTCTCCCCACTTTGCCTGCCTGCCTGCCTTTCTCTTCTTTCCCAGCCTGCCTTTGCATGGTGTGGTCCCTTTTCCATGTTGCTTCATTCTCTTTTCTGCTTTTGGAGCAAGTGCAACTTGAAATTTGCTCAGATCTTGGCTGCATGGGAAGGGAGGCTGTGCTTTTAAAGTGATAGCGATGCTTCCAGCTCAAGCATGCTCTGTGTGTGTTTATGTTGCTCGGGGTCATGAATGCCCATGTCTGGCTCGTCATCTTTCTGGCAAGGCAATAGGACAAGAGGAGTAGAAGCAGTTGCTTTGGAGTAACTAGCCTGTCCTCCAACTTGCCAAACCCTCTCTGCTGCCCTAGCATCAAACCCGGCCCTGGAGAAGGATGAGTAACAGTGGTCCCTCTAATATTTTTCATCTCTGTGCGGAATGAGTTTTGTTCTGGGTGGCAGTATCTAGGCACTGTGTGTACAGATGCATTCAGAGTGGGGCCTTCCTAATTCAGTCTGAACGGGATCTAAAATTGACTGAGTGGACATCAGAAAACTTGTGTGGGTGCATGCATGTGCACACGCCTTAGAGAGAAGAGTGGTTAATTTTAGGGAACAGTGGTGAGGAATGTGACAAGCCAGCAGGATCTGGGCCCAAACAAAACCAAAAGTATAAAAAGAGCAAGTGGAGGCTGGTAGGATGCGCCCCAAGGTAGGCTGTGCCAAAAGACCAGGTGGGGGATGAGGATAGTGACAAGGGAGGAAAGAGAAAATGATCCTGTCCTGGTCCCTCACCCCCCCTTGGATTTTTGTTAGTGTGTGTGTTGTTTGGGGATTTGTTTGTGGTTTTCTGTTTTGGCCCGGAAAAAGCGGTGGGTGCCTTACTGGCAGTGTTCCCTCTAAGGCGTGTGCACGTGTCTATTCTCACAAGTCTTTTGATGTCTGCTCAGTTAATTTTAGATCCCGCTCAGGTTGAATCAGGAAGGCCCCACTCTGAATGCATGTATGCACACACTGCCTTGATACTCCCACACAGAACAAAACTCATACTGCACACAGATTAAAAAACTTAGAGAGAGCACTGCTTACTGGCCCACATCTAGCTTGCTCACTCCTGGCTGCGTCCATCTGGCTCGGGCAGGCAATGGACCAACACAACTAGTACAAAGAGGGAGCAACCTGCTTCCACTTTGCTTCTCACTTCGCCTGATCTTTTTGCCTGGTTCAGGGCCACAGCAAGTTGGTGCCTGGGAATTGTTAAGTCCTGGCATAGGCTCATCTGAAAGAGTGTTTTTAATAGTCCTCAATTTTATTTATTTGAAATATTTCTATACTGCCCAAAATTTGCATCTCTGGGTGGTTTACTTAAGGCAGCAATTTTAGGGGCCAAGTGTGGGGAAGAATTTGAAAATCCTGGGCATAGTTCTAAAAAGGCCCTGTCCTCGATCTGCAGCAGCCTTGCCTCTGCTGGTAATGGGACTTGAAGGATGACCTCAGATTTGCTTAACAGGTAGGCAGATTCATCTGGAGTAAGGTAGACCTTAAAGTACCCTGGACCCAAGTTGTTTAAAAGTTAACTCCAGCACAAGTCATGTTATCCGCACTCCATCTTCCCTCTTCAGGCTGTTTGCTTGCTCTCTCTTTGATCTGGGAAAGTCTCAGAAAAACAAAAAGTGGTAGTGGGGAATGGATAGATGCACAAGCTCAAACAAGAATTCTGCTTCTTGCCTACTTTTTTCTTTAGGAAAATAGCTGAGGAAAGAGAAGAGGAGGGAGGGAAAGTATATGAAAGAGAGAATTCTTTTTTGCACTTATTTCTTCTGCCTTTCCCCCCTCTTGGAAACATTTTGGAAAGCTGTTTGGCTAGTCACCTTAAAAGGTGAATCAGTTTTTAGCTTTTGTACTCATGCATTCTTTGTAAAAGAAATAGCAAGTATATTTAATGTCTTGGAATGATCATTTTTGTTAAAGCCAGTAGCTTAAGTTACATAAATGTTAAAATTAAATTTCATCTAAAACACAGTGGCTGGGTTCAGGTGACCTGATAAACCAAGGTTTATTTGGTTGTGAATGTGGTCTGAGCCTGCATACTCCCTCTTTCCTACTACCCTTTCTTTCTCATTTCAATTGCTAATGTTGACAGTATGGCTTGGTTAAACCACATCATTGTGGCTTAGCTTCAAATGCTGGTTTGATCATGGTTTGTAAACCACAGTTAAAGCTCATCTGGATTCAGATGAGCTGTGGAACTATGGTTTAATAAACCAAAATTATCCTGGGTTGCATGCCAAGGAGGTAAAGGAAGAAGGATGTGTCTGGGCTCATATCGTGTTCATGACTAAATAAACCATGGTTTACTTGAACCTGTCAAATATACTTATATCTGTTGGATATTTCAGAATTTTAAAGGAGTAGAACCATTTGAGATATCTCTCTGTATCTAAAGATAACTTTTTCTAATACTTGCAACACTGAATCACATAATTTCTTCCACAAGTCATGACTGTGAATCTTTGGATAAAAATATTTATAGCGGTGAGGTAGATAATTTTCCTCTACTAGACTTTTTTGTTGTTGCAGACAATTGTAGAAATGTACAAATGTATTGTTTCATGAAATTAACTAGTAACATTAATGGATATTGGTGCAGCCAAATCAGACAATTTTAAAGTTGTAATTACCTTTTTTGGGGTGACTATCCCTAGTTTGCTGCACTTATCTGTCTATCAAAATACATCACAGACACACAGTCAGTTTATTTGTTATTAATGGTGGCTGGATTGTAAACAGGGATATATTAAAATCAAAGCTACACATAATTGAATTGTACTAAATCAAATCCCTTTTGATTAGGACGCATTCAAATATTTCCAGAAATTCCACATTACTTGTGCTGGGCACACACTGTTGATTGATTGTAGGGCTAATAATCATTGTTTTGACACGTGTTTTCAAGGGACAGGGTAAAAATGCTAAATAGATTGCTATATGTATCTGAAGTGATACCTCTTGAATGCTGTGGTGTACTAATATATTCAACTAATATGTTATGGAATCTTTAGAAAGGTGTAGGATGTGTGCTCTCATAATGTTTGTAGATACTGTATGGAAATAGCATGTTAGTGTTCCATGGTCATCTTTAAGCCTTATGCTTTAATTTTCCCATTTCTAGTGCAAATATCACTATAGGATTCTTTGTGGTTCAGTTTTGAAAATATTTTCTGTAATTAAAAAGGATGATATGCTATGAAAACCTTCCCTTTTTAATAAATAAATCAGGGAACCCTTAAAGTAGACCTTTTAAAATTAATGTGTGTGAAATCTTTGTCACAGTTTTACTTCATACTGAAGTGTAATTGCTTTTTGCTAAATCGTTTTCTTGATGTGGCATTCTTTAGGGACTTCTGTGTTTGCTTGTATGAATAAAAGTATTAATTGCATGAGAAATAAGTTTATTTCTTTATGAACCAGCAAATCTAGGTAATGAAATTGCCATATTAATAAATTTGTATAATATTTTTTAAAAATTAAAATATATGTGAAATGGAATAAGACAGCAGTTGAAACAATGTGACAAGTCAGATTTGAACAAATTGAGTCATTGGACAGAAGACTTCAATGGATGATAAAATATTTTTCATCTTCCATTGCAAGCTGTGTAGGCAGGTTATCTCCCTTTTAGGGAGCTCTAGTGAGTAGAAGCCACTCTGCAGTAAGCTCTGCAATGCTCCCTACTTGACCTTAACCTCTGCAAATGGAGGGGTATTGAGAAAGAGAGCCTTTGCTGATCTCAGTGGGTAAGGAGAATGTTTCAGCCTTTATATTTAAGTATTGTAGTGCTTTGCTGCCCTAAGAATTACTAACTTTATAGGTTTGTTGATGGGCAGTAGAATGAGAACAGACTAAAAAAATTATTCACACAACACATTCCTAATTTATGGAATTCAGTGCTATAAAATGTAGTGATGACCATTAGCTTAGATAAGGGGAATTAGATAAATTCAGATTATAGGTCTGTCAGTGGTTGTCATGATGTCTTTTTGGAATCTCCAGAGATTAGAGACAGTGTGTGCTTAGTCTGAATTAGTTTGCTATAAAATTTTTCTAAAATGAAATTTGAAGTGGACTTAGAACTCCTCAAGCAAAATATTCAATACATTTTGAGGGATAAGAAACAGCATTACTGCTTTGGGATGTGGCAGCTCTGCATACCTCTGCTACTGTAAAGCATATTAAAGGGTATATGTGTGAGCATCAAAGCAAAGCTAGGCAGTAGTATGTCTTTCTCTCTATTATATAGAATGAAAAGTGTGCTTGTTTGGTTTTCTTTGCTCCTGGATCAAAGAAACCATAATTGTTGTTCCTCCACTTCTGTCCTTGGTACAATCTGAAATCTGTTTTGGATCTAGCATGGTTTAATTGAATTTAGTCTGCATCATATCACCTGCACTCCATCTTATGTCTGTTACAAACAGCAGAATTTGAGTTAAAAATTTTCAAAAATGGGAAATTTTCTGGATGATTTTTCCATACTTTTTTTGTGTGGAAATTGTTTCATAAATAACTATAAATGAATGCCAGTGCAGTATTAAGCCTGGCAATTTCAAAGCTGTAATTAATATTTTTCAGGTGTTTATCCCTCAGAAGTGTGTGAGAGAATACATAAATGTTTAATTGATTTATTACTTCAATAAAAATAATTTCTTTCCCTATACAGCTTTGAATTTGTTTCAGTTTAACATTTAAACAATATTGTGTTGATTGATCCTGCACTCCCAATTAAATATTTCAGTTAATTGCTTGGCTACTTTAGAAACTTTGAGATTGTTGTGGTACAGATAAATAAATCTGGTGGGTTTTTAAAAATTAAATATATAGGTCAAATAATATGCCAGATCAGATCACAATCTATTTAGTGCTTCAGGAAAATTTGCATATTAAAATTTTCTTTTTAAAAATGAGAAAATGGTAGATTTCCCCAGAAAGTTTCCCCATTTTTAGCCTACTTTCCAGTAGGCTTGTGAGATCGCCCGGCATTGTGTCTGTGTCTGTGTCTGTGTCTGTGTCTGTGTCTGTGTCTGTGTCTGTGTCTGTGTCTGTGTCTGTGTCTGTGTGTCCTGCCCCACATCAACTTCGCAACGCCTGAACCAATATGAACCAAACCAGGTACAGTGGTAGGGACTCCTCAAGAGCGTAGTTTGTGATGATGTCATCCACTCTGATCCAAGATGGTGGATGCATGAACATTAGAGGTGCAAGAGATATAACTTGTGGACCTCTATTTGAACTAAATTTAGTCCACTTGTAGAGACAGTGAAATGAAAGTAGACTGATCAGTTATTACTAGAACAACTTGTAATTTTTCTGGAAAACCCACATCTCTGCCTTTTGAGTTTTCCATAATGCCCAATTTCACTCCCCTGCTTAATAACCTGCTTAAGTCTGAAGAAAATAACTGGAAGCTTACTCACTATTTTGTGATATTTTACTTGGTCCTGTAAGCCACTCAGCTGTGGCTTTTAGACCATAACATGAGGTGTTTGGGAAGAATTGACAGGTGTGAAATTGTTAGATGTTCTAGGAATACTTATCAATTTCATGGTGGAAATATAAAAAATGGAACAGTGCTAAGGTGGCAGCTCTTTCAACTCCTTCCCTGCCTTTTGGTCTTCAAGCTATAAAACCAGTACAGAACTCACATACAGCAGGAAACAGCAGAAGCAGGGATTACATAGCAGGGTGCTGTGGCCACTGCCTGTGTTCCTCCAGCACGGCTGCTTCTAGTCTGTCTGTACTCTAACCCTATTCAGACATTATGTTGCTCTTACATACAGATGTCTGTATGCATGCACACACATGTTTTTGCATGAATGATTGCACTTGTCAGGTTTCTCAAATGCATGGTACAGATAAGAAATGTGCTTCAACATAACATGTGAATAACTATATCCACGTACAGATCTGTACCTGTGGACACTGTATCCAGATTGTATGAGTGTTGAACAGAACATGAGTGTGGCTTCTGTGTCAGGTGAAAGAGGAAAAGGCAAAATGCAGCTGCTGTGGCAATACTAGATTTCCCTAGTTGTGGGGACAGCACAGCACGATGGCTGCTGGATTTGTGTACTTTGTCTAGGTGGAGGGGCTATGTTTGGTTACCCTCAGAATAACTTTTACTTGCCCTAGGCAACTGTATAATTACAAGGCTAAAATAATCATAATCATATGGGAAGGGAGTCAGGAGATGGTGGTTTTAATTACAATTTGTTGGTAACTTTCACCCTTAAGTCGGTAAAATGGATTCAACTTTGATTGCATATTGCTTTTCCCTGTTTGAGTGTGAGTGTGTATATGTGTGTGTGTGTGTGTGTGCGCGCATAGAGTGGGGAAAGGTGACATTTGGCAAGATTAAATTGAATGTATTAGTGTGCTTCAGAGAAGTCTGTGGTCAGGTTTGCCCTTTCTCCTTCAAATGGCACTGTCCCTCACACTGTATCTCAAGCTATGGCTGCAAGCTTATGTATTTGTCTTTGCTAGGATTGTGTGCAATGGGATACAAAAGCCTTGTGCTCAAGGTTGCTCAGCCTTCCATCCTTCCGAGGTCGGTAAAATGAGTACCCAGAATGTTGGGGGCAATATGCTACATCATTGTAAACCGCTTAGAGAGCTCCGGCTATAGAGCGGTATATAAATGTAAGTGCTATTGCTATTGTGAAAACTCTTGTATGTGTGTAAAGGGGCTTGGTAGACTGATACTTAAATATAATTGTAGTTGTAGGAACTACTGTCTGTCTTTAATTTTATGGCTGTTTTTAAATTGTTGCATTTTTAACTTTTATGTGTTTTAATAGTTTTTATATTAACTGCCCAGAGACAAAAGTTTGGGCGGTATAGAAGTTAGATAAATAAATAAATAAATAAAAATTGCCAGCTGAAAAATAAGGGAGAGTGAGTGTGTAGAATTGAAGTGTTGTGAATGTTTTTCCTTGGAACTCTAATAACCAGCTGTCAAAGTTGCTCTGTGTTAGTGTTGGGAATAGTCTACGGGGACACGTTTACATACATGTCCTCAGTATAGGGTTCAGGTTGGTTTTAAATAGCTAATTTAGTGGACTTAATTTTTGTGTATACTTTTATTAATGAGTTTATGAAATGTTAATTGCTTATATACATTTCATTTTTTCTTCAGAATTTCATGTCTGCTGTAAATCTTCATTGAGAATAAGTTATGGAGCATTTTAGTGGGATGGTAATGGAATAATTGTTATGGTGGATGAATGGAAAAAATGGGAGTAAGGCACTTTTATTTGACTTGATTGTATGGGGAAGCTTGGGATTACTTGGAAATCTTAATTGTATGTATTTGAAAGAGTGGTGTGTTTCATATATATATACTGTCCTATCATTTTACTAGCCTGTGGGATGTATGCAACAGTTTGTTTGCAGCAGCACCCAAGTTGAGCATAAATTCATTCTGTGGTGATGTCTGTTGGTGAACACTGCTGTTGATGGTCTCCCTGGCCTCTTCAGGGGCTGCTGTGGGGAGTAAGTGGCAGAAGCTTGCTTGTGGGAGCTTGCACATGCGCTGCTTAAGATCCAATCCATAGATTGTTTTACTTCATTTGTTACAATGTTTTGTTTTATTCAGTATAACCCATTCAGAGGGTATGATAAACAGAACTTCATTAGCCAAGTCTGAGATTACCCCAACCCTGCGAGGCAGGTGGAGCATGAGAGCTGTTGAAAGCAGTTGGTCTTTAAGAACTTGCAATAAGTCTTGGAAACAGAGCATAGTTCACATGGAAGTTACAGCTAGGCTTGGCTGAGCTTTCAGAAGGGTGGGACAAGAGTACACTACTGCATCTGCAGTTGATAAGACTGGCTTACTCCATCACACATAACCCCTCTCCAGCTCTAATGAGCTTCTGGCTTGAGCCTACTGCAGTTCTCTTGAGGTGGCAGTGTTTGGTAAGCCTAATGCTGGGATCTTCTTTGAATAGCATTTGCACATGCTTTTTAATGGTAGTACTTGCTAGGGCATGGAAAGCAACCTGTGGTGACTTAACCTCCTAAGGGGCTTCATAATTTATTTACTGTTTTTTCTATAAAACATTCTAAATTTGCAAAACAATAATCACAACACTATATTTAAATATTGCCAAATATAAAACAATAACATTAATACAAACCCCAAATACAATTAGTTTAAGTATTATACAGCTGTGCGTGGGGTTAAAGGCATTCTGAAACAAAAATGGTTTTGCATGTGTCCTGAAGGTCAACAAGGTGTTCTTCAAGGATTTTAATTTGAGCTAATACAAAATTCCCTTCCTATTTTCTAAGGTGGAGAACACGGGGACAGAGTTTGTGCAATCTCTTCTTGGGTTAAGAGCTGGGGCAAGAAATTCTGACTTTCTCAACCTCCAGCAACCACCATCTCCCTCCCCTCCCCCAAGAAATTCCCTTTGAATAAGACTACAGGCTGGTTCAGATTAATTGTCCAAACAGCAGTCCAGCACATGTGTATGATAAGAGCATGCCACTCTGGCCCTGGCATGCCGTCTCTAACTCTGCGTAATCATGTGATGCAATGATTGGAACATCCAATTCAAGCTCCAAACATGCTGTTATATACTGTGGTTTAAGCAGTCTGAGCCAGCCCTCTCTCATGACTAGTGGTGATCTCATGACTAGTGGTAAGAGTGGTAATTACCACTCTTAGGCAAAAATGGGGCAGGGCAATGGAATCCTCAGTGAGTTTGAACTTACAAAAATTTTAAAGATTTATATGAAGTATCTTGCTGTAACTATACATAACTCTTCGTGTAGCAATTGCCAAGCTACAGTAACCCATCTTTCTTGAATTTGTTGCTGAAATCCCTCCTGTTCTGTCCCTTCCCCTCCCCTCTTGAAACCTTGACTATAATTGAAATTGCTTCTAAGAAAATGACCTTTAACTTTAACACAAATATTGGAGCATAATCCTTTCTGTTGTTCAGTCCCAGAAAATGCTTTCTCGGACTACTTGCATTTCATAGTCAAGCCTGTATACTTGTATATCTCTTGTCTGTATACTTGTATATCTCTTGTGGACAGTAGCTCCGCTTAAACAATTAATATGTGCAGTTATGGAGATAAATAGTGAATTCAATTTTGACTGATAACAAGTTGGAGCTGTCTTACACTCTATTGTGTAAGAAAACGGTAAAACTGTCCAGCTTAAAAATTACATAGTTTGGAGGTGCCACTTAGAATTAAGATAATTAACATATTCAGCTGTAATCTATAAAGAGCCTTAATTTTTACCCTTGTATTTTCCATGAAAATGTTGGTAAAATTAACAAAGTTTAGGAAGGAGTTTGATAAGTAGAGATGTGCCTGAACTGGCTTGGGCAGCTGAGGGCGGGTCAGGGATCAGTTCCTTTAAAAAACCAGATAATCAAGTCCTTATCTACTGTTCTGCCACCCCACCGCTTTCCCTGGCACAACACTTGCTTTACAAAAGGCCTTGTGGCTGCAGCACTGCTCCAAACAGCCCTCCAAACAGCCTGTGTATGCTAACACCATGCGCAGGCTTCTGGGAGCAGCGCTGCAGCCACACATGACCTTTTGTAAAGTGAGTGCTGTGCCTGGAAAAGCAGTGGGGTTGCAGAGCAGCAGGTAAGGGCCTGCTTATCTGCTCCGCTGAACCAGTTTGGATGCGGGTGCCCAAACCAGTTTGGTGCTTCCCTAAGGAGGTGTCGCACATCTCTATTGATAAGTTTTTTGTCCAAGATCCTTTGTATAATATGATACTCATTTTTCCCATCTGTATGTTTCAAAAGATTGGCTACTATGTAAAGCTCCCTACCTTGCATTAGCCTAAGTTAAGCCTCTTGTACCTGAGCAAATGCAGTACATGTGTGTAAATGTTCAGTAAAAGCATTTTAACCCATGCGGAACCTCATATTCTCTCACTAAATGGAATAACTGATGGAGGAAGGGCAATTAGATGGGGAGAGATCATGGTGAGACTGAAGAGGGATGTGTCCCAGAAGGGAGGAGGGGAATGGAAGGGAGAGAGAGTTTGAAGCCTACTCTGGGAGAACAGAAGCAGCCTGAGGAGGTGAGCAAGCTTTTCTAAACAGAACACCACCTAGCCTTTCCCCCCTTCAAACAAACTAACAGGAGGAGGGGAGATTTTGAGGGGCTGGTTTCTCTGTAAGGGACAAGTCCTAGTCTGTGTGTGGGTGGGTGTTATTTGCCAGGGCTATAAAACTCGAGTGTTTTTGTTAGTCTCTGCCTGGAGGGGCTGGAGTCAGCTAGGGCTGTGGGAGGCCCCACATTCCTTTGACATTCTTTTGACGCACATCCTGTGTCTCAGTTGGAAGCCTACTCTCTACATAAGAGGTGAAGGCCTGAGAGCATAGTGAACAGAACATAGTGAACAGGGATAGCAAACAGGACGTTGGAGTTTTACAGGAGTTTAGTGAGAAGTGTGCGGGGGAGCCTGGAACAAGCCCCTGTGATCACAAGGAGCCCGGTGGAGAAGAGAAGGCAAGTACAAATTCCTCCGTCATATTCTTGAGAAAGGCTATTTGGACAGTTAAATAGCTGGCCACTACAGTAGAGACCTATCCTTCTAATAAACTATCTCTAAATACTGTAAACAGCCAACAAAACCAGTATGAAGATAGACAGTCAGCAGGGGAGGGGGCACTGCCCATTGTATTGCACAAAGTGCCACATGTATGGCTATTTGCCCCATGGGCAGAAGTCATGGGTGTATGCTCGGTGCAAGGAGCTCAAGGCTCTCAGGGAACAAGTTCGTTTCCTGGAGACCAAGGTGGCAGATCTGGAGAAGCTCAGAGAGGCATGCCAATGTGACCTTCAGGGATGTGGTAGAGGCACCCATCTCCAGGGCTGATAGTTTCTCTGCTGACAAGGAGAATGAAGGTCTTGGGGAAGGAGGACATCAGTCTGAGGAAGAGGGAAATGCTCCTTTAGAAGGGACCCCTTCCGTGGAAGATGAGCCCATATCATCTCGCACAGGGGATAGTCCTCTGGCAGTGGGGGCCTCCTTGTAGTGGGTGATTTTGATCGTTAGAGGTATAGGGAGCTGGGTTTGCGACCCGCGTATTGACCGCATGGAGACTTGCCTGCCTGGTGCAAAGGTTGCAGACATCACATAGCGTCTAGATAGGCTCTTAGGCAGTGCTGGGGAGGAGACAGCTGTCATGGTGTACGTTGGCACCAACAATGTGGGGAAATGTAGTCGGGAAGTCGTGGAAGCGAAATTTAGGCTGATAGGTAGCATATTGAAGTCCAGGACCCCCAAGGCAGCATTCTCAGAAATGCTACCTGTTCCACGTGCAGGTACATTGAGACAGGAAGAGCTGAGGGGTTTCAATGTGTGGATGAGATATTGGTGCCGGAAGTTGGGGTTTAGATTTGTTAGGCACTGGGGTACATTTTGGGGGAAGCAAGGTGTGTACAAAAGGGATGGCCTGCACTTGAACCAAGATGGAACCAGACTGCTGGTGCTTAAAATAAAAAAAAGTTGCAGAACAGATTTTAAAATGACGCCTGGGGCCAATGGGAGCTGGATAGTATCCGGTTCGGCTACTAAAATGACGCCTCCCATCCAATGGGAGCTGGATAGTATCCGGTTCGGCAAATGCCATCCTTTAAAGTGTGAGGGTGCAAAGGATTCAGATAAAACAGAAGGGGACAGAGCAGAACCACATACACATGTGGACAAATGTGTTGGTACCCCTCCATGAAAAAAGAACCCACAATTGTCTCTGAAATAACTTGAAACTGACAAAAGTAATTGGCACCCATCATTGTTTATTCCACATTTAACAAAAATCAGACTTTACTTTAGAGTTTTGATGCAACAGAATATTTCAAATAATAACACAAATGAAAATGGCATGGACAAAAATGATGGGACCCTTAACCTAATATTTTGTTGCACAACCTTTAGTGGCAGTCACTGCAAACAAGCGATTCCTGTAGCTCTCAATGAGGTTTCTGCACCTGTCAACAAGTAATTTGGCCCACTCTTCCTGAGCAAACTGCTCCAGCTGTGTCAGGTTTGAAGGTTACCTTCTCCAGAATGCATGTTCAGTTCTTTACATATATGTTTGATAGGATTCAAATCGGGGCTCATAGAAGGCCATTTCAGAATAGTCCAATGTTTTGTTCTTAGCCATTCTTGGGTGCTTTTAGCTGTGTGTTTTGGGCCATTATCCTAGGATCCATGACCTGCGACTGAGACAGAGCTTTCTGACACTGGGCAGTAAGTTTCGCTCCAGAATGTCTTGATAGTCTTGAGATTTCATTGATCTGGATCGTGATCCGTTGTGGTCATAAGAAATGGGTTCTGCACCTGTGCAGTGACCTCACGGGCTGATTGATTAGCTCCTCGTGACGCTCCCTCCTGCCTGCACGTGCTGTGCTGAGTTGTTAAAAGAGGCGGTTGGAGTGTCCATTTCCCACTTTCTCTTTGACAGCCTTAGCATTCAAACCTTGTTGCTGAAGCTCCTCGGAATTTGATAAAACGGATTTTTGACTTGTAATTTGACTACGGATTTGGCCTTGTATTGACGGATATTTATGGACTTGACATGGATCGGCATACGGATAGTATTTGAATAATGGACAAGTTCTGACGAAAGATAGTTTGTTTGTCTGGCAGTTGACCCTCGGAAAGGCTAACGGACTGGCCTTGAGGAGATCGTTGTGTTTCCGATAATGGAAGTTAAAAAGACATTTAAGCGGTGTGTAAAATGCCGCGCAAAACTTCCCTCAACAGACTATCACGAATCTTGTCTAATGTGCCTGGGAGAAGAGCACAACACTGCAGCGTGTAAAGTTTGTTGCTCTTTCTCCAAACAAACAAAACAAAACAGGGCTCTTAGACTTTGGGCGGCACTGTATGACGAAGCGCTCTGTCCGCCAACGCCATACCCTGATACCTCAACAACCTCGGCATCTGTTTCGACAGCGAAGTCAGCATCAAAGTTGGCATCGAGCTCTTCGACGTCAAAGGTTGCCAAGGAGACACAGCTAGTGATCCGTGGAACTGCCCATCAGCAATCTAAAACCGCGTTGAAGGACATGGCGAAATTGGGAGACAGCGACTTCAAAAAGTCTAAGGATGTTTCCAAGAGACATCACAAGCCTAAAGAACGTGGGCACCAAGAAAAAATGACATCCAGGGATTCTGAGGCGAAGAAGCATCATACCCCTTCCCTGACGGTGGTGCAAGGATTTGAGGGCGACTTGGATGAGTCTACTACTGTAAATGCTAGGTCACATGTTGATTCGCTGCCTAGTACGGCGATACAGACCTCAACATCGATGTTGACGTTGGAAGTGAGACAAGTTGCTCCATCGACATCGGGAAGGCTAATTCGCTTACTGTCTCCAGCACGGACCCCAAACCAGTCTCCTTCTACACCGAGAACACCGGGGTTGCTGGCACAGGACAGATATCAGCATACTGACCTTAGAGACCTGATGGACTACGCCATCGGGATCAACCTTCCATTGTTTCCTGAGCACTGGAGTGTATTTTGACCAGGATGAGAATGAGCTGCAGCCTCCACCAAAAACGCCTTCTTGCTCTCCACTGCATGTATTCCTACATCCTTCAACATCGACGGTTCCATCGATGCCGTTACCTATGACATCAGAGCTACCATCAACATTGACAATTCCCTCAATGTCGACGTCAACATCGATGCAGCACGCATCACATCCTTCGAATGGAAGTGTTTCAGAACCAATATGAAGGGTAGGGGAGTGAAGCCCTTGCACACCACTCCTCAAGACGTATCGTGCCCCTCAGGCTTCTTACATTAAAGACTGCTTTTTTAGTAGCAATCACGTCTGCGAAGCGGGAGTTGACGGCCCTTTGGGTAGATAAACCATGCACTCAGTTCTATCCTCACAAAGTGGTCATGAGATTAGACCCATGCTTTCGCACTAAAAGACAGACTTCTGTGACAGACTTCCATATTAACCAAGAAGTCGTATTGCCTACCTTCTTTCAAAATGCTGTGTGAGAGTTGGCTCTTAGAGTTGGCTCTTCATTCCTTGGACGTGCAAAGAGCTCTCTTGTTCTATTTGCAAAGGACACAGAGTTACAGAAAGACTAAAACTCTTTATTGGATTCAAGGGGAAATGTAAAGGTTGCCCAATTTCACGCCAACTCCTGGCTCATTGGTTGGTGGAAACTATTTGCCTGGCATATAAGTGTCAAGGTGTTGCCCCACCAAAGACTGTACGTGCTCACTCAACTAGGGCATATGCGACCTCCGCAGCACACTTGTCTGGCATCAGGATGACTGATATCTGCATGGCAGCCACATGGTCGTCACAGCTGCCGTTCATCAAGCATTATGCGTTAGATTTGCGGATGGCTAAGGAGGCAGATTTTGGGAGGAATGTCCTTAAAAGGGTGTTGTCATGAGCATGGGTTACTGCACCCAACTCCTAGAGGAAAAGCTAGCTAAACACGCATTCCTTATGACCACAACGGATCACGATCCAGATATACAGGTTGCTTACCTGTAACTTAAGATCTGGAAGTGATCCGTTGTAGTCATAAGCCCCTCCCAGCCGTCCCTGCTGCAGTACCAACTATACAAAATGGCGAAGAATACGTTACAGTTCAACTTGTGGATCGTCACCTTGGGTGGTCTACGAGAAACTGGAAAATGGACGCCCCAACCACCTCTTTTAACAACTCAGCACAGCACGTGCAGGCGGGAGGGGGCATCATGAGCTAATCAATCAGCCTGTGAGGTCACTGTGCAGGCGCAGAACCCATTCCATATGACTACAACGGATCACTTCCAGATCTTAAGTTACAGGTAAGCAACCTGTATTTTTCTGCAGACTCAAGGCACCCCGTGCCAGACGCAGCAAATCAGCCCCAAAACATGACCGAGCCTCCTCCATGTCTCACAGTAGGTATGGTGTTCTTTTCTTGGAAAGCTTCATTTTTTAATATTTGTGGACATAGCGCTGATGTGACTTGCCAAAAATCTCCAGTTTTGTCATCAAAAAGCCAGACTGGAATTTGCTAAAATGCATATTGACAAGCCACAATGCTTCTTGGAGAATATCCTTTGGACAGATGAGACAAAATTTTTGTTAAATGTGGAATAAACAATGATGGGTGCCGATTACATTTGTCAGTTTCAAGTTATTTCAGTGACAATTGTGGGTTCTTTTCATTTTGTGGAGGGGTACCTACACATGTGTCCATGTGTGTAAAGAGCAGATAGAAGGCTGTGCCAACTGGTCAAAGAGTCCAAAGAAAGATAGCAGACACCAGGGAAGAGATTCAGCGTATAGGTGCTCATATGCCAATGCCAGAAGCCTCCGAGCAAAGATGGATGAGCTGGAGTGCTTGGTTGCTAATGCAGAAATAGATATAGTGGGCATAACAGAAACATGGTGGAACAGTGAGAACCAGTGGGACACAGTCATCCCTGGGTATAAACTCTACAGAAAGGATAGGGAGGGGCACATTGGAGGTGGAGTAGCACTGTATGTTAAAGAAGGGATAGGATCTAACAAGCCTGAAAACCTAGGTGGACTGGAGTCCTCCACAGAAACCCTGTGGGTGACTATGCAAGGCTGGAAAGGGAACGTGCTACTGGGGATGTGCTATCGCCCTCCGGATCAAAACGCCGAGAGTTACTGGGAGTTGCAGGAAGAAATCGGGGGCTTCAAGGAGAGGCAGGGCTGTAATTATGGGTGACTTCAATTACCCACACATAGACTGGGTAAATTCACATTCAGGTCAGGACAAAGAGGTCAAATTTCTAGATATGCTAAATGACTGTGCCCTAGAACAGTTGGTCATGGAACCGACCAGAGAGAAGGCGACCTTGGCCCTGCTGGGGGTGAGCCAGCGTGGCTTCCGCAAAGGTAAATCTTGCCTCACCAACCTTTTGGACCTGTTTGAGGGTGTCAGTGAGTGTGTGGATCAAGGTGATCCAATTGACATAGTATACCTGTACTTCCAAAAAGCTTTTGACAAAGTTCTTCATCAAAGACTCCTGAGCAAACTTAGCAGTCATGGGATAAGGGGACAGGTACATGTGTGGATTGCCAACTGGCTGAAAGACAGGAAACAGAGGGTAGGTATAAATGGAGAGTTTTCACAATGGAGGAAAGTAAGAAGTGGGGTTCCCCAGGGATCTGTACTGGGACCGGTGCTTTTTAATTTATTCATAAATGATCTAGAAGCAGGGGTAAGTAGCGATGTGGCCAAATTTGCAGATGATACCAAACTGTTCCGGGTAGTGAAATCCAAAACAGATTGTGAGGAGCACCAAAAGGATCTCTCCAAACTGGGGGAGTGGGCGACAAAATTCAAATGCAGTTCAGTGTTGGCAAGTGTAAAGTGATGCACATTGGGACGAAAAAGCCCAACTTCAAGTATACACTGGTGGGATCTGAGCTGTCGATGACTGACCAGGAAAGGGATCTTGGGGTCGTGGTGGACAGCTCGTTGAAAGTGTCGACTCAAATGTGCGGCAGCTGTGAAAAAGGCCAATTCCATGCTAGGGATCATTAGAAAGGGGATTGAAAATAAAAGGGCTAATATTACAATGCCGTTATAAAAAACTATGGTGCGACCACACTTGGAGTACTGCGTACAATTCTGGTCACCACATCTTAAAAAGGACATTGTAGAACTGGAAAAGGTGCAGAAGAGGGCAACCAAGATGATCAGGAGCCTTGAGCACCTTTCTTATGAGGCAAGACTACAACACCTCGGGCTTTTTAGCTTAGAAAAAAGACTGCGGGGAGACCTGATAGAGGTCTATAAAATCATGCATGGTTTGGAGAATTTGGAGAGAGAGAGATTCTTTCTCCTCTCACACAACACTAGAACCAGCGGTCACTCCATGAAATTGATTGCCAGGAGGTGTAGGACCAACAAACGGAAGTACTTTTTCACACAACGTGTGATCCACTTGTGGAACTCTCTGCCACAGGATGTGGTGACAGCCAACAACCTGGATGTCTTTAAGAGGGGTTTGGATAACTTCATGAAGGTCCATCAATGACTACTAGTCAGAGGGCTGTGGGCGACCTCCAGTCTCAAAAGGCAGGATGGCTCTGAGAACCAGTTGCAGGGGAGTAATGGCAGGAGAGAGGGCATGCCCTCAACTCCTGCCTGTGGCTTCCAGCAGCATCTGGTGGGCCACTGTGAGAAACAGGATGCTGGACTAGATGGGCCTTGGGCCTGATCCAGCAGGGCTGTTCTTATGTTCTTATGTTCTTATGTTCTTATGACAGGGAGGGGTGCCTTTGAGGTGGGGTAGCACTATATGTAAAGAAAGGATAGAATCTAACAAACTAGAAAACCTAGGTGGACTGGAGTCCTCCACAGAAACCCTGTGGTTGAGAATACAAGGCTATCACTCTCCAGATCAAAACGCTGACAGTGATTGGGAGTTGCAGGAGAAAATCAGGGAGGTGTCAAGGAGAGGCAGGGATGTAATGGTGACTTCAGTTACCCACACATAGACTGGGTAAATTCACAGTCAGGTAATGACAGAGAGGTCAGATTTCTAGATACACTAAATGACTGTGCCCTAGAACAGTTGGTTTTGGAACCAACCAGAGAGAAGGCGACCTTGGACTTAATCCTGAGTGGCACCCCGGATGTGGTGCGTGATGTCGGTGTCATCAACCCTTTAGGGAACAGTGACCATAGTGTGATCAAATTCAGCATACATGCAGGGAGAGAATCACCAAGGAAGTCTAACATAGACATTTTGAATTTCAGAAGAAGAAACTTTTCCAAAATGACGAGTAAGGTGAAGAGAAAGCCGAAAGGGAAAATCAGGAGGGTCACTTCACTCCAGACTGCATGGAGTTTACTCAAATCCACAACACTAGAAGCCCAGTGAGATTGTATACCCCAAAGGAGGAAAGGTACCACTAAGTCCAGGAGGATGCCAGTATGGCTAACAGGTTCCATTAAGGAAGTCATAAAAGGGAAGAAGCCTTCGTTCCGAAATTGGAAGGCCTATCCTAATAAAGAGAACAGAAAGGAACACAAACTCTGGCAAAAGAAATGCAAGGTGACAATAAGAGAGGCAAAAAGAGAGTTTGAGGAACATTTAGCTAAAAGCATCAAGAGGAATAGTAAAAACTTCTTTAAATATCGCAGAAGCAGGAAATCTGCCAGGGAGGTGGTTGGATCATTAGGCAGTGAGGGAGTGAAAGGGATTATTAAGGAGGATATGAAGGTTGCAGAGAAGCTAAATGAGTTATTTGCATCCGTCTTCACAGCAGAGGATACTGAGCATATACCTGTTCCTGAACCAGACTTTTCAGGGATGGAGGCTAAAGAACTGACTCAAATAGAAGTAACAAGAGATGATGATCTAAACTGTCTGGAAAAACTGAAAACTAGCAAATCTTCAGGGATGGATGGCATCCATCCAAGAGTCCTCAAAGAACTCAACTGTGAAATTGCCAGTCTCCTTGCTAAAATATATACCTTATCCCTGCAATTGGACTCTGTACCAGAGGACTGGAGAGTAGCAAATGTAACACCAATTTTCAAAGAGGGATCCAAAGGAGATCCGGGAAATAACAGGCCGGTTAGCTTAATGCCTGTTCCAGGCAAACTGATGGAAAGCACCCTCAAGGATAAAATTGTAAAACACATAGAAGAACAGGCCCGGCCGGGAGAGAAGCAGTATGTCTCAGAAACCTTTTGGAGTTTTTTGAGAGTGTCAACAAGTGTGTGGATCAAGGTGATCCAGTTGACATTTTATACCTGGACTTCCAAAAAACTTTTGACAAAGTTCCTCATCAAAGACTCTTGAGGAAACGTAGCAGTCATGGGATACGCGGACAAGTACATGTGTGGATTGCTAACTGGTTAAAAGACAGGAAACAGAGGATAGGTATAAATGGAGAGTTTTTACAATGGAGGGAAGAAGTAGGGTCCCCTAGCTATCTGTACTGGTATGGGTGCTTTTTTCATAATTGATCTAGAAGTTGGGGTAAGCAGCGAGATGGCCAGATTTGCAGATTATACCAAATTCTTCCGGGTAGTGAAATCCAAAACGGATTGTAAGGAGCACCAAAAGGATCTCTCCAAACTGGGGGAGTGGGTGATAAAATGGCAAATGAAGATCAATGTTGGCAAGCTTAAAGTGATGCACATTGGGACAAAAAAGCCCAACTTCAAGTATACGCTGATGGGATCTGAGCTGTCGGTGACTGACCAGGAGAGGGATCTTGGGGTCGTGGTGGACATATCATTGAAAGTGTCGACTCAATGTGCGGCAGCTGTGAAAAAGGCCAATTCCATTCTAGGGATCATTAGGAAGGGGATTGATAATATAACTGCTAATATTATAATGCCCTTATACAAAACTATGTTGCAGCCACACCTGGATTAATGCATGCAATTCTGGTCACCACATCTTAAAAATGACATTGTAGAACTGGAAAAGGTGCGGAAGAGGACAACCAAGATGATCAGGGGCCTAGAGCACCTTCCTTATGAGGCAAGGCTACAACACCTGGAACTATTTAGTTTAGAAAAAAGACGACTGTGGGGAGACATGATAGAGGTCTATAAAATCATGCATGGTGTGGAGAAAGTGGATAGAGAGAAGTTCTTCTCCCTCTCACATAACACTAGAACCAGGGGTCATCCCATGAAATTGATATCTGGGAAATCTAGGACCAACAAACTGAATTACTTTATCACACAACGCACAATCAACTTTGGAATTCTCTGCCACAAGATGTGGTGACAGCCAACAACCTGGATGGCTTTAAGAGGGGTTTGGATAATTTCATGGAGAAGAGGTCTATCATTGGTTACTAGTCGGAGGGTTATAGGCCACCTCTAGCCTCAAAGGCATTATGCCTCTGAGTACCAGTTGCAGAGGAGTAACAGCAGGAGGGAGGGCATGCCCTCAACTCCTGCTTGTAGGCTTCCAGCGGCATCTGGTGGGGTACTGTGTGAAACAGGATGCTGGACTAGATGGGCCTTGGGCCTGATCCAGCAGGGCTGTTCTTATGTTCTTGTGTTCTAGAGTAGGCATTGGGGCAAAGATTATTTCCGTAGAGCATTAAGTGTAAAAAGGGATTGTAATGGTAGTTATGAATATTTACTGTACTGCTTTTCAACAACAAAATTCACAAAGCTGTTTACATAGCAAAAAACCAAAATGGCTTCTTGTCCCAAAAAGATGAACTCTAAAAGGAGATCAAAGGGAGACTCCAACAACTGCCACTAGGAGGACCATTAGCGAATATGTGAGCCAACACTTTAAAATGTGTCTTCTGCTCGTTTAGTGGCGAATTTGTGAATTACTCAGTTCGTGTGTACAAAATTTCACCTTCAAAACACTAACATCGGGGTGAGATTGTTACAGTTGGGTCTTTATATTTATCGAGAGGTGAACCCCAGTGAAACTCCTAGCATTTGCCCAGGGAAACATTGGATTGTAGTTTTCAACTTTCTGCCTGAGAACTGTGAAGTAGAATGTATGTTCTTGGGGGAGTTTCTCGAAAAAGAGGTGTCAAATTCAATCTCTTATTTAAGTGTCCTTGAAGTGTGAGGATATTCTATAGGACTTACTGAAACGGGAAATGCATTCTGCTCAGAGGTACTTAATATTATTAGTTCACAAATTTAAGATTTGAATCCTAGTGTTGGAAATTGATTATGGGATTTATCCTGGTGAATCGTGGCACAAATTAGGCCATGATTGTTGCTTGTGCAAGGAACACCTTGGGCATATTTGCACTTGTAATCCTTATAATAGGCAAGCAATTGGGAAAGACATCTTTCTATAATATTGGAGAGCTGTTTCCATTGTAAGCAGACAATCTGGTCTAGATGGACCATTGGCCCAATTCAGTATAAGATAGCTTTTTAGGTTTCAAATGGAATGAGAGGTCCCTCCCCAGCTTGTGCAGGCCTCAGGGATGGGTTTTTGGTTGACATGGAGAGCTTCTGGGGGACTAACCTGGAAATGAACAGTCTAGAGTCATTTCTAGCCTACTTTGCTCAAGGAAGGTATGCTTGTGAGATCACCCAGCATTGTGAGCCCCCCTGCCCATCAACTTTGCAATGCCTGGAGAAATATGAACCAAATTAGGTACAATTGTAGAGATACTTCAGTGGTGTAGTTGATGATATCATCTACCCCAATTCAAGATGGCAGATGTGTGAACGTTTGAGATGCAAGTGGGATCCTATTAGGACCAAATTTGGTACGGTGGTAGCGATAGTAAAAGGAAAGTTCACATAAACTTTTAAGGCTAAAGTGGGCTAACTTGTGAGGATGGTAATTATAAATTAAAATTATAGTAAAAGGAAAGTTGGCAGATCTGTTCTTACCAGAACAACTTGTTAAAAAGAGAATTTGAAATTGAGGTATTTTATTTACATTTTAAAAAACTGATTTAAATCATTTTTTAAATCTATTTTTTCCTACCCTGGTTGAAAGGGGCTAAGATCAGTGTTCCCTCTAAGGTGTGCGCACGTGCATGCATTCACAAGTTTTCTGATGTCCACTCAGTTAATTTTAGATCCCGCTCAGGTTGAATCAGGAAGGTCCCATTCTGAATGCATGTGCACACACATTGCCTTGATACTGCCACCCAGAACAAAATTCATTCCGCACACAGATGGGAAAAAATTAGAGAGAATACTATACAAAAATTAGAGAGAATACTATACAAGAATACTATACAAAAAATTTGAGAGAATACTATACAAGGAAGACAACATAGGAAGTGGAGGCAGAGAGATCAACTGGGGAAGAACGTGCAGTTTCATTTTTGCTGGTTACAAAAGAGTAATTTACAGAATATTTATCTATTTAACATATTTATATACTGCCCAAAACTTTTGTCTCTGCGTAGTTTACAATAAAACAATACAAATTAAAATGTTAAAACATTAAAATAATTTAAAACTTAGCTCAATGTTGAGAACTGTAAGTCTTATTAAAAGCCTGGGTGAACAAATGTGTCTTAACTGCCTTTTAAAAAGTTGTCAGAGATGGATGGGGAGGCTCTTACTTCAGAATGGAGTGCTTTCTGAAGCCTTGGGGCAGCAGCGGAGGCCCACCTGTCTCTGAGTAGAGAGAGAGAGAGAGAGAGAGAGAGAGAGAGAGAGAGAGAGAGAGAGATTTTATTATGGTCATTGACCCAACAACACAAAAGAAAAACAGTATAAATCACAGTAAAGATAATACAAGTAATACAAAATATGTCTGGGTCTTCATAATACCAATAACTCAAACCAGCTCAGACCTAATCTTACATGCGGCTGCACAGAATTTGGCCATGCATAGCATTATGGATACACAATGATCAGCTAGTAAATAGTTGCATAACCATCACCTGTTCTAACAGGGATATTTAATAAGAGGGGGAAGATAAGGGAGATATGAATATCCCTATAAAATGATCAGTATAAAAGGACGTGTATCACATTCTCAACACCTTGGCCACAAGGACAGATCCGGTTAGTGATAGGAATTTTATGATACCTAGCCTCCAATACAGCCAAGGGAAGTGCATTAAAGCGTGCAAGGGAGAAGGCCCTTCTCTGGGATAGAGTAGTTAGACTCAAGTAATGGGCTAGTTTAGGATATCTTGCAATACTACCAAGAAAGTTTCTTGCGATTCGTGCCAAATTGCTCTGCTTCTCAATGTCTGCTATACGTTGTTTTATAAGCCCTTTCATCAGTAGCCAGAGGCATTAAAAATTGAGGAGGGAATCTGTGCTTGCTCAGCATATCACAGAGTCATTTACACCAGCTAGACTGGAAGCTGACTTCCAAAACGAGGGGTGCTCGTCCTTTGCGGGGGGAATTATTTTCATACAAAAGTTAAATACATACATCCAAACCCTGACCTCCACTCTTGTTAGCCCGACCTCCAGTCATAGAATGACATTGGGCACACATCTAGGAGCCGAGAATAAAGCACACACAAACTCTCTCCAGATTATTTCAATGGGTGATGGGGCTCATGGTGAAGATGTTATCTTAAATTGTCTGGACATTGCCAGCATGTGTACCTCTGTTCTGATATCATTTATCTCAAGAAATGGATGCAGCTGTATATCAGCTAAAGCTGATAGAAAGCACCTCTGGCCACCGCCTCAACCTGAGACACCAGAGAGAGGTTTAGATCCAGAAGCACTCTCATACTGTGCACCTGTCCCTTCTGAGCAAGTGTGACCCCATCCAAAACTGGTAGATCAAAATTGTCTCTTGAGTTGTGACCCTGCACAATAAGTACCTCTGTCTTCTCTGGATTCAGTCTCAGTTTATCTCTCATCCAGCCCATCACCGCTTCCAGGCAGGCATTTAGGGAGGTTACACCTTCTCCTGATGATGATGACATGGAGAAGTACATTTGGGTGTCATCAGCATTCTGATAACATACTGCACCAAATCTCCTGATGACCTCTCCCAGCAGTTTCATGTAGATGTTAAACAGCATTGGAGACCATATGGAGTCCTGAGGTACACCATATAAAAGTTCAGATGATATGCATCAACTGTGTTTAAAATGTTTTTACTAACCAGCTGCCAGACTTGCTAGCAAGCTGTGTGCCCTGTCCTCAGGTTCTTCATATATTAATTTCCATAACAAATACATTGTTCTGAGAGGAGACATGACTTCCAAAGGTTTGTTCCCAATTCCTGTGTTAACCAAGATTTGGTTCTACCTACTTTTGTGTGCTACCTTGGTTTGAAATTCCAACTGACCAAGAACCATCCACCTTCTTCAGCAAGGAATCTTTCTCAGGTCATTATCTTTACCTGCATCCAAACTCAAAGTGATTCCACTTGCATATTTCTGCAAGACAGCAACATGGTGTACCCCCTTGGTACACCAGTGTGCCTAAGACATGGACAAGAGCTAATGTGGTGTTTGACTGTGCTATCCTGCAGAGCATCCTAACCAGACATGTCTGCATCCATCTCCAGATAGATTAGCTGACTTGTCTGTCGCGTGACAGTATAGAGACTATAAAGAAGAAATATAGGTTGCTTACTTGTAGCTGACACACTAGATTGGTGGTCTGTGTAGATACACAACTCATATTCCCTCTCTTACAGGTGAAACTTGAAAAATTAGAATATCGTGCAAAAGTTCATTAATTTCAGTAATGCAAATTAAAAGGTGAAACTGATATATGAGATAGACGCATTACATGCAAAGCGAGATAAGTCAAGCCTTAATTTGTTATAATTGTGATGATCATGGCGTACAGCTCATAAGAACCCCAAATCCACAATCCCAGAAAATTAGAATATTACATGAAACCAATAAAACAAGGATTGTAAATAGAACAGTATCGGACCTCTGAAAAGTATAAGCATGCATATGTATTCAGTACTTGGTTTGGGCTCCTTTTGCAGCAATTACTGCCTCAATGCGGCGTGGCATGGATGCTATCAGCCTGTGGCACTGCTGAGGTGTTATGGAAGACCAGGATGCTTCAATAGCGGCCTTCAGCTCTTCTGCATTGTTTGGTCTCATGTCTCTCATCCTTCTCTTGGCAATGCCCCATAGATTCTCTATGGGGTTCAGGTCAGGCGAGTTTGCTGGCCAATCAAGCACAGTAATCCCATGGTCATTGAACCAGGTTTTGGTACTTTTGGCAGTGTGGGCAGGTGCCAAGTCCTGCTGGAAAATGAAGTCAGCATCCCCATACAGCTTGTCTGCGGAAGGAAGCATGAAGTGCTCCAAAATCTCCTGATAGACGGCTGCGTTGACCCTGGACTTAATGAAGCACAGTGGACCAACACCAGCAGATGACATGGCTCCCCAAATCAACACAGACTGTGGAAACTTCACACTGGACTTCAAGCATCTTGCATTGTGTGCCTCTCCATTCTTCCTCCAGACTCTGGGTCCTTGGTTTCCAAATGAGATGCAAAAGTTGCTCTCATCAGAAAAGAGGACTTTGGACCACTGAGCAACAGACCAGTTCTTTTTTTCTTGAGCCCAGGTAAGACGCTTCTGACATTGTTTGTTGTTCAGGAGCGGCTTGACAAGAGGAATACGACATTTGAAGCCCTTGTCCAGGATCCGTCTGTGTGTGGTGGCTCTTGATGCACTAACTCCAGCCTCAGTCCACTCCTTGTGAAAGTCCCCAACACTTTTGAATGGCCTTTTCCTGACAATCCTCTCCAGGCTGCGGTCATCCCTGCTGCTTGTGCACCTTTTTCTTCCACACTTTTCCCTTCCACATAACTTTCTATTAATGTGCTTTGATACAGCACTTTGGGAACATCCAACTTCTTTTGCAATTACCTTTTGAGGCTTTCCCTCCTTATGGAGGGTGTCAATGATGGTTTTCTGCACAACTGTCAAGTCAGCAGTCTTTCCCATGACTGTGATTCCTAATGAACCAGACTGAGAGACCATTTAAAGGCTCAGGAACCCTTTGCAGGTGTTATGGATTGATTAGCTGATTGGAGTGGGACACCTGGAGCCTAGACTGTTGAATCTTTTCACAATATTCTAATTTTCTGGGATTGTGGATTTGGGGTTCTCATGAGCTGTACGCCATGATCATCACAATTATAACAAATTAAGGCTTGACTTATCTCGCTTTGCATGTAATGCGTCTATCTCATATATCAGTTTCACCTTTTAATTTGCATTACTGAAATTAATGAACTTTTGCACGATATTCTAATTTTTCGAGTTTCACCTGTATATTATCTAAACATTTTTTACTTGGTTTGCACAACTTTAGGGAACTGATGGATAGAAGTGTTCTTCCTGCCTTGGGGAATGCATATGAAATGGGGTTTCCTTGCTTGAAAGCAGGGGCCAGAATGCTGTCCTTTCTGAAAGACTACTCTGTTCAGATCTCCCATGTGTGTCTGCTCAGATGACCATGTGAAGAATGTCGGTCACAGATCAGCAAACTATTTATTTGGTAGGCTTCGAAATTTTGTGTTGAATTTCTTGTGTGGCAGGGGTGGGGTTCGAAATAGGCAGTCATGGGCATTACAAAGTAAATTGTGGGAATGGAGTTGAAGAATTGTGAGGGACAGTCAAGGAAGGTAGCTGGCAGTTCTGAGTAAAGAAATCGAATTGCCTAAATATTGGGATGCTCACCTAGATTTTCTTTTATGTTCTAAGCCTGTAACATAAACTCACTTTTAAACCCTTCCATTCACAAAGGTTAGAAACCCCCTTAAAAACACTACAGGATTTTCAGAGTTTTTTTGGGAACTTTTTTTTAAAAAAGTGTGCCCCGCCCCCCACCGTCTGCTTGCTGTGATGCCAGATCCTTAGGCTTTTTCCATTTCCTCCGTGTGAATGGTTTCCAGTTTGCATTAAGCAAATAGTATCTGAACTTTTTCCTGTTCTGTTCCTTTCGCGTAATTGTCCATTTTGGGTGCTAATAATTTTCTTATTAAAGTACTTAACCGTGTATTTTTTTCTTCTTGGCATAATTAGATAGGTCAGGGCTTCTCAGTGTGGGTCACATACCCCTGGGGCATCTCTCAGGGATGGTTAGAGGCAACGAAAGGCGGACAAGAAGTGATAACCACCCGGCTCCTCGACCATTTATGAAGCTGAAGGCAAGCATAGAGTTAGCAGGTCTGTGAGGAAGTGTGGCAGCTTCCACCCTTTCTGACTGTTTCCCTAAAAATGGTGAAAAATATCTTCAAATATTAACTTTAAAGTACTTGGGAAAGCTGGTTGCAGTGTGGATATGTTGGAAAGGACAAAAGAGAGTAGACATGTGCCTTGAAAACAAAGAGTTGCTTTTATTGAGGGGTAATAGGGGTACAGAAAGTGAAAAGAGGGTTGTTAAGCAAGATATAGCGTCTAGCAAACATGATGGTCTTCCTGTAATGGGGTTTGACAGACTCTGGAGATGGCTAAGGTGGCTCCTAAAGCGCACTCACCATGTCATGGTGGTAGGAAGGGGTACAGAGGTTTGAGGGTGAAAGAGAATAAAGCCCTTATCCATATCTACCTCATCTAGCTGGGGTTGGCTCAAGAAGGTGGCAAGCTGGGAGGTGCATGGAATCAACATGCATGGTTGCAACATGGAGTGCAGTAATCAACAGAGTGCAAGTGCAAGAGATTTATTCCTTCTTTGGGGAGGGTTTTATAGGCAAAAACATCCTGAGGCATGATTGAAAAGTTTTGTCATAATCTGAAATACTATAGTATTTTGGAATGCTTGCTCCATATAAGGCATGAATATTGAGTATTGATTAGGTTATGTCCCAGGCAGTGTTCCCTCTAACTTCCATTTTCAGTGAGTGGAAGAATTCTGTTCTGAGCTATCTTGTAACTATGACATGTACGGTGGTGCAGTTGTATGTGCGTTCTAGTTTTTAAATGGTGGGTGACTGTCAACTTCCTAGAAAGAGATGCCTAGCTCAAGTCTGTGCCTTCTGATCTGAATAGCTCCAACCCCTGATTTGCAATACTACTCAGTGGAGATTATAGAAGTGCACTCTGAACTGCTCAGGGACATTCTCATTTATTCTTCATGCCAGGGTTCAGCTCTGGGATTGAACTTCCTACAAAGTTTTCTTCCTTGAAAGTAAATGGTGAGTCCTGGTGAGATGGGACACTCATTAACCCCTAGCAAGCGTAACGCACACTTCTTATTATATATTAAAAACTCATCAATTCAAATCAAGTCATGCAACAGATCACCCTGCATAAATTAAACAATGCTACAAAAATTAGGCTGGGCGTGTTCACATTCAAACTGTTGGTTGAACCATTTCCTTGGTCCGTGGTTACCAGCTCCAGGCAGCTACTACTTGCAAAGACAGATCCTTCCTAATGCTGGGAGTCACTTGTCTTAGTTTTTACCTTTCAAGCATTCAGGCTGTTCGGGAATCAGGAGTTGCTTCAAGAGAGACATCTACACATTTGAATGAGTCTCATTGGTTGCTAGTTAGCAGAGACGACTCCTACTGCACCTGAAGTAAACCTTAATAGAACCATAGAGGTTGAAAGAAAGAGTACAGACACTTCTTTTATTGCTAGTAGAAACCCCAAAACTTTTAACGCTGGAACTGGAGAAGGAGAAGGCCCAGCCAGGGAGGGAGGAAAGAGGTGACGGCAACCTGGCCAGAGAGCGGGGGAAACGGGGTTGGGTAGCAGTGGTAAAACTGTTGTGCAGGGGCCTGGGGAAAGGTGCACACACACACACACCTTAGAGGGAACAGTGGTCCTGGGTGTTTCTCCTGTGTGCTTCATAGACAAATAAATCTTGCACAAAAGATTGCTGAGTGCAGCAAACTGAAAAGCAGTGGGGGCGGGGGTGTCATGTCATGCTTTCTTGCAATGACCTGGAGGCACCATAGGGAAACACCTTATCAGAATGACCTGTCACTTCTGGAATGCAGCTAGGTAAAGCTTCTACTCCAAGAAGGCTAAGAAAATGACTGTTTCTCCTGTTTGATGGGTGTGTTGAAGCACACAAAACGGCAAAGCAAATGTGTCTAGTAATGTACAGCAGTGGTACTTCTTTGGTCGACAGGCTTCTGGATCCAGAACTCAAATTGAGGCAGTAATCCAGGAGTGCTTTTTATCAGCTTCCACTGATATATCAGCTATGCCTATTTCTGGAGGAAAGTGACGTTAAAACAGTGGTTTATACGCTGGTAACATCCAAGCATGACTACTGTAATGCACTCTACATGGGGCTGCCTTTGTACGTAGTCCAGAAACTACAGTTGATGCAGAATGTGGCAGCCAGGCTGGTCTCCTGGATAACCCAAAGAGACCATTTAGCACTGATCTTAAAAGAACTGCGCTGGCTGCTAGTGATGTGCACGGAACAAGGCAGGGGTGGCTCGATGGCTGTGTGTGTGTGTCTCACTTTAAGAGCGGGGGAGGTTGCACTTACCCCTAGCTCCACTTTCTTCCTGCTGGCACTTGGTATTTTTAATATCCTGCAGGGCGGCAGTGTCCTTCCCTGCTGCCCTGTTTGCTGCTTGGCCGGAAGTAGCTGCTGTGTGTGCACATGCAAACAGGGTGGCAGGGAAGTATGCTGCTGCCCCATAGGATGTTCAAAATGCTGAGCGCCGGTGGAGGGAGGGTTAGGTGCACCCTCTCCACCCTTAAAGTGAGATGCTCCTCACCTTCGAACTTCGACCCCCCCCCCCGTTGTTCAAACCTGCTTGGAGGCCCGTAAAAGGGCCTCTGAACACATTCATGCACATCCCTAGTGGCTGCCGATATGTTTCCAAGTGGAATACAAAGTGCAGGTTATTACCTATAAAGCTCTGAAAGGCTTTGGTCCAGGGTATTTAAGAGAGCGCCAACTTTGTCATGAACCCTCGCACCTATTAAGATCATCTGGGGAGGTCTGGTTAGAGCTACCACTAACTCATTTGGTGGCGACTAGGGACCGGGCCTTCTCTGTGGCTGCCCTAGGTCTCTGGAACACACTCCTTGTTAAAATCAGAGTTTCTCACCTCTGGCTGTTCTTTTAAAAGACCCTTAAGATGCACCTGTTTTCTCAGAATTTAATTTCATTAATTTAATATCATAATCATTTTATCCTGTTATATTGTATTTTAACTTACATTGCTTAGGGATGCACATGCCAGGTGGTACAGAAATATATGATGAATAAATAAAATAAGAGTTCTGAGAGCAACTTTGGCTCATCAGCCAAACAAGCACCACTGCAGTGTGAGCCCTCAGCTTTGTATGCAGCGGAAGAACCAGCTGATTGTTGGTTCCTGTCTCCCTATCCATGTCTCGTCACATGTGACCATCCCTGTGCCTTGCAATCATCTGCCAAGGCCAGGCACAGTATAGCGTTTCTTTTGCTGACAGGCTGGAATAAAGTTCCTCTCAGGAGATGAGTTCTCATGAGTGTGGATGTGCACAAATCACAGTTTGAGCAATGATTCGCAGGACAAGCCTGGGCACCAATGGAGGAAAGCAGGTCCATACCTGCTCCTTTGCCACTTGCCGCAGCTTCTTGTTTTGGCGACATGCCCCCGCCTCCACTACCATTGCTACCTCATGTGATGACAGGATGCACATGGTCTCCTTTTAAAAGGTGCCCAGGCTGTGCTGCAAATTGCTGATCTAATAGTGATTTGTGCACATCCCTACTCATGAGAGTTCTTGCAAGGGGGAGCTCTTTTCCAGCCTGTTGGCCAAAGAAGTACCACTGTTGGGCCTGCTGTCAGGTTTATGTGGAGTTTGGTGGCAGACAGATAGAGAGTATTGTTGAAAAGCTTTTCTGTTTCTGGCTCAGATCAGAAATTCATCAGAATAATTTTAAAATAGGAGTAAGTATTTTTTTTTAAGCTGAAAGTTCCAAATTTGGGACTAGAATCTAATCCTAATCTTTGAATACTAACCTTAATCAATGAGGGGGTGGAGGTAACATGACTTTATATGTTTTAGGTCACAATATCAAAGTTCAAGACTCCCTGATATATAATTAGAGGAAAGAAATCACTGATTTAAATGCTAGGATTTTTTTGTTATTGTAAGCATTGGCAAGATAGATGATTAGACTTTGCATTTTTTGTTCATTTATCTGAAAGGCATCATCTCGCACTGCGCGGGAGATGTCAATGATAAACCCCTCCTGTATTCTACCAAAGACAACCACAGGGCTCTGTGGTTGCCAGGAGTCAACACTGACTTGATGGCACACTTTGCCTTTATCCTAGCCTATTGGTTATATTTCACTTACAAATTGAAATCTCTGATCTAGCTTTAGTACCTTTTCTTGTATCACACAACTTTCAACTTATACAAAGGGGAATGTTAAGCAGTGTAATTTCCATAATGCACATTCTGTCATGGGGAAACAAGTGTTCTGTTCAGTGCCTGTGAAAAGCAGGCAGGTGGCAGAATAACACAAATGATTTTATATATATTACTGAAAAACTTTCTTTTCAATCATTCCTGTTAGCTTCCTTCCTCTGCTCTAGTTATCCTGCACACTACAAGGCAGCTGCTGCTGGTCATTTTGCCAACTTAAATTCTTCAAACATTGCTCCCCTCTCTTTAAACAAAGAGAAGGAAGTGAACAGTCTTCTGGACCACTCTTCCCTTTTAAAGCTAGATTCTTTTCATTTCATTTATAAAAGCAGCAGTCATACAGGCTAGTTTTGATTGAATGCAGTGTAAATTGCAGGATATGTACAGCCACCTAATAATTGGAAATAAAACCTTATTTTTCTCTATCTCCCAAATAAGAACATTGCTAGTTATTTTGTTTTTCTGGTATTCATAGGATAACCTGTACCCCATGTGAACACAATCCATTTTTGGTCCTCAGAATAAATATAGCAAACTAACACAATTACTTAGAAGATACATGTCATCAGAAAATTGAAATGCATGTCTTTTTTGGCAAATAGTGGTAGAGAGTACTGATGAAGAAAAAGACAAAAGATATAAGAAACTAATGGTTGAATTTTGTGGACAAATTGGGAGAAGAACGAGGCAGGGAATAATAGTCACAGAAACTGTCCAGACTAGAGGACACTGAAGTTCTACTTTGTGAACCCTGGAAATTCTGTCTGGTCCCCCACTCCTTGGTTTGGTAGCCTTCTCTCGTACTATATACTTTAAAAGCTTTTTTCCTTGCAATCAAAATGTGTTTTCTGAAATAGAAAATTATTTCAGGCTGCATGATAAGAGAAAATAGTACAATCCCTCCCTTTCAGGTTCAGCCTGGACTCTGTCCTGTATGCTTCAGCTGGAGACTTGGTATATTGATTATGCTGTCAGGCCACTCTGCAATGAGTGATACACAGGCCCCACCCTTCCTCAGTCTTGTGGCATCACCAAGCTGCTGCTGTTGCAGGCTGGGCAGGGTGCTGGTGAGGGTAGATACTATCAAACTGATGGACTTCAAGCTAGTTCATTCAGAAATTTTCCTAGGTTTGTAATGTGTGCTATTTCACTGTAAAGAGTGTTATGATAAATTATGATGTAATGTTTCAGTTTCAACTCCATCCGCCATGGTAAAAGTGTTTTGGCTAGGAGCCTTGAAAACTTGGGTTCAAATCCCTGCCTATGAAGCCAACTCTATGACCTTGGATTGGTCACTCTTTCTCAACCTAATCTATCTCATAGGGCTGTTGTGAGGACAAAATGGGATGCCTGCCCTGAGCTCCTTAAGAGGAAGGGTGGGATATAAATGTGAATAATGAATTAAACCAAATAATTCAGCCCTTTATGTCTGATTGCGCCAGACCAAAGTATCAACCTGATATTTCATTGATATTTGGTTAATAATTTCATTGTAAACCTGAATAAGAGCAACAGACCAAAGGAGAAAGGTTGGTGATACAACATTTAAAATAAAGTCTGTTGTTTGAATACCACCATCAGTAACATGTTCATTTTCCAAAAAGAAAAGTTATGTAGTACACAGGATTGTAAAATATTTTGTCATTTCTCAGTTTAAATGTAAAACCAAAGTAATGCCTTAGATGTTAAAGTGAATGTAAAATTTATTTAATATAATATTAATAGAGCTTGTCTTCCTTTTTTCAGGCTGTTGGCTGCTATGAATCGCTTATATTGAAAGCAGAAGGAAAAGTTGAATCTGATTTCTTTTGCCAGTTAGGTCACTTCAACCTTTTATTGGAGGATTATCCAAAAGGTAAGTCTACTATTATTTCTCTTAGCTGTCTTTGCTCAAATTTAAGATCCTAAGTGCTTCTGTATATGCAATAGGTCATGTACTGTTGAGGCCCTCCCACTGCATTAGAAACTGCTTCCAAGAATTCCTTGACTTTTGGGAATACTTATTAGGATATTTGTTATAGGAAGGCTTCAGAAGGGTTATTGCAGTCATGAAAGCTTCCTGTGCAACATGGTATCCCATTCTTAAAATATATAGAAATAATACCATAAAGCAGTGGTTCCCAACCTGTGGTCCTCAAGATGTTGTTGAATTACTCCCATTATCCCCAGTTACAGTAAATTGTAGTTGGGGATGATGGGAGTTATAGTTCAGCAACATCTGGAGGACCACAGGTTGGGAACCACTGCCATAAAGGGAGATAAAATTGCTCAAACATTTTAAAGATATCAAAGTTGTAAAATGAAATGTTTGTTTTTACTTCATTAATATTCAAGAATGAGGTGTGTGTGTGTGTGTGTGTGTGAGAGAGAGAGAGAGAGAGAGAGAGAGATTGCAATAATTTGTGTCCTGTGTACCTTTTTGAAATTAGATTTTTCATTTTTAATGGTGCTGTATATACTAGAAATTGAGATCAAGAAACATTGCTTGTGTGTTGCATTTTTTGAAGTACCATGCATGCACAACACTAGCCCTGTACAAATGTTTTTTTTAAAAAAAACACTATTCACTTTTACAGTGTGAAAAGCAGGTTGAGAAGCATCATTCACCCCTCTCAACACGCTCTTCATGGTTATAGAGGAGTTTGTCTTAAGAGACAAATGCCGTAACCAGGATGGTAGGCACTTGTATGATTGGAAAAAGTTCATAATTGACTTGCAGCAATGCAGTACAACACCCACTTCATTTTTATAATGTTTACTTAAGTCAATTTGTTCCCTTTTACATAGAAAAGCAAATTTAATTCAGGCTGTTGCATTTAGGGTAATGAACTGGGTGTTAAGAGAAGTGTAGAATCTGACATGTATATTCAGTTCAGATTTACTAAACCATTGCTCACTATGTTCAGCAGTGTAACAGTGGTTCTGATCTGTCTGCACTGCTGTGGGCTCCTAAAGAACCACTAGCAATTTTGCACTTTTGCACAAAAGCTCAGTTCAGTTCAAGGTTTATTACAGTCTATGACCTATCAAGGAAAGACAAAAGCACAATACTTAAAGTTGTAGGATGACTGCTAGCAGTTTCTTAGGAGCCCAGACTGCTCAGATCTTCCTGAGTTACATTGTGGGACATGTCGGCTGTTGGTTTTAAAGTGACAATGGTAGTTTTTTTTCATATTGCTTCGATTTTATAAAGTTTTTGTTTAAAGTGTGATTTGTATTCACTCTAAATGACGAACTTATAATTGAGCCAGTCTGTTGTACTTCTGTAATGAATTTCCAGTGGTTCAGCTACAAATCAGATGTGTATAATAATAATAATAAACAAGAGGCATGAAAAATCAGCTTCTTATTGACAAAACGGTTTTTAAAAATTGTAAATGAAGGAAGACCAATCTAAACATAGCTTGGATTGACTATAAGAAAGCATTTGACTCATTACCACATAACTGGATTTTAAAAGGCCTGGATATGACTGGAGTGAATAACATTAAAAACTTTGTTAAAAAGGCAGTGGCCACATGGAAAACTCATTTGCTAGTCACTGGAGAAGAAGTGGGAGAAGTTAACATCTGGAGAGGAATATTTCAAGGAGACACATTGTCGCCTTTACTTTTTGTAATCTCCCCAATTCCGCTATCCATTATCTTTAAAAAAAAAAAAAAAATATATATATATATATACATATATATATATATATACACACACACACACACACACACACACACACACACACACCACTCATCAACAAAATTCTCAAAGCGGTTTACATAGAAAAATAAATAATACATAAATAAGATCGTCCCCTGTCCCCAAAGGCCTCACAATCTAAAAATGAACATAAGGTAGACTCCAGCAACAGTCACGGGAGGAATGCTGTTCTGGGGTTGGATAGGGCCAGTTGCTCTCCCCCTGATAAATATAAGAGAATCACCACTTTAAAAGGTGACTCTTTGCTCAGTTAGCAGGGTTTGTTTTGTTCAAGGGGTATCTTGAACAAAACAAACTGTGGATACCAAACTTCAAAAACATCAGTTAAGCTTTCCCACCTTCTTTTTATAGATGATCTAAAGCTTTATGGAAAGTCACCATCCGAAATTGAGTCGTTACTCAATGCAGTTAGAATTTATAGCCGTGACATCGCAGTGGAGTTTGGACTGGACAAATGTGCTATAATGTCAATAAAGCAATAAATTGATTTCGTCTTTTGTTCGGATCAGGGGGGTGTTCGGACCACTACCTGGTTAAGGTTGGTCTCACAGCCGCAATCCACCCCTGCAGGGGTGATGGACCTATTAGGATAGCCTGTCCTAAAAGGCTGCTGGACCCAGCGGGATTTCAAATGGCCTTGGAGGATTTTGACATCGGTGCAGCCGGTGATTCTGTCGATGCTCTGGTGGGAACCTGGAACAGGGAACTCAACAGGGCAGTAGACATGATTGCTCCTAAGTGTCCCTTCCGATCTGCTGCAAAAATGGCCCCTTGGTATACTGAGGAGCTGCAGGGGCTGAAGCGGTTGGGTAGGGGACTAAAGCGCAAGTGGAGAAGAACTCGGTTCGAATGTCACAGGATTAAGCATGTGACCCATTTGAAGGCTTATGCTGTGGCAGTGTGCACAGTGAAAAAGAGGTTCTGGTCTGTGCGCATTGCGGCTGTATGTTTGTGCTTGGCGGAGCTATCCTGGGTTGTGAGGAGTTTGGTTTCTGCTCCTTCTACTTCCAGTCAGTCCCCGGAGTTGCTCTGCTGTGATGCCTTTAATGGGTTCTTTGCGAATAAGATCTCCTGTATTCGGGCCAACTTGGACTACACTATTTCTGCAAGGTCTATGGTGGAGGTGTCCAGCAACCCCTCTTGCAGTATTAGATTGGATCAGTTTCATTCTGTCACTTCTGAGGATGTGGACAAGCTGCTTGGGACAGTGCGGCCTACCACCTGTTCTCTGGATCCTTGCCCAACTTGGCTGCTTCTATCTGGCAGGGAGATTGTTGGAGGTGGCCTAGTTAATATCATACATGCATCGCTGAGGGAGGGTAGGGTGCCCCCCGTCTGAAGGAGGCAGTGGTTAGACCACTCTTAAAGAAGCCTTCCCTGGACGCTTTAGCGATGGACAGTTACAGGCCAATCTCCAGTCTCCCTTGGTTGGTCAAGGTGATTGAGAGGGTGGTGGCCGACCAGCTCCTGGCAATCTTGGAGGAAACTGATTATCTAGACCCATTTAAAACTGGCTTTAGAGCTGGCTATGGGGTTGAGACAGCCTAGGCCGGCCTGATGGGTGACCTTTACCGGGGAATCGACAGAGGGAGTGTGACTCTGCTGGTTCTTTTGGATCTCTCTGCAGCATTCGATACCATTGACCATGGTATCCTTCTGGATCGCCTGGGGGAGTTGGTGATAGGAATGCCTGGGGAGTTGGATCGCCTGGGGGAGTTGGTGATAGGAATGCCTGGGGGAGTTGGTGATTATTATTTATTTCTCTGTGTAAACCACCCTGAGCCATTTTTGGAAGGGCAGTATAGAAATCAAATAAATAAATAATAGGTGGCACTGCTTTGCAGTGGTTCTTTTCCTATCTCTCGGTTAGATTTCAGATGGTGGAGCTTGATGACAGTTGTTCCTCAAAATGAGAACTGTTATATGGAGTCCCTCAGGGCTCCATTCAGTCACCAATGTTTTTTAACATCTACATGAAACTGCTGGGTGAGGTCATCAGGAGATTTGGTGCTGGGTGTTATCAGTATGCTGATGACACCCAAATCTACTTCTCCTTTCCATCTTCAGAAAATGGCACTCATTCTCTAAATGAGTGCCAGGTTGGTCTCTGGGTCATCTCGGAGAGACCATGTTACTCCTTTACTAATGGAGTTACACTGGCTGCCAATAGGTTTCTGGACAAAATACAAAGTGCTAGTTATAACTTACAAAGCCTTAAATGGCTTAGGCCCTGGGTACCTAAGAGAGCGTCTTCTTCATTATGAGCCCCACCGCCCATTGAGGTAATCTGAGGAGGTCCGTCTACAGTTACCGCCAACACGTTTGGTGGCTACACAGAGACGGGCCTTCTTGGTCGCTGCCCCGAGATTGTGGAATGGGCTCCCTGCTGAAATACGATCCTCCCCATCTCTGGCAATTTTCAAAAAGCACCTGAAAACCCATCTTTTCACCCAAGCTTTCTCAGCTTCCTAAATTGTGGGGGTTTTAATTTCTGGTTTATTTTAAAATTCAAAACCCGATTTTGGGGTTTTTAATCACTAATTATTTAATTGTTTTAAAATGTTTTTAAATTGTTAATTGTTATATTGTGCTTTAATTTGTTTTAGCTCTTTACTGTTTTAGTGGTTTGTTTTAATTGTAAACTGCCCTTTGTTTTAATTGTAAACTAGCCATTTTGGAAGGGTGGTATACCAATCAATCAATCAATCAATCAATCAATCAATATAATAAAAAATGCCTGCCTACAGGCAGTAATGGGCTGGATGAGGGATAACAAATTGAAGCTGAATCCAAGCAAGGCAGAGGTGCTCATTGTGGGGGCTCAGAATCTGAGGGGTGAGTTAGATCTTCCTGTGCTGGATAGGGTTACACTCCCCAAGAAGGTCCAGGTGCGCAGCTGGGAAGTACTCCGGGACCCAGGCCTCACCCTGGTATCTCAGGTGGAGGCCATGGCCAGGAGTGCTTTCTATCAGATTCGACTGGTTCCTTGAAGAGGATGACCTCAAAACAGCGATGCATCAACTGGTAACCTCCCGGCTTGACTGTTGCAAAGCACTCTGTGTGGGGCTGCCTTTGTACGTAGTCCAGAAACTTCAGATAGTTCAGAATGTGGCAGCCAGATTGGACTCTGGGGCAACCTGGAAAGACCATATGTTTCCTGTTTTGAAACAGTTACACTGGCTGCCGATATGCTTCTGAGCAAAATACAAAGTGCTGGTTATTTCCTTTAAAGCCGTGAATGGCTTGGGTCTGAGATATCTTAGAGAGCGCTTTCTTTTACATGATCCCACCGCATGTTAAGGTCATCTGAGGAGGTCTGCCTTCAGTTACCACTGGTTTGTTTGGTGGCAACTCAGAGGCGGGCCTTTTCTGTAGCTGCTCTTGGGCTGTGGAATGCACTCCCAGCAGAAATTCTCAGTCTTAATTTCTTACTGACCTTCAAGAGAGCCCTTAAAACCAATCTGTTTGGCCTGGCCTTTCAGGGTGTTTAATTAGTTTTAATTGTTTTGCTAACCTGGTTTTCAGGGTTTTAATTGTTCTGATAGTTCAATTGTTTTAAAGATGTTTTAAAATTGATGTTCATATTTATATTTCTGTTTTAATTATGATTGGTTTTAATGGTTTCTGTTCTTAATTGTAAACCGCCCTGAGCCATCTCGGAAGCGCGGTATAAAATCGAAATCAAATAAATAAATAAATTGAGGGAAAATGGCAACTAGTGAAGGAATTGAGATGCCAAATGGCAGCAACATAAAGAGTCTGTCACCTGAGGAAAGTTATAAGTATCTAGACATTCTCCAGAGTGACAAGATCAAGCATGCTGAAGTGAAGACCAAATTTAACAAGGAATATAACAGGTGAGTAAGAAAGACACTGATATCCAAACTCAGTGGTGGTAACACTATGAAAGAAATCAACACATGCGCAATTTCTGTAATCCAATATACAGCAGTTATTGTTGATTGGACAAAAGCAGAATTGGATGCGCTGGATCGGAAAACCAGGAAAATAATGACCATCAGTCATGCCCTGTACCCAAGAAGTGATGTTGATAAGCTGTACCTGGAATGTTGCAAGTCAGACAGTCTGTTGAAGAAGAAAAACGAGCATTGGCGGAATACATCAATGAAAGCCAAGAAGAAATGCTACAGGAAGTGAGTAAGACAGGACTGTTGAAAATAAAGGAATTGAAGGATGAATACAAAAAACAGCAGATGATGAATTGTCGAGAAAAATGGCGTAACAAACCATTGCACAGTCAGTTCTTTAAAGACATACAATCGAAAGTCAACAATAGCACAACATGGCAGTGGTTAAAGAAGGGGACATTGAAGAAAGAAATTGAAGATCTAATTTTTGTAGCCCAGGAACAATCACTACGAACAAATGTTATAAAAGCAAAACTTGATAAGACCCAGAAAGACAGAAAGTGTTAGTCTCAGCTAGTTATCTCTCATCCAGGCCATCACTGCCTCGAGGCAGGCATTTAGGGAGATTATGCCTTCTCCTGATGATGTTGACATGGAGAAATAGATTTGGGTGTCATCAGCATACTGATAACACCCCACACCAAATCTCCTGATGATCTCTCCCAGCGGTTTCATTTAGATGTTAAATAACATTGGAGACAATACGGAGCCCTGAGGGACACCATACCGAAGTTCAGTTTTTGAAGAACAGTCTCTGAAAGACCCCATCTGGAATCTGCCCAAGAGGTAAGAGTGGAACCACTGCAAAGCAGTGCCTCCCACCCCCAATCTCCTCAGACGCTCCACCAGAAGGATACTATGGTTGATAATATTGAAAGCTGCCGAGAGGTCCATCAGTACCAACAGAGTCACACTTCCTCTGTCAATTCCCAATTGGAGATCAACCATTGGAGGCCGACCAAGGCAGTCTCCACCCCACAGCCCACCTACCAGTCTGAAATGGGTCTAGATAATGTTTCCTCCAAGACTGCCTGGAGTTGGGAGGTCACCACCCATCCAATTATGTTGCCCAGCCACGTAATGGAGACAGGCCTATAGTTGCTCAACTCTGAGTAATCCAGGGCAGGCTTCTTCAGAAGTGGTCTAATAATTGCCTCCTTAAGACAAGGAGGCATCCTGCCCTCCCTCACAGAAGCATTTATGATCTCTACCAGTACTTCTATGACATCCTCCCTGCAGATAGTATTAGCCATGTCAGCCAAGGGTCAAGAGAGCAGGTGGTAGGCCACGTTGCTCCAAGCAGCTTGTCTACATCCTCACAAGTCACAAACGCAAGCTGATCCAGCCTAACCACATAAGAGGAGTTGCTAGACACCTCCAATTCAGACACTGCAGTAATTGTGGGGTCTAAATGCTAGTCAGCTTGAATATGGAGATTTTATCCACAAAGAAATCATTAAACACATCACAGCGGGTAATAGATGATTCCAAATTCTGATTCAAGGGAGGAAGGGCACTCACTAGCCCTCTCACAACTCTGAACAACTCCGCCGGACGTGAACTTGCGGATGCAATACGGGCCAGAAAGAATCACTTCTTTGCTGCCTGTATTGCCAGACCATAGATCTTCAAATGTGCTCTATGTTGTAATCTGTCAGATTCAAGTCGAGTCTTCCTCCACTTGCGCTCCAGTTGTCTACCTCACCACTTCAGCCCCTGTAGTTCTTCTGTATACCAAGGGGCCAATTGTGAAGTGGGTTGGAGAGGGCACTTAGGTGCAATCCTGTCTACTGCCCTGGTGAGCTTGCTGTTCCAGTTCTCCACCAGGGCATCAGCAGGATCACCTACAGAGCCAACACTAAAGCCCTCCAAGGCTCCTTCGAACCCTATTGGATCCAATAACCTTCTCGGGTGGACCATTCTAAAGGGCCCCTCACCCCTGCAAAGGTGGGGTGTGACTGTGAATCCAACCATAACTAGATGGTGGTCCGTCCATGAGAATGGGGAAATTACAGGAGTCCACACACCCACGGAACACCACCCTGGTAAGAGTGCAAGACCAGATCAAGTGTGCAATGTGTGTTGGTCCTGAGACTCTTTGGGATAGACCCATAGTTGTCATCGCTGCTATGAACTGCTGAGCCACCCCAGACAAATTGGTCCCATAGTGGACATTGAAGTCCCCCAGCACCACAAGCCTGGGAGACTCCAACGCCAAACCCGAGACCAAGTCCGTCAGCTCATTTAGGGCTGTATGTTAGATGTGTGATGTATGTTAGATGTATGTTGCTGTAAGTATATCACACAGATTGATTATCAGGGAAAGCACAGCAATGTTGCTGCAATGATCCACTGGGACTTTTGCACGAATTACAAATTGCCAGCAAGCAAGAATTGGTGGAATCATCCGATTGAGAATGAAGAGGCAAAAATCCTTTGGGATTTTTGAATACAAACTGATAGGCATTTAGCACACAATACACCTGATCTGACAGTTATTGAGGAGAATCAGGTTCTGATAATTGATATTGCAGTCCCAGGGGATAGATGAGCTGGCGAAAAAGCATTGGAGAAAATAACTAAATACAAGGACCTTCAGATTGAAATTGAACGGCTGTGGAAAAAGAAAACTATAGTGGTGCCAATAGTTGTTGGTTCCTTTGATGCAGTACCAAAAGAACTTGAGCACCATCTCGACACCTTCGGCATCAATAAAATTAAAACACATCAACTACAGCAGGCCAAACTACTTGGGACAGCGCGAATACTACGATGTGATCTTTAATTTTTCTTTAGTTATCCTAGATGCTTGAAAAGGGCCCTATAATTAAAGCAACAAATCCAGTCAATAACATCTGGAAGACTGTATGTAAATATCATCATCTAATAAAAAACAACTTTATTTTTTAGCTGCTTATAAGAAATTGTTCTCTGGATGGCTCACAACAAAACATTAAGGGGGCTTAATGATAAATGTCATCTATCGTGAAACTTTTCACTTTCCAGGTGCCCTGTTAGGCAATCATAGAATTTTGTGTGTGTGTTGTTGAGGGTGGGCCTTAGATATAGGTTGGGGATTCTGTTGATGTACCAACCACTCTTACTGCACTTAGTCTTCCTACCTGAGCTGGCAGGGGTGGCCTTAGAGGTGGCGTTGGATTCCCCCAGTCTTATTGTCTTGGGGGGACTTCAACCTCCATGCTGAGACCCCCTCCCCCCCAGTAGAAGAGGCTCAGGATTTCATGGCCTCTATGACAACAATGGATGTGTATCAGTTGATATTGGGCTCTACCCGTGTGGTAGGACATACTCTGGATCTGGTTTTTGCTTACCAGGGAATAAATGATCTGGAGGTGGGGGAGTTTGAGATCATGATCTGGTGGGATTTTGTTTAACTGCTCCGTCTACCCTCTGCAAGGGTGGTGGACCAATTAGAATGGTCTGTCTCCAGAGGCTTATAGAGCTCTCCTCCTTAAAGGAGGAGAGCTGGTCTTGTGGTAGCAAGCATGACTTCTCCCCTTAGCTAAGCAGGGTCTACCCTGGTTGCATATGAATGGGAGACTACATGTGAGCACTGTAAGATATTCCTCTTAGGGGATGGAGCTGCTCAGGGAAGAGCAGAAGGTTCCAAGTTCCCTCCCTGGCTTCTCCAAGATAGGGCTGAGAGAGATTCCTGACTGCAACCTTAGAGAAGCTGCTTCCAGTTTGTGTAGACAATACTGAGTTAAATGGACCTATGGTCTGACTCAGTATATGGCAGCTTCCTATGATCCTTTCTGTTTCCAGATAACCCTCAGGGATTTTCCATTGTCCGGAGCTGGCTACTCTGTTGAGGCTCTGGAGAATCTCTGGAACATAGAGACAGCCCAGGCTATTGATACGGTTGCTCCTAAACACCCTCTCCGGCTTGGTGGAATCCATTCTGCTCCTTGCTTTTCCTTGGAACTTGGACTGGCGAAGAAATGGTTTTTCTCCACCTCGATTGCATCTTCTCAGTATAGAGCAGTGGAGCTGTTTAGTGTAGCAAAGGCACTACTATACACATCCCCACCATGTAATGGGGGAGGAACCATCTACAGCCCGTTGTGATCAGTTTGCAGGCAAAGTTGCTCACATCCATGCTGATTTGGACTCCAGGGTTTTGGCAGTACCAGTAAACTATGTCTCGGGTACCATCTGGTCCTATTGTGTTGGATTCTTTTCAGTTAGTGCAGCCAGAGGATATGGATAAGGTCCTGGGCATTGTGTGGGCAACATTGTGCGCTCTTGACCCTTGCCATTCATGGCTAATAAAATCTGCCAGGGAGGGTACAGGCAGATGGTTGGAGGCTTTAATCCAGGCTTCCCCAAACTGCGGCCCTCAGACGTTGCTGAACTACAACTCCCAGCATCCCTAGACACAATTTTTTGTGGCTGGGTATGCTGGAAGTTGTAGTTCAGCAACATCTGGAGGGCCGCAGTTTGACAAAGCCTGCTTTAATCAGTGCTTCATTAAGGGAGAGCAAGATACCACCATGCCTCAAGGAAGAGATGGTAAGACCATTATTTAAAAAGCTTCCCTTGATCCCTCCCACACCTTGTCAAATATAGACCAGTTTCTAACTTTCCCTTTTTGGGCCAGGTGATAGAGCATGTGGCGGTGTCCTGGCTGCAGAGGGTCTTGGATGATACGGATTATCTAGACCCCTTTCAATCTGGCTTCCATCCTGGATATGGGACTGAAGCCTTGGTCACTCCAGTGGATGACGTATCCCAGGAGCTTGATCGGGGAGTGCGTCCCTGTTGGTTCTGCTGGACCTCTCAGTGGCATTCAATACCATTGACCACGGTATCTTTCTGGGCTGCCTCTTGAGTATAGGGATTTGAGGTACTGCTTTGGAATGGCTTCAGTTGTTTCGTGGAGGAGGGTCCAGAAGATGATGATGGGGGACTACTGCTTGGCTCCGTGGCCATTGGCTTGTGGGCTCCCCCCCACATGTTCGGTTTTGTCCACCATGTTCAACATCTACATGAAGACTCTGGGAGAGGTCATCTGGGGATTTGGACGGAGTTGTCAGTAATATGCAGATGACACTCAGCTCCATATCTCCTTCTCACCTGGTCCTAGGGAGGCAGTGGATGTCCTGAATCAGGGGTTGGAGGCCGTGATGGGTTGGATGTGGGCTAATAAATGGAGATTGAATCTGGGCAAGAAGGTGGTGCTTTTGGTCAGTAGGAGAGCCATTCGGGATGAGGGGATTCAACCAGTTCTGGATGGGGTTGCACTCCCTTTGAGAGAGCAGGTGCGCAACTTGGGGGTCTTGCTGGACCCAGCTCTGCTTTTGAAAGTTCAGGTGGAGGCTGTGGCTAGGAGTGCCTTCGCACAGCTTCAGCTAGTGCGCCAGTTGCTTTCCTTTCTCAAGAAGGCAGATCTGGCCACGGTTACCCATGCCTTAGTCACGTCATGGCTGGATTACTTTAACATGCTTTACGTGGGGCAGCTGCAGTGGCGCAGCTGGGAAGCAGGTTTCTTAGGGAGCAAGAGGCTGTTAGTTCAAATCTCTGCGAGTGTGCTTTCCAGACTGTGTCTAGTAAATATATATTTGTAGTCACCTATATCAGGCAGCAGCGATAAAGGAAGGTGCTGGAGGTGGATGCTCACTTCAGTGACAACGGCAACGACATCATCTCACACTGTGCGGGAGAAAGGCATTGGTAAACAACTCCTGTATTCTACCAAGAAAACCACATGGCTCTGTGGTCACCAGGAGTCAACAGTGATTCTACTGCACAATTGTTCCTTTCCTTTACATGGAGCTGCCCTTGAAGAATATTCAAAAACTGCAGCTAGTGCAAAATGTGGCAGCTTGGATGTTATCCGGAGCTGTCCACTGGGATCATATTACACCCATTTTTAAAAAGCTACATTGGCTGCCAATTTGTTTCCAGGTCCAATTCAAGGTGCTGGTTTTGACCTTTAAAGCCCTTAACTGTTTGGTCCCGAATACCTGAGGGGACTCCTTGCTCCCAGGGGTTTCTGTTTGTTTGACGAGGTCATTGGAGGGGGCTTTGCTCTGCTTGCTGAGCAGTTATTGTATCCCGACTTTGGAATGCTCTTTGGGTGGGGAATCCACTCCTCAGTTTCCATCATAGTTTTTAGAAAGCAAGTAAAGTCTTGGCTTTTTATATGAGTATTGTTTTTGTTGCTTCTGCTCTATATTTTATGGTGGTATTGTGTGTTTTTAAAAACTTTTAATTAGATCTGTATTTTTATATTCCAATTTAATGTTTTTATTGTGACTGTTCTATATTTTTATATTGTGTTAAATGTTTTGTAAATTCCCTTGAGATTGTTTTGATGAAAGGTGATATAAAAATCAAACAATCAATAAAAACACATCAAATACACCTTGCTTATCACTAATACTTTTTTCTAATTCTAATATTTAACTTGTGTGACAAGGGGGACCATCCCAAAATAGTCATTTCTGCATACCCAAGCTTCCTATGTATACAGATGATGTATTGATTTATGAATTAAAAGAAAAATAAAACTTTAAATAAAGCCCAAAATAGCCCAACAAAGACACACAGGCAATCCTTGTTACTCATGGGGATTCCGTTCCTTGCCTACTACTGTAATGAGGCATTGTGCCTATGGAAAATGGGGAGTTGGGGTCCAGAATGGGGAAAACATGCCAAAAACAGTGGAAAAGGGCAAAAACAACTGAAAGTATCTTCTGTACCATGCTCCATGTGGTATCTGTGTGCCCGGGAATGCCTCCCCCAATGCAAGTAAGCAAACAAACAAAAACACTTCTACAGGTGAAACTCGAAAAATTAGAATATCGTGCAAAAGTTCATTAATTTCAGTAATGCAAATTAAAAGGTGAAACTGATATATGAGATAGACGCATTACATGCAAAGCGAGATAAGTCAAGCCTTAATTTGTTATAATTGTGATGATCATGGCGTACAGCTCATGAGAACCCCAAATCCACAATCCCAGAAAATTAGAATATTGTGAAAAGATTCAACAGTCTAGGCTCCAGGTGTCCCACTCCAATCAGCTAATCAATCCATAACACCTGCAAAGGGTTCCTGAGCCTTTAAATGGTCTCTCAGTCTGGTTCATTAGGAATCACAGTCATGGGAAAGACTGCTGACTTGACAGTTGTGCAGAAAACCATCATTGACACCCTCCATAAGGAGGGAAAGCCTCAAAAGGTAATTGCAAAAGAAGTTGGATGTTCCCAAAGTGCTGTATCAAAGCACATTAATAGAAAGTTATGTGGAAGGGAAAAGTGTGGAAGAAAAAGGTGCACAAGCAGCAGGGATGACCGCAGCCTGGAGAGGATTGTCAGGAAAAGGCCATTCAAAAGTGTTGGGGACTTTCACAAGGAGTGGACTGAGGCTGGAGTTAGTGCATCAAGAGCCACCACACACAGACGGATCCTGGACAAGGGCTTCAAATGTCATATTCCTCTTGTCAAGCCGCTCCTGAACAACAAACAATGTCAGAAGCGTCTTACCTAGGCTCAAGAAAAAAAGAACTGGTCTGTTGCTCAGTGGTCCAAAGTCCTCTTTTCTGATGAGAGCAACTTTTGCATCTCATTTGGAAACCAAGGACCCAGAGTCTGGAGGAAGAATGGAGAGGCACACAATGCAAGATGCTTGAAGTCCAGTGTGAAGTTTCCACAGTCTGTGTTGATTTGGGGAGCCATGTCATCTGCTGGTGATGGTCCACTGTGCTTCATTAAGTCCAGGGTCAACGCAGCCGTCTATCAGGAGATTTTGGAGCACTTCATGCTTCCTTCCGCAAACGAGCTGTATGGGGATGCTGACTTCATTTTCCAGCAGGATTTGGCACCTGCCCACACTGCCAAAAGTACCAAAACTTGGTTCAGTGACCATGGAACTACTGTGCTTGATTGGCCAGCAAACTCGCCTGACCTGAACCCCATAGAGAATCTATGGGGCATTGCCAAGAGAAGGATGAGAGACATGAGACCAAACAATGCAGAAGAGCTGAAGGCCGCTATTGAAGCATCCTGGTCTTCCATAATACCTCATCAGTGCCACAGGCTGATAGCATCCATGCCACGCCGCATTGAGGCAGTAATTGCTGCAAAAGGGGCCCAAACCAAGTACTGAATACATATGCATGCTTATACTTTTCAGAGGTCCGATATTGTTCTATTCTTCAATCCTTGTCTTCTTGGATCCATGTAATATTCTAATTTTCTGGGATTGTGGATTTGGGGTTTTCATGAGCTGTACGCCATGATCATCACAATTATAACAAATTAAGGCTTGACTTATCTTGCTTTGCATGTAATGCGTCTGTCTCATATATCAGTTTCACCTTTTAATTTGCATTACTGAAATTAATGAACTTTTGCACGATATTCTAATTTTTTGAGTTTCATCTGTATATATAACTTTTTATATCAGAAGAGCTATAAAATGGCTCCATTCCTTAAAATGGCGACCAGAAATGACCCCCTCCGGTCATTTCCATCCTTCTAGGAACTGCGAATTCATGGATTTTAACCTTTTCGTATCTGTGGATATTGAAGTTGGGTATCTTCCCTCCCCCCCCCCCGCAGATATGTTAAACCGTGAATTGTGGCTCTGCAGATAACAAGGTTTTCCTGTATGTTCTGAGGTTTCCAGGACCAACAGTAATGTTAATATGCCAGCTGAGGCAGGGGGTGAAGCCTCTGGTGGGCTCCTGTAGTTCTGACTGCTTAAACTGGCAGAGACTAAACTGTATGTTATGCGGTTAACTTTCTTTTCCTTCACTATGCAGGGAAGTTATACAATATTAATAAAAAACCTCCCCTCTACCATTTATAGCAGTTGAGTGCCTAGCTTTACAAACTTTAAACCCTTCAGCACAGTGCAGTAGAGCAGGAAATGTTTCAGGAGGATGGAAGAGAGTATCTCCCCTGCCCCTTTTTCTCTCTTCGTACCCTGTGATCACTGGACAGTGCTTAAAAGGCTTCTGTTTACTTTGGCTGGAGCCCTCAAAATGAGCACTATTGTTAGGGGCTACAGTTACATTGCAATGTTTTGTGGTGGGTCCTCATTTCTATATTCAGCAAGTGTTGTATATGGCTAAATCAAGCCATCCTTTATGTAAATATTAATTGCCAACACAGAATATTATTTGGAGTAATTAAATGCCTGTGCATGCTAAAATTGTTGATTGATGGACCCAACAGGAAATGCTTCTGGAGGTTGGAAAATTGTCGGATTTGTGATCTGACAGTTTTATGGAGGTCATGTTGGTTCTACCAACAGGAAAATTGTCGCGGAAACTGACATGATTCCCCCACCCCCAGCTGTTGGATCAAAAATTTGACATTTTCCCGACATTCAAGGGGTGTGGATTTAAGGTTAAAGGGTTTCCCCACTTTAACTGTTAAATCCCAACCATGCTAAAACATAAGGGAGAAATTAAACAGGCATGTTGCAATTCCAAAATAATTCCTCAACAGGATGGTTGTGAGTTGGATTTCCAACTGTCGGGGGTTCCTCCTGTGGTGGCAGAACTCCTTCAGATAATGCCTGTAGGACACAACACAACATACAGTTCTAGTAATTAGCATAGATAAAGTTGTTGTTTTAGTTGATATTGAAAGATGCACAACTCTGTCTTTGAAATTATACTTGGACTACTATAGCAGAATGGTACTGTCTAAATTCTTTCAGAACATTACTACTTAAATGATTAAAATTTGTAACTGGCTAGTTAAGCAACACATATGCTGAGAACTATATTGGGTAGAATTCATGGTTATCAACTGTGCTTATTTCCAGTGGATTGACTTTTTTTTCTTGGATGCCAATATGAATTCAAACCAGAGGCAATAGCACTGGTAATATGGACTAGTTTGTTAACCTTAGAGGGGTTATCCTTCCCATTGCTGCACTTTGCACTATAAGGTCATTGCGAGGTCAATTGATTTTCATGTTTTGGATCTAGTACTATACCTGTGTGTGCTGCTCACTTTGCTTGGAATGTGCTTGGTCTGTCACTTGTTTGGTCCATTTTAATGAGGTGCTATTAAGCAGCTACTATTTTTTTTAAAAAAACACAATTACGTGCACAGTGCCTCAACATTCAGTTGCCTGTAGCATCGCTTTAGCAAAAAGAATGTAATTATGATGGGAAGATCACACACACACACACACACACACACACACACACACACACGCAGCTTGGTGCTTTATCTAGGCAGGGCTTTATATTGGCGGCTTTACCACAACTGGGACTGAGCTGTGACCCCACCCCCCATCACATGTGACACCTTTTTCAACGATCACCATTGGGCCTAGCTCAACTAGCTAGCTCCTGGGTAGAATTCTAGAGACACTACTACCACCTCCCCCCCACCTTGGGCTGATTTCTCCCCCACCCTACGCTTGCCTTAATTAATTAATTAATTAAATTAATTAATTATTACTCAATCTTTATACTGCCCTTCCAAAATGGCACAGGACGGTTTACAATTAAAAACAAAATCATTAAAATCAGTTAACAATTAAAACAAAAATGATGAAACAGTCTAAAACAACAATTAACAATTAAAAAATCAAAAACAGCAATTAAACAATCACAACAGTTTAAAAAAACCCTGAAAACCAGGTTACAACATTAAAACTAATTACAACTATTTAAAAACCCTGGAAGGCCAGGCCAAACAGATGGGTTTTAAGGGCTCTCCTGAAGGCCAGTAAAGAACTCCAATTGTGGATTTCTCCCAGGAGTGCATTCCACAGCCCAGGAGCAGCTACAAAGAAGGCCTGCCTCTGAGTTGCCACCAGATGAACCAGTAGTAACTGGAGATGGACTTCCTCAGATGACCTTAATGTGCGGTGGGGATCATGCAGAAGAAGGTGCTCTCTAAGATAACTCGGACCTAAGCCGTTCAAGGCATTAAAGGTAATAACCAGCACTTTGTATTTTGCCTGGAAACGTATTGGCATCCAGTGTAACTGTTTCAAAACAGGCATAATATGGTCTGTCCGGGTTGCCCCAGAGACCAGTCTGGCTGCAGCATTCTGAACTAACGGAAGTTTCTGAACTACATACAAAGTCAGCCCCACGTAGAACGCATTGTAATAGTCATACTGGGAGATTACCAGCTGATGCAACACTGTTTTGAGGTCATCCTTTTCAAGGAATGGGCACAGCTGTCAAATCAGCCGAAGCTGATAGAAAGCACTCCTGGCCATGGCCTCCACCTGAGATACCAGGGTGAGGCCTGGATCCAGGACAACTCCCAAGATGTGCACCTTCACCTTCTGAGGGAGTGTAACCCCATCCAGCACAGGAAGATCTAACTCACCCCTCAGATTCTGAGCCCCTATAAAATGTACCTCCGTCTTGCTTGGATTCAGCTTCAATTTGTTCTCCCTCATCCAGCCCATTACTGCCTGTAGGCAGGCATTTAGAGAATGAGTGCCATTTCCTGAAGATGAAAAGGAGAAGTAGATTTGGGTGTCATCAGCATACTGATAACATCCAGCACCAAATCTCCTGATGACCTCACCCAGCGGTTTCATGTAGATATTGAAAAGCATTGGTGACTGAATGGAGCCCTGAGGGACTCCATATAACAGTTCTCATTTTGAGGAACAACTGTCATCAAGCTCCACCATCTGAAATCTAACCGAGAGATAGGAAAAGAACCACTGCAAAGCAGTGCCACCTATTATTTATTTATTTGATTTCTATACTGCCCTTCCAAAAATGGCTCAGGGTGGTTTACACAGAGAAATAAATAATAATCACCAACTCCCCCAGGCATTCCTATCACCAACTCCCCCAGGCGATCCAACTCCCCAGGCATTCCTATCACCAACTCCCCCAGGCGATCCCAGGTGTAGATATTGAAAAGCATTGGTGAAAGAATGGAGCCCTGAGGGACTCCATATAACAGCTCCTGCTTTGAGGAGTAACTGTCACCAAGCTCCACCATCTGGAATCTACCCGAGAGATAGAAGCAGAACCACTGCAAAGCAGTGCCCCATCACCAACTCCCCCAGGTGATCCAGAAGGATACCATGGTCAATGGCAAAAATGGCTCAGGGCGGTTTACACAGAGAAATAAATAATAATCACCAACTCCCACAGGCATTCCGATCACCAACTCCCCCAGGCAATCCAGAAGGATACCATGGTCAATGGTATCGAACGCTGCCGAGAGATCGAAAGGAACCAGCAGAGTCACACTCCCTCTGTCGATTCCCCGGTAAAGGTCATCCATCAGACCGGCCTAGGCTGTCTCAACCCCATAGCCAGCTCTAAAGCCAGTTTTAAATGGGTCTAGACAATCAGTTTCTTCCAAGACTGCCAGGAGCTGGTCGGCCACCACCCTCTCAATCACCTTGCCCAACCAAGGGAGATTGGAGATTGGCCTGTAACTGTCCATCGCTAAGGGGTCCAGGGAAGGCTTTTTAAAGAGTGGTCTAACCATTGCCTCCTTCATACAAGGAGGCACTCTATCCTCCCTCAGCGATGCATGTATGATATTAACTAGGCCACCACCAACAATCTCCCTGTTAGATAGAAGCAGCCAAGTCGGGCAAGGATTCGGAGAACAGGTGGTAGGCTGCACCGTCCCAAGCAGGTTGTCCACATCCTCAGGAGTCACAGATTGAAACTGATCCAATCTAATACTGCAAGAGGGATCACTGGACACCTCCTCGATAGACCCTTGCTGAAATAGTGTAGTCCAAGTCAGCCCGAATACAGGATAACTTGTTCACAAAGAACCCATTAAAAGCATCACAGCAGAACGACCCTGGAGACTGATTTGAAGTAGGAGACTAAATTCCTCATAACCTGGGATAACTCTGCTGAGCATGAGCCTGCAGCCACAATGTGCGCAGACCAAAATCTCCTTTTCGCTGCACGCACCACCACCACATAAGCCTTCAAATGGGTCTCATCTGCATCCTGTCAGAATCGAACTGAGTTCTCCTCCACTTGTGCGCTAGTCGCCTACCCAACTGCTTCAGCCCCCGCAACTCCTCAGTATACCAAGATGCCATTCTTGAAGCTGGTTGGAAGGGATGCTTAGGAACAATCATGTCTACTGCCCTGATGAGTTTCCTTTTCCAGGTTCCCACATGGCCATTGACAGAATCACCAGCTGCACCAACATCAAAATTCTCCAAGGTCTTTTGAAATCCCGCTGGGTCCAGCAGCCTTTTTGAATGGACCATCCTAATAGGTCCACCACCCCTGCAGGGGTGGATTGCAGCTGTGAAGCCAACCTTAACCAGGTAGTGGTCTGTCCATGATAATGGGGAAATGACAGTATCCTTCACCCACGGAACACCCCCATAAAAGACCAAATCGAGTGTATGGCCGGCAACATGAGTAGGTTCAGAAACTAATTGGGATAGGCCCATAGTTGTCATGGCCCCTATGAACTCCTGAGCCGCAGCAGACAAGCCAGCCCCAAAGTGGATATTGAAGTCCCCCAGCACTAAAAGTCTAGGAGACTCCAACACCAACTCTGCGACCAGTTCTGTCAGTTCAGTTAGGGGGTCAGTTGGGTAGTGGGGTGGACGGTACACCAACAGAATCCCTAATCTATCCCTCGTTCCCAGCCTCAAAAATATGCACTCAATATAAATCAACTGTCTCACAGGGGCCCTGGTCAGGGAAATGGTATTCTTATGGACCACAGCCACTCCACCCCCTTGCCCACTTCCCCTGGCCTGCTCCACAACAGAGTAACCTGGTGGGAGAAGCTGAGCCCACCCTGGACCACTCACCTCCACCAACCAGGTCTCAGTTATACATGCCAGGTCTGCTCCCTCATCCACGATCAAATCATGGACAATTTCGTCATCGTTCTGAACTGACATGGCATTACAGAGGAGCAAGGCCAGACTCTGTGGGTCGTTAGAGCTGCTTCCTGAGGCTTGACAGAGCAGTTGAAAGTGGAAACAGTTACTAAATTACTGATTTCTCTTCCCCTGTAACGGCCAGCTGCTCTGCCAGCGCCAGTTCTTCTATTCCCCACCACTATAGTAATAGCTGCCCCAGAACTTCCGGGCACACCACCAGCACCATCCCACTCAAGAGAGCCCAAACACGTATCTGCAGAAAGGCCTGGCACAAACCAGCCCTCAGCCCCACCCTCGAAGACCATGGGGGATCTTGAGCCAAACAGCCTGGTCCTCTCCCTTGTTATCCTCCAAAGTGGCTCCCCCAAAGTGGCAACCTCATTTGGTGTCGCCTCTTGGGGGGCGATCCTGCTGGTGGTGGGCCCGCCGTCACAGGCAGCGTTCCTATAAAGCCCAAAGCTGAGTAGGTGACCCGAGGAACTGCTGAATCACACAGGAGCTGGTCTAAATCCTGCCCACAATCTCCACAGATGTTAACCTGAGGCTGCAGCCCCACAGAGGAAGCAGAAGCAGGCAGGCAACAGCAGAAGGAACCCCAGCACCCACCTGGTCTCTCACCCCAAGCAACACTGGGTGGGAAGCGGATGGACTCTGCCTCTCCCTCTCTGCTTGGCTTTTAAATTGACATTAGATTTGCAATGTCATTTTGATTTCATTTGGCCTCTCTTAACTGATTGCCAGGAAATTAAGGACTGACGAAAAGAAGTACCTTTCACACAGCGCATAATCAGTCTATGGAGTTTGCTGCCACAGGATGTGGTGATAGCCACTAGTTTGGATGGCTTAAAAGGGGTTTAGACAAATTCGCTGTGGACAGCTCTATTAATGGCTACTAGTTTTGATGGCTGTAGGCTACCTCCAGGCTCAGAGGTAGGGTGCTATTTGCCAGGGAAGCAACAGCTGAAGAGGGGGTATGCCTTCATCACCTACTTGTGGGCTTTCCAAAAGTGCCTGATGGGCCACTGTGAATACTGGATGCTGGACTTAGATAGGCCTTGGACTTGATCCAGCAGGACTGTTATGTTCTTATGTCCTGTTCCCAAAACCATTACTTTTAGATTGTAAGATTCTTGAGGACTGACGTGTTAACATTTGCGGTGGGGGAACCCTAAACTTCCATTTTCTGAAGGAAGTCGTCTTCCCTTTTATAGCTTCCATGACTCTTTAGCCACGCTGGCATCCTGGACTTGTTGATTCCTTTCCTCCTTCTTGGTATGGTCCGTGCATGCTATTTGGCTGCTCAGAGTAACTCTCCTGTATTTATTCAGGTTTTCTGACCTGTCCACATCAGCCAGCAACATGTTGTGAGCTGGCCCAATTATGGACTCTGCCAAATGTATCCCATCCCCATCCAAGAAGAATGTCATGTATCTCTCAGCCTAACCTACCTCACAGGGTTGTTGTGAGGATAAAAATAAGCATGTGCACCGCTCTGAGCTCCTTGGAGGAAGCACAGGATAGAAATGTAATAAATGAATAAATGGGTGGCTTTTTGGAAAAGAGAAATTCAGTTGGTGGGGGTGATCGTGAAGCAGGAATGCAAATTCCCTTACTTGGAGCGAACTTTGCTCAGTCGTGTGGCCGGTCATGCAGCATACCAGTCAGTGTGCCATGGCATACCATTTGGGAAAGCCTGATCTAGACTAAGTCATGATTAAGTACAATTGAAATAAATGTAGTTAGTTATGGCTAACTTGTCCCATTAATTTCAGAGCGACTTTGTCATAACTAACTTGGTCTGGATGCTATCCAATATACTTTAGCTTTATTTTTTTTCTTACTGTTAAGACCTTTAAAACTTTTAGGAAATGTATATTTCATTTCCTTGTTTTCTCTTACAACAGCCACTATCTCAATTATGATTGATAGTTTTCCCTATGATAGTTTTCTTTTTCCCCTTATAGAAATTTCCCTGCTTCTGTCTTTTTCAGTCAGCACTGGATGTGAATGTTGAGCTACAGTTTTTCAGATCTATATGCTTGTCAAATCAATTGTTACTTGTCGATATTTCCCTGCCATCATTTTTCTTTCTGCACATGTCCTCTTTTTTCCTTTGTATTGCTATCAACTTCATTCAGCACTCTGCATGTTCAGCAGTGTGAATATTTGTCCTGCACATTTTCAGATACATATGTGGTCTAGTTTATTCTTTTATTTTAGCTGGCAACTCTTCAGGTTATATTAACAAATGGCAGCCTGACATACACCAATGATAGTTCCTCAAGTTGGCTGAATGCCAATGCTCACTAACTCACATTTCAGTAGAGATGATTCAGTGGTTGTTTGACCAGTCAGATATTGTTGGTTGCCCACTTGTTTGACCATGACCATATATTATCAATATTCCATGAAGTCAAGAATCCCAATCAAGTCACTGTGTAAGCAGCTTATCTTATCTTAGTTAATTATTTAATTATCAATTGTGGTATCATTTGCAAGCAAGGGCAGGAGTGGGAACTGCTTGCCATCTGGTCCTGCAACAATTGGGGGCAAACCTACCTGCATAGCAAAGCCTCCGCTAATGGTCCTCTTGTAGGACTTTGAGAAAGTTGATAGTAGATGGCCATTGGGTACAATGGCTAACTCAGTGTGAGTGCAATTGAATGCTGTATTCAGTGGCATTGAAATATGCAGGGGTCAAGAAATGTTCTCTTTTCACTAGCCGGACAAAAATGTGTTACTTGTTGTGATCAGCCTCTCCTCCCTCTAAAGAGTTAACTGGAAGTGAACCCTGTCTTGACTGACAGGCTTGTGAACTCCAAGCCTCAGCCAATCAGCACACCAGATAGGAGGGACCAAGAGAGCTGTTGCCACGAAGAGTTCTTTGTTAGAGAAAATGCTAGATGGGAGGTGCATAGGACATGTGACCATCGAGGTTGGCTGCAGGAGGACTATTGCAGCTCTTGGAGGATAGAAATGCAGGGGCTTGATTCTTAACCAGAGTTTGGTGAGTTCAAGGAAAAAGGAAGCCAAGGCCTAGTGGCTTCGGAAGTTTAGGGCAGGAGAAAGTGGTTTAGTAAGAGTTTGCGTTGGGATTTCTATTTCTTTGGTGTGTGTGCTTTTGCATATTCCTGATTCTGGTCCATTATTGTTTACCTGGAATGTAATTAAAATAAGAAGCACTAGTGTACGCCCATTCTACCTAGGGCATTGCAAAAGACTCTGTAAACATTTAAGCATGCATTAAGACAAACTATTTTTGTAACCTACTAAGTATTTTTAATTGTATTTAAAAGCTGAGAAATCCGTGGACGGAAGCAGTCTGTAGTAATTGAATAAAACTATATATTTTTAGTTCTTTTCTTTTTACAAGCCCCTCCGACTTGGTTTTTAACTTAGGAAAAGAGGCGGGGGGGCGCACGCGAAGGGGAGGTTTCTCTGGTGCAAACACATCCTCAAATGTTTAGCAGCTATCAGTTTTCTCACCATGTGTAGGCTTGCACGTGGAAGGTTTTTGTACTTGTACTTACCTGATAGCAAAATAAACAGAGCTTCCTGGGATTCCACCCCAAGCCCAGGGAGTTTCAAGTTCGGTCGATAAAAGTGGTGGTGGTGGCAGCTTTTTGAACCTAATGATACTACAGAATTAATTTTATGAGAAGCCTAGCCAGGCAGCTCAGCAGGAATGATTCAGCATTTATTTCCTTCACATGAGCTTGGTCTGAGACATAGACTTTAATCTGCTGCACTTGTTGAGCTGTGTTGGTACATGACTTGTTGGGATTTTTTTGCTTGTTAGGCATCATTTTTTACTCGTCACTGACAAAGAGACTAGTGGATTTCCTCAGCTTTCCTGATGCTTTTTACTTTTGAATTGTGATGAAAGCTGTCCTATCTTCAGTGTCACATATACAGAGCTGTATCACATGGGCAGAACTGTTCAATGAATTGTTCATTTATAGGAACAAGTTCACTGGTCTGTTTATGTAACTAGCATAATTATGAAACCTATTGAGCGTGACGCGCACACACACATATAAACTGGGCAAATGTTCAACCCTAGATTACACTCAGCCTTTCTCTTCACTCTCCCAAGTGTGTTGAGGCAGAGCAGAATGTTTGCCTCTTGCACCAGAAGTGTGTGGTGTTTCCTTGTACCTGCTTACAGCTGCCATCTGCCATTGTTCAATCTCAGAATAATCCAGCATGGAAAATGATAGTTGTCCTGCAGACTTCCAGGTTCTCATCTCCATGAGTGAATGACTATTCAACCTTGTCTGTTTTGTGATGAGACCTTATGATGAGACCTTATTATATTTATGAGAAGTAGTGTGTAAGTACTTGCTTAAATTCCAGAGACATATTTTGTTGGTTTAAAATGGGTTGAATGAATGTAGCTCAATTTTAAATAAATGGAGCTGCATATAGAGGTGTGCCTTAATCTAAAATTGTATTTTAATTTCTGGGATGCTTAGTGAAATATAAGAACCCAAGATCTGTTCTCTGATAGATTCTAATTGTAATTAAACTAATATCTAGCTCTTACTTTCCTAAGATAAAATTCTTAGCCATAACTTTGTCCATGCAAGAGTTTTATTTTCCCTTTTTCATACCTAGAGACAGATCTGTAAAACACAAAATATGTAACACTTAAAACAACGAGGTAGGGCTAGATTCAGTTTTAAAAATCAACATTCCTTCTAGATTGTACTGTTATATATTATATAGTTGGACGCATCTTTAAAAAGCCCCAGAATTTTTATTTTTAAAGTCTTTTAAAAATAAGCATCTGGGTTTTCCATTTTTATGAGTCCTGGAGCCACCCTGGAACATGAAGTCTATGCTATGATGCGCATATCCTTTTGAAAAGCATGTTCAACCAGTGGAAATGGCTATATGAATGCTATTTTTAATCAAGCTACCACAGTGGTTAAGCAATTGTTCATTAATTTTGTTTTTATTTAGGTGTTGGGTGTCTCAGCTAGTCACTATTAATTTCATCACAGTGCACTTCCTTTGACATTTAGTATTATCAATGATAAAAAAGGGAGAAGTGGGCAGTAATAGAAAAAGTTGCTGCAAACATAAATAAAAAACTTGTTATATGTCATGTCTTCAGTTGTTTACTTTGGGATAATTTGTGTAATTATAGTTTTTCTGTGTTAGAATATCTCCTGAATATAAATGTGTTGAACTGGACTTGTAAAGGTAGCTGCACATGATGACCCAGCACTTATGAAATACTTGTTTGTCATGTGCCTGTGTAGAAGTTACACTTCATTTATGCTTTTAGTTCTCTTGCTAATACTTAAATTAAAGTTTTGATCTAAGAATTTAGGTTGATATATTGTAGCTTTAGCTCAAATAACTATTAAAAAATACAGGATCTTTGCATGAGACTATGGGTTGGCTTGAACAATACTCTGTCCACCGGCCCCAGCACATGCAATAAGGATGTACATCAGGCCTGCTCAACTTCGGCCCTCCTGCAGATATTGACCTACAACTCCCATAATCCCTGGCTATTGGCCACTGTGGTTGGGGATCCTGGGAGTTGTAGTCCAAAAACAGCTGTGGGGCCTAAGCTGAGCAGGCCTGATGTACATGCATTGTTAGAGCATAGTTCTGCCCTCCCATGCACTGGGGGTGAGAGGAGGGACATGTGCATACTCACTATGTGCACATGTATTTACTTTTTCCGCTTGCTCAAGCGCACACACTGTAATCTGCACCTCTCCTGCAGTGCACAGTGGACTGTTGCAGGCATGGCACTGGTTCCTTTTTAGTTAAGAGACTGGGAACAAGCTGCAGGAGTGAGTATCCTCTTCTCCAACCTCTCCTCTCTCCTGGCAATCAATCAACTGTGATGAATGCTAACCAAGGTTAACATTTAAGCACAGTTTGCCATGGGGTGGTGGTGATGGTCGGATTTGCTCTTGAGAGTAAGGATCTGGAGGAAGAATTCTTCATGTGGCTGGCTTCTGGCTTCTTAACCATATTTAAGAGGGATCTAGCATGATTTCTTCACCAGGCAAATAACTATTAAAATTTTGTGTTTATCTTCTAAAAGAAAATATTCTTTTCCATTCCAGCATTATCTGCATACCAGAGGTACTACAGTTTACAATCTGACTACTGGAAGGTCTGTATAGATGTATATTTTGTGGAATTAATATTGTTTGATACTATGTTCTAACTTTGTTTTAGCTTGGGAACTTGTATGTGTGAGTGCCAGTATGTTTACCTTGGTGATATACATTGCTGCCTTCCGCAACTTAAATGTGCATGATATTGTTATGCAACTTTCTGTCTGCTTCTTTTGCTTTCAGAACTGAATGAGCAGCTGTGGTTATCCTATGGCAGACAATCCTTAAGCTTTATTGAAGGTTTCTTTTGTCATCCTGTTGCTGCTCTTGTTCATATTATACCAAGTTAACACTGCAAAGGATATCTTTCCCCATAGATTTTAGTATTGTTTTATGGAGTATGTATTATCTGCACAGCTAGCATAGAAGTTAATACTAGCTCCTTCCTATGAGTAGCAAAGAAATAGGGATTTGTCCTTGAAGGGTGTTTTCCTCCCTACATACACTCCCTTTTCTGTAATCCTCACAAGTGCAGTTAAACATTTTGTCGGCACAGATGAACCAGATTCTCCTTTATTCCAGGATCTGAAACTTCAGAGTAATGCAGCTTGAACTGTCCAAATTAAACTTCTGGCAATATCTGGATTGATTCGCAAATCTTGCCATTATAGTCCTCATTCACAAATAGTGATAGAGGTCTTGGATCTTTGGTGCAGTGTATATATAGGAATACCAAAACAACTGGGGTAGGGCAAGAATCTGTCACCTGTCCCAGACACAGATAAGATTTTGTGTGGCATTCTAAATTATCTTCAGCTCTGCACAGTAAATCCATAGGCCCTTATCTGGAAATCTGTTGTTGGGGCTCCCATGTATGTATAGAATTCCTCTCACCAAAAGGCTTCTTACACATATTAATGTAACGGTATCCTCACAGTTAAAGCATCCTGCACATTCAGGAACGCCATATCCACATTACATTAATGGGGCTCTGAATAATAGTGCAAACAAATTTCAGTAGGAATGCTCTGGATTTGATCACAGCAAATCATTGGTTTATCTTATTTAATTAGTTTATTTTTATTTATTACATTTCTATACTGCCCAAAACTTACATCTTGATACAGATTTAGAAATCCTTGGGGAAGGGTTTAGCCATTTTTGGTTAGTTTCAGTAACGTATTGGAAATTGAGCGTGTTGAGGTGTTTGAGACATTAATGTTGTCATGATCATTTCACCATGATGAAATGGTGAACTGCATACTTAGAATGCATAAGTGTTTGCGCTTATTTTTTGTTTACTTTTAGAATCTGCTGAGGTCATGTTCAAGCATTTATACAGCCTTAATTGTAATTGAGAGAAATCTGTGGATCAGGCTTGTAGTCACCTGCTTGGTTGTGTCTGATGAATTAATTTCTGAAGAACTGGGCAACGAAACTTCACAAAAGTTGGGTTTTATTTTGAGGGGGGTGTCAAAAATATCACATGTTGCTGATATAGATTACCGTAAGGAGGCTAGCACAAAAATATAGGTTAATAAGATTAATGTAAGTTGTCTAATACCTGTATAATGCATATTGGGTCCAGTATGCTTCTGCTCACATAACACTTCTGCTGGTGTAAGGGAGCTCTCCAATTTCAGTCAGTTATTTCTCCCTGCTACTGTGGCTGCTCTGAATGCCATTTCCAAGGGTTTCCTGATCCTCAGGATGTGCAAGGGTATACAACAGAAAGTGGGTGAAAAACTCTGGGATTCTGCTTGCTATTATTTGCATATAAGTCAGTAAAAGTGTAGAAAACAGTATGTAAAATATTGTCTAGGCATTGTTATTTGCTGGTGTTCTTTATTATATGCACTTCTCCCACATTCACAAAGTGTTTAAGCAAATCAGAGTGGAGAAATGTCCGTGTTTTTAGCCTACTTTCCAGTAGACTTATGAGATCACCCGTCATTCCGTGTGTCTGTTGGTCTCCCCACCCCCACCCCCCATCAACTTTGCAACGCCTGGACCAATATGAACCAAATTGGGTACAGTTGTAGGGATACCTCAATGGCATAGTTTGTGATGATATTGTTATCACAATTCAAGATGTTGGTTGCGTAAACCCTTGAGGTGCAAGTGGACTAACCTGTGAATCACCGAACTGATTTGAACCAAATTAGGTGCAGCTGTAGGGACACATAGGGATGCCCCAATGGCGTAGTTTGTGATGTCATCCACCCCAATCAAAGATGGTGGATGCATAAACCTCTGATGTGCAAGTGGGCTAACCTGTGGACTGTCTGATTTGAACCAAATTAGGTACAATTGTAGTGAGTGAGACAAAGGGACACCTCAGTGGCATAGTTGGTGATGATGTCATCTACTCTGATTCAAGATTGCGGCTCTGGAATGCGCTTCCTGCTGAAATAAGAGCCTCTCCATCTGACAACTTTTAAAAAGTCAGTTAAGACACATTTGTTCACCCAGGCTTTTAATTAGATACTGTTTTGATAGTTTTTAACACTGTTTAAATTTTAAATTATTGTCATTTTATCCTTTTTATTTTGTTGTAATCTGTATGTTATTGCGAGTCTTTTAATACTTTTTTTGTTGTAATTTGTATTTTATTTGTAAGCTGCCCGGAGATGTACCTTTTGGGTGGGATATAAATATGTTAAATAAGATGGTGGATGCATAAACCTTTGAGGCGTAAGTGGGCTAATTTGTGAAACTGCCTAACCAATTTGAACCAAATTTGGTACAGTTCTAGTGAGTGACACATAGGGACACCTCAATGGTGTAGTTTGCAATGATGTCATCTACCCTGATCCAAGATGGTGGACATGTGAATGTTTGAGGTGCAAGAGGTCTAACTTGTGGACCACATATGCAATTTGAACCAAATTTAGTCTGTCTGTAGGGGCAGTGAAAGGAAAGTAGGCAGATCTGTTCTTACTAGAATAACTTGTTCCTTTATGAAGGTTTAAATTGTTACATGACAGAAATGATCAATTTTGAATAATGTGGAAATAAAAGGCATTTCAGGCCAGGTGTGTTAAGAGCCTGGATAAATCTAAGTTTGACTGCTGCTTGTTTTCATAGAGAAGAAAATAAGGAATTGGTTCCAGAGGTATGTGAGTGGAACTCTGCTTCCACAACAGGGTTGTCATGCCCCTGTGCCACCCCACCCCACACCAACCCTCTAGTGAGGGATGGAAATGGCCAGTCTCCTCGCAAAAATATGTAGCTTATCCCTTTAATCAGTCTCTGTACCAGAGGACTGGAAAGTAGCTAATATAACACTGATTTTTAAAAAGGGATCCAGGGGGATTCTAGGAAATTACAGGCCAGTTAGCTTAATGTCTTCCAGGAAAATTGATGGAAAGCATTTTCAAGGATAAAATGGTTAAGCATATAGAAGAACAGGCCCTGATGAAGGAGAACCAGCATGCCTTCTGCAGGGGTCTTGCCTCACCAACCTTTTGGAGTAGTTTGAAAATGTCAGCAGGTGGTGGCTAAATTTGCAGATAACACCAAACTGTTTAGGGTAGCGACATCCAAAAGAGATTGTGAGGAGTTCCAAAATGATCTCTCTAAACTGGGGGAGTGGGTGACAAAATGGCAAATGTGGTTCAATATTGGCAAGTGTGAAGTGATGCATATTAGGACAAAAAACCCCAACTTCACATATATGCTGATGGGAGCTGAGCTGTTGGTGCCTGACCAGGAGAGGGATCTTGGGTTCATGGTGGACAGCTCGTTCAAGGGGTTGACTCAGTGTGTGGCAGCTGTTAAAAAGGCCAGTTGCCTTGGAATCATTAAGAAGGGGACTGAAAAAAACCCTGCTAATCTGTTAAATACATTAAATAAATATTATTTAAATTAAAAAAAATGCCCTCATACAAAACTATGGTGCGGCCACATTTGGAGTACTGCATATGGTTCTGATCACCGTATCTTAAGAAGGACATTGTAGAACTTTAAAAGGTGCAGAAGAGGGCAACCAAGATGATAAGAGGCCTAGAGCACTTTCTTTATGAAGCAAGGCTACAACACCTGGGGCTTTTTCCTTTATATACTTTATATATTTTACTTTTTTTAATTAAAAAAAAGGCGACTGAGGGCAGACATGATAGAAGTCTATAAAATCATGCATAGTATAGAGAAAGTTGATAGATAAATTTTTCTTCCCCTCTCACAACACTAGGACCAGGGATCATTCTGTGAATCTGATTGCCAAGAAATTTAGGACTGATAAAAGAAAACACTTTTTCACACAAGATATAATCAACTGTGGTGACAGCCAGCAACCTGGATGGCTTTAAGAGAGGCTTAGATAAATTCATTGAGGACAGGTCTATCAATGGCTACTAGTCTGGTGGCTATAGGCCACCTGCAGCCTCAGAGGTAAGATGCCTCTAAATACCGGTTGCAGGCGAGTAATAGCAGGAGAGAGGACATGCCCTCAGCTCTTGCCTGTGGGCTTCCCCAAGGCATCTGGTGGGCCACTGTGAAACAGGATGCTGGACTAGATAGACCCAGCAGGGCTGTTCTTATGTTCTAACCATTTAGAAGGACATAGAATGTGGTGCAAGGGAGTGCAGCAGGAGGAGGGGGATTGGCAGAAATTGGATGGGCCACATTGTGTGAGTAATGGTGTTTTTGCACTTGCATAGCGCTTTGCTGGATCCAGTTCAAAATATTGGGCAACATCCAAACTAAATTAGTCATGCTTAAGCGCTGCTGAAATAAATGGAACATGTTAGTCATTACTTAAGACCCATTAATTTCATTAGGACTTAATCATGATTTACTTAGTTTGAATCCCACCTACTGAAATGATTTAGATTTAGCCTTGTTCTGAAAGCTATGTATATGCCAGACAAGTTGCTGACCAACAGGTATTTTACCTGTCCATGCAATATTTTGGCCTTGTGATTTAGTATTGTGTTCGTTGTTGAATAAACTAGGTATTTGCAAGGGCAGGATTTTTCTTGATTTCATTTATACTCTTCTCCTGCCCCACCAAGCCCTTCCCAGTGACCTGTTGGAACCAGTTAAAATCACAGCTTCGCTACATTATTCACTGCTGTTTCAAGTTTGCAGAAATGAAGACACTATCACTGGTCTGTCGTTTCAATTCCATGAAAGAGACAAACAATTCATGTCTTTGAAAGGCTGGATCTTAACAATGGGGAAGAGGACATTGCTTCATGGTAGAGTGTATGTTTTGCATGCATAAGGATCCGGGTTGTATCCCTGGCATCTCCAATTAAAATCTCAAGTAGAAGAGCTGGGAAACACTTCTCTGCCTGAAAACCTGAAGAGCTCTTGCTGGTTAGATCAGACTCATTGAGCTAGTTGGATCTCATTCTGTAAATGGCATTTTCATCTGTTCAATGAAGCCTTTAACCAACCAATATGTGTGTGTGTGTGTGGGCTCACATTTCTACCATGCATCAGTTTTTATTACATAAGTTATTTTTAAAACAGTCTGTAATGTTCACTCTTATTTCTTTAAAAACTAGCTTTTCATTTGTAGTGCTGTAGGAGGCATGTCATTTTGTAAGATGCTTTTGCTATGTGTCAAACTATGGCTTTATATAAACAAGGGCAGCTAAGCATAAAATGTAATGTCTGCAAAAAGAGCATTCTGTTCTATGGAAACTCTCATATAAGGCAAAGTAGTTTTCCATTTCATTGATTTATATACTTTGTTTTGAAGTAAATTAAATTGTGAGTAGTGCTTTGAACTAATGCCAATATCATTCTCATACATCTTAGTATAGAAATTTAAGATTTTAAGTCAATGGGGTAACATTAAATTGGACTTTTTTCATGCCTTACTGATTCCAGATAATAGTTTGATAATAGGTTTCCTGGTGGCAATAGACCCCCCTCCATACATATGCATATATATATCTCTCAGAAGTATATGTTTAGAATCCTTGAAACACTTCAGAGCCATAGTGTATAGAATTTTGTATTATGAAATTTTCAGGCAAGAGCTTTATATGTTTATATGTTGTATTGTTTTTATGCCTGTTTTTATATGTTTTTATATTTTTTGCTTGATGTTTTTATTGCCTTATTGTATGTTTTAACTTTTGTAAACCGCCTTGGGGTTTTCTTTTAACGAAAGGCGGTATATAAATGTAAAAATAAATAAATAAATAAAATAAAAATATGTGCCCAAATATTTATTGAATTGTTCCAACATTTCTGCTTGTGATTAAGATGTTACTTTGTGATATAATCTACTGCTCTAATGTATGAAATACAGTAATTACTGTAGCATATAGTGCATAAAACAACAATGATGGTTTTAGGTTGATACATAGTTGCTTGCACACTTATTAACAGAACCCAAGGAATGTGATTTATTTAATACTTGAATTTCAAAGGAAGAATTTGTGGCAGAGCTGATTCTTAGATGTTAACAAAAATTGTTTTTAAAGAGAGAGGTAACTAGTTTTTGTTAATATCAAGGAAACAACCACGTTTGGGGTTCTTCATGAATTCCCAGGCCATTGTGGTAGTTAAGTATCAAGCTGCATGTTGCCTAAATGTGTACGTTAAAATCCTGTTAGTGCCTCTTTCTAGGCAGAAAAAACTAATAGGATGGAGTGAATTATAGCAGAGAAACAGTGAAGGAGAGGGGAATGCTTACCATTTTTTCACTTGCTGTTTTCCTGCTGTAGCCCCACCTCACTTTTCCTCTCCCCTGCACATTACTTAACAATCCAGGGAGTTCAAGTTTTGCTCCACTACCTGCTTTCCCTTTGTGACACTGCTTTGCTCTAGAGCAGGGGTTTCCAACCTGTGGTGCTCCAGATGTTGCTGAACTACAATTCCTATCATACCTGGATACAGTTTATTGTGGATGGGGATTATGGGAGTTCTAGTTCAGCAGCATCTGGAGTACCACAGGTTGGGAATCACTGCTTTATATTGACTTATTTTATTTGACACATTTGTATACTGCCCAAAACTTATGTCTGTGGGTGATTAGGATTTAGAGCAGGGATTCTCACCATTGGGTCCCCAGATGTTATTGGACTTCAACTCCCATAATCCCCAACCAAAGGCCGTTGGGGATTATGGGACTTGAAGTCCAATAACATCTGGAGACCCAACTTTGAGAATCCCTGGTTTAGAGGATGCAGCCATCAGGGTTTTAATTTTATTCTTACAGTATGATAAAATGAACCTGTGTGTGCGCGCACGCATTCCAACATGTGTCCCTACTCCTCCTAGGATTGGAAAGAGATTTTCTCAGGTCAGTGTTACTTTTGTTGTGGTACCTACTAGTATTGATAGCACAGTTTTATTTTTGGTGCTCTTCCAAGAGAGAATGAAAATCATGGATCTGGATCGTAATCTGTTGCCATTCATAAGTATTGGGTTCTGTGCCTGGTCCTTGACGAAAGGATTAGCTAGCTCCTCGCAGAACCCCCTCTGCTGTGCACGTGGTCTGTGCTTCCATTGATATTGGCAGCTTCCATTGATATTGGCCATTTTCCTCAATTCCTTTCTGACTGCCAAAGCATCAGCACCTCATTACTTGGCTCCTCAGTAATCACTTAGAAGCTATTGTGAGAGAGAAAGTGAGAAACAGACTTTTAGTGTTTTGGACTTGACTGTGCATTGATTATTCTTTGCGGATCAACTTTGGACTGGATATCTGACTAGGGATTGTCAAACAGGTTCGACATTGAACATGTTCGACATCAAATGGGTTTGGTTTAACAGTTCAGAGTCTAACTCAGGGCTGCACAACTCAAATGCCCTAGTGGGCCAGAACCATCCACAATGTGGAGTGCAGGGGCCGAGATCAAATTTTTAGCACATTATTACATTAAAATTAAAATTATTATATTAGTTACTTGTGCATCTATCCCCCTGTCAATGGACCCATAGTTTTAACCAAGGATAGTGGTCAGAGAATAGGTGCTGTCCTTGTTCTCAATGAGTGGGGCCTCTAGAGTGCATGCCAGCCTCAAAACAAATGCCAAGTCCTCTCCTCTCCCTAGTTGTTGTTGCTTTCAGGCTGCAATGCTAGGCATGCTTACATGGGAGTAAGCCTCACTGGGCACATCATGGAGCATATTTCTGAGAACACATGCACAGGATGGCGCTATAGGCAGTTTCCAGCTCTTGTGTTGCTGCAGAATACCTGAGGGGCCAGTAAAATAGTCTCTGTGGGCCGAATCCGGCCCCCGGGCCTTATGTTGTGCAGGCCTGGTCTAACTGAACCACCCCCTATTGGGTCTCACTCCGGACCAAACCCCCCTGGCGGTTCGGGGGTGGGGGTGGGGTTGTGAGTCAACTTTTAAAATATTACTTACCACCTCTGGGGGGTTTCTGGGGCTGCGGGGGTGTCCATGGAGGTTCCCCCTCCCCCTGCTGGCCTTCTTCATGCTAAAAATTGCCTGGTTCAGGTGTTCTTTGGCCCTTTCCGGGCCTTTCCTCAGTCACAGTGGCCATTTTGGAGGCCACTGTGCATGTGCAATGGGCCCCTATGTAGCCAGGCCATGACCCAGGCCATGCAGAGGCCCATTGTGCATGTGTGGCAGCCACCATGATGGGGAAAGGGCCGAAGAACACACAAACCCGGTGATTTTTGGCACAAGGAAGGCCAGCGGGGGACTCCCCCATGGCCTTGGAGAAGCTCCTTGGAGGTAATAAGGTGTGTGTGTGTGTGTGTGTGTAGTCACCTTAAGTGGTGCAGCGGGGAAATTCTTGACTAACAAGCAGAAGGTTGCTGGTTCGAATCCCCACTGGTACTATATTGGGCAGCAGCGATAGAGGAAGATGTTGAAAGGCATCATCTCATACTGCATGGGAGAAGGCAATGGTAAACTCCTCCTGTATTCTACAAAAGAAAACCACAGGTACTCTGTGGGTACCAGGAGTCAAAATCAACTTGACGGCACACACTGTGTGTGTGTGTGTGTGTGTGTGTGTGTGTGTGTGTGTGTGTGTGTGACTAGCAAATCTACCCACCCCTGAACTGAACCATGGCGAGGGAGCAAAACCAAACTGGTTCTGTTCAGGTCTGGTTTGGACTCGAAGCGAATGGGGCCAGCCGGTTTTGTGCACACCCTTATATCTGACTACTTCCATTGCTGGCATTCATTAGGAAAAAAGTAAATAAAACATTCATGAGCTATGTACTGTGTAAGGAGACATTGCCTTCAACATTCTACCATGATTCCTATCTTCTGCGTTTGGGTGAAATCCTTGGTTGGGGCGTAGTCCTCCTCAACTTTGGAGGCAATATTCAAGTGCCCGAGGAATATGGTTAAGGAGGATGAGGAAAAGGAGATCAACGATGGATGGGTCGACATCGCCTCCCAAGAAACATAAGTTTAAAACCAAATAGATAATGGAACGAACACCATCTCGTTCAGGGCTACAGTTACCATGTTGAGCCTCTCACATTGTAATTGAGGACTCTACATCAGAAGCCCCGGTATCGAGTGTGACTGCCAGCACTGCGTCAACTTTGACCACATTTTCTCAATCCCCTCATATGGCTGTGCCTCCGCATCAGATCTTGCAACTCTCCCCAGCAAGAATACAATCCCCCTCGACAATGAAAGAGCGCACCCCTCAGCAGCCAAATAATGAACCACTCGTTGGCTTTAAAAATGAGGGAAGTTTACTTGAGGAAGAGCCTACATTGGATCCCAATACAGCGAATACTCTACTTTCCATGTTGGATTTGACATCGGGTACTTTGGGCTCTATATTTCATGGGTTTCTGAGTAGTGGCCTCAACATCGAGTCTGGTGTTGAAGAGATTCCTGCTCCAAAACCAAAAACGCCACCCATGTCGCCTGTTTGTTTTACATCACAACAGGCTTCGGTATCAAGAACGAGCAGACTCATTCTTCCGCAGTGGTACCATCAATATCATATACTCCCTTGACATGGAAATCCCCACTTCATTATGTGGGCATACAAGGGCTCCTAGGTCAAAGAGATATAACTCACTCCTGTGGTTTTAGACATTCTGCAATGCCTACCATGCCAGATTATTATGCTGAGTTTCAACTCTGGAAAGCACAGAAAGCGGCACATCACGTGTCAGTAGATCACTTTCCACATACTGTGCAATCCACCTTTGGTGGACATCAGCTACTCAACCTGCAATCTCAGGATGCTTACACATGATTATAGACTGTGTTTGCTCAGCCACTGCTGTTCCAACCACCTAAAACAACACAACACTGCGTGCCTATTGCAACTGTGACAAGGCCAACACAGGCTGAAATTCCATCAGCACAAGAGAAAGTAGTGCTAAACCAAAAGAAGTTCCACAGAAGGAACCTAAGGAAAAAGACAGACCCCTTGCACCACCATGAGGGAGAAACAGATTCTGAGGCTGAATAAACTACAACACTTGACCCCTCAGACCCATCTTCAGACATGCTTACAAAACCATCTATTGCTCCTTCTGAAGAGATGAAGGCATATCATATTAATCGAACTGAAATGGCAGAGGCTCTAGGTTGCTCTAAGCTGCCTTTTTTGGACGTCAAGGCCCCTCTGTATAACATGATGGCGGAAGCAAGGTCATCTCAAAATACGGCCTTACCAGTGTTGCCAGACATATTGCAGGTGGCACAGTCAGCAGGGGTGATTGAAAGTATCCGGCTTGATAAATGTGTCCTTTAAAAGTTAGTCTTGCAGCAGGGATTGGGATGGTGCAACTGTGTTTTTACATCTGGATAGTGTTTTATTAGAGGAATCAACAATCTCTGTCCCTCCCAAATTGAGCAGTGGAGTCTGTCACTGATACTCTCAGCATTGACAGAGTCTCATTTTGAGCCTCTGGCAGACTCCTCACTGAAGCACCTGACATTAGACTACATTCTTAGTTGCTATCACTTCAGCCAGAAGAGTTAGTGGGCTGACGGCATTGAGAATTGATGTGCCTTTTACACAATTTCATCCAAACAAGGTTGTCATGATGTTGGACCCTGACTACAATAACAGCTTGTACAGAACCCACCACCACTGTGGGAGCTGGCTAATCGCCCAATACTTATGAATGGCAACGGATCATTGCCATTGCCATTACTCCCCGTTGTAGGGGAGTAATGGCAGGAGAGAGGGCACTCCCTCAACTCCTGCCTGTGGCTTCCAGTGGCATCTGGTGGGCTACTGTGCAAAACAGGATGCTGGACTAGATGGCCCTTGGGCCTGATCCAGCAGGGCTGTTCTTATGTTCTTATCATGATCCAGATAAACAGGTTGCTTACCTGTAACTGATGATCTAGTAGTGATCCATTGGCATTCATAAGGCCCATGGCCACCTTGCTGCAGTAGCACCTGATACCTTCAAAAGAAAAAAGAAAGAAAGAAAAGAAGACTTGCCTCTGGAGAGAAACATGAGCTGATCATCGTACAATGGCGGCCATCCAGAAACAGAGGAAAATGGTGCCCAAACTGCCAGTATCAATGGAAGCACAAACTATGTGCACAGCAGGGGGCACCATGAGGAGCAAGCTATTCCTTCTGCAAGGTCCCTGCTCACGTGCAGAACCCAATGCTTATGTATGTCAGATCACTACCAGATCATCAGTTACAGGTAAGCAACCTGTCTTTCTTTGTCAACTGTGAATTGAATGGAAAAGAGCCCCTTCCTTCTAAAGGATACCTTACCCCACACTTCTTATAAAAGAAAAAAAAAAGTATGTTATAAACTCTGGAAAGTGCAGTGCTGTAAGTATTCTATGTTATCTGTAAGAAAAGCATCCACCCTCCTTTTCTCCTGCCCAGGAACTTGCTCTGGAAGTGCCCTGGAACTTGCCAGAATACTTCCAAATGTCAATACCACTACCTCCTTGGTATTCAACTCAAAAAGAGAGAAAAAACAGACTTCTTGTAGCAGATTTAACCCAGCCTTTGTCTCAAAGCAAGCCCACATGAGGGGAAGAAAATGCTGAATCATCCTCTCTTGCTTTCACTCACAAAGGCTGTTCCTTTAAACTTAAACCGTTGCTTTAGTAGCCACCACACCCACTTTTTAACAGAGTTTAATCTCCCCCCCCCCCCGGTGCGGGTGAAATTCCAGGGAAACTCTCCTTCTCTTTACCAATGGAAAAGTACAAAAACTCCTCCACATGGTGAGAAAACTTGGTAGTGAGTTACTGAGTAATCAAACTTGAGCCATGTTAGCACCAGAGTAAAATCCCTTTTCCTGAGTTGAAAAGCCACTCAGAGGCAGGTAAAATACAGAGAACGAAAAGAGAAAAGCTTTATTCAAAATACTAGACTGCTTCCGTCTAAGGCTTTCTCAGTTTCTAGTTATAGGTAAAGGAAATGTTCAGTAGTTGCAGGAATACATCAAAATTCCTTGCACCCAGTTGCAAGGAACAGGGATATAGCAACCTTTAAAAAGCCCCTTTAGGTTACAGAGATTTTTGCAGCACCCTGGATGGACTTGGGCACAGGTTTAGAATTTCTTACATTACAGATAGAACAATTGTAAGGATTTGTAAAGCACGCCAAAAGAAAGTAATCTAATGTGAACTAACACACTGTTCCTTGTCTAAACCTTTCCGAAGCCCAAAGCCCTGGCTTCTTTTCCCCTTTGAACTCACCCCAAACTACAGGAGAGAATTCATTCTTCTTGCAATCATGTCTCTCAAGGATCTGCAAATGTCCTTCCATGATAGAATTATCCAGGGTAGCTGTTGACCATGAGGCAGCAAGATTCCATCATCCTCACTAAGCCTTCCACCTGTCATCTCTCATCTCCCACTTAGCTTCTTCTGCAAAAAGACATACTTCTCTTCCTGCCTCATGGACCTCAAGGTCCCGCCCACTGCGTGCCGAGTGGCTGATCCCTAGAAATCAAGGCCTGTCAGTCAAGACAGGGCTCACTTCTGGTTCACTCTGTACAGGAAAGGAAAGACTGTTACTGCCTGATCATTACACTTGTATATCAGTGTTTAATATCTCTTATGTAATCTTGGATGTGGCACTTCACTCTAGTCCTTTATAACCTCAAATCAAATAGCAAGCCTCAGAACACTCTCTGATACATGAGTGGGGATAGTTAAGGAAATCTGAGTTGTAGCTAAGGGACAGGACTGGGTCAATTGAAAAAGCAAAGTCAGAGACAGTGCTAGAAATAGGCAGCTCTAAATAAGAGCGGAAAGGAGAGGAGAGCTGGTCTTGTGGTAGCAAGCATGACTTGTCCCCTTAGCTAAGCAGGGTCCACCCTGGTTGCTTATGAATGGGAGACTTTGTGTGAGCACTAAATGATATTCCCCTCAGGGGATGGAGCCGCTCTGGGAAGAGCAGAAGGTTCCAAGTTCCCTCCCTGGCATCTCCAAGATAGGGCTGAGAGAGATTCCTGCCTGCAACCTTGGAGAAGCCGCTGCCGGTCTGTGAAGACAATACTGAACTAAATGGACCTGTGGTCTGACTCAGTATTTGGCAGCTTCCTATGTTCCTATGAAAGAAGAGTTGAAGAAAGCAATAGAAATCACAGAGGGTAGGCGTGGAGAAGGAGAAGACAGACCTGTTAGACAAAATAGGAGAGATTGGGGAGAAACAAAGCTTCATTCTAAGCGTGGAGGACCACTGATCAGCTGTCTGGCTGCGGAGTTGTTCTGAGGTGGGGCAATGCAGATGAAGGGGAAATATTGCATTCTGGGAAGTAAAATTTATGGAGCTGGCTGTTCTTGTATTGGTAGGAGACCACCAATGAGAGAATGGATGACTGAAGCAGAATAAAGGGGGTTTAAACTACTAGAACTCATTGTGGATGGGTTCTGGCAACTGAAGCTGCTGAAACAGGGAAAGGCTCTGAATCATAACCCTTCCCAGGGAACTTTGACTGGAATTTACCTATAGTTGGGCAGTAAAAGCCCAAGAGCCTCTGACTGTTTGGAACTTCAAACACACTCACACATACATGATCATACATGATCAAGCATAGGGGAGGAGAGCAGTATGAGATATGTAAAATAGTAAAGAGGGTCGTGTTTGCCCTCTATGGTCACCTGGTCCAGGCAGGATGAGCCAAGAAGTCGGGATTTGAGAACGAAGCTGAGGTGTGAGAGAACTGTTAACAGAACTGTTCTGGAGCAGTGGCAGAATGCCCTGGGACTATGGGGCTTGTGTGGAGAATTAGCGAGACTATAGTGAACAGACTGTTACAATATCAATTTGTACAAAGTTTTTGTCTGGAATCAATGACAGAGATAGAGATATGGTACAATCAGATTTATTTAGGGGTGCAGGAATAGAAAATCTGATTAAGTTGGCAAGAAGGCAATAAAAATTAACTAATGATGCTAATTTGGAATCTCACGAGAGGTGTTTTAGTGTAAGGTTTGAATGACTGTAAAATCAGCTCAGGGCTGGCTAGGGAAAGGGTCTGAAGAGCAGTGTTGGACTTAAAGAGAAGAGGAGGGGTGAGGAGAGTTAGGGTGATAGTCAGTAATACCTAATCCAATATCCGGTGGTGTGCCAGTCACACTAGTGTTTGTTGGTGAGTCTTCTCATACACATGTCAACCATTGCAAGCGTGTGGGGGTGGGGGGTGGGGGGGAAAGCAAAGAATGGCGGGTTACATTTAGGCCCAAATCAAGACCTGGTAACACTGTTTGGACCAAGACAGATGGTTAGGAAACAGTTAACCAGGAGATGAGAAGCCAAGAAGAAACTATCGGACCAGCCAATCCAGTCAGTAACAAGTAGGATGTTAGAAGCTAGGAAATCACAAGAGCAGGGAATTAGGATCAATCATAGCATGTTCACAAAAGTTGCTTCAGCAAAAAGCAAAGACACACTGAAGCCTTAAATAGAGCAGGCAGCACGGAGTCCTATAGCAAAGAGACTAATTACCATTTATTATTATTTCTTGTTTACACAGTCAGACAGGTGTTATTGACTGGTTTGTTTTATCCAGACATCGAGTCCTTCCCAAGGACCTGGGATGCCAGAATTTTATTGTCAATTGTTATAGATATCGTTGCAGAATATAGGCTGTTCCTAGTAAAGCTGCTTTTTGTAATTGGCTGATGGTGATTTCTGTGACCCCTAAGGTGTTGAGGTGCTTTTCAAGGTCTTTTGGAACTGCACCCAGGGCGCCAATTACCACTGGGATTATTTTGGTCTTTTTCTGCCACAGTCTTTCAATTTCAATTTGTAGATCTTTGTGTTTTGTTATTTTTTTCTATTTCTATTTCTTCTATTCTGCTATCACCTGGTATTGCTATGTCGATTATTTTGACTTGTTTTTCTTTCTTCTCGACTACAGTGATATCTGGTGTATTGTGTGGCAGATGTTTGTCTGTTTGTAGTCGGAAGTCCCATAATATTTTTACATCTTCATTTTCTTCAACCTTTTCAATTTTATGGTCCCACCAATTTTTGGCTACAGGTAGCTTGTATTTTTTGCAGATGGTCCAGTGTATCATCCCTGCTACCTTGTCATGCCTTTGTTTGTAGTCAGTCTGTGCAATCTTTTTACAACAGCTGATTAGGTGGTCCACTGTTTCATCTGCTTCTTTACAAAGGCGGCCCTTGCTGTTTGTTGTGGATTTTTCAACTTTTGCTCTTATTGCATTAGTGCCTGTTCTTGCGCCGCCAGTATTAAACCCTCTGTTTCTTTCTTCAAGTAACCCTTCTTAAGCCATTGCCAAGTCTTGGTGATGTCTGATTTTCCACTTATATTGTGCAAATATTGACCATGCAGTGGCTTATTTTTCCATTTTTCTGCTCGGTTCTTGACTTGTTCTTTCTTGTAGGCCTGCTTTCTTTCATTGGTGTTGAATAGTTTCTCATTATTGACCATCTGAAGTGCATCTTCTTCACTGTCCTTGATATATTCTTCAAGGCCTCTTTTCTCCTCCTCTACTGTTTGATGGACTTGCAGCATTCCTCTTCCACCTGAGCTGCGAGGGAGGTATAGCCTATCAACATCATTGCGGGGGTGCAGAGCATGATTGATGGTCATGATTTTCCTGGTCTTACGATCTAGCGTCTCTAGCTCTGCCTGGGTCCAGTCTATTATTCCTGCAGTGTATCTGATAACAGGTATAGCCCAGGTGTTTGTGGCTTGTATGGTTTTCCCGCCATTGAGTTTGGACTTGAGGATTTTCCGAACTCTCCTGATGTATTCACTTCCCATTTTTCTTTTAACTTCAGTGTGTGCGATGTTATCAGCCTGGAGAATGCCCAAGTATTTGTAAGGTTCTTTCTCTTCCGGGTTCTTGATCTTGCTTCCATTGGGCAGTTCTATTCCTTCTGTTTTTCTTATTTTTCCTCTTTTCATTATTAATGCAGCACACTTGTCTAGTCCAAACTCCATTGCTATATCGCTACTGAATATACGGACAGTGTTTAGCAGTGATTCGATTTCTGACTGGGACTTCCCATACAACTTCAGATTGTCCATGTACAGCAGATGGTTGATTTGACTTGATGTTTTAGATGTTTGGTATCCGAGGCCTGTTTTGTTTAGTATTTGTGAAAGTGGGGTCATGGCGATTACATACAACAGAGGGGATAGTGAGTCCCCTTGGAAAATGCCTCTTCTAATGCTAACCTGTCCAAGTGTCTCACCATTGATTGTTAACTGTGTACTCCACATGCTCATTGCTTTTTAAAACAAATATCTGAATGTTTTTACTGACACCAGTTGTTTCTAAACATTTTAGTATCTATGTGAGAAGCAATGAGTTGAAGACCTTCTTGTAGTCAATCCATGCAACACTTAGATTTGTTTTTTTTCTCTTGCAGTTTTCTAAAATCATTTTGTCAATCAGCAGCTGGTCTTTTGTGCCTCTGGTATTTGGGCAATTTCCTTTCTGTTCAACTGGAAGCTGTTTGTTAGTTAATAAGTGTTGTATCACTTCATCTGCTATTATTCCAGTTAATAATTTGAACATGGTTGGCAGGCAGGTTATCTGTCTATAATTACTTGGAAGTGCACCTTTTGCTGGGTCTTTCATGATGAGATGAGTTTTCCCAGTTGTTAGCCATTGTTCAGTATCATCTCCATGCAAAATGTGATTGAACTGTTTTGATAGTTGTTTATGAAGGCTTGTTAGGTGTTTAAGCCAAAAGCCATGCAGTTCATCGTTGCCTGGTGCAGTCCAATTTTTAATTTTCTTTGCTCTTTCACTTATTAATTCTGGTGTTATTATTAGATCTTGCATTTGTTGGTTACATTTTTTGACCTCTTTCATCCAGCCTGCTTTTTTATTATAATCTATTGGATTGTCCCATAATTTCCCCCAGAATTGCACTGTTTCTTCTTTATTTGGTGTTTCTAGGTTTCTTGCAGTTTCTCCTTCTATGCTTTGGTAGAAATATCTCTGATTCGACTGGAATTGGAGATTCTGCCTGTGTTGTGTAGTTCTGGCTTCATATCTGCTGATCTTCTTTGACCACTGCTGTTATTTGCTGCTTTATTATTTCCAGGACTTCTCTAATTTTCCTTGAATCTAGGTGATATTTTTGGATCAGATACTGTTTGGTGTTTTCATTCTTCAGCTTCTTGTCTTTCATATCTTTCAATTTACTAGCATCTGATCTAAGCCTGGAGATTTTATTTTCTAATCTAATCTTCCATTTAGGTGATGTACTGCTTTCTTTTTTTACAGGTCCACTGATCTTATATCCGAGCTCTTGTGTTGTTATTGTTGCTGCACTGTACATTAGTTGGTTTTTTTCTTGCAAATTATTGGTTGTTATTTCTGCATGTGCAGCACTGACATCTTTTAATGCCTGAGCAAGTTGTTTTTAGGCAACTGTTTTTAGAGCTGGAAGTCGAACCCTGGTGGTTAAGTTTGGTTCATGTGCTCAGTCATTTTTTGCTTTAGTTCTTGTTGCTTTTCTGTTAAACGGCATTTGGGTTTTTGAGGTGAAGGCAAAGGGGAGGTTGCCTGGTTTTGATTTTGAAACAGTTCAGCAACAGTAGCACCCTCGATTTCCAACACCTACTCCACCTGCGCCTGAGCAACTTCTTCAGTTGGTGGTAATTCTTCTTCCATATCTTGAGCCTGTGTTGCTCTTTGCAGTTCTTCCAGCTCAACCCCTGTGAATACTTTAGTTCTTATTATGCATCTTCTCTGGTCTGCTAGACTTTGTTCTGTTATTTCTGGATGATGATGATGATGATGATGATGATGATTGACATTTATAGACCACTCCCATCCAAAGGCTATGGGCAGTGCACAACAAGTTTAAATATAAATAGAAATACACACTATTTAAAGCATATGGCTTAAAACAATATAAAAACAAGTTTAAAACAATTCAAAGCCATTTAAAACCAATTAAAATATTAAAAACAACTTTAAAACCTTGGAAGGCAAGGCCAAACAAGTAAATTTTTAGGGCTCTCTTAAAGGCCAACAGCGAGCCTAAACTGCAGATATGTGCCAGGAGTGCATTCCATAGGCCAGGAGCAGCTACAGAGAAGACCCGGTTTCAAGTTGCAACCAGATGCACTTGTGGTAACTGGAGACGGACCTCTCCAGATGACCTCAACATGCAATGGGCATAATACAGAAGAAAGCGCTCTCTAAGGTTTTAAGACTATGAATTAGGTAAAACTGAGGTTGACCTATTTGGGTACTGTCCATGGGCCCATGCTTATCAGAGGGCTGAAATGTGATTCCTGAGTCCCATCTGCTGAGTGCCCGCAGCAGGACTTGCTCAGCCAAGCAAATTGCTCTGTTATTGCTGCCTTCTCTAGGCCATGCTAGAGTCCTCTGAACCGGTTCGCTGGTCCAGTGTTCCGAAGGTTTGACACCGGGGTGTGTGTTGCTTTAAGGGTGGAGCGGTTGTACTTACCCCTCCCGCTGCTTTTCCTCCTCCGGTGCTCCAGTTTTAAGTTAAATCTTCGCGGCGGCAGCGTTCCTCCCTGCTGCCCTTGTCCCCTTGTTGCCTGCTAAACGCGGAAGTACTTTCTGCACTTGCACGCTGCCGCCGCGTGCATCACACATGTCAGTGTGATGTGCGCAGCACGCACGGAAGGTACTTCCACGTTTAGCATTTAACAAGGGGATGGGGCGGCAGGGAGGAACGCTGCCACTCTGAAGACTTGGCTTAAAACTGGAGCGCTGGAGGGGGGAAAGCGGCGGGAGGGGTAAGTACAACTCACCCTTAAAGCAACACTCCCCCCCCCCCGCATCGGACCTTTCCTCCCCGGTCTGTGCACACCGCTAGCCTTCTCCTGTCCTATGTATCTGTGAATGAGTTTTATCCAGAAGTCCCTGTGAAGTAATAGGAGATAGCAGAGCAACTTACTTATATTGCATCTCTGGCACCGCCGAAGCAGTAGCATTTGACTTCCGCCCACCTGTGCCTGGTAATCCACTGGATTGGACACTGTTAAGATTACTGGTCAATTGTAGGCAGCAAGCCGATGCTCCTACAGTGGTGAATCCAATTTAGAATTCCTAGATGTCTTGTCTCATGATGCACATTGGGGACTGAAGAATGAGCTGCATCACCCAGTAAAGCCCCGCCAGACACCATTGAGGGGTTCTGCAGAGTTTTTGTCTGGGCACCCTACCAAAACCTCTTGCCCGCAATGGTGCTGGTTTTCTTGGGCTGGAAAAATATTTCAAATTCTCTATATTTTTTTCAGATTTCTTGGGAGACCAGATGCCTGGATTTTTCCAGTTCTGTCCTAGAGTTATTTATATATTTGAAAAAAAATATAGTAGCAATTTTGAGGACATCTTCATGAGTTTATTCTTATTCTTAAGGATAACAATGAAGAAAATGGGATAAAGTACAAGAAAACACATGGCTCTGTGGTCACAAGGAGTCGACATCAACGGCACAATTTTACATAAATGGAGGGGCAAGTTTATTTGCTTTTTAAAAAAAGAAAATGATCCCCATTTGCTTTAAAATATTTCTTTAAATAAATTGGTAAATAATTGAGGACAAGTTTGTGTATTATATTTTACTTCCAAAACACTCTTACAAACCTTCAGAAGAGGCCACTAATGAAATTTATGTAAAGGTAAAGTGTGCCGTCAAGTTGGTGTTGACTCCTGGCAACCACAGAGCCCTGTGGTTGTCTTTAGTACGTATGTACTGTGATGATAATGCAGTGTTGAGTATACTGGCGGAGATCCAGACTAACCCTGTGTCAATGCTTGGGGGTGGCAACTATTTTCAGCTATCCCTACTGTCCCTTTGCAGCCACCTGTGGTTAGCCTACTTTCCAGTAGGCTTATGAGATCACCCGGAATTCTGTGTGTGTGTCCGTCTGTCCCCACCCCCCATCAACGTTGCAATGCTTGGACCAATATGAGCCAAATCGTGTACAGTTGTAGGGACACATAGGGACATCTCAACGACATAGTTTGTGATGATGTCATCCACCACAATCCACTATGGTGGACGTGTAGACTTTTGATGTGCAAGTGGGCTAACTTGTGACCTGCCTAATGGATTTGAACCAAATTTGCTACAGCTGTAAGAGACACATAGGGATGCCCAAATGGTGTGTTGTGTGATGTCACCCACACCAATTCAAGATGGCGGCTGCATGAACATCTGAGACACAAGCAAGCTAATTTGTGGACTGTCTAGCCAATTTAAACCAAATTAGGTACAGTTGCAGTGAGTGACACATAGGGATACCTCAGCAGCGTAGTTTGAAGATTGTGGACATGTAAACTTTTGAGGGGCAAGTGGGCTAACTTGTGAACCGCTTAACTGACTTGAACAAAATTTGCTACAGCTGTAAGGATGCCCTAATGACATGGTGTGTGATTATGTCATTTACTCCAATTCAAGTTGGTGGCGTCATGAACATCTGAGGCACAAGACTGCCTAACCTATTCGAACCCAGTTGGGTACAGCTGCAGTGAGTGACACACAGGGACACCTCAGTGGCATTGATTGTGATGATGTCATCCGCACTGATTCAAGATGGCAGATGTGTAAACATTTGAGGAGCAAGTGGGCTAACTTGTGAACCGCTTAACCAATTTGAACCAAATTTGCTGCAGCTGTAGGGACACATAGGGACACCCCAATGGCGTAGTTTGTGATGAGGTCATCTACCCCAATCCAAGATGGTGGACATGTGAACCTTTAGGGTGTAAGTGGGCTAACTTGTGGACTGTCTAACTGATTTGAACCAAATTAGGTACGGTTGTAGTCAATTTGAACCAAATTTGCTGCAGCTGTAGGGACACATAGGGACACCTCAGTGGTGTAGTTTGTAATGATGTCATCCACCCTGACTCAAGATGGAGGAAGAATAAACTATTGAGGTGCAAGTGAGCTAAATTGTGAACAGCTTAACCGATTTGAACCAAATTTTCTACAGTTCTAGGGACACATAAGTACACCTCAGCAGCATAGTTTGTGATGATTTCATCCACCCCAATTCAAGATGGTGGACACGTAAATTTTTGAGGCACAAGTGCACTAACTTGTGGACAGTCTATCCGATTTGAACCAAACTTGCTACAGCTGAATGGACACATAGGGATGCCTCTACGGTGTAGCTTGTGATGATGTCACCACCCCCTATGCAAGATGGCGGATGCATGAACTTTTGGCACACAAGTGCACTAACTTGAGGACTGTCTAACAGATTTGAAACAGCTGTAATGAGTGACACACAGGGACACCTCAATGATGCAGTTTGTAGTGATGACATCCATAAGAAATCAAACTTGTGGATCTCTATTTGCACCAAATTTAGTCCAGATGTAGAGACAGTGAAAGGAAAGTAGGCTGATTAGAACAACTTAGTAGAACAACTTCTTGTTTATTGAAACTATTTCAATCCGTTCATCAGTTCATCAATTTGCATCATGAAAAGTTGAATCAATCTATTAAGCCTATTTGCTTTATTTGGAAGGAGTAAAGAGCTTTGCAAGGCAGGGCATTGAAGCTTCTCCCCAAGAATGCTGGAAATCTGGGTCTGTCCAACTTTGTGGTCTGAGATTTCACCAGCCATTTGCCACACACTTTCAAACTTATTTTCAAAGTCTTATGGACTAGGAATTTTTTTTTCTAATCTGAGATTTTTTTGGGCTGCTGAGTTCTGTGTCTCCTACCTAATTCTGTGTTGCACAGTGCAGTAATCAAACAGCAGTACATACCATCCTAATAGTGTACACTGTAGTACACCTGAAAATGGAGTTGGGTATGTTGTAGCCAGAGTTCGGCACTTGAATCTGAAGAGATTCAAGATTGGAGAGATTCAATAAATCTGGAGAGATTTATTAAAATTTTAAATATTATGGCTGACATTTTAAAGCAATAGACTTATTTTGGATGGAAGGCAGCTCAAATGTGCAGCTCCAAGATGACATACTTTCTGAAAGGTGTAATTTGATTTAGAGGCAAGATGCCTCTAAATACCAGTTGCAGGGGAGCAACAGCAGGAGCAAGGGCATGTCCTCACCTCTTAGCTATGGGCTTCTCAGAGGCACCTGGTGGGCCACTGTGTGAAACAGGATGCTGGACTAGATAGTAGGGATGTGCACGAAATGGATTTTGCACTTGTTTCGAGCTTGAACCAAAATTAAGATGGACACAACGTTTCATTGGAATAGCAGCCAAACTGGTTGTTTCAATGGAGCAAAATTCAAAATGCTTCAAGTGTTTTGGCCATAGGGAACAATGGAGAAACTCGAAACAGTCCATTGTTCCCCATGGGTAGCTCCTAGGGACACTACAGTGGATTGTGTGACAGGGGATGATGGGTGCTACTTAATACACAAAAAAGGGCAAGCAGGCGATTTTGAACAAATTGTAACCTTTCCCAAAAAACCTCATAGGATCCTATGGGGGTTTGGGGAAAAAGATTTAGAAACTGTCCGCTTGCCCATTTCCTTTATGGCTTGAGTGGTAGGTAGCACTCATCATGCCCTATAACACAACCCACTTTGTTGTTCCTAAGAGCTACCCACGGGGAGCAATGGGGTGTTTTGAGTTGTCTCATTGTTCCCTATAGCCGGAACAAGCTACACTCAGAGTGCCTTGCACACAAGTTTTGCATTGCAATTTGTAATGCATTTTCCAAGCCTGCCTTGAAAAAAACTGTAGAAGCACACAGTGAAAGGGAATCTGTCCCTCCCAACACAGAAAACTAATTTCAAACACAGTCTAAAAATGGGCCAAAAAAGAATCATTGACCCAGAATCCACTGTCAGCCACAGTGCTTGTGCTGCAGTAACATTATTGGCACAAGTTTCTCTCTCACACAATTATGACTGCTTACATTCTTAGCATTGCAATAGCTGCCATAGCAGCACCCTTAGCAGCAAGCGTAGCCATAAGCTCTAGAGCAACTTCAGCCACATTTTGACTGAGTACAACACCGTGCAATGCAGATTGTAGAGCAGACCAAAACAGTGACTGAATCACAAGTTAATCTCAAGGCCAGACATGAAGCTCATCACTGCAATCGCCAAGAAATATCTTTCACAGTCTCTCACACATCTACTTCCCACTGTCCATTTCTCTCCATATCAATCCCTCATAAACAGAACACACCACAACTCAAGGAAGGAAGACACCCAAGTTCTTCTTTGGTCAGTATGAGATCCAGCAAAACCAGATAGCTATAGCAGTAATAGCAGAGCATATTATACTTTGTGCTGAAACCTTTTATTCTTCCATTCTCTCTTGATGTATCCTCTTCAAGAGAGGCACACTATAAGGGCTCTCTCTGCTTCCCATTCCCTTTGAATACATTTTGAAACATCCTGCTTTTGTCCCCCCACCCCCAGCCAATGTAGGCACAGTTGCCCATAACACTTGATTTGTATGACAACAAGCCAAGCAAGAAGATGTCAAGCCAATCAGAATCCAGTGCCAGAAAACCAATCAGCAAGGGGAAAACAGGCCTCCACAACACTGTTCCCTCTAACAGGGATTCCCAGATGTTGTTGATAACTCCCAGCATATCCATCTGCTGTGGCCTTTGGCTGGGGATTCTGGGAGTTGTAGTCAACAGCATCTGGGAATCTCTGTTAAAGGGAACATTGCTCCACAGTAGAACTTGAAACATCAAACATTTCAGTCAAAACTAGGAATGTGCAAACTGGCTCGACGTCGAGCCAGTTTGATGTCGAACCAGTTTGGTTCGACAGTTCAGGGTTAAACTGAACCACCCCCTGTTCAGTCCAGCTTTTCTTATGCCCCTGTTTGGACCGTTTTTGGCCTTCTTTGCTCAGTGCGGTGGCCATTTTGGAGGCTGTTTGCTTGTGCGATTGGCTTCTGCGTGGCCCATCATACAGGCGTGCGGCCCCCAAAATGGCCCCCGTGCTGAGCAGAGAAGGCTGAGAACTGGCTAAATAGCAGGCCGAACGGGGGTCATAAGGAAAGCCAGCAGGGGGAGGAAGAACCTTCGTGCACCCCCCACCCCGCCGCCTCCAGCAACTCCCCAGAAGGGAGTAAGGTTTAAAAAAATGGTTTTCTTTACACCGAAAAACGTTCGTGAACCGCCCCCCCACAAAGTGAACAGGTGGGGGGGTTTGACAGGGTGTCGGACCAAACTGGCCCAGTCAGGTTTGAGTCCGGTTCAGACTCGAACTGAACTGGGCCAGCTGTTTCTGTGCACATCCCTAATCGAAACTGGATTGCTTTGTAATGAGCTTGAAACAGGCAATTTTATTTAAAGGGTGCTTTGTTTCGAGTTAGAAACACTCGGAATGGCCAATTTTGCACATTCCTACTAGATAGGCCTTGGGCTCAATCTAGTAGGGCTTTTCTTATATTCTTATGATTAATCATATTAAATTTTGTAAAATGTATTGTTCGTAAGATTCAAAATATGTAACAGACAACAGTTTAATTCAGGGATTTCATACGGGAAGATGTACTACTTCTAATGCCACCTTAAGTGGCACAGTGGGGAAATGCTTGACTAACACACAGAAGGTTGCCGTTTCGAATCCTCATTGGTACTATATTGGGAAGCAGCGATATAAGAAGATGCTGAAAGGCATCATCTCATACTGTGTAGGAGGAGGCAATGGTAAACCCCTCCTGTATTCTATCAAAGAAAACCACAGGGCTTTGTGGGTTTCAGGAGTCAAAATCGACTTGACCGTACGCTTTACCATTACCTTTACTACTTCTATTAATCCTTGGTATCATAAATGACCTTAAAATGGTGGTACATATGCTGGTAACCTCTAGGCTTGACTACTGTAATGCACTCTACGTCGGGCTGCTTTTGTACGTAGTTCTGAAACTACAATTGGTACAGAATGCAGCAGCCAGATTGTTCTTTGGGTTTACCTGAAGGGAACATATGACACCGATTCTAAAAGAACTGCACTGGTTGCCAATATGTTTCTGGGTGAAATACAAAGTGCTGGTTATTACCTTAAAAAGCCCTTAAAGGCTTAGGTCCAGGGTACTTAAGAGAGCACCTTCTCAGTCGTGAACCCTGTCGCCTATTAAGATCATCTGTAGAGGTCAGTTTACAGGACCGGGCCTTCTCTGTGGCAGCCCCAGGGTGAATGCACTTCCTGCTCAAATAAGAGCATCTCCTTCTCTGCTTTTAGGAGGACCCTGAAAACGCATCTATTTTCCCAGGATCTATTGTGATTTTTATCTGTTTTATGCATTTTAAATTTTTTATATTTTATATTATGTTTTAATCTGTACACTGCCTAGAGATTGATATATTATGCTATTAATATATTATATATATTAATATATAATTTCTATATTAGGATATAGAAATTAATTAAATAAATAAATAATCCTGTCAGTATTGAATATTGGGTTATAATTGGAAATAAGGGGATGTGCCCTGTTTTTTTTTGTGGGTTGGCTCTACTTTATGTTTCTCTCTGTTTTCCACCTTAACTTGGAAAATTTCTAAGATGATATGTGTTGATTAAACCACAGTTCAGAATAAAATCCTGAAGTATGCCCTCCCCCCCCACCCCTGCACTTGCACTTTGCTTAGTCTTTGCGGTCCAAATCAAGATGGGGAGGATGGAGTATCTGGCACCTACAAAGATCTCCATTATTGTCTAGGACAGGGCTGCAGAACTTCATTCCTCCAGCTTTGGTTGGGCTGCAGCTCCTATAATCTCCAGCCACAGTGGATAATAGTCACAGATGATGTGTTTTGTAGGCTAACATCTGCTTAACGTCTCTTTCCTATGTTCTACAGCAGGACTGCACAATTTCAGCCCTTCTCTAGAACATAGGAGAGATGTTAAGGAGCTGGGAGTGGTTGTATTAGGATTTTGTGAACAGGCAGTAAATAGATTAAATTTCATTGAGATTAACTCAGTTTGTTTTCTATATAAGGTGGAAAGTATCCCATCTTATTGAAGTCAATGGGACCTTTTTATAGCAGAAGTCAAGTGCAGTTTTCCTGCCAGCATTCTGACAGTGGGGGATGAGCAGTAGGGGACTGAAGTAATTTTGAGAGTTGAGGGAATTGTAGTCTGATAGTTGATTGATAAAGAGAGGATTGGGATCGGGGTGGAAAAGTAATTACAGTCCTAGGCAATCTTGCTCTGAAATAAGACCTTATTAGCTGACTCCGCACAGAGCATCTGTGTGGTCGTGCACTGAGACTTTGGCATCCCCCACAACCCTCTCGCTTGCTTGGAACCCCCCCCCCACAGCCCTCTCGCTTGCTTGGAACCCCCCCCCACCACCCTCTCGCTTGCTTGGAACCCCCCACCACCCCCCTCTCGCTCGCTTGGAACCCCCCCACCCTCTCGCTCGCTTGGAACCACCCCCCCACCACCCTCTCGCTCGCTTGGAACCACCCCCCCACCACCCTCTCGCTCGCTTGGAACCACCCCCCCACCACCCTCTCGCTCGCTTGGAACCACCCCCCCCACCCTCTCGCTCGCTTGGAACCACCCCACCACCACCCTCTCGCTCGCTTGGAACCACCCCCCCACCACCCTCTCGCTCGCTTGGAACCACCCCCCCACCACCCTCTCGCTCGCTTGGAACCCCCACCACCACCACCACCCTCTCGCTCGCTTGGAACCCCCACCACCACCACCCCCCTCTCGCTCGCTTGGAACCCCCCCACCACCACCACCCTCTCGTTCGCTTGGAACCCCACCACCACCACCATCCTCTCGCTCGCTTGGAACCCCACCACCACCATCCTCTCGCTCGCTTGGAACCCCACCACCACCACCCTCGTGCTCGCTTGGAACCCCACCACCACCACCACCCTCTCGCTCGCTTGGAACCCCACCACCACCACCACCCTCTCGCTCGCTTGGAACCCCCACACCACCCCCACCCTCTCGCTCGCTTGGAACCCCCACCACCACCCCCACCCTCTCGCTCGCTTGGAACCCCCACCACCACCCTCTCTCTCACTTGGAAACCACCACCACCACCCTCTTGCTCGTTTGGAACCCCCACCACCACCCTCTTGCTCTCTTGGAACCCCACCACCACCACCCTCTCGCTCACTTGGCACCTCCCCCCACAACCCTCTCGCTCAGCAGGTGTGGCGGGCAGGCAAAAGCAATGGCCTCGCTGTTGCCCTCATTTCCTCAAGCTGGTTTCTGCATTCTGAGGCAGCCAACCTCCAGCCGCCCCCTTCTGCCTAATTCACTGGCACGTGCTGATGTCCCCAGGCTCCGAACTCTCTGCGTTTTGAGGTAGCGAACCGCCACCTTCCCCCTTCTGCCGACTTCCCTAGCGCTTTATGTTGCAGCTCTCCACAAACTGTGTCCCCAGTCCCCAAACTCTGTCCCCAGTCCCCAAACTCCCTGCTTCATGACCTCAGCCGGCAAACTCCCTGGCTTTGCAAAGCAGCCGCCTGCGCTCCTCTCCAGCTGCTGCCGTCTCGCTTTCTGTACTCTCACAGGCTGTCAACCAATCACCGTCGTCCCCCCCCCCCGTCAGCCAGTCACCGCCTTTCCTCCCCGTCAGCCAATCGCCTCCTTTCTGCCACGTCCCCACGCATGGCCCGTCTTAGAGAAAGAAGTATATAGATGAACAGAGAGGGATATATCCTGTAACCTGTCACTTGTACACCTCTGTACTGCAAACTACATTTGTGTGCATACATGTCTTTGCATTGTGTGTATGTTCTTCTGTACTTGTGTGTATACGTGTGTCTGGGTGTTGTGTAAAGTGTTCATATGTTTCTGTATGTGTATGTTTGGATTAACAAGTACACAAATACATGTTCATACTTGTGGATGTGTTCATGTTTGTTTGCATTTCTTTGCGCGTATATGTGCGCGTGTTTGTGTGGTTTTGTCATGTTATATACATTTTTCTGTGTGTTGGCTCTGTGCATGTGTTTATGGAGAGGAGAGCTGGTCTTGTGGTAGCAAGCATGACTTGTCCCCATAGCTAAGCAGGGTCTGCCCTGCTTGCATATAAATGGGAGACTTAATGTGATATTCCCCTCAGGGGATGAAGCCGCTCTGGGAAGAGCAGAAGGTTTCAAGTTCCCTCCTTGGCTCCTCCAAGATAGGACAAGATTTTTTTTAATTATTTTTTTTAATAGGACAAGATTTTTTTATTGAACCAACAAACTACCAAAGCATACAGTACGTTGCCAAAGCACAATTATATACAAAGTGGTTGTTTGTACATGATATATCTACAAAGATTTACACACAAGGATTTGGAAACCCACAAGGTTATGAAGTATATGCAGGTAGTACTGTAACTCGGGGGTGGGGGATTTCAAGGCACATCAGGTAATCGGGGGGTTACGTCCGACGTCCATTTCTACAATTTGTCCCACTGCTGTTTAGAAGAGATACTCCTTTCTTTTTGCACATAACCATACAAACTTTTCCAGAAGAGATTTACTGTCTCATCTGCGTGAACCTCTTGGTCGCGTCTTCCCTCCCTATTCCTATGCAGGAGCATTGCATAAATGACATACAGGTTTACTAACCTGATTACGAGAAGGGGAACATTCCAATTCCCTAGTATGAGGGCATCCGTTCCATCCCGTTTCCTTGAAGATTTCTTTCTGGGACCTTGAAAGGAGGTTCTATTGCTCAAACCCGAGGTTAGTTCTTCCCAAGTCTGTTTTTCCAAATCAGGCCACTCTAACAGCTTGCTTACTCCCTGCCACACTCTTTTGGCTACCACACACTCTTTTAAGAAATGTGAGTGGGTTTCCCTGAATGTTTTACCTAGCTCACTAGCTTTCTGTTTGCAGGTGATTTTAGGGCACTCTTGCTGGTCCTCTGAGAGCCATGGCTTAGCCGCATTAAGTGGTAGTACTTGGTGGTATAAGTGCCACCTTGTTTCCCATAAATGGAAAGGGACTTTTTTCTCCTTAAAGAGAGTGATAGAGTGATTGGGTTGCAACAAGTACTGTGGAGTGCGGTGTTTGTAGCGTTAACGTTCTAAATCAGGTTTTAAGAAACCCACTTCTAGAATCTCTCCATAAATTGTTTTCCTTAGCTGCTTAATTGAGGAGGATCCTTTAAGTAGATCCAGTTCAACCTTCCATTTTTTGTGAATAACAAATCTCTCAAGTAGTCTGGGTGTTCTCTTTTTAATACTTGTGTAATATTACCATTGAAAGATCCTTTCCCCCACCATGCTATGCCCCATGCTGACTTGCACCAACGCAGAGCGAAAAGCGAGACCCAGGTTTTTTGCAGGAGGTTGGACATATTATGGACATTCACAAAAATCCAGTTTCCAAAATTGTAGGACATGAATTCAGTTACAAAATAGGGTTGCAGGGCAGGTAGGGCTAGGCCTCCCCGCTCAACCTCCTTAAATGCTATCGCACGGGCCAAAGAGAAGGACGCTGTGTGCCATAATAGATGGAAGATCTGGCTTTCAACTCTCTAGAGGAGATTGAGCGGGGCAGGATAGACTACCGCCAGGTTATGCACTGGGGATATCAGGTAAGTCCGGATGTAAACTACTTTCTGGTACATGGCAAGGCTCCATTTTTCCCACATGGTGATTTTAAGCATTACTTTTTCTTCCCAATCTGTCCAATTTCCCCCCCAGACTTTTTCCTTATTCCCATATTCAATCCCCAAAATGTTTACTGTATCTACCCACTTCCTTTTGGACTCTGGGGCCCCTTCGCTTTTACATTCAGAGATGGGTAGGCACAAGAGTTGCTGGCGTCCGGGGTCCATTTTAACAAATACACTTTTGTCAGCATTTAATTCTGAGCCCGAGATCTTGCCATATTCCCAGAAGAGGTGTAGTATTACAGAGATTTCATTTTCATTCGATAACAGTAATGTAACATCATTGGCATGAACTACAAATTTTACCCTAAACTCAGAATGCGGTTCTCAGTGGACAGGTGGTTCGGCTATCTCATCCCTCTCCCTCCTCCTCCCTCCCGGGAAGATCTCGCAGGGCGGAGGGATAGAGAACGAGATTCCTTGCAGATGGGGTTCTCTCTGAATCCTGATCAGGATCGGATCCAGGGCAAAAACATAAAGTAATGGGCTCAGTGGGCATCCTTGGTGGACACCCGAATGCAAAATGATCGGGTCGCCCCGCCATCCATTAATCTGTGGTGTCACCTTTGCATTCGTATAGAGCAGCTGTGTCCAAGTAACGAATAGGGGTGTTTCATGGACATTCTTGTGTTTGTGATTCATGTGTGCTATATTTGTGTGTGTTTTTGTGTTCACATACACAATTGCTCCCCCAGATTGTTCTAAGTTTCCATCTGGCTTTCACCAATTGCCCATTCCATGCCTCATGCCCTTTTCCTGAAAGTTCACATTCCATCCCTAAAGGAACAGGCATTGCTCTGCCTACCAATCTGTACTGCTTCTCCTTTTCTTTTCATCTTGCTCACTGGGAAATATAATTTCCTTTATATATAACTGGAGCAGAAAGGAGCTCTTAGCTGCTCTTGAAAAAGAATCTGAGTGACCAATTATTGAAACACTCACTTGAACTGGTTACTACTTTTTTTTTTGTTTATGGGTTTAGTTAAGGTTCAAATCAACCTTGAGATTTTAGGTTTAGTTTTTGGCTCACTGAAAAACCTCTCTGAACTGGTTTTTGGGTTCAGTTTGACTCCTTGCTTAGAATGACTAGAGAACACTGTGTCCTCGGAAGCTAAAGAATTCCTTCTACTCATTTAAGTTTAAAGTAGATTGTTAAGGTTCTATAGTTTCATAGCTCTAATTTTAAATCACTGGGATTCTGGGATCTCAGGTTGTTGAGATCCAGGGACTTAGGCCCTTGGGCCCTGAGACTTAAGATCTAGGGAGTTTTATGTCCCCGTTTAATATTCTATCTATGACTTATCCATGCACTCTATGCCATTTTATGTCTCTAACATCTTTGCCATTTTATGCCTTTATGTTATGCCAAATCATGTCTTTATATTTCTGCCATTTTATGGCTTTTATACCTACTTTGTGCTGGTCTAAGACCGTATTTAAAGACTGATTGATTGGGAGACTACATGTGAGCACTGTAAGGTATTCTCTTAAGGGGAAGGTCCATGACTCAGTGAAAGAGCACTTGCATGCAGAAGGTCCCAGGTTTATTCCTTGTCATTTCCTGATAGGGCTGGAAGAGACTCCTGCCTGAAACCTTGGAGAGCTGCTGACAGTCAGTGTAGACAGTACTGAGCTAGATGGATCAGTGGTCTCACTGTTATATCGGCTCTTAATGTTCAGCCTGAAAATAATGGAAGAACATTTCTGTTCTCTCAACTTGAGCCACAATATTCTGCTGCCTTCAGGTATGTTTTATCCTTGGAGGAAGATCTGTTATGAAATCATAATGTTTGAGGATCTTTCTAGGTTCCTCACACTTCTCATGCTGTGAGTTCAAAGTGGGCAGAGTTCAAAGTGGGCAGTATATGTTTGTGAGATGGGTATCTCTCTGTCCTATGAAAGGTCCAGGACCTTACATTTATATAGACCATTACATATAGCATAAGTCAGAGGGCAGCATCCAATTTTGTGTTCTGTCAGTGGAAACTAGTCTGAATGCTGCCCAGGGTCAGTGCTGTAAATATAGATGAGTTTTACCTTTTGTTCTAGTAAAGCTGTTTATACATATACATTAATGTGAATGGAACTTCTTGTCTTACTAAATAAAAATCTTCCCAGTATAAGTTAGGTTGAGTTCGTAAAGAAGTAATTAAGCATCTTAGTCCCTAGAGATAGATAGGACTGTATTATTCAGTTGCTAATTATGCTATGGAAGGATCACACACTGTACAAGTGACTATAACAGTTTATTAGAGTCTGGTGGTTCAAAAATGCTTGGAGTAAAAAATTGTTTGAGGAAGAAAGAAACTAAGGAAAATCAGTCCCTCACCTATCAAAATTGCTACAAGTGTCCGTGATGTTACTCAAAGGTACTAAAAAAGACTACTGCCTGTTTCATCCTCCTTGACAGAATTGCCCAGCCATCTAGTCCAAACCTTTGCTCAGTACAGGAAATATCTTTGGCTCATTGATGCCCTTTTTATTTGTGCAAGATGCTGGCAACCAGTGTTCCCTCTAACAGGGATTCCCAGATGTTGTTGACTACAACTCCCAGCATCCCCAGCTGTAATGGCCTTTGGCTGGGGATTATGGGAGTTATAGTCAACAACATCTGGGAATCTCTGTTAGAGGGAACACTGCTGCCATCCTATTGATTGCTCTTGGTCTTTGGTAGCTATGTGGGGATTCTTTCTTGGCCTGCAGAAGAAATGTGAGGTGGTAGCAGTGCAAGTAAAGCAGTGGAATATATGAGGATGTACTTGGGACTGCAGTTTGCTGCTTGAGATAGGGAACCCTGCTACATTGTTGGGTTGACTCATTGCCTTGTCCCAGAAGTCCTCGATGGGAGCTCCTGCCTGTCAGTTGCCAGCAAGGCAAGACTGCCTTCCATCATGGGCTGAGTGAATTCTACTACCTTTCCTCAAAAGGCCTCAGTAGGAACTGCTGCCTAGAAGGTGGTTCCAAGAGACACCAGGGAAAACCCAATACAAGGCAAGATGAATGATCCTCAACTGCCCAGCTTTCTTCTCTATTGGTAGCATGGTTCATTAGCAGTTAGAAGCAGCAGTTAGAGCCATAACTACAGGAGATGTAGCATCTGAGAATTGGACATGTTAATACCTTTTATGTTTTTATTATGTCTGTTATGGTTGTAAACTGCCTTGAGGTCTTTGGACAAAAGGCAGTTTATAAATGTAAACTATTTCATTTCATTTCATTTCATTTCTGTACCGCCCAGAACGCAAGTTCTCTGGGCAGTTTACAAACAATAAAAACAGCCAATAAAAGAATAAAAATTAAAAAGTTAAAACTATTAAAACACGATTAAAACAATATCTAATTAAAAATCTGGGTGAACAAATGCATCTTGACTGCCCTTTTAAAAGTTGTAAGAGATGGGGAGGCTCTTATTTCAGCAGGAAGTGTGTTCCAAAGCCTCGGGGAAGCAATGGAGAAGGCTCGTCCCCGAGTAGCCACCAGACGAGCTGGTGGCAACCACAGATAAACCTCTCCAGATGATATCAATGGGTGGTGTGGTTCATAGAGAAGAAGATGTTCTTTTAAATACCCAGGGCCCAAGCTGTTTAGGGCTTTATAGGTTATAACCAAAACCTTGTACTCTGCCTGGAAACTTACCGGTAGCCAGTGTAGATGTTTTAAGATAGGAGTGATATGGTCTCTCTGAGATGACCCAGAGACCAGTCTGGCTGCCGCATTCTGGACTAACTGAAGTTTCCTGACTACGTACAAAGGCAGCCCCACATAGAGCGCATGACAGTCAAGTCTAGAGATGACCAGCAGATGTACTACTGTTCTGAGGTCATTTATCTCAAGAAATAGACACAGCTGAGATATCAGCCGAAGCTGATAAAAGGCACCTCTGGCCACTGCCTCAACCTGGGACACCAGAGAGATTTTTGTGTCCAGAAGCACCCACAGACTGCGTACCTGTTCCTTCTGGGGAAGTGTGACCCTATCCAGAACTGGCAGATCAAAATCATCTCCCGAGTTCCGACCCCGCACAATAAGTACCTCCGTCTTATCTGGATTCAGTCTCAGCTTGTTACCTCTCATCCAGGCCATCACTGCCTCGAGGCAGGCATTTAGGGAGGTTATGCCTTCTCCTGATGACGTTGATATGGAGAAATAGATTTGGGTGTCGTCAGCATACTGATAACACCCCACACCAAATCTCCTGATGATCTCTCCCAGTGGTTTCATGTAGATGTTAAACAACATTGGAGACAATACGGAGCCCTGAGGGACAACATACCGAAGTTCAGTTTTTGAAGAACAACAGTTCTTGAGAGACACCATCTGGAATCTGCCTGAGAGATAGGAGTGGAACCACTGCAAAGCAGTGATCCCCCCCCCAACCCCCTCAGATGCTCCAGAAGGATACTATGGTCGATAGTATCGAAAGCTGCCGAGAGGTCCAAAAGGACCAACAGAGTCACACTTCCTCTGTCAATTCCTAATTGGAGATTATCCATCAGGCTGACCAAGGCAGTCTCCACCCCATAGCCCACCTGAAAGCCAGTCTGAGACGGGTCTAGATAATCAGTTTCATCCAAGATAAAGAAAAAATTTGCAAATAGTGCAAATCCTGCACTATTCTCTGATTCTGCTGCCTAGATTGACGAACTTCTATCAAGATTCAGAAAGCAGTTGTGTTACTTGTTACTGTGCACTGACGATCATTATTGACCATTTTGTTGTTTCATGTAGTTCTATTATATTTAGCAAAGGGATAGCAACTTTGTCTGCTTATCCCAGAATAGCCTTTCTCAGTACTGTTGCTGGTGCCTCCCTTATTAGCCTACTTTCCAGCAGGCTTATCAGATCACCCGTCATTTTGTGTGTGTGTGTCCCCCACCCCATCAACTTTGCAACGCCTGGACCAATATGAACCAATAGTTTGTGATGATGCTCTCCACCCTGATCCAAGATGGTGGATGCATAAACTTTTGAGGCACAAGTGGGCTAACTTGTGAACCGTCTAACCGATTTGAATCAAATTTGCTGCAGCTGTAGGGAAACATAGGGGTGCCCAAATGGCATGGTGTGTGATGTCATAAACTCTAATTCAAGATGGCGGCTGTGTGAACATCTGAGGCACAAGTGGGCTAATTTGTGGACTGTCTAACTGATTTAAACCAAATTAGGTACAGTTGCTCTGAGTGACACACAGGGACACCTCAACGGCATAGTTTGTGATGATGTCATCCACCCTGATCTAAGGTGATGGACACGTAAACATTTAAGGCGCAAGTGGGCTAACTTGTGAACCGCTTAACTGATTTGAACCAAATTTGCTACAGCTGTAGGGACACATAGGGATGCCCCAATGGCGTAGTTTGTGATGTCATTCTCCCTGATCCAAGATAGTAGACGTGAACTTTTGAGGCACTAACCTGAGTACTGTAATGGATTTGAACCAAATTTGGTACATTTGTAGTGAGTGACACACAGGGACACCTCACTGGTGTAGTTTGTAATGATGTCATCCACCCCAATCCAAGATGGATTGAAGATTTGAGGTGCACATGAAGATTTGAGGTACAAGAGATCTAACTTATGGATCTCAATTTGAACCAAATTTATTCCAGTTGTAGAGACAGTGAAAGGAAAGTAGGCTGATTAGTTCTTACTAGAATAACTTGTGTTTCTGTTAGATTGTAATGCTTTTTATACTAATTTTAGTATATGAAGTTCTCTGTTGAAAAGTAGTTTCTAAATAGAGGAGGACCTCATAACTCACGGGGGTTCTATTGCTCACCTACTACAGCAAGTAATGGAACTGCGACTAATGGGGCATTACGGCTGAGGGGAAATGGGGATTAGGTTCTAGGATGGAGGAAAAACAAAAGTAAAAATGATCCCTAAATTCTCAAAGACACCCCTCCAAAGGCCCAGAATTTACTGTGACGTGCTCTGTAGGTCCCCCATGTGCTCAGGAATGCCCCCCAAAGGAAGAAATGCCTCAGAAAATGGAAAAATCATGCGAAAACTGGATTTTTACCAGAAATGAGCCACAAAGAGGCTCCTTGAGACAAAATGGAGGGCAGAAGTGAGCTCTGCAGTTCCTTCCGGTCCTCTAGGAACTGCAGATATGTGGGTTTTAATCCGATCGTATCCACAGATACTGGAAACGGGAGTCTATTAGACATCCTCCAGATATTCTGAACTGCAAATAGTGGTTCCATGAATAACAAGGGTCATGTGTATTCTTAGTAATTTCCTCTCACCAGGCCACTGGAGATGTCAGCATGTATCTCCCCCCTCCCCACAACCTTGGGTCTTATTCTAATGTTTGAGAAGTCCTTGAACATATGTACCTTCCCCTTGTCATCTCTTGTTGAAAGACTCAGTGTCAGTCCATAGCTGATGGGTCTTTCAGGGGTGCAGATTCAGTATATTGTCCCTTCAAACTGGCCTTAATTATTCCTCAATTAGTTTCCATTTGTGATGCCAATATTGTTTTCAGTAACTCCTTCCTTCTCTAGAAACAGACGGCTATAACCTTTGGCAGCTCAGAGAGAACTCTATAGAAGTTTACCACCAAACTGTGACTTTCAATCAACTTTCCTGAATTCTGGTTTAGTTGATCTCTTCCTAAGTGCTCTCTAGTTCCATGTTTGGGCATTCTCACTAGTATTGGAAAGAAGTGCTGACAATATAGTCCTGGCAAGTCTGAGTGTTTTTTGTGGAGGGGGCAATAAGGCCTTTTGCTAGAATCTTATTTTCCAGGAAAGTTGTGGGGCACGACCTGAAGTCCTAAGTCACTTGCCTTTATCTACAGAAAGAACTTTATTCAGTTGTTATAACAGGTACTGGGAGGTAACTTATAAATATAGTATCCTTTTAGTAGTTACCACCACCCACACCATGCCTGGTTCCAGTGTCAGTTTATGGCAAGAATAACCTACTGCAGTTCACAACTTTGACTGTCTTGGCACATGTAGAGGGGTGTGTGTTGGGTGTCCATCTTGGAGTTTTAAAAAGTAAATAAATAGTGCTGGGCTATATAGTTCATGCTGGACCCTATAAGCAACTCTGTCCCTTGTATCCTTACATCTCCATGCCAGTGTAAAATCCTGCTTGTTCTTCTGATTGCTTTGTTCCCACCCTCTCCTCTTTCACACACATTGATTGTGTGAATGGAGAAGTACCTGGACCTGAGGAATCCTGATCTGGAGAGCTGCTCTCCTCATTCTATTTGGGTAATCAGATAATAGGGAGAATAGCTAGATAGCAGTGTGTGGATAAGCCTTGAGCCTTTCATGGCTTGACTGTAAACCTTTTCATATCTCTTGCAGATGGCTCTCTCACACACACACACACCCAGAAGCAGAATACCATAATTGGAAAACCTATCTTCTAGGGCAGCCGGATATTTGGAAGCTGGCTGAAGACTGCCATTTTATATTGTATTTAATATGTCATCAAAATAAATGAGCAATAATACTGGCTTAACCCTATTCTTGTTTTTATTTTAGTACCATAAAATAGTGTAATCTATATTGTTTTAAGGCAATGAGGTGGTTTATTTGTAGCAGGGTTTCAGAGGAAGTTACTGTGTGTGTGTGTGTGTGTGTGTTACACAGCCTTCTTCTGAATGATCCCCATCGCATGTTGAGATCATCTGGAGAGGTCCGTCTCAAGTTACCACCGGTACGTCTGATGGCAACTCGGAGCTGGGCATTCTCTGTAGCTGCTCCTAGCCTATTTATTTATGTATTGAAACTTCTTATACGCCACCTCCTCCAAAGACTCTAGGCAGTGAACAACAGATATACCAACAACAATCAATTGAAAAAACAAATTATTAAACGGCAAACACCTGGTGAAACAGTCTTAAGAAGGGCCTTAAAGGCAGCCAGGGAGGGGGCTGAATGAATCTGCGGGGGTGGGTGGGGGGAGAATGTTCCAAAGAATGCATTCCTATGGAATTCCTATGGAGAATGGGTGTTGGGTGTCCTATGGGTGTTGGAATTCCTATGGAGAATTCCTATGGAGAATGTTCCAAAGAATGCATTCCTATGGAATGCATTCCTGGCAGATATCTGTAATTTAGGCTTGTTGTTGGCCTTTAAGAGAGCCCTAAAAACTTACTTGTTTGACATAGCCTTCCAAGGTTTTTAAATTTTTTTAAGGTATTTTGGTTGGTTTTAGATGACTCTGAATTGTTTTAAGCTGTGTGTTTTTTAAATGGTGTTTTTATGTTTTTTGAATTTGTTGTACAGAGCCGTTGGATGGGCAGTCTAGAAATGCGATAAATAGATATGTGGTGTTGATGTCTTTATATTGTTCGTATTTTGTTCAGAATTTCTCTCTCTCCCTCCCTCCCTCCCTCCCTCCCTCCCCCCCACCCTCTCTCTCTCTCTCTCTCTCTCTCTCTCTCTCTCTCTCTCTCTCTCTCTTAAAAGTGGAATTCATTAATATTGGTAATGTTCCTTTTGATTACTATTTCAGGACTTTTGCTTTTCTCCATTTGTGTTATACAGTTACTAATATTGTTTTTAAACATGCCTAAGATATGTCAATAACCTTTATGACACCTTTCTGGAAACTTGGAAATTTTTACTTTTTTATATTAGTTCCTAAACAGTGTTGCCTTTTCTTTACAGAATGCTGCCTTTTTATATGGCCTTGGCTTGGTCTACTTTCATTACAATGCATTTCAGTGGTAAGTGAAATAAAATTCTGAGGACCTAACTTTTTTGGTAGAATGTGTTTTTTTCAGTAGTTCCAGAGCTTCCTAGCTTTAATATGCTTTCACTTAGGATATTAGAATTTTATTTTTTCTTACTATTTCAACATTTAATATGGCTCACTAGCCAATATAATAGTAACTTTGACATGCCCATATGTGTTCCTCTCTAGCACTGATGGCTGAACTGAAAATTAAGAATAACTAGGTTTATAAAGACAAAACAAAAACATTCACCTTCCTGATCATTGGTTACTGCTTGTGGTTTCTATGCAACTAATCACATCAGTGGGATTTGTGCCTGTGCAGTGCACTTTCAGAAATTTATAGAAGTTTAGCTTAGGAAATGGCACTCACCTCTCCCAGAGAGGGGTGGGGGGTACCCATGCTTTAAACGGGGTGGGGTGAGTGCCTCCTCACTCTTGCAAAAAACAGCTATGGAGATTGCTGTGCTACAACCTGTTGGCTGCAGCCTTCACGTTCTCTCTCTTTTTACAATTCTTCCCTTTGCTAGGTTTCTTTGGATTATGGGTTTCATTTCATTTCTTTGGACTATGGGTACCAGGTTGGTTGCTTTTGAGCACTGTCTTGCTCCCATTTTCAGACAGTGATGTCATTCACAGGTTCAAAATTAGTGTTCTGGAGTTCGAGGTGCAAAGGGGCATGGCCTCGAGCTTCAGAGAGCCCAAGCAAGCTCTTCCCCTGTCATTTCAGGCAGTGCTTGCAGTCTGACAGCATCTGTTTCCCTTTTGGAGAGAGAGTAAAAGAAATAGGCTGTCAGGCAGCAAATGCTGCCTGAAAATGACAGGGGGGAGTTCGCTCGAGGGGAGTTCACTTGCGGCTCTTCTGGAGCCTGAGCCACGCCCTGTGCGTGTGACATCACACACATGGGACGTTGCTAGAGGGGCTGCCGGGCGGGGCCGGACCCAGGCCACTGTTCGGCTGGCTCCACACCTGGCCATTTGTGTGTATGTGGGCATTATGCTTGTCTCTGATACATCAGACATCCCCTCGCTGGTGTTGCATCTCTTTTAGGCCTGACTCAGCTTTCGCAGCCGCTTGTCTTTCCCCTTACTGACTCAGCAAATCTTGGAATGAGCCCAGTCTTGTTATCTGATCCAAGCTTTTGATCTTGATGACACTCTCTCTGTACTGCTTCAAGCTTGGGATTGATTGATTGATTGCATTTCTCTAAGCGGTGTACAGATTAAAACACAATATAAAACAAAATATTTAAAATTCATAAAAACATATAAAAATCACAATAGATAAAAACACACCTTAAAATCTAAAATTTAAATTTCATTAAAAGCCTGGGAAAACAGGTATGTCTTCAAGGTCCTCCTAAAAGCAAACAGAAAATGAAATGTTGTTATTTCAACAGGGAGTGCGTTCCAAAGTTCTGGGGTAGCCATAGAGAAGGCTTGGTCCCGAGTTGCTACCAAATGAGTTGGCAGCAACCATAACCGGACCTCTCCAGATGATCTTAATAGGCGACAGGGTTCACGACGGAGAAGGCGCTCTCTTAAGTACCCTGGACCTAAGCCATTATGTGGCCTTATGGGTAATAACCAGCACTTTGTACTTCATTTGGAAACATAGCAGCAGCCAGTGCAGTTCTTCTATAATCAGTGTTATATAGTCCCTTCAGGTAAACCCAGAGACCAATCTGGCTGCCGCATTCTGTACCAATTGTAGAAATCTCTAGGTGGTGTACAGATTAAAACATAATATAAAACAAAACATTTAACCTTACATTTAAATATTGCCTCCTATAGATTGTTACGCCCACCTAGGATCTCTTCTACCTCAGTTTACTTGGTTACAGATAGAATGAGCACCTGTGTTCTGACATTACTAGGATTTGCATTGTGTAACTGTTCCCTTCTGTCTTGGATGGCCAAACTGAGGACATTGCATCATTCTCAGAGATACGAGTCCATTCAGACAGTGCCTGCCATGACCATGCTCCGATTGCTTTATATGCATGTTTTTCATCATTCAGTTGTCATAGGGCCTGTTGTGTGCAACTAACTTCTTTCTGAGACTTCAATTGAAACCTGAGCCATTGGTATATTCACCCCTATTAGAGTAAGTGCAATTATTGCCCGTTGTTGCTGTATCATGCGTCTAGCCTTGCTCTCTCTTCACCACATCTCTTTGTTGCCTCATCAGTGTTATGGAACCCAGCTTTGTGAAGCATCCCCCTAAGATTCCCATCATAAGGAGTCTGAATAGGAGGGTTACTTGGCCTCTTCAGACAAGCCAGCATCAGAGGCTATTTAAGAACAGACACCAGGGGTGCAGCAATACTTCATCCCCCTGTTTTGTGCTTACTATGACACCTGACATTTTTACATATCACTGGTTGCCAGTCACAAATATTGAATAATCATCTTCTCCTATATAGATAAATCTTGAAGCATCAAGATGTACTCTGTCCATCTGGATCTCTCCCTTGGTATATGAAATTCCAGCCAATCATTTGCAGTTCATAGGTACTGTCATAAGACACTTTCCCCAAAACAATGAGACCACCACAATTCAAACCTTTTACACCCTGCTAATATTCTTTGAACAACTTCTTGGTCATAAGTTACCTATTACATTCGTCTTCTGCATGCTTTTGTGTGAAGCCTCTCCTACTCTTATTCCTTTTAGTCTTTCATGTATCCTGAGATTCACCAACAAAGCCACTTTGTGTCCCTGGGAGTCTTCTGCTTTTCCTAGGTCAGTAGTCTGAGTCCAGTCCCATCTTAGGTTCTCCCCTTCTGTCCTCCATGATTGATTACCATACATGATAGATACTTTATTTATGGCTAATGTCCAAAACATTACCATACATGAAAACGGTATGTCTGACATCCTCAGTAGGATGTAGCTTGGTAGCTCATGATTGGTTTGTGCCGTCTAGAGGTGCATGAGCCTGTCCTTTACTTGTTAGGATCAGCTCAGAGGTGGACTGGATTGCAACTATTAACAGCGCAAGGCCCCAAGTCTTCTAAAGCTGAGGCAGAGCCACCCCTTAATCCCTAGGACACACATTCATGAGTAGACAGAAATGCTCCTTTACCTCTTTACTCTTTCTCAAAATCCTACACAGGATACAGCAGGACAATATATAGTACATTCTGATTGTGCCGCGTTGGCTGCTCCTGACATGATTCTCACTTCATTTTCCCCTGGCAGATCACTCCCCTATAGATTGGACCGGTTGTTTTAAATTATCAGTGCTCCATTCACATGGTTTTTGTGCATGCACAGAATACATCTCAAAACCTTTCTGAGCTTTGTTCAGTGATTTATTTATTTTTTTATTATTTTTATTTTTTTGCGGGAAGCCCCACCTCATCAGGGTTGCTCATTGTGTATCCCATCCAGTCTCCTCAGTCATTCTTCAGCCATCGCAGAAAGCACATAGGAGCCTTCCTTGGTGTCTTTTGCCACTTGGTATAGCTTTACTCTTAATAAATAATTAAATAAAAGAAGGAAAGAGAGAAAGGACCCATTGTCCAATCTGGTATAGTTTGTTTAAAACACGAGGTTCATTCCCTGCATATGACCACTTGGAAATATCATCAGCATGATCTGGATCATGATCCGTTGCATTCATAAGGAATGGTTTCTGAGCTCAAGGTTTTGGAGCGCCTCACAATCAGTTTTGGATTTCACTATCCGAAAGAGTTTGGTATCATCTGCAAATCTGGCCACCTTGCTGCTTACCCCTGCCTCTAGATCATTTATGATCGAAACAAACTCGAAACAAACTCTAAAAAATTGAGCACTGCGTCTACGAGCAGCTTTATATGATGAGGCAGTTCAACCACTGACACAGAGACTGTGTACCCATTGATGTCAAGGTCAGTATCGAGCATGGGATTGTGCATGGAAACGACTCCTTTGGTGGACCCTGCAATACTGCAGTCTAAAGCCACCAAGGAGCAACCTATAAGGAAACCTATAAAGCAATGGAATTTATCTTTGGTGCTGAAGACCCTAACAGAACAGTTGTTTGAGCCATTGGCTGAGGTCACATTATACATTAAGACTTTGAAAACAGTATTCTTAGTGGTGGTTACTACAGCACATAGGAACTGGCAGCTCTACGAGCAGATCACCCTTATCCTCAGTTTTCCCCACATAAAGTGCTAATGCGGTTGGATCCACACTTCAGACCAAAAATTTTAATGGAATTCCACATAAATGAAGATATAGTTCTACTAATCTTTTTCCAGAATCCAGAAACAGCGCTGGAAAGAGCCATGCACTCCTTGGATGTGCGGCGCACACTGCTGTATTACCTGGATGCAACAAGAGACATACGTAGGACAAATAAATTATTTGTGATACACAAGGGTAGGTCAGAGGGGGAGCCAATGTCAAGGCAGAGACTATCCCAGTGGATTGTCCAGGTAATTAAGCTGGCATACAAGACTCAGGGGAAGGAGCCTCCTAAGGCCATTAAGGTGCACTCCACAAGAGTTTATGCGTCTTCAGCTGCGAATCTAGCAGGAATATCAATGACAGAAATCTGCAAGGCAGCGACATGGTCTTCACACCAGCCATTCATAAAACATTATGCCATTGATTTGCGACTGATGAGAGAGGCCAATTTTGGAAGGAGTGTTCCGAAACAGGTTCTGCCTTGATGACACTTTACCTGGGCCCACCACCAATACCAGAGCTGGCTTATCACCCATTCCTTATGAATGCAACGGATCACGATCCAGATAAACAGGTTGCTACCTGTAACGTGATCTGGAGGTGATCCGTTATAGTCATAAATCTCACCCGGACCTCCCTGCAAAATTACAAAAAAAGAAAAAAGGAAAGGAAAAAAAGAATAGAATATGAAGATCGTAAACATCTGGCGGTCTGCAAGAAACTGAACAAGGCATGCCCCAACTGCCAAAAATAACGAAAGCATGAAGCATGTGCAGGGCAGTTGGAGGCGTCACGAGGAGCTAGTCAGTCTGTCTGCGAGGTCCCTGCACAGGCGCAGAACCCATTCCTTATGAATACAACGGATCATCTCCAGATCATATGTTACAGGTGAGCAACCTGTTTTTATCAATTAGTATTGTTGGAGGTAAAGTGATCTTCCTGTTCTGAGCGTCCACAATTTCCACTGGGTCTGTTATGCTAATGTATGGAGAAGATTTTGTTTTTGGCTTTGGTTGGAATGGATTTTTTTCTCTTGCCTTTTGTTTAGGACTGTGTTTTGTCCCTCCACAGTGGAGCCTCTACATCACTTCTCTTGGGTTTTATATAATGGCCTTCCATACATTTGGAGGGAATGCCTCAGTGGAGCCTTTCTCTTCAACTTTCTCAGCTGCTGCTTCATCCCTCTAAATGTATGGCTATTAGGTGGTCCTTCCTCTTGATGTTGCTTAATTGTTTAAGGTTGGTGCTTCTTTCTCTGTGGCAGGACATGACGGTGTTGCTTGCTTTTTTATCCTGAATGTGACTGGGTGTGAGCACTGTACATCACTAATGTTCATTGTGTGCTGTCTTCTGTCTTTATCAGACAGCTCATTTTTGTTGCAACGAGACTATTCATCTGCTGTGGAGCACCTCACAAAGCACTGTGGGTATCTTTGCAGCATCTCACTTGGTGGATTATTACTACCATAAATTTTTGATATGAGTTGTTGGTCAGACATCCCCACTGCTCAACAAAACTCATTGCACGAGAGGCATGACCACTTTTGCTGCTTTGTTTGAAGGCATTGTACTAGATGAGTTATACAGAGTAGCAACATGGTCTACTCCATCCACTTATGTCAAGCTCTGTGCCATGGATATGGCTCCTTTGGAAGACTGATTCTACAATTTCTTCACATGAGGCCACAGCACCCACTCAGCACTCAGTTTGCTAGTCTCCCATCTTCATGTTTCTGTCCTATCTATCTAATTTATATGTCGCCTGATACACACACACACTCTCTCTCTCTCTCACTCACTCACTCTTAATTAATTAATCATTCATTCATTCATTCATTCAGCATATTTGTATACCATCCAAAATGGAAGTCTCCGGGAAATCGCTATATATCCTATAGAAATATATCTCTAGCCAGTGTAGATAATCCAAATTACAATATAAATTTAAAAAAAAAAACCCCACAGGAAAACAATTCACAGAATAAAACCAATTTCAGAGAGTAAAACAATTAAACTGTTTAAAATTAGTTTTAATCTTTGTGGATGCACAGAGACCACAGATATTAAAACAGGCTGTTTATCTGTAACTGATGTTTTTCAAGTTGACAGCTGAACAATTGCACAACCTGCCCTCTCTCCCCATCGTCATTTCTGGCAGCAGTCATGAGTACCTCTTCTTCTTGGGATGGATGGGTTAATTCCAGTTTCTTAGATAGCCTGATAAGTTTACAAAGTTGCTCTGTATAAGCTCAGAATCCCCTCAGTGTGTCTGCACAGGCGACCACAAAGAACATCAGTTCGAAGTAGTACATGAGCTAGCTGGGGTGGTTGGTACTATCTGGGGGGATGAATGTTCATTATGATTTTTGGCAAGGTCTACACCCCAGATACGGAAAGTAAGTGATGCCATTGCAATACTTTCAGATTATAGTACGTTGCACTTTTATTGCCCTGATTATGGGGACAAATTTGCAAGGGTCTTTTTAAAAGCTTCTAAAAACACAAAAACTATAATACAATTTTAATTAAAGTTGTCAGAGTAATGGAAATGAAAATTAGCAGGAATCTACTCCAAAGATCATTGCATGGAGGGAGTACAACAATTTGTTCATTGTGTTACCCTAACCCTTTGCTTTGTGCAAAAATTACTGTAATTTTACCCTATTTGTTTAGGGAGAGGGGTGATAGCACAGAGAAATCCGTAAGTGCAACAATGCTATCATCTCTTTTCCATCTCTAGGGAGGTAGATGTCAAAAATCACTGTGAGCATTTGCCCCCTGAGAAGGTACTAATGACCAAAATTTGTGGACCTGTCTCATGGATTAAAGGATGCAATCTATTCTCCCCTGCCAGCTCCATTTTATGTAAATTTGTATATAAGGCTGTGAGAGAAAACATGTTGACTATGACTTATCTGTGTTCAAATTGAAACACAAGAGCAGCAGGGTATATTTTAGGGCAGGAGTTCCCAACCTGCTGTACTTCACATGTTGCTGAACTACAACTCTCATCATCTCCTAGGAGGAGTAGGAACACATGTTGGAATACGCACCACCCCCACTCCCCACAGGTTCACTTTATCATACTGTTTTAAAACCCTCCGGGAAAAAAACTCCCTGATGGCTACATCCTAAATCCTAACCACCCAGAGTTGCAAGTTTTGGGTGGTATGCAGGTGTGTTTGTTTAATTAATTAATTAGGTTCCCAAACTGTGGTACTCCAGATGCTTTTGAACTACAACTCCCATAATCCCCATCCACAATAAATTGTAGCTGAGGATGACAGGAGTTGTAGTTCAGCAACATGTGAAGTACCACAGGTTGGGAACACCTGTTTTAGGGGCTTGGTTGAAGTTGGGAATAAATGTGGAGCAGCAAATGGGGGTACAAGTGAGGGAAATATATTAATTACAAAAGATAATTTTAATTGAAATATATATTTTTTCTTGGTGAATGTGGATATTTTATTGTCTTACTAACTTGCTATTAGAATTGAATATTAGATTACTGTTCTGAAATATAAATGAAATATAAACTGAATATATAAAGCTGGAGGTGCCCAACAACTCCTCTTATGTGATTCGACTGGATCATTTTCAGTTTGTGACTCCTCTTCCAGGATGTGGAAAAGCTGCTTGGAGCGGTGAGACCTACCACTTGTTCCCTTGACCCTTGTCCAACATGGCTTGTTCGATCTAGCAGGGAGGTTGTTGTAGACAGTCTGGTGGAAATCATAAATGCTTCTCTGAGGGAGGGCAGAATGCCTCCTTGTCTTAAGGAGGCAATCATTAGACCACTTCTAAAGAAGCCTGCATTAGATGCCTCGGAGTTGAGCAATTATAGGTCTGTTTCCAACCTCCCATGGCTGGGCAAGGTAATTGAGAGGGTGGTGGCCTCTCAGCTCCAGGCAGTCTTGGAGGAAACTGATTATCTAGACCCATTTCAAACTGGTTTTGGGGTGGGCTATGGGGTGGAGCCTGCCTTGGTCGGCCTGATGGATGATCTCCAATTGGGAATTGACAGAGGAAGTGTGACTCTGTTGGTCCTCTTGGATCTCTTGGTGGCTTTCGATACAATCGACCATAGTATCCTTCTAGAACGTCTGAGGGTGTTCGGGGTAGGAGGCACTGTTTTACAGTGGTTCCACTCCTACCTCTTGGATAGATTCCAGATGGTGTCAATTGGAGACTGTTGCTCTTCAAAATCTGAGCTTAAGTATGGTGTCCCTCAAGGCTCCATACTTTCTCCAATGCTTTTTAACATCTACATGAAACCACTGGGAGCAGGGTGGATTTGATTTAAATCAAACTGATTTAATTCACGATTTAAATCACGATTTAAATCACTAGTCAGTAAGGCTTGATTTAAATCATAGTTTTCTACATAAAGACTAATTCTTGCTGGTATAACTTTAATATGCAAGTAGATGAAGATTTTTAGAATAACAACTTTTCATATTAGTTTTTTTATCCCCAGTTTAATAGGTTAATCATTCATATTTGGACAACTTTTCTGTTGTACTTAGGAAGGAGAAAAATAATCATTACCTTAATAATAACAATTTAAATAGATTTATTCAACTGAAACAATAACATTACAGCATATGTTATTTGCTTAAACAAACATCCATGTTTGTTAACTAATTTGGCTAAACAAAATATATATATTTTAAGAAACTTAGACTGTCAGCCCAGCCTACACATGAAAAACTTAAATACTGTCCTCTGTAGCTCACTCGTCATCTTCATCTTCTTCTTTGTTCATAATCTGGAAAAGAAAAACAAGCTTTCCTGCTTTATCGGGTCCCAAACAATTTCTCAATTTAGAATGAATGAGTCCAAAGGAAGAGAATATTCTTTCAACGCCTGCAGAAGAAGCTACTGCTGTTAAAAGTGAAATCATTACTTGAACAGTCTCTAAATCCAAGTGCTTAAGTGACTTCCACCAGTTCACTGGTGTGACTTTCTTTAAAATATCTTCAGCAAACATATATTTCTTGAATGGTTCCCCCTTAGCTTTGAAGTTTATTATAGTTGGCATTACAGATGGATGATTGCTGGATACCCATGTCATAGCTAACTCCTCTTCCTCAGCACTTAAGTTTTGACCCTGGTACTGGATATTGACAATATTTGCCAAAAAATGAGCTGGAGACAGTACTTGTCCCATTCATTTTTTTAATGCTTGTGATTTAATTCTGTCCATGTGTAGTTCTGTTTTTAAGTGTTCACTCAGTTCCTTCCAAATTTCAACAGCATCAGCAATAAAACAGCTATTTTTCTGTATTTTGTTTAAAGATTCAGAGATGGGTTTCAGGATGCTCAGCATATGTTCAACATTTCTCTTAAGCCCAATGTTGAGGATTTTGGCCGTGACAGTGCCATCTATTTTATCTTGATTTTGTTCACAAACTGTCATCAGAATAGGCCAGTTCTTGATATACTGCTCAAAACAGTCCACCACAGAGTTCCATCTAACATCTTGTGGGAGCGTTAGCTTGGTTCCACCCATCCTTTTCAGAGCTGCTGCAGCAAAGTGATTGTTACGGAAGTATTTAGCAATTTCAACAACATTAGTCTTTATTTCTAGAACACTTAAGTCTTTGGCTAAGAGGTGCAGCAAATGAGCACTGCAACCATATGTTATTAGCTTTGTATTCCCTTCCTGCTCTTCTAAATTTCTTCTCATCTTGGATACATTTGCAGCATTGTCTGTGACCAAACTGCATACTAGACATTTGAATTTTTGTTCACATGTTATTATAGCTTTTACTGCCACTTCTTGTAAGTATTCTGCTGTGTGTGCATTTCCTGACGTATCAATTGTTTGTGCAAGGAAGACTTTCCCTTCTTCTGTTGTTATACAAGCACATACAATAGGATCATTGTGGACATTACTCCACCCATCAATACTTAGGTTAACAATTCTACCCTCCAGAGCTGTTGCACATTGCTCCATTTCTCTGTCATACACTTTATCCAGCAGTTTCCCTGCAACATCTGCTCTGCTGGGTGGACTGTATCCTGGTCTCAGTGACTGAACCATATTAATGAAATGTGGGTTCTCAGTCAGACGGAAAGAAGAGTTCGTTGCATAAACAAACTGGGCAATTTTTTCATCAATTAACTCTTTTTCTAATCTGCTAGTTTTTATCACAAACTTATCTATGGTGGTTCCAGGAGGGAAGGATTTTTTCTTTCTTTTAGGTGATAGTGATATGTGGCTGTGGGTGTCTGATGATGATGCTAATGAAGCACTATCCTGGATGGATAACTCTGAAACTGTAGAACAGGAGGATGGTGATCTTGAAGGTGGATAGTTTCCAGAATCCATGAATTCCCCTAAACAAAAAAGTCAATGCTGTTATTTTATTGTTTATACAATTTCTGCTTATTGTACACAGCACTGCCCCAAAAGGAATATTTGCTTTTCTTCATAACTGTACCAAATGACAGTAACATGCAGTAATAATAAGAAATATAATTTTGCTCAAACATGACAGTTCAAGGCAGTCTTTAGAAATATTATATGATTCAATAAAAATGTTTACCAACCTGAAGATCCTGCCTGTTCAAATGTGTTTCTTTGGTCATCTTCATCACAGCACTTCTCATGATGTTGCCTCATTGAGGCCACCAGGCCTTGCATTTCTTTGTTGCAGTGTTTGCATTTTGCACGCATGCCTGCCTTACCGATAGGTAAAGGAACTTCATTAAAATATTGCCAAACTGGGTTTCTTTTACGGCCTGCTGCCATTATAGGTTTTTTCCTCCAAGGAAAGAATGTGATAAACCTCAGGTCATACACACAAAAAGATCCAAAGACTTGTCTGTCTGTGGCTATGCAGTATTGTGCTCAGAAAGTTTCACTTTGATTTTGTACTGCTTGTCTGCTTGCCCCTCCCTCCTCACACTTAGTTTCACTTTCTTCTTGTGCAGATCTATTCCACTCCAAACAATCAGAAAAATATTGTTTCTATTCTATTTCACTGAACTTCTTGAAACTTAGCATTGAAGGGGTTGATTCTGTAGTCATAGGTTTGTAGAACAATAGGATTAAGGTCTTTTTCTCAACTCTGTTCATGTCATAACATTTTTGCTGTGAAGAAGAGGCATGTGATCTCTGCTGAGTCAAATTCAGTTTTGAGAACTGCAAAAGTAAACCAAGCATCTGTGATAATATCTTGTAGGCAGAGAAACTGCCCAATAATCTTACAAAAACCTCTGGAAGAGCATGACATTGTGAATGGATTAATGGAATTTATTTACCAAAAAAATTAAACATATACAGCCTTATTCTACATAATTAAAAAACTAATCTTTATTTCATGATGGAATAACCTTTGGATGGTAATATATTTTCCTCAAAAAGCATTTTATTTAAAAAAATCCGATTTAAATCAAAAAAATCATTTTTTTAAAAAATCATTGATTTTTATCCACCCTGACTGGGAGAGATCATCAGGGGATTTGGAGCAGGATGTTATCAGTATGCTGATGACACCCAAATCTACTTCTCCATGTCAACTTCTTCAGGCGTTGGCATATCCTCCCTAAATGCTTGCCTGGAAGCAGTAATGGGCTGGATGAGGGAGAATAAACTGAAGCTGAATCCAGATAAGATGAAGGTACTTATTGTGCGGGGTCAGAACTCTAGAGATGATTTTGATCTGCCTGTTCTAGATGGGGTCACACTTCCACAAAAGGAACAGGTTCGCAGTCTGGGAGTACTTCTGGGTTCACACCTCTCCCTGGTTTCTCAGGTTGAGGTAGTGGCCAGGGGTACTTTCTATTAGCTCCAGCTGATACGCCAGCTGTGCCCATTTTTCGAAATCAATGACCTCAAAACAGTGGTACATCTGTTGGTGACCTCCAGACTTGACTTCTGTAATGCGCTCTACATGGGGCTGCCTTTGTACGTAGTCTGGAAACTTCAGTTGGTTCAGAACGTGGCAGCCAGGTTGGTCTCTTGGTAATCTCGGAGTGACCACATTACTCCCTTGCTGATGGAGTTACACTGGCTGCCAATAGGTTTCCGGGCAAAATACAAAGTGCTAGTTATAACTTAGAAAGCCCTAAAACGACTTAGGCCCTGGGTATTTAAGAGAGCGTCTTCTTCACGATGAGCCCCACCGCCCATTGAAGTCATCTGAGGAGGTCCGTCTCCAGTTACTGCCAACTCGTTTGGTAGCTACACAGAGACGGGCCTTCTCGGTTGCTGCCCCGAGATTGTGGAATGCACTCCCTGCTGAGATACGATTCTCCCCATCTCTGGCAATTTTCAAAAAACACCTTAAAACCCATCTTTTCGCCCAAGCTTTCTCAGCTTCCTAAAAATTTTGGGGGGTTTTAATCTGGTTTTTAAAAATTGTTATTTTCCCCCCTGTATATGTTTTAAACTGGTTTTATGTTATTGTTAACCACCCAGAGATTAAAGTTTGTGGCGGTGTACAAATTTGATAGATAGCTAGGTAGGTAAATAAATAAATAGAATGTATATATAAATAGAATTTCTAGAACATTGCACTGAACCTCCTTAGATCCCTTGGCTGCGTGTTGCATAAAAAATGCCATACCAGATTGTGGAAGCAGACATAGTCTAAATTGGTTTACTGGAGACTGATATTTGAGAAATATCAGTCTCCATTAAACCCCCTCCCTCATTCTCTTCCTAGTTACTATATCAGCCACCCACCACCGCATATTCTCTGCCTTGTAACTATATCTTGTAACTTCTAGAAAGTTCTGGGTACTTTATCTTCAAATAAGTAATCTTGCTTAATGTCCTTTTATGTGTAGAAATCTATTAATCTATACAATTGCCTTCATTTTTGTAATCTGGTATCTATGGTGCAAATGTCATGTGGGCTGTATGACTTAAATCTTGGAATTATACTCCTAGTAGTATAAAGTCTTTTTAATTGCAAACCAGTATGTATTTTGAATGTTGTAGCAGCTAATTGGTGTGTATATTTGTTTAGGAAATACATTAATAAATACATATCTGTTTGGCCTGGCTTTCCATGGTTTTTTAATCGGTTTTAATATTTTAACCAGGTTTCAGGGTTTTTAATTACTGAGACTGTTTAATTGCTTTAAAATGTTTTTAAATTGTTAATTGTTGTTATATTGTTTTTATTTTTTGTTTCAGCTCTTTACTGTTTTAATGGTTTGTTTTAATTGTAAACTGCCCTGAGCCATTTTGGAAGGGTGGTATAAAAATCAGTCAATCAATCAAATAAATAAATAAGTAAGTAAGAGAAATTTTAATTGAAATCTTTTTCCCCCCTTGGTGAATGTGGATATTTTGTCTCACACTAATTTGCTATTAGAATTGAATATTAGATTAGATTACTGATCTGAAATATAAATAAAATAGAAACTGAAATATAAATATTATACTTTAAAAGTCTCTAGAATGGTTTCAGAACCCAAACCACTTTAAACAGCATGTTCTAATCAAAAGTATGTAGATTACAATTACAGGTGTCCTCTATTTTATAACTTTCCTTAAAGCATCTAAGTGGAACAGAGTTGAACCTTTTCTTTTTATCCAGGGGTATTGTGCATTGTCAGGATCTTTCATTACTCTGGCAAGAGAAGGGGGGCATCCTCAGTAGCTTGAATGGAGGCAGCTGCTGTATGTGGAGCCACAAGGTGCTTCCACCTGGTTTCTGGGGATTCTCCCTGCCTTTGCAGTCACTCTCACCACATCTAGTGCAGTTGTCAAGGGTCTCTTGCTTTTTAGGACTTTTTAGAGGGTGGGAAAATGGCTTGCAATTTCTCTGTTGCTTGAGCACTTTCTCAGGATGCCCATGAATTCTAACTTTTTTGTATTAACATTTTATTAAAGTTTAAATGAGATTACACAATCAAAATAGCAACAATACAATAATACCTCACACAGATGAAGGGAAGGAAAACAAAAACAAAACAAGCAAAACCACAACTGAACAGAGCAAAACACCACTATCATCGAAGCCTGGACAACTTGATCATTTCAGTCTGTGTTCTCTTTTCTCAGGGCAATTAAAGCATTTCGGGAGGTGCTTTATGTTGATCCCAGTTTTTGCCGCGCCAAGGAAATTCATTTACGACTTGGGCTTATGTTCAAAGTGAACACAGATTTTGAGTCTAGTTTTAAGGTAGGAGTTTATATATTTTTCATTATAGTTAGCACAAGCTTTATATTGTCTTTGCTTTTTTCTTGTGTTACAACGGAATGTATGGGTTTACTTCAGTTTCATTCAACTTGGTGAGTTGTAGTTGACACCTGGGGTGAGTCCAGGAACTGGCTGTGGGTTGGTTAGATTCTGTCTTGTTGGATCAGGTAGACACTATGTTAAATACGAGTACTTTCTGTACTCCTTATTCCATAAGGAATGACTTTTCACGAGAGTTCTTGAGAGGGTGTGCTTGAGGCCTATTCTATATTTTGTTCAAGCAGAATCTTGGGGATCAAGTAATTATTGAATAGGCCTTAGTGTGTATGTGTTTTTTTTAAGAACTTTGGGAGACTGTGTGTAAAAAAAACAAAAACTTCGGGTTGGGAAAAGATTCATGAACTGTATGATGCGTATGTCAAAGGTTTTAAAATGTGACATGAAATTTGAGTCAGACACCACTGACTGACTTTCCAGTAGATTATTTTATTTTGTATTTTACTTTTTATGATTATTTTTTACTTTATATGGTAATTAAAAGAATCGCCATACCTTTAATCACTCTTATTTCTATTCTTCAGCTGAAGGCATGGTAGTTCTTTTAAAGGCCAATTGAGCATATGAAGTAAAATAATAAAGCATACAAAACAAGATGTAATAGTATTATTCTCAAACACAACACTAATAGGTTCTGGTTTAAAAGTATGCTATTTTGTGGGATCTGTGCAGGCTGACATTGGGAACTCTGCATGTTCCCTCTGAGGACTGTGGGTCACTCAACCACTGCCACTGCACAAACATCTTTTTCTGTCTTTCACATCAGGGTTGGTGGGGGAGGGCCTCCTATCCAGTTGTCTCTTGTCCATGCAGCGTGAATATCTCTGTGTCAATTTCTCTCAAACGTTTCTGGATAGTTTTTCTTCCGTTTCTGACACACGTTCTACTTTTGAGGGCTTATTTATCATAATTGGTTTATGATAACATTTGAGGAAGCCTGTTCATGCCTCTGGAACATTAAGCTCCTTAAACAGAATGGAAAATACCTCTCACATTTCAATTGCTTTATGGCATAAGGCTTTCTCTCAGTGTGGGGGAAAGTTAGAGAATCACAATTTGTGTAACCTACTCAGGAAAGAGGCACAGCGTGTTCTGTTTGCCAACAGTTTACCCACAAAGCCAGTAGTGATTGTGATTCTGTGGGGGGGGAAAGCTGCAGGGAACATGGCATCCATTATGAGCTCCTGAAAGGAAGGGGGCAACCTCCACAATATGTTTGGTGGTATCTTAAAAATCCCTATTCAACTTCACTGATTTTGGCCACCTTTTTGGATGTGTTTGTGAAAGTTAGTTAGCTGGGGGACAAGTTTTTCTTCTCACCTGAGAATGGTGATGTTTAAGGGCTACAGCCTCTCCATTTTAAACCTGCATCCCTTTTGAAATTTCATTGGCCTTTTGCTACAATTATTAATGCCAGTGTTCAACAAAACTCTTATCCAAACATTTTTTAACAGAGTTGTTATATGTGTGGAATGTTGCAGCTGTGGGGAAATCATTTGGTCTTGGGATGTGATCATTTGGACCTGATCTGTTTCATTCATATTATGCAAATAGGTTGCTTTGTTCACCTTCTTTTGTCCTATTTCTGTAGTAGATTCTTCTGTTTTGATTGTGCAGTGTAGGGTGAAAGAGAGTCTTTACGCCTTACAACTCTCCTTTCTTTAAAAAAAGATGAATTAATTCCGATTTTGGAGGACTCTAGAGAGCAAAGTAATGAGTTGATTTAGCAGCGCGTGCTGCACGTCCTCCCACCCTTACCCTCAACATGCCTGTCAGATGGAGCTTTGGCTGTCTGCCAGCACTTTGATTACGCAAGATTTTCTGTGTCCTAGTTCTCTGAACAAAAGACAGCTCTCAGGATCAGGGTTCACACCTATATCATACAGTTAGAAAAACCATCTCTAAGAGGGTTTTATTCAGCTTGGATCAGGTTTTCCCATTGTGGTAAGTTCATGTTAGAATGTCTGGTTTCTTTGATGGCTTGTCGGATGGAACATAAGACTTTTTAAGCCCCCCATTAGATCTTGCATCATCAGTTTAGGGGATGAAGAAAATATTTAAATTCCAGAGCATCACATAGTTGTAAACAAAAATTATTACCAATCACTCTGGTACTACTACTGTTGTGTAGTGGTGGTTTGGAAACATCTTGAAATAAATTGTACAAGGACTGGAGGAACTAAAGGCAAGCCTTGAACAAATTGTTAAACATGTACAATGCCTTAGAGAGTGTTGTATGTGGCTTTGTAGATACACGCGCACTGTACTGTAATTCTTTGTAAAGGTCACATCAGCAGTAAAGAGCTCTGAAGGAGAAAAGTCACCTGATCTAATTGTGCAATAATACAAATCAAACTGTCATTTTAAGCTACTGCTGTTTTTTTGTTTTAAATCTCCTACTTTTAAACATTCAGATTAGTGCCTTCTAGGTAAATCCCCTTGCTCATGATTTGAATTTCTGTAGACTGATATCTGCCTTGAGGTATTGTATGTCGTCTCTGAACTGCAGTGGCCTCCCCTGCATAATAACTATTTCACACAGCAGTAGCCAGCTTCAGTACTGCAATATTTGTATGAGGTGCAGATATTTCCTGGCTTCGGTTTACTACAGAGATTCAGAACTGGATATTTAATGTGATGTTTTTCTAGTTTATAATTGTTTCCAGCACTGTGTTTGTATTTTGACAAAGAAGCATTGTTATACATGGCTGTTTTTTTCATAGAATACATTGGATGGCATCTCTGTTTAAAATGTAGCTAGATGTATCTGCTTGTTCTAGATGTAAAGGATTATTCCTGTGTGTGCTTTTAAACAGTTTAGTGCAGTTTTCTGACAGATGTTTTATTATTTGCCTTATCTTTATGCATGTTCTGGTTGTCTGCATAGTTTTATTATGTGCTATGCTAAATAGTCCTGATAAAACATATTTTGTAGTTTTTGACATTCTGAGATTGGGAAATTGCAGAGCAAAATGGTGTTGTGGTCAGATTGAATAATTATTATTGAATATTTTGAATCTGAAACTTACAAATGGTGATTTTTTGTTGTTCATTTTGTTAGCATATCAAATATTAAAGAACCATCTCTAATTCAACACTCTATTGGTTACTTAGATATTGCTTTTAAATAGAATTACAAAGTACTGACACCTTCACCGGTCTTTTTAGTGGTTGTGTCATATTAGATCACAAAATTATTTTTTGTTTCCTATAAAGCTATATATTCATTTTATAGGTTCTCTAAATGAAAAATTATATATTTCCTACTTTGAAGAGTATGTGAGATACTTCTTTGAGTTATGTTTGGTTTAGCAGAGGGGTTTTTTTTTGTTTTTGTTTTTTAAATAGCCTTTGGGGTATTTCAGAGTATGAAATATATTGCAGCTGTTATAATGTTGAGTCTTAGAAAAGGTCATTAGATGCAAGATTGGTTAAAATTTATGCTTTGGTATAAGTTTAAAGAATTATGTATAATTTTTAAGAAATCATGCTCAGCAGCCTGATTTAGGTAATTTATTGTTTGGAATAGAAATAGTTACCAAGAAATGAAGCTGCCATGTATTCCCAAATGTGACAGTATGTTGTTGAAGGACTGTCAGAAATATATCTTGGTTGCTATAGTGCTAGTCCCTCCCTCCCTATATTGCATGCACTAGAATTATTAGGTTGCATTTTTAGTTGATTACCTTGGTAATAGATTTTCAAGTGAATATTGTTAAAAACAAACAAACAAAATACCTGCTGGTATTCCTTAATTTATATAATGGGAGTGAAGACATGTTTTCAGTATGACATATCACTCTGTTATGAGACTCTGATAGAGTTGGTGAGTATCGGTTGCATTGAATTCTTTACGTAATTAATAGTTCCTATTTTTCATTTGATTAGTATTCAAGATGACAGTATACAGTTAGTACAACATAAGTATAACTAACAAAATTAAGTATCACTGTCGCTTTGTTGTTTAGTCTAAAATGTAAGCAGTCTCAATTTTTGCTCCTAAAAATCTAAATTTTCTATGAATGTAAAATATTCAGTTCAGAATGTACACTTTATTCGGAATGTGCCATTGAATAAATTCCATGTGCTTTTATACTTAAAAACAATTCAAAGTATCAGAGCTGCTGCATGCTCTGTCCTCCCATTCTTGTTTTTAAAGGGAAGCGCTACATATGTCCACAGGGTTCCCATTGTGTCTATGGAATTTTAACTTGTTTGTAGAGATTAATTGACCAAATGTGTTAACTCAGTACATATGTTGGATTACTTTATTTATAGGATGACACTAATAGGCCTACGTCTATTTATTTAGAAAATATAATATCCCATCAGGTCAGCTAAAACTTCAGAGATCAGTCCTCAGTCTTTGAAGGGGAATGGGATATATTTTATGAATACTGGTTATATAGATTTCGGGGTGGGGGGAATGGAATGTAACTGTGTAATGAAGTCTTCATTTAGTTTTATTTGCATGCATTGCTGTGCTGTTTTTTATGGAGTGGATAACAATTTAGCAAAATATAGCAGATAACTATAGCCCTTTTAATCTGTTTACTTTTTCATGTTAAGTTTTAATTGCTGTCATGTTTCTCTACATACAGTATTACATGATGTCAAATCACTTTGTTTGGAAAGCTTACTCTATTAGTTTAAAGAAGTACAAACTTTCTATATAACTTGTGTTCTCTTTTGCAGCATTTTCAGTTAGCTTTGGTTGACTGCAACCCTTGCACTTTGTCCAATGCTGAAAGTAAGTATTTTAAGCATTGGTTATATTTGTTTGTCTTACAATTATATTTTAGATGTATGCCCTATATTACTCTGTCTTCATCATTCAATTCATTCCTTTATCTATCCCTCCACTTCTGTCTTGACAAGTCTGATAGAAGTGCTTATATACAGCAGCTAGTACAATGACTAAAATATTAAATAGTACAAGCAGTAGTATTTTTAAATGTACAAACTGAAATTTAAATTAGCTTTCCTTAAGTATTGATGCAAAACAATATTAGAGATGTACACAAATTTGACAGATTCTAAAACAGATTCGAAGAACAGATTGGGCATGTTTAAAAGTGAGGGAAGCAGATCTGTACCTGCCCTTCCACTGCTCCATGCAGTTTCCTGCTGCTGCAGCAGGCTCCCAGCACACTTCGCGCAGTGGCAGCACACTTGCAGACTCAGAGGCCATTTGTGTGGTCAGCAACCATGCTGACCATGGAAATGGCTGCCATGCATGCGCAGAGGCCATGTGCGTGCTGCTGCCACACACAAGTTGCTGGCGGGCAAACTGATGCAGCAGGGAGCTGTGTGGAATGGCGGAAGAGCAGGTATGGACCTGCTTTTCAAATCTATGCATGTATCATGATTTGTGCATATCCTTAAACAATATCAAGCATATTTTAAAGGATAACAGTTGGATTTCTTCAATAAGCATGGGACTTGATTCACAGAACGTAGTTCTGATCCATAGAATATAATTCTAAATGGATATTCAAACAAGTGGTTATAATCCCAGCCCATGTAAAGAAATCACACAGGTCAAAACAATAGTTTTGTCAGAGCCACTTTAGATATGTCCATATAGGTTGTCTCCACACACACCCCCACAGCAGAACCCCATACCATATCGCGGAGTGGTTAGAGGCTAGTAGCCAAAGATTTGGCTGGTAAATTCAAATCATTGAGCTGGTTCAGACACCACACAGAGCCAAGATTAAATCTTGGCATTCTTGGCATGCACTCCTTCTTTCTCTGCCTGCATGCAAATCAGAAGAATTCGACTTCTGATTGTGGTTAAAAGCAAGCCAGGATCAGTCATGACATCCAGACCACTGGATTCTCTTTCCTAACCCCTTCCCTTCCTCAGCTCGGCCCCATATTCTGTAGCCTGCTGAGAGGCCTCTAGCTCCTGCTTCCCTTGGCCCATCTTTCATCTGATCAACTAGGCCTTCTGCTTGCCCAACCTCTCTCTAGGACCTGAGTATCTCAGCCAGAGATTCTTAGGTTCCTATCAGTTTAACCAATAGCAGACAATGTCTCTTTGGCTTGTCCCACCCATCCTGACACTATGGCCAGTGCTAGAGGCATCTTGATTTTCACCTCTAAATTTCTTCACATTACATTGTAAATTTGGAAACTCTCCTCAAAAGTGATTTGCCATGTTGCGTGAGGAAGATTGTCTCCTGTGAAAGGAATACTCTTGTGCATGTGAAACACAAGTTTTTTCACACGCCAAAGAGTGTTTTTTACAGTAGACATGCTTCTCATTCAACATGGTTCTTTGGATACCTGGCTGTAGTGTATTCAGTTGGCAAAGGAGGGTGCATAGATTTGCTAATTTTGGTTTTAATGAAGGACAGTATTGCAACTAGTTCATAGTAAATCTCTGAGAAACTATTTGCATATAGAATGCCAACTCACTGAAAGACTAATGTGATATTTTGTCACAATTACCTTGCTGGTGCTCTGTGAATCTTAAATAAGTGCCTCTCTGCAGGGAGTGGTAATGCTATCTTTGTATCCTGTCAACCAAGGATGGAACCTTGGCTTTGGTTTTAATCCTCAAATACTCCTTATATTCCCTCTGTTTCCATATCATGTTGCTTTCCATATATGTTGTGAAAATCTGCACTTTTTTCTCCACCCCCTGGCTAGAATTGTGTTTAATGCTGTGGTAATCCTTTTTGACTATTGCAACTTCCTTCCTAGTCTTGCTTCATCTTAGTTATTTCACTACAATCCAAAATTCCAAGATCACGCATCTCTCTCTTTCTCATTGCCTGAAGTCATGCACTGGTTTCTCATCCACCCTCGGTATCCAGCATAAGCACCTTTTCCTAGTGCAGTAAACAATCTGTGGCCTCACCCTGATACTTTCCTTACTTCTGATTACACCCCTGCTTGTGACATTCATTCTGTCAAATCTAGTATTTTTCAGCTGCCTGAAATCATCTTGTTTCTTTGATGATGGGAATGACACAACCCTTTGTCTCTTACTGCTCCTTATGCTTGAAAATCCCTCTAGAACTCTTACATGATATCAAAATCCTATGGAGCCTTTAGTTTAATCCATTCATCTTTGTATCCACTCAGAATGTGTTTAGCTGCATTTTCTTGCATTCATCCTGTTGCCCTTGCCCCCCGCCCGCCCCCATCTTCTCTTCTGTCTTTCTTCTGTCTTTTCTCTACCACTCTTTTCCCTCCCCTTTCTTGGTTTTCTTCTCCACAAAGTTTTAGTGGCACTTTTCAGGAAAAGGGTTTGTCTCTTTTGACTTATGTTGTTTTGTATGCTTTTGGTTTTCAGGTGCTAGATCACTGACTTAAATCAAGACTATTTATTTTTTCAATAACTTCATAAATATAAGTCCATCCAAATCGGTTACTAGCTTAGCAGACATACTCAAAAGTGAAATTTGAATGGTGTGAAATTTGCCATCCTTATGGTTTCATTATTACTTCAGGTAGGGGTATAGGTAAAACTGACTATTTAGTCAAAACACTGTAGAGTGAGGGCAAAGTTATGCTAAGTCCTCAATTGAATCTCCTTGAACTTACTAACTGAAGTGTATACCACTAATTTTCTAGCAAAGAAAAAGGGTAATTGAAAACTGTGGGAGGGGGAAAATGTAGCGAATTGGATCAATTCTTCCCCACTTTCCCAACACTGTCTTTAACATTCTGTGCTTATAGTGTAAGTGGCAGACCAAGAGTTGTGTGCCCAAGTATTACACCAGTTTACAGGTATCATTCAGTCCTGTTCTGTCCCTGAAATATTTGGCTGGGGTGAGGGAGAGGCACCAATATTGGATTCGGGGGATGTACCATAAGGCATGCATCTTTTAAGGCCCAACCAAACTTTTAAGTTGCATATTAAGCTGAGGGGAAGCAATTCACTTGCTTCTTACCCAGAGAACAAAATTCCCTATCCCAGAAGGTTAAGGCTTAAAACACACATGCTGCCCCTCTGCTGGAGATGTTCTCTGGTGTCATAAGGGCAGCATGCGTGCACACATGCAGTCCACTTTGGTTGTGGGGGATGGGACTGAGGTCACTTTATTTACTTACTTACTTATTTAATTACTTAACAAACTTCTATACCGCCCAAAACTCACGTCTCTGGGTGGTTTACAACGTTGACATCTTTGTCTTTTTCTGCGAAAGTAGCTGGAATGTTTAGTGTCTATAAAGATCCTCTTCTACTCAGCCCTCTCCCCTGGTTTAGCATACCAGTCATCCACAAACACATGCATTTACAGGTGGGTGGATGTGTGCATACAGTCACACACCTCAGTACTTATTTCTCTTTCATGTTTTATTCTTAATATTCTTAATATCTTTACTTTGCTTTTACAGTTCGGTTTCACGTTGCCCATTTATATGAAACCCAGGTAAGATATACTTTTTGGTTATTCAGTATAGTGATACTATATAGGAAATAGAATTGAGCTGAAAGGAGGTGGGTTTGAGTGATATTTATGGCATTGTTAAGACTGATCATGACTTCTGTGATTTTTGAAATAGACTGGTAATTTTACTTCCACCAGAAGCATTGCCTTTTCTGTGAGTGGGGTTTATTTACCCTCAGTAACATCAGCATGTAGGCAAATCTGCTTGATTATGTAACATTATGACACCATATTCACTCTGGATCACTTTGGAAAGGAGAAGGATATCTTAACAAGGGAGGAAATGGCACTTAAACAGTAATGGGGGAAACAATAACAGTTCCAGCAAAAATCGGACAAATAGAGTTTCACAGACTAGGTGCTGCTTTCAGAAAGACTGTGTCACAAGTCACTGCCAGCAGTATTTCAGTTGGCAGCATGACACAAAGAAGGGTCTCTGATATCTAATAGGTGGACTGACTCATATGAGGGGAGGCAGTCTCTTAAATATTGCAGGTCATATAGGACTCTAAAGTTAGTAATCAGCATTTTGAATTGTGCTCAGAAATGCATTGGGCTTAAAGAATGTATATTGATGGAACTAGGAAGCACAGTATGGACCTCTCTCCCCCCTGCCCCCTCTCAAACTATTTCGAGTGTATGCCTCTTTCATGGGGTGAGGGCAGATTTAACAGCTATCTTCTTTCTACAATGTTTTTTCCCCTCTCTCTTCCTCCACCCCCTTTTTCTGGAATCTCATGGAGAGGGGCTTTTACTCTGTTGCAGAGCACAAGCTTTGCATGCAGACTATGCTAAGTTCAATCCCCAACATCACGGCTAACACATGAATTTTAAAAGATGGCTTACACACACACACAGGCGCGCACACACACACACCCCAACCATACTAAATATTTAAGGGATTCCTTAAAAATCATTTTGAGCTTAATTTTTTAATGTGAAATAAACAATGCAGGTCATGTGTAGAGTACCGTACATAGATTCTGTACATCACTTCTCATGAACCTATTGCAGATAGTGTAGTGAAGTTTCAGATATGATAGAGTTATGAAAACTTTTGTATACTGGTGATTAATTCCTATGTTAGAAATCTTGCATTCATTGGGGCTTGACCTTTGCAGTTGGTTGTGGACAGAATTGGTGGTATCTGTCTCCTCATTTGTCAGTTTTGTGCCATCCTCCTAGTTTGGAAGATTATACTGATGAGATTACAGGATGGCATTTCTTGGATCTCCATATTTGTGATGATTTGCAAACCCCTCACCTCCATATTGAGCAAATAATTATGAACAAGTGTGGACCTGCAACAAAATGTTGCAGGAATATTCGTGGTATGGATGTGTTATCTGAATCTGTGGCTGAGCGTGGTGAAAAAAACAAAAGCTAAGCACAAAGACAGGAGAGCCTGCTGTAACTTGGATGCTATTTTGTATGCAGTTCTTATTTTTTTCTGTTTTCTGGGTGTGTTTGTGAATGGAGGTGTTCAGTCCCAGCTCCTTTTCAAATCCCTTCTCCTTAAGAAACACAAAGTTCTGAAATGGCTGGTGAAAGCAGAATTTTACACACCTTTCCCCCTTAGAAGCAGAAGGGACTGTGAATGTCTTGAGGGAGTATCATTGAGTGTCATCAGCGTATTGAGAAATTGCCTGATCTTTTTGTCAAGCCCTCCTCCCCTCACCCCATGCCACAGAGTTGCATTAGCTCTGCCTGCCTGATTGTCTGTCAACTGTACTCTGCCCATGAACATTCCATCTCATTGACTAATATGGGGCAATTTTGGGGGCGGGCTCCATACATTTTTTCTTCAGTTTTTTTTTTAACATTGACAAATCTGCAGGTCACTTTGCATCATCTGGTTCCTCCCACTTGCCCATAGGTGCTTCTAGTATCTGTCCATAAGGATAATAACATTTCCAGCTCTTTCGGAAATTATCTATCTATTTAACATATTTGTATACCACCCAAAACACAAGTCTCTGGGCAGTTTTCAACAAAACAATACAACAACAAATAAAAAGGTTTAAATATTACAATAATTTAGGATTTAAAACAACGTTAAAACAATATAAAACCTCAAATTATTAAAACAGTATCTAATTAAAAGCCTGGGCAAATGTATCTTGATTGCCTTTTTTAAAGTTGTAAGAGATGGGGAGGCTCTTATTTCAGCAGGGAGTGCATTCCAAAGCTTCTGGGCAGCAATGGAGAAGGCCCGTCCCCAGGTAGCCCCCAGACGAGCTGGTGGCAACTGCAGATGAACCTCTCCTGATGATCTCAATGGATGGTGGGGCTCATAGTGAAGAAGACGTTCTCTCAAATATATAAGATATATTACTTTATTTTGCCATACTTATATGCGTGATCTCAAACGGCAAATATTGTAATATGGAGAGTATCTGCAGTAGTACAGCCTCTTTAAAACCTAGCTTCCATGGGAGGGTCTTGCCATACTTTTCTCCATTGGTCTCTATATGGTCTGTAGAAGAGTTAATTAATATTTGTCTACAGAATCAATCAAACTTTAATATGGTCAATAGACGAGCAAAGTAAGTACATGAATAAAACACAAAAGCAGACAGACCTACTAAGTATAAAATACATTAACAGTAGTTCAGGTAGTACTCAGTTTAATCATCTTGCATCAGATGTAATATCATTAATCATAAATTTAGTAAGTTTATCAGTGGTGGGAGAATCCCAATCTAATAATAACAAAACCAAAATAAAACTCCTCTGATCTACCTAGATATTTAGTTACAATAGGCATGATAAAAATAAGACAAATATTACAATAATAACAGTACAAAAGTATATGTACCATTGTTTCCATCATACCAAAATCTCAAGGACAAGTACACCCATTATAAGGAATCTTCCAAAAACTTCCCTCAAGCAAAGCTGAGGGAAGCACATTATAATGCACCAGGGTAAATGCTTTTTGATGGTTCAAAACTGTAAGATTAGAGAGAGAGACCCAGTTGGAGTAAGCCTATGTATAGAACTCTCAAAGGCATTATGCGTTGGGACCAAATTCAAATCCCTTTGTAACTCAATATCCCATACAAGCTGTTGAATAGTTTTCTGATCTCCCAGGGATATTAAATATTGGGAAGAGCACCCATAAATTGATAGTTTTTCCTGCAAAGACATCCAGAAAGTTTGAAATGAATCTATGATTGTTAATGGAGCCAAACCAAGCAGGAGCAAAAACTATCTATCTCTCTGTTTTTCATATTTGTACACTGCCCCAAACTTGTGTCACTGGGTGGTTTACAACAACATAAAACAAATTAAAACAGAAATGAAAACCTTAAAACAATTTAAAACCACAAATCTAGTTAAAAAGCTTGGATGAAAAATGTGTTGTCTTAAAAGTTGTCAGAGATGAGGAAACTCTTCTTATAGCAGGGAGTGCATTCCAGAGTCTCGGGGTAGAAACAGAAGCGCGTAGATGCCACCAGACAAGCTGGTGGCAACTGTAGATAAACCTCTCTGGATGATCTCAATGGGCGATGGTGCTCACAATGAAGGCAATGTCCTCTTAAATACCCAGGGCCTAAGCTGTTTAGGGCGTTATAGGTTATAACCAGCACCTTGTATTTTGTCCAGAAATTTTATTGGTAGCCAGTGTTGTTTTTTTAAATATAGGAGTAATATGGTCTCTCCAAGATGACCCAGAGACCAATCTGGTTGCCGCATTCTGTACCAACTGCAGTTTCCGCACTACATACAATGGCCCACATAAAACGCGTTGCAGTAGGCAAGTCTGGAGGTTTCCAGCATATGTACACTGTTTTGAGCTTGTTTATTTTATGGAACAAATGCAGCTGGCGTATCAGCCAAAGCTGATAGAAATCACCTCTGGCTACCGCCTAAACCCAAGACACTAGCAAAAGGTTTGGATTCAGAAGCACTCCCAGACTGCTTAACTGTTCCTTCTAGGGAAGTGTAACCCCATCCCGAACCAGCAGATAAAAATTGTCCCCCGAGTTCTGACCCTGCACAATAAGTACCTCCATCGTATTTGGATTCAGTCTGTTTTGTTACCTCATCCAGCCCATCACTGCCTCCAGGCAGGCATTTAGGGAGGTTTTGCCGCCGCCTTCTTCTGATGATGACATGAAGAAATAGATTTGGGTGTCTTCGCCATATTGATAACATCCTGCATCAAATCTCTTGATGATCTCTCCCAAAATGCACCAGATATCTTGATGATCTCTCCCAGGTTTCATGTAGATGTTAAAAAGCATTGGAGACAGTATGAAGCCCTGGAGGATACCATATAAAAGTTCACATTTTGAAGCACTACAGTCTCCAAGTGACACCCTCTGGAATCTGCCCAAGGGGTAGGAGCGGAAGCTCTGCAGAGCAGTGCCAACCACCCACCATCCTCTCAGACTGTCCAGAAGGATACTATGGTCAATAGTATTGAAAGCTGCCAAGAGATCCAAAAGGATCAACAGAGTCACACTCACGTGATCAATTACCCACTGGAGATAATCCATCAGGCCAACCAAGTCAGTCTCCACCTCATAGCCTGCCCGAAAACCAGTTTGAAATAGGAGACAGGCCTATAGTTGCTTAACTCTGAGGGATCCAATGCAAGCTTCTTCAGAAGTGGTCTAATAATTGCCTCCTTAAGACAGGAAGGCATCCTGCCCTCCCTCAGAGAAGCATTTATAATATCTACCAGGCCTTCTAAAACTACTCCACTGCTAGATAGTATAAGCCATGTTGGTCAAGAGAACAGGTGGTAGGCCACACCATTCCAAGTAGCTTGTCTGCAACATCAAGAATTAAAAACGTCACAACATGTAATTAAGGGTTTCACGTTCTGTTTCATGGGAGGAGGGGCATATACTAGCCCTCTCAAAACCCCGAACAACTTTGCTAGATATGAGTCTGCAGAGTCAATATGGACAGAAAAGAATCGCTTCTTTACTGCACGTATTGCTTGAGCATAGGCTTTCAAATGTGCTCTATGTTGTAATCTGTCTGATTTGGGTTGAGTCTTTCTCCACTTGTGCTCCAGTCATCTACCTTGCTGCTTCAGCTCTTTAAGTTCTTTCATATACCTTGGGGCCAGTTTTGAAGCAGGTCAGAGAGGATGCTTAGGTGCAATCTTGTCTACTGCCCTGGTGAGTTTGCTGTTTCTGTTCTCCACCTGGGCATCAACAGGATCACTGTTGGGCATCAACAGGATCACTGTCAGAGCCAACACTGAATCCTTCCAAGGCTTCTCGGAATCCTGTTGGATCCAATAACCTTCTTGGGTGGACCATCCTATTAGGCCCTTCACCCCTGCAGAGGTGGGACATGATTGTGAGTCCAACCTTAACCAGACAGTGGTCTGTCCATGACAAAAGGGAAATTACAGGAGCCCCCACCACGGAACACCACCCTGATCAGAGAAAAAAAAACAGATCAAGTGTGCAATGTGAAATATGTAGTTCCCAAGACCACTTGGGAGGGCCCATAGCTGTCATGGCCGTTATGAACTCCTGAGCCGCCCTGGACAGATTACTTCTGAAATGGAGTCCCCCACCACCATAAGCCTGGGAGACACTGCCAATCTTGAGACCTCTGTCAGCTCAGTAGGAACTTTTTTGGGCAGCGGGGTGATCTGGAACACCAACAGAAGTTCCAATCCATCTCTGGTCCCCAGCGTTAAGTACACACATCTGATATGAATAGACACTTCAACAGGGATCCTGGTAAGGGAGATATTATTCTTATAGATCACAGCCACTCCATTTATAGAACCATGTCCTCTCACCTGCTCCTCAACAGTGTACCCTGGAGGGAGAAGCTGGGACCAGACTGAGCCACCAGCCTTCCCCAGCCAAATCTCAGTGATATATACCAGGGCAGCCCTTCATCCATAATCAGATCATGGATTATTTCAGATTTATTTTGGACTGACCTGGCATTACAAAGGAGCAAGGTGAGACTTTGTGGGTTGTTGGTACTGCTCCCCAAGGTCAAAGAGCTGGCAGGACAGCTGGAAAGGGAAACAGCTATTAGATTTCTGATTTCCTTTCACCTGTAACAGCCTGCTCACCTGCCAGCGTTACTTCTTCTATTCACCACCACTGCTGGATACCTCCCTATCTAGACAAGCCTAGACACATTATAGACTAACTTCACCCAAGACTCAGCATCAGAAGCTATCTAGATAACAGCTTCAGCTTCTAAAACAGCCATAAAAGAATATACTCTGCCCCTACACTCAGTCCAACACTGAAGGCCTGGCACCCATTTGGCAGATGGCTTTGGCGGTCGCCTACAGGCCGGCTGCGTGCCATGCCTGTGGTGCAGCTTCCTTTCTTATAAGCCCCAGAAACCCAGTGTGTCCACTTACGAGAGACTCTGAGGCAGGGTTGATTTAATTAGTGCCCACAGGTGGTGTTTATCAGGCTGTCAGGAAGGGAAGACCACAAATCTAACAAGGCAGCAGAGCAAGAGCAGAGTCAGAGGGGTGGGAGGCTGCAATCAATTTCTCAATCCAGGCAGGAGAGAGAAGCTGGCAAAGTCAAAGCCTCTTTTATTGGATGGATGGATGGATGGATGGATGGATGGATGGATGGATGGATGGATGGATGGATGGATATACTACCCTTCCTAAAGTGGCTCAGGGCAGTTAACATTAAAATAAAAAATACATAATAAAACATTTACACCAAAAAATTTTTTAAACCAGATTAATATTAAAACTAGATATCATTAAAAGCCAGGCTTAAAAGATGAGTCTTTAAGGCTCTCCTGAAGGCCCACAACTTCAGATTTAAGTAGGCAGGATTCTAATTTGGATGCCATAAATCTGAAATTTACTCTGTCCTTTCCTGTTCTTAAGCCAAAAACCAAAAATATATAGCCAAGCTCGAGTCTTAATTGGGATTCTAAACTTTAAAATGCATTGGAGATTAAATGTGGCACTGAAAAAATTACCCTCAAAAATTTAGATTGGACTACCTTAAAGCAACTGTAGTTGAGATAAACACAAAGTTCTCCAAACAGCAACTGAGATATTGCTTTTGCTAAGAAAATCTTAATGGCTTCTGATATAGAATGTTCTCCATTAACACAAAAGTACCAGTGAGCTGGAAAGTTCTCCAACTTCAGATGTAAGTAGGCAGAATTCTAGTTTGGATTCTGTAAATCTGAAATTTAAAACCAAGGTATGTTGATTTAGGCCATCAGTATCCATTGAATGTAGACATAATCCACATTGAAACATTGAAATCCAAGTAGAATCTTTTTGTGGCCAGCAATTGACAGAGTGTAATAAAATCACCTAGGAGACTGTTAATAGAGCCACAACCATCTTGGTCTATAGAGGCCCCTAGATATGAACTGGATCAGATAAGGCATGACTCTTCGGAGGCCATTGATGGTTAAATTTCCCTACTGCCTTTCATTAAAAATTTCAAGGTGTTTCATACAAACATTAAAACAAGACCATAAAAATCACACAATTAAAATATTAAGATAGAATATAAAAATACAGATCTGATTACAAGATTAAAAAACCAAGCACAATATAACCATAAATGATACAAAGCAGCAGCAATAGAAACAATCATATAAAAGCCCCCCATTGTCAGCAAGCAGAGCAGAACCCCGCTCCTCAGATGATTACCTCAAGCAGATAGCAACCCTTGGGAGCAGGTGGGTCCCAAACAATTATTCAGGTATACCGTATCCAGGACCCAACCGTTCATGGCTTTAAAGGTCAAAACTAACACCTTGAATTGGACCTGGAAACAAATTGGCAGCTAGAGCAGCTCTTTCAAAATGGGTGTGATGTGATCCCAGCGGGCAGCTTGATAAAATCCTAGCTGCTACATTTTGCACTAGCTACAGTTTCTGAATATTCTTCAGGGGCAGCCCCTTGAAGAGTGTGTTAGAGCAATCCAGCCATGAAGTGACTAAGGCATGGGTAATTGTGGCCACATCTGCTTTCTCGAGAAAGCGACGCAGCTGGCGCACTAGCCAAAGCCATGCAAGGGCACACCTGGCAACTGCCTACACTTTAACTTACAAAAGCAGAGCTGTGTCCAGCAATACCCCCAAGCTGGCATACTTGCTCTTTCAAGGGGAATGCAACCCCATCTAGAGCCAGTAGAATCTCCTCAACCCCCTATCGGCTCTTCTACTGACAAATATTATGTCCGTCTTGTCCATATTCAATTTCAGTTTATTAGCCCACATCCAACCCATCACGGCCTCCAGCCCCCAATTCAGGTCATCCACTGCCTGGTGACATAGAGCTGAGTGTTATCTGCATATTGCTGACTCAGTCCATGTCCCTGGATGATATCTCCCAGCAGTTTTATTTAGATGTTAAACAGTATGGGGTAAAAACTGAACCCTGTGGGACCCCAGGTCAGGGAGCCAAGCAGTAGTCCCCCAGCACTACCTTCTGGACCCTCCCCCTGAGAAAGGAAAAAAGCCACTCCAAAGCAGTACCTCGAATCCCTATACTTGAGAGGCGGTCCAGAAGGATACTGTGCTATTAAATGCCGCTGAGAGGTCCAGCAGAACCAACAAGGACACACTCCCCCAGTCTAGCTCCCGACATAGGTCATCTGCTAGAGTGACCAAGGCAGTTCCAGTCCTATATCCAGGGCATAAGCCAGATTGAAATGGGTCTAGAGAATCCATATCATCCAAGACCGTTTGCAGCTGGGATGCATTGAGTACTGTTATAACATCTCTGTCATATAGTAGACTAACAGACCCCAGATGACTGGCTTGTCAGAAGATATTTGGACCCCAAGGAATTAGGTTTTCAGCTTTGTCAGTCTGGAATGCAAATAAATTCTCCTAAACTCAATAAGGAGCATAATGCTCTGGGGGAAATAGTGCCACCTAGATTGGATGGACTTACAATAGACAATCCCTATACCTCTGAGATCCACCCATTAATGATGGATTGACAGTATTCCTAAGTGTAAATCCTTATATTATCGTTCTCTCCTGGAATATTGCTGGATAGTCTTCAAAGAAGTGGAGGTCTAGGCCTCCTTGTGTCAACCAAATTGGTCTCAGTTATAAGATGTCATCCTTATGAACAGATTTCCATAGCCATTTTAAGTTCAAATACAATAGCATATTTATTGTTAATATAGAATTCCTGCCAGAGCAGCTTCAATCTAGGATTAGTGGTTTTGGTCTAAATTTGTAAATTAATCTAATTTTACAGTTTCCAGAGGCCTCATTTATTTTACTGGAGACCTGAATGCCAAAATAGGCCCTAACAACATAGATTTGTACTCTCATTACCCCAGTATTCCTCCTGGAAATGATGACTTTACCCCTTTTCTATATACTAGTCCAAGAATCAAGTTTCCTTTTCCCCCACCCTGGGATACGAGCTGTCACAACCCTCCCCCAGGCAGATGTTCACACATTGCCTCACTTTTCACATACTCTCATGTCACTTTGGCAGAGGTGCCAGGAATTAGACCTTTTCAATGCAGACCATGTGCTTTACGACTGAGCTACAGTCTTTTTCCCAAAATGATACTACTGATGGTGGTTTCAACATAGGACTCTAAAATGGAGAGGAGCTATTGATGAAAGTTGCTGAAGAGGACCAGAGCAAGTCAGTTCAGCCAGTTACATATGGCACAACAGATAATTATATTCAGTTTTACAACTTGCCAATTAAGCAACTTTGGAAGCATTTCTTCTTCTTCTGTATCTCAGTTGCTGTTCTGTAGACTTTAAAGGCAACGTTAGGGGCAAATGGTCACTATCTAAGTGTCAGCCAAGCATTAGCGGAGACATTTGAATGGGACAAGTCACGGGAGATCTCCATACAGTGTTCCCTCTAACAGGGATTCCCAGATACTATTCACTACAACTCCCAGCATCCCCAGCTGCAGTAGCCCTTGGTTGGAGATTGTGGGAGTTGTAGTCAACAAAATCTGGGAATCCCTGTTAGAGGGAACACTGCCTCCATATACTTAATTACACTGGACCCCCAGCCCCAACAGATATGTGTACTCTCCATCTTTATCTCCAGCAGCATCTCAATTCAAATAAAAAGATCTAACCTATTAGCCATTTGAGCAAAACAAAACCAAGCAATTTACATTTATTTCCTGGAGTTCAGAAACTCTAGTAGATGTGACTTGTAGAATCAGTGGTTACTGCTTGCCACTGGGAGAGGGAAATGTTTTCCACTGGGAGAGGGAAATGTTTCTGTGAGTTCTGTGAGTGGCTACTTGCCCTTGTGGATGGTCTTGAGTGAGGGCCTAAACTCTTTATTCTTGGCTTGGGTCTCTAGTGAGAAGAGAGATGTGGTAGCTTAGGGCAAGATTAGTGTTAGACTTATCTGTTAGCTGTGACTGCCACACTTAGTGAGAGCAGATGGTGGCAGCATATGGGGTGGGAGATGCACCAGTATCATTTTGAGTCAAGCCTGTAAGTGGAGTTTGCAGGGCTGGTGAAAGCAGCTCTGCCTTGTTGACTGGTGGGGTGGGGGCAAGGAGGGTGTTGCCTGTGAGAGAGAATGTAGAAAAGTTTTTGAATCCTTTGTTCCAGCAGGATTTGGGGAGGCAGATTGAAGGTAGTTGAGTATAATAAAGAGTGGAATCCCCTGTAATGTTTGGAGGGATTGTGATCAGGGGATTATGTGAAAGGGAAAGACACCTGCGGACACTTATGAATTATGATGTGGGTAGAGGGAGATACAGTGTGGGGTGGGTGGGCAGGTCATTCCTGGAATGAGGAAGGAGATAGTGTCACTTGCAGACAGTTCCTCCTTCAGACTCTTCCCGCAATCCAGGTCTCTGGGTAATTCTGGCATGGAGTCCTCCTAGGTATAACGGTCTTGCTGGTGAGTGTCAAGTCATGGAAGATAAATATCCATGTTCTTTAATTGGCAGGTAGAATAATCCAATCCAATCTCTATAATTTGAGTACTGACTTTGAACCAGTTGCAAAGGCAAGGTAGTTAAGCATAAAGTAGGAGTAAAGGTCACAGAACTGGAGTCGTGGATCAAGCTTGTGGCTTACCAGTGGTCTTTCACCCCCAGTATCAAGCCACAATACAAACACCAGTCTGGTTGGGAATTCAGCCTTAAGCTTAGCAGACATACTCAAAAGTGAGCCTTCGAATGGTGTGAAATTTGCCATCCTTCTGGTTTCATTAATTCTTCAGGTAGGGGTATAGGTAAAACTGGCTATTTGGTCAAAACACTGTAGAGTGAGGGCAAAGTTAAGCTAAGTCCTCAATTGACTCTCCTGAACTTACTAGCAGAAGTGTGTACTAATTCCTCCTTCAGGTTCTTGCTCAATCCAGGTCTCTGGGTAATTTTGCCATGGGATCTTCCTAGATGTAAAGTTCTTGCTGCTGAGTGCCAAGTCACTCAGGAAGACATTGACCAGGATCTCATCCTCGATGAGCATGCTGACCTGGTAACACATGACAGAGAGCTGGTTAGGATGGGGGTGTAAACCCCCTAGGAGCTTTATCTGCCGGGTTTCCTGATCCCGTGGCAGCCTCACCGTGGGGGTTGAGAAGACAGAATTGCAGGGATCTACCTTGAGGCTATCTCCCTACTCAGATGCCCTGTCAGGCCACTCAAGAATTTCAAGTGCTTCTGCCTAAATGGGTCTTCAGGACAGGAATTTGGCTGGTGTACATCCAGTCCACTGCCCATCTCTCTCCTACCTGAGCTAGTAGAGTGATCTTGGGGATGGCACTGGGATCCCCCCAGGTGCATTGTATTGAAAGTTGAATGTCCATGCCTCTGGCAGACGTAACTTAAGATTTTATGGCCACTATAACAACTATGGGCCTCCCCAAATTAGTATCAGGTCATAACCATATGGTTGGTCACCCTTTGGATCTGTTTTTTGTGGGGCAGGATGAATGTGATCTGAGGGTGTAGGAGTTTGCTGTAAGTCCGCTGTCATTGTCAGATAAGGATTTAGGTGGTTTTTTAAAATGTCTTTTGGTCTCTGCAGTGGTGGAGGACCCATTAAGCCCACACAGACTTATGGTTCTTCTCAGTTGCAGGACATGCCTCAGTTGCAGGACATGCTTTCCCAGAGCCAGGACTGACCATTCTGTTGATGCTCTGGTGGGCCTCTTGTATTAAGAGACTGCCTGGGTGGTTGACACAATCACTCTAAAGCAACATCTCCAGCTTTGTGGAGTCTGGTCAGCTCTGTGTTATACTTCAGAGCTTAGGACGCTGAAGCATATTGTATAACAGCTAGAGAGACATTGGAGGAAAACGTGTAATAAGTTCAGCTGAGCACAGAATACAGCCGATAAAGGGACTACTCTGTGGTGGTGATGAAAGTGAAGAAAAGTTACTTTTCTGTTGTCATTGCATTCACTCAGTGCAAGCCAGAAGTGGCTAGATGATTGTTATATGCTGCCCCTTGGGAGGTCAGGGAGGAATTCTCACTAGCCTGTTGTGCCTTGCTTGCTTGTCACTTTGTGGAGAAAATAACTCATATCTGCTCTGATTTGGACTCCAGGTTAATTGAGGTATGGAGTAATTTGCCTCATGTTATGGTCCAGGTATATTATATATGTTTCAGCTTGTTCAGCCTGAAGATGCTGACAAGCTCCTCGGTGGTGACCTTTCCTTGAGAAGTTGGATCTGGCTACCCTCATTCATGCCTTAGCCACATCAAAGTTTTGGTGACACGCACTGTACATTTGTGTCCCTTTTGAAGAGTATTCGTAATCTTCAGTTAGTGCAGATGCAGCAGCCAGGCTGCTTTCAGGGGCTACCTGCAAGAATCCTATTCTCAGATTTAAAAAGAACTGCACTGGCTGCCGATTGGTTTCCAGGTCCAATTCAATGTGCTGGTTATCTTTTAAATAACTTGGGAGGGCTGCCTATTCTCAAGAGATTCCAGAGCATGGTCTAAGGACATACAATATAGACACTTTGCTGAAGCTAAGCAGGTTTTGGTATGGCCAGTACCTGGATGGAAGATCTCTGTATGCCAGCTTTGGAGATGGAGCCATAACTCAGTGATAGAGCTGCTACTTTATGTACAGAAGGCCCCAGGTTCATCTCTAGGTAGGGCTGAGAAAGACTCCTACCTGAAACTTTGGAGAAGCTGCTGCCTGTTGGTATAGATGATATTGAACTAGATGGACCAATGGTCTGACTTGGTATAAGACAGCTTTCTATGTTCCTATGTTTCTACCTAACCAACAAGACACCCACCCATCTTCCAAGGAGCTTTGCTCTATGTCCAACACCTTTGGAGGCCTGATTCTCATGTACCCAGGACAGAGCTTTATCCCTAGGTTATGGAATTCCCTGCCTGGGAAGATGAGTTTCTTCTCTTTCCTCCTGGCCTTCCTTAGGCATCTGAAGACTAATTAAGGCATGTCATTGGGGAATGAAGAAAATCTTGCTTTATGGCTTTCTATGCTGCTTGTGGAGTTGTAAAGATATTTTGTTTACATGTTTTGAAATGCTATGTTTTTGGTCTATATTTTAAATATGCAGTAAACTGCCTTGAGCAATGAAAGGCAGTATAAGTGTACAAATAAATAATCTCCAGGTAGAGTAGGGCTGGAAAGGACTCATGTCTGAAACTCTGCAGAACTGCCAGTCAGATTAAAAACTGAGCGGGAGGGCCTGATTCGACATAAGGAGCTTCCTCCTATTAGTAGCACACTAGAAAATCCTGAGTATAACAGAATTTTTTTAAGGGTCATACCCAGCAAAATCAAAAAGGGATGACTGATCAACCACTTCCTAGATTAAATATATCTGTCATTTTTTCTATAAAGTCTGAATTAGCTATTGCATTGATGCCTTATTTTATTAGTGCAACAATATTCTAATGCAGTGTACCAGCAGTCATTAACGTGCATATGTTTTTGTTTCTAACCACAGTATCGCAATCCAATTCATTAGTAATAGTTCTAACTTCTATAAATGTGTTGCTCTTTTTTAGAGAAAATATCACTTGGCAAAGAAGGAATATGAACAACTTTTGCAGACCGAAAATCTTCCTGCACAAGTGAAAGCAACTGTGTTACAACAGTTAGGTATGTCAAATACTAGTAGGAGGAAACAAGATGTGTTGGGCATATTTTTCTACAACTGCTTTGTCAAGGCATTGCAATACATTCAGTTCTCCACCCTCTCCAGCTATCACCTTCCTCTGGGAATATCTCTCTTCCGCACTCAAAGTAGCCTTTAGAAGTAGAGATGCAAACATAACTTTGCAGTATGATCTTCCTTGTATGTTTTTCCTCTGGCTTCATTATCTCTTTTTTTCTGTGACACTTTCAAAGTTAAGTACATGGATCAAATTATTTTACCTTATCTTTAGTTTGTTGTGACTGCTATTACATTTTTCTCTTGCCCTGTCCCAGGCCTCAGGCCTCCAAAACATAGCAGTATCTAAAATACAGTAAATCTCCCCCAAAGTAACTCAAATAAATCAGCATTGCCTTGGAGGTAGATGTCACCCTGCATATGATGCCATTAGCTCATTACTGAATTGGAATTAAAAGCAATTTGTTGACACAATAGATGGTGGAATGTTGGCTTTTCTGTCTTTTTGTCAAGATTGCAAAGTCTTTGGTTCAGTACAGCTGTGTCCAGCTGCAGAGGCTATGTTGCTGACGATACATATAGAATGGGGTGGAGATTGTTTTCCACTGTCTTCTGGTGTTGCCAAGACCTTATGCAGTGGTCATTCTAGATAGATGCAGGTCCACAAGATAGTGAAGCAACTAGGTTCTAGTTATTAGCAACCTAAAGTTCTACAGGTACATCTTTTAACAGTGCCTTTAAAAAATAAATAAATCTTCCCTCATGTTGGCTTAATACACTGTCCTACAGAGACTTGGTCTAAGTCTACTAATAATGAAAAAAGCTTCTTTATGGGAAAGGGTTCAGATCTTGTGCATATTTGACATTTTTACTGCCTTGATAACAGGTTGTGTAAATTTTCTACTGAAATAGTTGCTGTTTGTTCACATGTTAGTTTATGGTATATTGTAAAGGTTGCACAAAATGGATTTTGTGTTTCAAGGTCAAAATGAAATGCAAAATCCCTGAATCAATTTGTCAAAACAGTGGCCAAGCCTGCTTTTTCACAAAACACTTGAGACGTTTTGAGTGTTTTGAGCACCATTTTTCCAGCAAGAGCTGGTCTACCAATTGGGGTTGGCGAGTAGACCAGTTCTCCAAGGTGGAGGCCTGGTCTACCCGCCTCATGTAGTGAGTAGACCAGTCCTCCAAGGTGGGCCACTGCGCTATGTCTGGAGCTGAGGTATGGCCATATCGGCAGGTAGACCATGCCTCCACTCCAGATTTAGTGCATTGGCACACTTTGGAGGGCTGCTCTTTCCCCCTGACCCCAATTAGTAGACCAGCTCTCCCCAGAAAAATGGTGCTCGAATAAGCCAAAATCCTCAGTCAAGGACAAAACTGGATATTATATACGCAGACCCATGCACAAAATTAGATCTACTTTGAATCTCTAGAATGCTGCAGAATGCTGGTGGGGGCACTTAAGGCTATGTCGGAGTGGTATTCTGAACCATCACCCCAACTCATACTTGCCCCCAGCTCTGCCTTTTTAGTTGTTTTCCTCTCCCGGTGTGGCTTATTCTTATTCTCCCAGAGACACAAGTTTTGGGCAATATAGAAATGATTTAAATAAATAAAATAAAATTAGTTAACTTCAGCAAATAATAATTGTAACATTAAAATGCAACTGATATAACCATTGCAAGTTCAGGAAGAATATTATGGAAAAAAGACCTGTCCTATTAAATAGCTTCACCTGGAATCAACCTATATGTGTAATCAGAATGCTGCTGCTCCTCCAAACATAATCTAAGCTATTTAATTATTTACTGTTCATATGTTGATCCAGTCTACGCTTTCTCATATTGTGGTCCTTCTGGTGGCCCAATTACTCAGATAACTTGAAGATATATTTAATGACTTTGTACCTGCAATCTACTTTATTCATTGATCATTCTTTGAACCATATACAGTCTTTCCTACTTGGCCAACACCAGCCACCGTGACATCACACTAACTTTAACACGAATACTTGGCGGATATATCTTCAACCATTTTGGGGAAATAATTCCCCTCATATTGGACAACTACAAAATTCCCCAAAAATGCACTTGTGAATTTTGTCTTTGCTTCCAATTGGTGGTGTTGTGTAATTCTTACAACCAAGGAGCTGTCATGACACATGATCACTGCAGAAAAATACAAGACCAGTCTGATCTGTTTTAATAGGACCAGGCTACTTCTGAATTGAAGAGATTGCCACTGGGTAAAATTTATCTGCCAACCTCTTAATACAGCAACTTTTTTTTTTTTAAATGGACTTCTTAGGAGTGCTATGGCACAACTGATTGCTTTACCCCAATGACTGGCCAGATGAAAGGACACTTGCTAGCAAACTTCAGCAAAGTTGTCTTCTGAAGATTTTGGTGCTACTAACAGATTCTGTTTCCTTATTCTATATTTTCTTTTTCTTTGGACTTTCTAATTCCAGTTCAGTCTGCATGCTTTTTCTGAAAGGGGTCATTTTAACCACTTTCTTCTAATTTCTTTTGATCAGACATGCATTCCCTGTACTTTTGCATTCTTTCCTTAAATGTTTTGGCCATTATATCAAAAATAAAGAGCTAAGAAAAAGGACTGGTGTAAAAATGGCTTGACTGATGTAGCACATTCTACTGCCTATGGATGCATATGTCAGGCAGTATATAAATATGATAAATAAGTAAATAAATTTTATGTCAATTACTATGAAATGTTAAATCATATAATTTAATTTCTTGTTTGTAATATGTTACATTATATTTGGAATATTATGTTTATAATGTAGTTGGTTGATTAGGAGAATTATTGTGTTAGAGGTGTGTTTCAACAAAGCAGAATTATGAACAGTTATTCTTGTAACTGATATAAGCCTAGATCCAAGCTTTGATTATCTGCTTCCTGAAAAGTGAGTTAACGTACTGAAAAGACTTCTGCTTCTGCTTCTGCTTCTAGGCCGACACTCAGTTGATATGTTTTGAGAGCGTCTTTACCTAAATCTGAATATATGCCTTTGAATCTTTTGAGTTTTCACTATTCTGGTCAACGACCGAAACAAAGAGATTCTGATTTTTCACTAGATTTAAAAGCACCCACATGCACCACATTTGAAGTGGTGGCCATGTTGCATGACCTGTTCACATGATCCATATCACTATCAATTTTTAAGTTTTCATAGACTTTCAGAAACCTTGGCATGTGTATAGTATAGTCCCTATATGTCAGTGTTTTGGACTCTATTTCAAACATAATGGCTAAGAGGATGCATATCTAGAATGGAAAAAATCATAGGCAGGTTAGGAAAAAATAGGAACAATTTATTTGAATTGGACTAAAATATAAAATCAAGAACTGTTTTCCCACACTATATGATTGAGTTCAAAATACTAGGACAGTAGTAGTGGGATAGATTGGAAGGTCTGACAAGCCCCCCCCCCCCCCCCCGGGAGGCAGCCAGTTGTGAGGCAGTTGGCCCTGGGTATTATGATGGTGTTTAAATGCCGACCCAGCAGTGTTTCAGCAAAGGCTGAGCACCTGCAGCGAATGGTAGGAGCATCTGTGCGGAGGATGGGGAGTGACACGGGAGACTGGGAACAAGTGTGGGTGGCTGGGAAACAGTGCAGGGATGCCTGGGACTTCTGGGAAGAACTGCAGTCCCCCAGGCATCCTTGTGTTATTTTCCCAGCTGCCCCACGCTCATTCCCAGCTTTCTCTGCATCACTCCCCACCCTCCACACAGATGCTCCCACCATTCTCTGCAGGGACCCATCCTTCCCTACGCCACTGCTGGGTCAGCATTTAGAGCAGGGCTGCTCAGTTAGACCCTCCTGCAGATGTGGGTCTACAACTCCCATAATCCCTGGCTATTGGCCACTGTGACTGGATTATGGGAGTTGTAGTCCAAAATGGCACAGCGGGGAAGTAACTTGTCTAGGGAGCAAGAGGTTGCTGGTTCAAATCCCTGCTGGTATATTTCCCAGACTATGGGAAACACCTATATTGGGCAGCAGCAATATAGGAAGATGCTGAAAGGCATCATCTCATACTATGCGGGAGATGGCAATGGTAAACCCCTCTTGTATTCTACCAAGGAAAATGACATGGCTCTGTGGTCGCCAGGTGTTGACACCAATTCAACAGCACAACTTTACCTTTAGTCCAAAAACAGCTGGGGGCCAAAGTTGAGCAGGCCTGATTTATAGAACCCCATTGCCACCATACTAACCAGAGTAATTGCTGCACGATCGGCCTCCCATGGTGGGGAAAGGGAATGACCATGTCAGACCTTTTGATCTGTCCTGACTTCACACACCTACAAAAAAGTACTATACAAATCGATAAGAGAGAAATATTGAGAGATCATAGTTTCCCAAGCACTTGGTTAAAAAAAATGGCTGTTACATTTAGGTTATTACTTCGGGCATCCTTAATGGTTTAAATTGCCAAAATTGGTTGTGGAGAGCCATATATGATCTTATTACTCAGCTCTTCAGTTCCTAACAGTGGTTAAGAGGTAGGATACTGGACTAAGTGAACTGTTGACCTGATTGGATTGAATATGGCTCCTTCCAGGGAGATTCCTTTATAATACTGTATGTTTGGCTTTGTGTGGTGTTGCAGAAATTGAGCATGTACACATCATTCTCTCCTGTTTGTAGTTTAGAATTGATGTAGTTACCCTTTCAAAATGTCTTCACTTTGTAGATTGGCTGTGTTTTTACTTGCATATCAAAATAATTGTGTTTGATAGGAAACTTAATTGGCTAGAAATACAAATTTTAAAAATAATGCAGTGATTACCTAGTAAAAAGCAAGCCTGTCTTTTCTTTTCTTAGGCTGGATGCATCACACAGTGGATCAGTTAGGAGATAAAGCCACCAAGGAAAACTATGCTATTCAGTGTCTCCAGAAGTCTCTAGAGGCAGATCCCAACTCTGGCCAGTCCTGGTATTTCCTTGGAAGGTAAAGATGGGTAGTGTCAGCTTAAGGAATTCTTATAAAACTAGCCAACCCTGCACAGAGCATCTGTGCGCTCTTTGGGGCTGGTGGTTACCTCTCCCCCTACTTCTGCCCCAGTGTCTGCTTCCAGCCCCAGCCACCTCTCCTCCCCCCACACTTTATTTCCCCCCTCCTCGGCCTTGCCTCCAAAGCCAGGCCGCGGCGGCAGCAACCAATCTTCCTGGGTGCACCTCAGCCAATCAGGTGCGTCCGCAGCCCAGCCAATCAGCTGGGCCCCGGGACACACATTCCAAGGCACACCCAGGAGAATTAATATAATAGATAATTTTTGAAAGTATGTGGTTCAATAAATATCTACTCTAAAGAGTCAAATATAGTCTGATTTAATTTTAAAATGAAAACCATGGTCAATACTTGGTTCAGTGTAATTATTTTGTAGAAAAAAGTGTTAAGTGCTAAAGTACTTCAACCTGTGCAGATTGTGTAGATAGTCCTTGACTAGTGTAGTAAATTTTGATAAAAACACTAACAATTTTACATGTGGATATTAGAGAGAAGTTGTATGAGTTTTGTTTCTATCCCAAGTGCTGTTGCTATTATCTTTCCTTCCTCTATCGTAAGCTTGTTCAATTTGTGAGCTACCAAGCTAAACACAGCCTACAAGCCGCACAGGGCTTTTAAGCCTCCTGTTCTATTGCTCCCTGCTCGAAGCTACAACAGCATGCCTAATTAGTGGGCTATATAATATCTGGGGGGCGGGAATCTCATGGTGTTGATGATAGTATATGAACGACAAAAGGATGGTCAGCTTAAAAGAGACGAAAGTATGGGCGGTATAGAAGTTTAATAAATAAATAAATAAACAGCAAGGAGTATATTGTGCATAGGTACTGTTTTACAAAAAACTGAAAAACTTGCTATGTGGTTTTATTGTGGGAGTGCTTTTAGGTAAAAGTAGAATATTATTTCAAAGTTCATGCTGTCTTAGCAAATATTGTTCAAAAACTTAATCAATTTGACTTATTTGAGCTATTTTCTTTTATTTACTATTAAGTTACCTTGATACAACAAGTCTGTTTCAGCAGTTGTAGGTAGTTTGAAGATGCAACACATGAATGCAAGTCCAGTATGTTTGCATCCTTTACCAGATCTCTTTTATGGAGGCTATACACAGATTCTTGTTTCTATTCAGTTTAGGGGGGAAATAAACATGAAGAGACAATCTTGCTATGTTTAGTGAAGTGATTTTAATTCTGGTTGCTTTAAAGTTTGGCTTTGTTGCCATTTATGTTGGAGTTCCCACCCCCAGTACTAAAATATCAGTACTATAATATTTCCACATCCCACCCCCCACAGTTAAAATCTTTATGTATTGCTTAATACTGACAGTTAAGAACTCAGCTGAGTAAATGCTGCAACTAATAGTTTACTGCTTACACTTTTCACAACTAGGGGTGTGCATGGTCCGGAGTCCCCCCCGGTCCGGCAGGGGGGGACTGTGACTTTAAGCGGAGGGGGTGGTAGTACTCCCCCCCCCCCCCGCCGCTCTTCCCCCTCTGGCGCTGGTCCGTTGAAAAATCTTCTTGGGGCGGCAGAGTTCCTCCCTGCCGCCCCTGCCCCCGTCGTTAGCTAAGGCTTAAAAGAGACGAGCGCTAGTGGCGGATATGCGCCCTGCGCGGTGCGCGCTCGTCTCTGACGCTGCCGCGCACGCGCAGATTTTTCAAAGGACCAGCACAGGAAGGGGAAGAGCGGCGGGGTGTGTGTGTAAGTACTACCACCACCACCCCACTTAAAGTCACAGTCCCCCGCCCATCCGGACCGCCGGACCGGTCCGGCGGTCTTTCCCATGGGTCCGGACCAAAACCATGCACACCACTATTCACAACCTTTTGTAGATGCAACCATTGTATTGGAATTTGCTTTAATATAGTACTTATATATCTTTCAAACAGCAGATCTTTATATGTAAGTTTTCTTGATCCTTTGAACGAAGGCAAACTTTCAAATCATTTACTTCACTGAAAATGACCTTTTCTCTTCTCTCAGGTGCTATTCAAGTATTGGGAAAGTTCAGGATGCCTTTATATCTTATAGGCAGTCTATTGATAAATCAGAAGCAAGTGCAGACACATGGTGTTCTATAGGGTAAGAGTATTATAATACAAACACTTTAGTGTAAAATGTTTGAGCAAGAGAGCTTTTAACACCCATTGTGTCCTTGCTGTAAAATAAAATACTCAATTTCTAACTATTTTATTGTTGCTAGATGTGGTCCAAATGTAGAACAATGTTTCTTATGTACATTCCTTAATGATGTATATTTGGCACAATCGACCAAGCATTGCAGTTGTATAACAACTTTAAAAGAGTTTATCAGGAGCACATGTTCATTGTAGGAGACTGAGGTGGTATACCTGTGGCGCTTTGGTGGATTGCTCCTATTAGGTTTTAGATAATTACAGCTTTGAACATTTTCCCTGTAATTCTCCAAATGCTCAATATATGATTCTTCTGTGTATTATGCTATAGAAATTGTGGCTGTACTAAGGCTTGCTAAGGAGCTGAATGTGATATTTGCCATCCAGAACTAATGATTTCCTTCATGTTTCTATTCAGTGTGCTGTACCAACAGCAGAATCAGCCTATGGATGCATTACAGGCCTATATCTGTGCTGTACAATTGGACCACGGCCATTCTGCAGCTTGGATGGATCTTGGCACCCTCTATGAGTCCTGCAATCAGTCTCAGGATGCCATTAAATGCTACTTAAATGCAACCAGAAGCAAAAATTGTAGTAATACCTCTGCACTTGCAGCACGGATAAAGTATTTACAGGTAATAAGTTTTGGTCTAAGAATAGGGGAGTACTTTAACAGTGAATTGGGGTGGAGGAAGGAAGAATGACACTTAAGTTAATATGTATTTGTTCCATGATATATGTAATCTGTTTCCATACACATTCTAAACATATCATAGCTTGCAGTTTCATTTTATTTTTCATTTTAAGTGGGTCTCGATTAAGTAATACTTTTTGTATCTTGACATAATTTTATGCATATTTTGTGTTGTCTACATTTTAATTTATCATAGCATTTAGAAAGAGAACACACACACTATCTTTTGCTCTTGTTTGCAGTTACAGAACCAAATTAACGAGACCTCTGAAATCAGAGCTCAACTTTGTTCTGATTCTCACAAAGGTTTATATTCTGGTTACCCTCTTTATCCTTAGCACCTCTCTGAAACCCCAGATTTAAAATTTATTCTTTCTAAGACACAATAGAGTGCAGAATTTAGGTAGATTTCATGGACTTGATCTTACTAAATTAGGCTTGTGTTAAATTTACTTTTTACATAATTTTTCCTAGGCTCAGTTGTGTAACCTTCCACAAGGTAGTCTACAGAATAAAACTAAATTACTTCCTAGTATTGAGGAGGCATGGAGCCTACCAATCCCCGCAGAGCTTACCTCCAGGCAGGGTGCCATGAACACAGCACAGCAGGTGAGAAGTTGGGTTATGTTCTGCAGGTGCCCAGCTTTTTAAGGGTTCTTTTCAATCGATCTGTAGTAGTCAAGCGTATTATGCTGTAGCACAGGGCAGGTTTTCACTGGTAACAAGACTAATTAGCAAAGGGAGATTAAGAATAGACTCCCTATGATTTGGAGGAAATATGGGGGTACCAATTTAGAACCTTTGTGGATTTTCATTATTTTCAGAAAGATTCATCCCACATTGAACTTACAGCAGTTTTTGTTTTTAAAAACAACCCCATGAAAGGTACACTCTGCTCATTTGATGATGCTATGGAAATTGGTTTTCAGTAAATTAGTTGTGAATAGTCACACGGCCCTTTTTAAAATGTGCAGATGGTAAAAGATATGTAGCTTGAGGAACTTTAAAAAAAAATGTATAGAACCATATTTTTTCTTCCTCCTTTGATTCCTAGGCTTGTAAACCTCATCATCAAAATACTGAACCTGTACTAGGCCTCAGTCAAACACCTATTTCACAGCAATTGCCACTACACATGATTTCTTCTAGCCATGTAGATGACCTATCCAGTCCAGCCAAGAGGAAAAGAACATCTAGTCCAACAAAGGTATATATTCCCATATAAAAGCCCCACTTAGTTACAAGAATCTAATCCTCTGGTATCCAGGGATATTCCATTGTTCAGATTACTCTTTAAATTGACAGAGTTGTGTTGTCCACGATAGTGAGATTGGATTTAGAGTAGGCGAGCATAACATTAACTATAACAATAGCATACTAGCTATTAAAAAAATTATCATGCCATTTTGTCTGTCACCTTTGCTTATATTTAGAATGCTTAATCATCACATTAATAGCATTGCAAGAGCTAAAATGAGTTTTGACAAACCTTGAATCCTCCATTTGGGTTTTATTTAATTCGTCATCACAGTTGATTATCTTTTTCTTTTTCTTTCATGGTTCTATTAACTGAAGTGGAATTATATTTAGTAATAGTTTTACTATTTTTTAAAGAAAACATTTTTGGCCTTGTTAGTGACTAGCTTTAATAAATGATTGCTATTTGAGATTTGTATTAAATTTCCATTTTCCCCCAGAACACTTTAGATGCGTGGAGCAGTGGACATACAGCATCACATCCTCCAGTACAGCAACAAGTACATCCTTGGTGCTTGACACCACAGAAATTACAGGTAAGACTATAAAAAGTTTCTTAAACTTTTTCATGAAGTACATGTGTCTTATACTCCGAGTGCTCTAAATCAGCGGTTCCCACCTTTTCCTTTATGGAGACCACTACATCATCAGCAAAAGCTTCTGTGCACCATGTAAGCAAGGCATTTAAAACATTACCTAGATATCAAGTGGTATTAAAAACAGTTGTTTCTAATTTATTATGCTCACTCACAAACATAGCAAACTACATTGTGAATAATAATATAACATTGAATACTGGAGGTACATGAAATTACAGTACTGTAAAAACATTGTCGTTTTTTTCCACCCCACGGACCACCTGCAGAACTCTCAAGGACCAACCGTGGTGTACAGACCACAGGTTGGGAACCGCTGCTTTATAGTGCTATAGAAATGCTAAGCATTTTATGTATATCTGAAAAACATGAAGTTAACCCTTCCTTTAAAAGGATTTTAAAGAAGAAATAAAACCTTTAAAATTTTATTAGCTGTTTTTAGCATTTCAAACTTGCTACCATGTTAAAATATTGTTGAGCCTCTAGTAGAATGATAGCTATTACATATTGTATTTCAGCTTTGAAAATGTGATGCAGCTGCTGTACAATAAAGGCCTGAAACATTTATAAGTTTATCGACTGGGAAGAGCCGAAGGTTTCAAGTTCCCTCCCTGGCTTCTCCAAGATTGGGTTGAGAGAGACTCCTACTTGCAACCTTGGAGAAGCCACTGCCAGTCTGTGAAGACAATTCTGAACTAGATAGACCAATGGTCTCACTCAATATATGGCAGCTTCCTATGTTCCTATGACTGCACTTGCTTGTTCTGAATTAGAGCCTAAAGCAGCTTTTGTCTCATTGAGAACCCAGTTGATTCTGCTTCCCTTCCTTCCAATAAGTCTGTGTCCTGAAGGAAGGGAAATGACAAAAGAAACTTTATAGTGAATACATAATAGCCTTTAACATTCATCTATGCTTACAATGCTGCTTTGTGCTTTGCCTACATTTTCAGAGCCTCTCTATCTGCATGTTTGTTTGAGTAGAGCTGGTCTTGTGGTAGCAAGCATGAATTGTCCCCTTTGCTAAGCAGGGTCCATCCTGGTTTTCATTTTGATGGGAGACGTGTGAGCACTGTAAGATATTTCCCTTAGGGGATGGGGCCGCTCTGGGTAGAGTATCTGCATGCTTGCATGAAGAAGGTTCCAAGTTCCTTCCCTGGCATCTCCAAGATAGGGCTGAGAGAGACTCCTTCCTGTAGCTTTGAAGAAGCCGCTGGCAGTCTGTGTAGACAATTCTGAGCTAGATGGACCAATGGTCTGACTCAGTATAAGAGTGCTTCCTTTGTTCCTAAGTGTGTTATCTTTTAGCATAACTTGTTTTGAGAAAGGGACTTGCTTCCCTTAAGAGTGTGCATATGCATATACTGATGAATAGATAAATTTCAAAAGATTTGCTCAGTTGAAAAGAAATCCAAAGTTATGCTTGAAGCCTAAGGAACATGTTTGTATTTCTTTTCCAGCACTTGGAACACCTGCGTGCAAATAGAAATAATTTGAATCCAGCACAGAAACTTATGCTGGAACAGCTGGAGAATCAGTTTGTCTTGATGCAGCAACACCAGCAGGTGCCAGCAAACACATTTATTTCTGTTTTGTATATGTCCTGTCTAATTGAGTGTTTCCTTTTCTGAATTATGGCTAACAATGCAGAGCCGCTCCTGTAGACATGCTTCAATAGTTTGAGCATGCACAGGAGAATTTTTGAGTTTGCTATTTCTAATAGTAGTCCCTCATTAAAATTTAAATTCTGTGATTGTTAGCTTATAAAAGTAGAATAATAATGAACAATTTGCTCATAAATACAAAAACAAATTTAAGCATGGGTGTATTTGGTGTGGCTTTTTTGTTTGGGGGATGATTTGGTCATTTTATATGAGTGTAGAAAGCAATGCATTTTTTAAAAGTAAATTACCGCATGACAAGTCATTTAGGACACTTTATATATTAAAGTACAGGAGACTATCATTTTTCGTGGGTTCTCCTATCGCAGTTTCTGTTATTCACGAGCGGGTCATATAGATGCAGTTCCTTTGTTCATGGGCCAAAAATAGCCCTATTTTCAGCTATTCATGGTATAGAGACCTGATTTCTTTGGGTGCTATTCACAGTATAGAGACTTGGGGTTTTTTGTTTGCACACTAAAACTACAGTTATTTTCAACTATTTGTGGCTAAATGCCACCTGGAGGATTTGGGGGTCGGGCAGCATTTCTGGTAAAGGTAAAGTTGTGCCGTCGAGTCATTGTTCATTCCTGGTGACCGCAGAGCCATGTGGTTTTCTTTAGTAGAATATAGGAAGGGTTTACCATTGTCATATCCTGCACAGTATGAGATGATGCCTTTCAGCATCTTCCTATATCGCTGCTGCCCGATATAGGTGTTTCCCATAGTATAGGAAACATACCAGCAGGGATTTGAACCAACAAACTCTTGCTCCCTAGGCAAGCTACTTTCCTGCTGACTGCAAGTTAATGTGCTTTACTACACGTATTTCTGCCCCCCACTGCTTTTTAATGAGATTTGGGCACACAAGTGAGCTGAAGAACCTAACCCAACCCCCACCCCAACCCCCGGCTCAAGGTATCTTTTTTTCGTGGTTTCCCTGTTCATGGCAATAGGCCAGAACAGAATCCCCGCTAAAAAGGAGGGCGTCCTGTGCTAGACACCATGTGATCGAAATTAACCATCCAGCAATAGACTTGCTGCTCCCCAACTTGGCTTCTTCAGGTAATTACACTCAGGTGTAATTACTGAGTGATGAGGCAATATTCTGTAATGAATATTTATGTAAACCACATTGAAAACCTTTGTTGAAATGTGATATATAAATATTCATCATAGTCATCACAAAATTATACAGAAGTAGCATGTATAAATCCTATACATATAGCATAATGACAGACAAAACTAGTAATTTACAGGAGGACATGATTCATAAGTTGCTTTTGTGTGTTTGCAATATATGTACAGTGGTCCCTCTACTTACGAAATTAATCCATTCCGAATGCACATTTGTAAGTCGAAAAGTTCGTAAGTCGAAAAGCGGTTTCCCATAGGAATGCATTGGGAATGGATTAATGCGTTCCGGAGCCTAGAAAAAAGACCCAGACCCCCAGTAAGGCTTGCAAACTGCACAGGAACATTTCTTTTCAAGAATAAACAGGCAGTAAACAGGCAGGCAAGTCAAGGAAACCGCATGTAAAATTCGTAAGTCGAGGAAACCCCATCTAAAAATTTGTAAGTCGAAAAAACCGCATCTAAAACCGGATCTAAAACTGCCGTTTGTAACTCGAAAAATACTTATGTCGAGTAGTTCGTAAGTCGAGGGACCACTGTATTGGTACTAATGTAGTGGATTCACAAGATATGACATGTCCTTTTCAACCCCTGGGAGAGATTCATAGCATTTCTAATATTATTCTTTTAATGGACAGTTGCGAAGTCTTAGAAGAGGAAATGTAAATAACTCACAAACTTATTAGAAAAGCCTACACGACTAACAGCCTTTATTAATATACCTTTGAGGGTGTTATTCCAACCAAAAAAGCTTGAGGAAACTTGATTGTCTGAGTGAGCTGGCTAAAATTCTTCACATTTTACTTTTTTTTAATTAGATGAGGCAGACGGGAGTTGCACAGGTACGATCTACTGGAATTTCTAATGGGCCAACAGCTGACTCATCACTGCCTACAAACTTTGTCTCTGGTCAGCAGCCTCAGGTTGCTCTAACCAGAGTGCCTAACATCACACAGCATGGAATCCGTCCAACCTGCCCTGGGCAGCCTATGGCTAATGGACCCTTTCCAGCAGGCTCAGTTCCCTGCAGCACAGCAAGAACGCTGGGTAGTACAGACACTATTTTGATAGGCAATAATCATATAACAGGAAGTGGAAGTAATGGAAACGTGCCTTACCTGCAGCGAAACGCACTCTCTCTACCTCATAACCGCACAAACCTGACCAGCAGCGCAGAGGAGCCGTGGAAAAAACAACTATCTAACTCCACTCAGGTATACAATATATTTTCCTGTTGTAATATAGCAGAATGCTGTTGTAAAAACATATGCTTTTTAGCATATTTATCATATATTACAATGAAAAATATCTGATGCTACAGTTTATAACTGTGAGAGTGCAATGGAATAAAAGAGCTCTAAGAGAGTATTTCAGAATAGTTTGACAGTTACATTTTGTGCAGATATTTGATACAGGATTTGTAGTAACAGCTTACAGAATTTAAAAATGAATCTAATTGTCACTGATTTGGTGACAATTTTGGTGACTGATCTTTTTTAATCCACTTCTGTAAATGGTTTTGTGAGGAAAGTAGCAATATACCACCTATAGGTTAGTTCTAACACAATTACTCCAGTCCCAAGTTAAATCTTTGGTTCCACCACAGTTGCTTGGTTGAAAGCTGAAAGCCAAGCTCTAGTATTTCTGTCATGTAATATATTTTAGTAGACCAGGATTTATTCGTAATATACAAGTGTTGTTTCACAATTAATTTTCATCAGCTAACTTCCTTGTTGCCTTGCATAGTTGGCTGTAATGTGAATACTGTACTTCTGTCACTGGAAAATTGATTTAATCATGGAGGTCTTATCACAGAGATCATTTACTTCTACAAGTTGTTCCAATTGTCCACTCACACTGGGATGTCTGTGCCTGCACAGACAGCCCCTCGGAACCTTCAAGTGCTAAATAATCTTTTTGGCAGTAGCAGTGCCCCACCCCCCCCCCCACCCCGAGCCACTCACACGGCCACTCCCTCAGTCTTTCTCTGATTACCATTGCAAAAACAGTCTGGTGTTCCTTCCTTGTCACTGTGATTCATGAGAGCTTAAAAAAGAAGAAGAAATTATACTTCTTTTAAAAATTATATATTTTCTCTCTTTCACTGTTATTGGTTTATTTATTCACTCCGTCTATACTCTAATTGTTTCTGCCTGTTTCTTAGCATTATTGTTTCGGGAACCCCCACCCATTTCCATTCCCACCATCACTGCTTTGCGGCTTATGGTGACGGGAGCCTCCTTTGAACATTGCCAAACTTGCTCAGGAAAGCTCCCCAGTTCAGATGGGCACGCAGACTGTGTGTTTTCCTGGTACCAGCAAACTAATGAAATTCTGAGCAGCTATGGAAGCTGCACAGAGAGTTTTGGAATTAAAATATCAGAAGAGCATTTTAATTGCTGAATTTTTTAGGTTCAGAGGATTTAATGAGTCTTAGTTTGGTAGTTTCATTATATAACACTAGCCCAATACAGATATGGTCTTGTGTACAGTGGGGGATGAGGACTACATGATCTGCTGCACTTTTCTGATGCATGCCTGACACTTGTGTTTTGGATATTATGTATAAACAGGGATCTCCATGCTTATAATTGATTGTAATTTATATAATTTATTATAATTTTGATGGGTAACAAATCAGACCTCTGTGTTGGATTGTACACATTTTTGTCCCTAAACAAATATGACCTCTAACATGCAAATGCCATAGGCTTAGGTGTGGAAAAGCTGGATGAGAGGCTGACTGGTGCAGTCCTGATCTCTTATGGCACATAGTTCATAACCCAAACAGCTAAAGCAATACCTGTTAAGAATTTTTTCACATTATGAAAGCTTAATTTTCAAAGGGACATTTTTAAATAGGCAAATGAGTTTGAATAAATTGAAATATTTCTAGGATACTAAAATCGAAGCTTGGGAGAACAGTTTTGACTAGATATCTTGTATTTTCATGAACTTTTTCCTAGACCAAAACTGGATATGTTTAAAAAATTATCATAAATTGATGCTTTGCCACACATTGGCTCCTACCTTCCTCTCTCTTAGATGACCACATAATAATTGGTTCCTTTTGCGGAGATTAAAATAGTATGTAGGCTAAGACTAATGTTTCTGTGGCATTCCCAAGCCACAATTCAAACAAGTTATCAGTTTGGTATGGGAAGCCTCTGCTTTTGGCTTTTTGCCATATTTTTTCTACATTAGACATTATATGCCAGGAGTTTTGGGGGGTCTCTTTCCACAGATATTCCTTTTGTGATTAAAAGGAATGATACAATTCAAATATTGTGCCATGCTTGCACTAACCATAGCTTAGAACCGAAACATGGTGTTTACTCTAAATGTACAGACAAACCATGGTCTTTGCTAGTCCTGGTGGCTTACCCACTTCCTTCAGTGTTCCTAGAGGCTGTCCCGAAGCACTCTGCTTTGCTCAACTGCTGACAAAAGCAAATGACAAAGCTAGCAGAGCACTGACTGGCTCAGAAATCTTTAGGCTGAACTCAAGTTGATCAGTCATTCCTGCTGTTTCAGATGTCTTATTATGTAACACTTCCTACTTATTGCTCCCTGATGTTTTTCACATTTCCTTACGACTCTTGCCATTATGTAGCAGAATCCTTTGCTTTCTCTACAGTGTTGTCTTCTGTTTTGATGTATAGAGGCATCAAATCATAGACAGGGTGACTTAATGGAGAAATCATACAAGTTTCCTTCCCCAACACATTTACCATGCAGTTGACCTATATCAGTTGACCTGATATTTTTTGTGAGCTGTGTGGTTCCTACAAAAGTGTTGCATCTCAACTTCTTGCAGGCATGGTTTTCTCTTCCTTTTCCTCTCTGTTCTTACTAATTCATTATATCTTCCAGAAATACACACATTCACCAGGAATGCTGAATTTAGAAAACAATGCCAGAAGCCCAACCCATTAATATCTATTTTATATTTGAAAATATAACTGCAGTTGAGGCAATAAAACAGAGTACTCATCAGTTCTTGACCCTTAATGTTAAAGATACAGTTCCATCCCCCTTTTATACACATCACCATGCTTTAAATTACTAATAACAGTGACCCTTGGAGTGATTTTGTTAAAAGGAGAATGGCAAGTGATTGTGCTTCTTCACCAGCTGAGTGGTTGGGGATTGTAGTCGCAAACCACTGAACACTTTGTGGCAGGTATGTACAGGTGAAACTCGGAAAATTAGAATATTGTGCAAAAGTCCATTAATTTCAGTAATGCAAATTAAAAGGCGAAACTGATATATGAGACAGACGCATTACATGCAAAGCGAGATAAGTCAAGCCTTAATTTGTTATAATTGTGATGATCATGGCGTACAGCTCGTGAAAACCCCAAATCCACAATCCCAGAAAATTAGAATATTACATGGAACCAAGAAGACAAGGATTGAAGAATAGAACAATATCGGACCTCTGAAAAGTATAAGCATGCATATGTATTCAGTACTTGGTTTGGGCCCCTTTTGCAGCAATTACTGCCTCAATGCGGCGTGGCATGGATGCTATCAGCCTGTGGCACTGATGAGGTATTATGGAAGACCAGGATGCTTCATTAGCGGCCTTCAGCAATTCTGCATTGTTTGGTCTCATGTCTATCATCCTTCTCTTGGCAGTGCCCCATAGATTCTCTATGGGGTCAGGTCAGGCGAGTTTGCTGGCCAATCAAGCACAGTACACTGTATACTTTTCAGAGGTCTGATATTGTTCCATTCTTTAATCCTTGTCTTCTTGGTTCCATGTAATATTCTAATTTTCTGGGATTGTGGATTTGGGGTTTTCATGAGCTGTACGCCATGATCATCACAATTATAACAAATTAAGGCTTGACTTATCTCGCTTTGCATGTAATGCGTCTGTCTCATATATCAGTTTCACCTTTTAATTTGCATTACTGAAATTAATGGACTTTTGCACGATATTCTAATTTTCCGAGTTTCACCTGTATGTGTAGCTTGTCCTCTTAAAGTGCTGCCACATGAAATCCAGGGTGAGGAGCAAGTACCATTGGCAGATGTTTCATCCCACAAAAACAGAAATTGGGTCTAAAGTCTCTGGAGAAACAGCTCCAATTTCACTGTAGCATGTACACTAATCCCTTTAGTGTGGTGACGCTTCATGTTGACAAGGGAAATTTATTTATCTAACATATGCATTCTACATCTGTTCAGGGACACTGTAAGTAATGGTTTGGATGTCACAAGTACAGAAGATAATAGAGGAAGATTTTATCTTTTAATGTAAGTTTGCACAGCAAGAGGATGGTTCTATAATTATGATTTTCCCCCTTCAGTTTCATAATGCACATTACAGTAGTATATATCAGCTTGGTCATGTATGTCTGGGCTAAGTTCCACTTCTTCAGCTGCTGCTTTTGGGAGGTCCCCATGATTCACCCCCAATATCTGCTAGACCATTCTTTGGTATAACTGATATGTTTGGTGCTTAACGAAGAGGTACATCTCTGTAAGTTGTTGAAAGACTGGCTGGTGCTGTTAGAATAGGACCACAGTCTGTTGCCAAAATGCCACCTGTACCAGGGACATGAAAGCACCTGGAATGATTGGATACATTATTTAGCTCTCCTTCAAAACATTTATCCTGCTACAGAATTCCATTGCTAATAGTATACCCAGAGGGCATCTCTCCAGTTCTTGAAGAAGATAACCAGCTGAGTTCCCCTCAGCTCCTCACTGGTTGTTGTGAGTAGTCACCACCTTGAACTTTTTTTTCTTGAGATATACTTTCTCTCCCTCTCCCCCTTTCTCCTCTCTTCTTTAAAAACAAAATCTACACGTCTGTAGTAGTGCTGCTTCTTTGTGGTCTCTGTGCATCACACTTGGGTATGCGCCTGTGCAGAGCCACAAACTTGGGACATTCCAGATCTTGTCATTCAAAGGAAAAGGGGCAGGAAAACAACCCCTCTATTGGCTGGCTACCCTCCTTACCTCAGTCTTTAGTCAACCACTGCTTGAGCAGGTCTTCATAATTTTTCCTCATCTTGTTCTGTGGGAGAATGATAGGTTTTGATCTAAATATCTCCCCCACTACTTCTGTTTTCTCTCCCCCCCCCATTTATTTACTTATCGTCTCTATATCTTAGTTTTGCTTGATAATTTTTATTCGGAAACACACCCACACCCACCACCTTTCTTCCACAGCCTTGGTAGACTGCAGGTTCCTTATATCCACAACAAAAAGCAGTTTTTAAGCGGCGTGCTGAGTGCCAGTCAAAAATTCCATCTTCGGACAGGCACTGCAAGTGTTGCGCTGCCTCTGGGAGGCACAAAGGACAGACTTCTGCAGAGCTGTCAAAGCTTCTTAAGACAGGCCCACCAGAATAGGGCATCCTGTCACGCAGTGCTCTTGTGGGAGAGAGCACTCCCAAGCCAGAATTTTAGCAAGCACTGCACCCACACTTTTCTCCATTACAGAGCTAGACACCTGAGTAGCTGCTCCGTTGCCAGTCTCCATTATGGAACAGAACCTTTCTCAGGGAGCAGAGGCTCACAGCATGCAGGAAGGCTCGGGTACTCAACTTATTTCAACAGAGCCTCCCACTCTGATTCTGCTGTAGGCGCCGAGCCCGAAGCCGGGGCCTCTTCCTCCCTCTTAGCAAACCACTGCTGCTGCCAGGACCAGAATTCCCTCATCCATTGCTGCTAGTTCAATTACTGTCTGTACCAGCTCCTGCAGCTCCTTTGTAAGATGGCTATTATAGGCCATGTTCACACCATAGAAACTCTTATTTTATGCTCCAGTTCCACTTTGTTGCTCCTTGGGCTATCCAGCCCACCATGCCCATAGGAACAAAGAAGGCTGTCGCCACCATTGCTGCAGTTCCTCCTCACATACTAGGTCCAGATCTGCCTTGAGATCCTCAAAGAGCGTAAACAGCGTAAAAAAGGACAGCTTTCACAGATGACATCATAGAATAAAATGACGACAACGACTCCTCCTGGTTCCACCAGCACCTTCCCAGCCGACACAACAGCTATTGGCATTCCCACCAATTGGCCAACTAAAGAATCCTCCAGGAGGAGGCACAAATCACTCTCCTGACATTCTGTCGGACACAGAAACACCCAGGCTCCTGACACCTTATAATACTCTCCTTTCTCCTTAGGGCTCAAAATACAACAACAGTCAATCTCTCTAGAAGACCCAATTTTTGGAGTAATACAGTCTGGCCCTCAGAGTGCGATCGCTCTGCCTCTAGTTCCTACCCTCTCTAAAGTAGTGAAGGAAGCTTGGGAGAAACCAGCCTCTATACTGCCGACTTCAAAGGAGAGTATTATAAGGTGCAGCAAAAGGTATCACACTAAACATCCCATACCTCACTAAACATCCCATACCTAATTTGTTAGTGGTTGAGATGGTACAATCCAAGTCCTGCCAAAGATCTTTGTCAGCACTTGTAGACAGAGAGGGCAAAACATTAGATAAAATAAACAAGTGAACTTATTCCTTGGCAATAGGTTACTCTTAAGAGTAGTCAACCTACCAGATACCAACATTCTAGAAAAACTAGCCCCTCTCCTAGGGGAGCAGAAAGTTGCAGCTCAAACCCTTCTACAGGAGAGTTTCTGTGCAGCAAAAATAATACTCTGCCTGCCATGCAGCAGACTGGATCACACTCCATGGTCACAGTGATATAAGAAGGCATGCCTGGCTACACTCATTGTCGCTAACACAAGAGGCCAGGACACGGATAGAGGACTTAACTTTTGATGGAGGAGCCCCTTTTGATGGAGAAGTAGGATATCCAGCCTACCATGCCCATAGGAACAAATAAGGCTGTCGCCACCATTGCTGCAGTTCCTGCTCACAACAAAAAACAGATGACACACTCGAAAGGGTGCAAAAGCTTCAAAACACAGCTTACTCTGTTGGTATCTTCTACTCATCTTCTTCTGCCTCCAGTAACAGGAGAAGGCTTAAACAGGCTTACACAGTACCTTCATCATACTATTTGGCTGATTCCTTTCATCAGCATAAATATCACCAGCAGCGGAAGCAGTTACCTTCCTCAACATCGAGGCCCAACTCTTCACTTTATCTAAGCCCCACTATAAGAGGCAGTGACACTACAACTTCCAAACTGGATCAGTACTACCAAGCATGGACATCCATCACCTCAGAAGCGTGGATTCTATTGATAATTCAACATAGCTACAAAATAGAATCTCAAACCTTGCCCCCAGATTCTAGTATAAGAACTATAAGATCTATACGTTGGGGTAAATAGCAAGGTAGCCAGATTTGCAGTTGACACCAACCTATTTAGGGTAGTGAAATCCGAAACATATTGTGAGGAGCTTCAAAAGGATCTCCCCAAAGTGGGTGAACGGGCAACAAATGGCAAATGAGGTTCAGTGTAAGCAAGTATAAAGTGATGCACTTGAGGGCAAAAAACAAGAATTTCACATATACGCCTATGGGGGGTCTGAGCTATCTGTGATTGATCAGGAGAGGGATCTTAGGGTCGTGGCGGACAGCTCATTGACAGTGTTGACTCACTGTGTAGCAGCTGTGAGAAAGGCAAATTCCACGCTCAGAATCATTGGGAAAGGAATTGAAAATAAAATTGCTAATATCTGCGCTTATACAAATCTGTGGTGCGGCCACATTTGGAGTACTGTGTACAGTTTTGGTCACAGTTGCTCAAAAAGGATGTTATAGAACTAGAGAAGGTGCAGAAGAGAGCAACCAAGATGACCAGGGACCTCGAGCACCTTCCTTATGAGGCAGGGCTACAACACCTGGAGCTTTTTAGTTTAGAGAAAGAAGGCTGAGCGGAGACATGATAGAATTCTATAAAACTATGTATGGTGTGGAGAGAGAGAGAGAGTTTTTTCCTCCCTTAAAACACTAGAACTAGGGCTCATTCCATGCAACTGAATGCCAGGAAGTTAAGGACTGTGAAAAAGAAGCACTTTTTCACACAGTGCATAATTAACCTGTGGAATTCTCTGCCATGGGATGTGGTGATGGCTACCAGCTTGGACAGCTTTAAAAGGTACTTAGACAAATTAATGGAGGACCAGTATATCAATGGCTTCTAATCTGATGTCAGTTGGCCACCACCATCCTCAGAGGCAAGATGCCTCTAAATTGTTGTTGTTGTTTACACAGATGGGTGTTATTGACTGGTTTGTTTTATCCAGACATCGAGTCCTTCCCAAGGACCTGGGATGACTGGATTTTATTATCAATGTTGTTGCTGTTATTATAGAGATTGTTGCAGAATATAGGCTGTTCCCAGTAAAGTTCCTTTTTGTAATTGGCTGATGGTGATTTCTGTGGCCCCTATGGTGTTGAGGTGCTCTTCAAGGTCTTTTGGAACTGCACCTAGGGCGCCAATTACTACTGGGATTATTTGGTCTTCTTCTGCCACAGCCTTTCAATGTGTAGATCTTTGTATTTTGTTGTTCTTTCTATTTCTTTTTCTTTTATTTTGCTGTCACATGGTATTGCTATGTCGATTATTTTGACTTGTTTTTCTTTCTTCTTGACTACAGTTATATCTGGTGTATTGTGTGACAGATGTTTGTCTGTTTTGTAGTCGGAAGTCCCATCATATTTTGGCATCTTCATTTTCTACCACTTTTTCAATTTTATGGCCTCACCAATTTTTGACTACAGGTAGCTTGTATTTTTTGCAGATGTTCCAGTGTATCATCCCTGCTACCTTGTCATGCCTTTGTTTGTAGTCAGTCTGTGCGATCTTTTTACAACAACTGATTAGGTGGTCCACTGTTTCATCTGCTTCTTTACAAAGGCAGCACTTGCTGTTTGTTGGTGACTTTTCTACTTTTGCTCTTATTGAATTTGTTGTTAATGCCTGTTCTTGTGCAGCCAGTATTAAACCCTCTGTTTCTTTCTTCAAGTTGCCATTCTTAAGCCATTGCCAGGTCTTGGTGCTGTTTGATTTTCCACTTATATTGTGCAAATATTGACCATGCAGGGGCTTATTTTTCCATTTTTCTGCTCGGTTCTTGACTTGTTCTTTCTTGTAGGCCTGTTTTGTTTCATTGGTGTTGAATAGTTTCTCATTATTGACCATCTGAAGTGCATCTTCTTCGCTGTCTTAGATATATTCTTCAGGGCCTCTTTTCTCCTCCTCTACTGTTTGATGGACTTGCAGCATTCCTCTTCCACCTGAGCTGCGAGGGAGGTGTAGCCTATCTACATCACTGCGGGGGTGCAGAGCATGATTGATGGTCATGATTTTCCTGGTCTTACAATCTAGCGTCTCTAGCTCTGCCTGGGTCCAGTCTATTATTCCTGCAGTGTATCTGATAACAGGTATAGCCCAGGTGTTTATGGCTTGTATGGTGTTCCTGCCATTGAGTTTGGACTTTAGGATTTTTCTAACTCTCCTGATGTATTCACTTCCAATTTTTCTTTTAACTTCAGTGTGTGCGATGTTATGAGCCTGGAGAATGCCCAAGTATTTGTAAGGTTCTTTCTCTTCCAGGTTCTTGATCTTGCTTCCATTGGGCAGTTCTATTCCTTTTGTTTTTGTTATTTTCCCTCTGTTCATTATTAATGCAGCACACTTGTCTAGTCCAAACTCCATTGCTATATCGCTACTGAATATACCGAAAGTGTTTAGCAGTGATTTGATTTCTGACTGGGACTTTCCATACAACTTCAGATTGTCCATGTACAGCAGATGGTTGATTTGACTTGATGTTTTAGATGTTTGGTATCCGAGGCCTGTTTTGTTTAGTATTTGTGAAAGTGGAGTCATGGCGATTACAAACAACAGAGGGGATAGTGAGAGTCCCCTTGGAAAATGCCTCTTCTAATCCTAACCTGTCCAAGTGTCTCGCCATTGATTGTTAAGTGTGTACTCCACATGCTCATTGCTTTTTAAAACAAATATCTGAATGTTTTTACTGACACCAGTTGTTTCTAAACATTTTAGTATCCATGTGAGAAGCAGTGAGTCGAAGACCTTCTTGTAGTCAATCCATGCAACACTTAGATTTGTTTTTCTTCTCTTGCAATTTTCTAAAATCATTTTGTCAATCAGCAGTTGGTCTTTTGTGCCTCTGGTATTTGGGCAATTTCCTTTCTGTTTAACTGGAAGCTGCTTATTAGTTAATAAGTATTGTATTACTTCATCTGATATTATTCCAGTTAATAATTTGAACATGGTTGGCAGGCAGGTTATCGGTCTATAATTACTTGGAATTATTATTTATTATTATTTTACACAGTCAGACAGGTGTTATTGACTGGTTTGTTTTATCCAGACATCGAGTCCTTCCCAAGGACTTGGGGTGCCAGAATTTTATTGTCAGTTTTTATAGATATCATCGTAGAATATAGGCTGTTCCCAGTAAAGCTGCTTTTTGTAATTGGCTGATGGTGATTTCTGTGGCCCCTATGGTGTTGAGGTGCTCTTCAAGGTCTTTTGGAACTGCACCCAGGGCACCAATTACCACTGGGATTATTTTGGTCTTTTTCTGCCACAGCCTTTCAAATTCAATTTGTAGATCTTTGTATTTGGTGATTTTTTCTATTTCTTTTTCTTCTATTCTGCTATCCCCTGGTATTGTGATGTTGATTATTTTAACTTGTTTTTCTTTCTTCTCGACTACAGTTATATCTGGTGTATTGTGTGGCAGATGTTTGTCTGTAGTTGGAAGTCCCATAATATTTTTACATCTTCATTTTCTACCACTTTTTCAATTTTATGGTCCCACCAATTCTGGGCTACAGGTAGCTTGTATTTTTGGCAAATGTTCCAGTGTATCATCCCTGCTACCTTGTCATGCCTTTGTTTGTAGTCAGTCTGTGCGATCTTTTTACAACAGCTGATTAGGTGGTCCACTGTTTCATCTGCTTCTTTACAAAGGCGGCACTTGCTGTTTGTTGTTGACTTTTCGACTTTTGCTCTTATTGCATTTGTTCTTAGTGCCTGTTCTTGCGCAGCCAGTATTAAACCCTCTGTTTCTTTCTTCAAGTTGCCATTCTTAAGCCATTGCCAGGTCTTGGTGATGTCTGATTTTCCACTTATATTGTGCAAATATTGACCATGCAGTGGCTTATTTCTCCATTTTTCTGCTCGGTTCTTGACTTGTTCTTTCTTGTAGGCCTGCTTTCTTTCATTGGTGTTGAATAGTTTCGCGTTATTGACCATCATCATCATCATTATTATTATTATTATTATAGTATTATTATTTCTTGTTTACACATTCAGACAGGTGTTATTGACTGGTCTGTTTTATCCAGACATCGAGTCCTTCCCAAGGACCTGGGATGGCTGAATTTTATTTCAATGTTGTTGCTTTTATTATTATAGTTGTTGTCGCAGAATATAGGCTGTTCCCAGTAAAGTTGCTTTTTGTAATTGGCTGATGGTAATTTCTGTGGCCCCTATGGTGTTGAGGTGCTCTTCAAGTTGTTTTGGAATTGCACCTAGGGCACCAATTACTATTGGCATTGTTTTGGTGGTGGTGGTTGTTATTATTATTATTATTATTATTATCCTATTTACACACAGTCTACCAGATGTTATTGACTGTATTTGGTACTTTAATTTTCGGGCCCTTTCCAAGGGTCTAGGATAACCAAAGAACAATTAAAGATATTGTCGTGGTATTCGTGCTGTTCTGAGTAGCGTGGCCCTCTGTAGTTGATGTGTTGTAATTTTATTGATGCCCAGGGTGTCAAGATGGTGTTCAAGTTCTTTTGGTACTGCACCAAGGGCACCAACAACTATTGGCATCACTATTTTTTTCTTTTTCCAGAGCTGCTCAGTTTCAATCTGAAGGTCCTTGTATTTAGTTATTTTCTCCAATTGTTTTTCATTGACTCGTCTATCCCTTGAGATTGCAATATCAGTTATCAGAACCCAATTCTTCTCGATGACTGTCAGATCCAGCTTATTGTGCGCTAAATGCCTATCAGTTTGTATACTAAAATCCCAACCGATTTTTGCCTCCTTATTTTCTGTGACCTTCTCAATCAGATGATTCCACCAGTTCTTGCTTGCTGGCAATTTGTAATTCTTGCAAAAGTTCCAGTGGATCATCACAGCAACTTTATTGTGTCTTTCCTTATAATCAGTCTGTGCGATTTTCTTACAACATACAAGGTGCTCAACTGTCTCATCCACTTCCTTGCATAACTGACACTTACTGCCTTGCTGGGTCTTACCAGTTTTTGCTTTTATAACATTTGTTCGTAGTGATTGTTCCTCCTGGGCTTCAAAAATGAGACCTTCCATTTCTTTCTTCAGCATCCCCTTTTTTAATCACGGCCATGTTGTGCTATTGTTGACTTTTGATTGTATGTCATTAAAGAACTGACCATGCAATGGTTTGTTGTGCCATTTTTCTTGTTTATTCCTCATTTGCTATTTTTTGTATTCATCTCATTTCATTCATTCATTCATTCCTCATTTGCCATTTTTTGATTCCTTTATTTTCAACAGTCCTGTATTACTCACTTCCGGTAGCATTTCTTCTTGGCTTTCATTGATGTATTCCACCAATGCTCGTTTTTCTTCTTCAACAGACGTCTGACTTGCAACATTCCACATCCACCTTCATTTCTTGGCAGGTACAGCGTATCAACATCACTTCTTGGATGCAGGGCATGATTGATGATTATTATTTTCCTGGTTTTCCGATCCAACCCATCAAATTCTGCTTGTGTCCAATCAACAATACCTGCTGTATATCGGATTACAGGAATTGCCTATGTGTTGATCACTTTGATAGTGTTGACACCATTAAGTTTGGATTTCAGATAATAACAATAATAATAATCATAACAACAACAACTACTACTACTACTACTAGTAGTAGTAGTAGTAGTAGTGGCCCCAGGTGCAGAGCATCTGGGCCCCTAGCTGGGCGTAGCAGTTTTTTCTGCCTGCATGTGCCTGTCGGCTGCCACCGCCTCCTCCTTTCGGCCGGTGCAGCTCCGCTGTCCGCCTCCTCCCATCAACCCGTTTTCTCCCGCTGCCCGCCACCACCTCCAGTTGGCCGTCGTGGCTCCGCCACCGGCTGCCTCTGCCCACCAGCGCAGCTCCGCTGCCAGCCTTTGCTATTTCCACTGCCTGCCATTGTGACCAGCGGGGACAGAAAGCGCCTGCTGGCCGGCAGAGAAGGAAAATGCCCGCCGCCGGGTCAGCCGGGGAAGGAGAGCGCCCACCCCCGGGCCGGCCAGTGGCGAAAGAGGCTAGGAGGAGGACAGAGGGCCGTCCTGGCCATGGTTCGGCTCTCGCCTGGCCACCTGCCCGCGAGGAGGAGGGAGCAGGCCGGCTTTCTGGCCAGCCCACAAACCATAAAGCATGGAGTGGAGGGGAGCAGGCTGGCCAGCTGGCCCATCAGAAAGTGCGGGGAGGGCAGCAAGTGGCGGTGGGGGGGAGCAGCCGACCAGAAAGCTGGACATGCTGGTGTGTGTGTGTGGGGAGGTGGAGACAGCGGCAGTGGCTGGGCCTACCGGAGGCGCAGATGCTCTGTGCCCAGCCAAGCTAGTTGCTACTATTTTCTGTTTGTTTTCTACAGTCCTGTTTGTCAATTTCTACTCCTTTTCAGCTCTACTTCCTCTGTGTTGCTCCTCCCTTTTTCTGTTCCCTACCCCATAGACCTCTCTGTGCCCCATTATTCCATGTTGCCCCCTCCCCATCTCTTTTCACCACTCTTCTCTCTCTTCACTTTCACAAGTCTCTTGGAACACTTCTCTCTGTTAGTCCTGCCTACTTTTCATTGCAACCTGCTAGAAAAGACTGGCACAAACCACATGCTTTGAGTCTAGGGAGAGGAGGAGCAATGCAGTCATTCTCTTATCCCCACTTGCACGTTAGTGGGCAAATATTCCCATATAGAAAGGGCTGCAAACAATTGCAATTTGTAATTCCAATAAAATGTAATAGGACAGAAATAGTGGGGAGCCACAATCAACCCATACACCTCATGTCTTGCAAACCTGAGTTGCTAAGGTATGAATTTGTCCATTAAGTGTCATCTCTAATTTCTGTGGTTATATCAGCTTCTCCATATGGAAGTAGGCTATGTAAATACTTTTCCACTGTTAGTATTTGCCATTATTTCACATGTGGTGAATTAGTTGCAAAACCATGTTTTTATTTTTAATTGTGCACTAGAAATCTGAAATAGAGTAGTTTATGCTAATAACCTGTGGCCCAGCGTCTCTCCTTAAGTACACTGAAAGGCTTTTCTAAAAGCCGTGCCATGTGCCTTCTTTTCCTACCGTGCTTCAGGATTGAACTGGAAGCATCCTTTGATGCTTTCCCTCATTTTAAAAGACAGCTTACAGTGCATCACAGCAAACTCCTGTTAGCAGAGAAAAAGGTGATAGCTAGTTTCAGATTCTTTGGTTTGTGGCTACTGATATCAAAAATTGTCACTGTCTTTGATAAAGTTATGTGATGAAGGTATGAACGATTACTAGAACTACCCCACCCCCTGCCCAATATTGTAATGACTGGTATGTTTTTATACATGAGATGTGTGTTTAAGTTGTACTGACTTGTTCACTCCAGATTTATTTGTGTTGCGATATGTCAAATGTGTTCTCTGACATGTGTGTATTGTTGTCACCTTGCTCTTTCAAGTACCTAAATGTGTGTGTGCTCTTTCTCTCCCTGCTCTACCCCTTTCAGTAATGTGTCACTGGACTTTTAACACAGTGGACCATCTGTGGGGAGAAGGTGGTCTTTGCCCACCTCCAGCTGTATCTCTGTTTGCAAGTTCTTCCCTTTTTGTGTAGAAGTCACTGGCTTCTACTAACTGCCATGGGATGCATGTACTTGAGCCTATCTTACTCACTT